>NC_092334.1:552473500-553160500 GCF_046630445.1 Rutidosis leptorrhynchoides
CTAATAAGAGCTGATCATTGAAATGTATATACCAATAGTATGTACATCTAGGAGCTGTGTATTGTACGAGTACGAATACGGGTGCATACGAGTAGAATTGTTGATGAAAATGAATGAGAATGTAATTGTAAGCATTTTTGTTAAGTAGAAGTACTTTGATATGTGTCATGAAGTCTTTAAAAAGTATACTAATACATCTTAATACAATATATGTATATGCATTTTAACTGAGTCGTTAAGTCATCGTTAGTTGTTACATGTAAGTGTTGTTTCGAAACCTTTAAGTTAACGATTTCGTTAAATGTAATTAATCCCATCGTTATTATATTTAATGAGATGTTAAATTATTACATTATAATGATAACATGATGTACTAATATATCTTAATATGATATATAAATATTAAGACGTTATTACAACGATAATCGTTACGTATAGATATCGTTTTGAATTTCTTAAGTTAGTAGTCTTGTTTTATGTATAAGGTTCATTGTTAATATACATAATGAGATACTTTAATTATCATTTCATCATGTTAAACATATATATATGTTCATATATATAATATCATGTCATATACAAGTTATAACGTTCGTGAATCATCGGATAAACTGGGTGGTCAAACGTTAACACAAAAACTGTTTCAAATAATCAAGTCTTAACAAGTTTGATTGCTTAACATGTTGGAAACATTTATTCATGTAAATATTAATCTCATATAATATATAATCATGGAAAAGTTCGGGTCACTACAATACTACTTATACCATTGAAGTGGCCAACAAGAAACTATTGATTGCCGACAAATTTTATCGGGGGTGTACGTTAAACTTAATGGGTAAAGAGTTTGAAATTGACTTGATACTTATAGAACTAGGGAGTTTCGATGTAATAATCGGTATGGATTGGTTAGCCAAAACAAAATCTTACATCCTTTGCGATCTTGAAGCAATTCAAATTCCTATCGAGAATGGTGAACCCTTGATTGTCTATGGCAATAAGAGTTGCACCGGACTCAATCTCGTCTCGTGCCTTAAAGTTGAAAAACTACTTCGTAAAGGTTGTTTCGCGATCCTAGCCCACGTTAAGAAAGTCAAGACCGATGAGAAGCATATCGATGATGTGCCAATTGTTAGTGACTTTCCCGATGTATTTCCCGACGAATTGCCGGGTCTCTCACTTCATCGACCGGTTGAATTCCAAATCGATCTTATTCCGGGAGCCGCACCCGTAGCACATGCACCATATAGACTTGCTCCATCTGAAATGCAAGAATTACAAAGTCAAATTCAAGAACTACTGGACCATGGTTTTATCCAACCTAGCCATTCACCATGGGGCGCTCCGATTTTATTCGTTAAAAAGAAAGATGGATCCCTACGAATGTGCATCGATTATCGTGAACTAAATAAATTGACAGTTAAGAACCGATATCCTCTTCCATGCATCGATGACCTCTTTGATCAACTACAAGGGTTTTGTGTATATTCAAAAATCGATCTCCGCTCGAGTTATCATCAACTAAGGGTTAAGGGGGAAGATGTCTCCAAAACCGCTTTCCGGACTCGTAATGGTAGTTACGAATTTCTTGTAATGCCATTTGGTCTAACTAATGCACCGGCAGTGTTCATGGATCTTATGAACCGCGTGTGCAAGCCGTACCTCGACAAATTGATTATTGTATTCATAGACGATATCTTAATCTACTCAAAAAGCAAATAGGGACACGAACAACACCTCCGACTCGTGTTTGAGCTCTTGAGACAAGAACAACTCTATGCCAAATTCTTCAAGTGTGAATTTTGGTTAAAGGAAGTTCAATTTCTTTGTCATGTTGTAAGCGATCAAGGTATTAAGGTCGATCCTGCGAAAATCGAAGCTATTAGTAAATGGGAAACCCCTACTACTCCTACTCACATTCGTCAATTCTTAGGCCTCACTGGGTATTATCGTAGGTTCATCGAAGATTTCTCTTTGGTTGCACGTCCTCTAACCGCGTTAACTCACAAGGGAAAGAAATTCATTTCCCGCAACCGAACAAGAGTCCGCATTTCAAACCTTGAAGAAAAAGTTAACCATCGCTCCTATCTTTTCTCTTCCCGAAGGCAATGATGATTTTGTTGTATATTGCGATGCCTCGAAACATGGTTTTGGGTGTGTATTGATGCAACGAAAGAAAGTCATTGCTTATGCCTCTCGACAATTGAGAATTAATGAACGGAACTACACGACACATGATCTCGAACTCGGAGCCGTTGTCTTTGCACTCAAAATGTTGAGACACTATCTTTACGGGACCAAAAATACCATCTTCACCGACCACAAAAGCCTCCAGCACATCTTCGATCAAAAACAACTAAACATGAGACAACGACGGTAGATCGAAACATTGAACGATTACGATTGTGAACTTCGTTACCACCTCAGGAAGGCAAATGTAGTAGCCGATGCCTTAAGCTGAAAGGAAAGAATGGTGCCTTTTCTTGTCCGAGCCTTAAACATCACTATCTACACCAACCTCAATAGCCAAATTCGTGTAGCCCAAGATGAGGCTCTCAAGGATGAAAATATTTCACACGAACATTTGAACGTTCTCGTCTCTCGATTCGAAGTTAAGGAGACCGGACTCCGATATTTCGCCGGAAGAATTTGGGTGCCTAGTTATGGGGATTTACGAAGCCTTATTCTAGACGAAGCCCATAAGTCAAGGTATTCGATTCATCCCGGTGCCGGTAAGATGTACCACGATCTCAAAGAACAATATTGGTGGTCGAACATTAAAAGGGACGTTGCTACTTATGTGAGAAAGTGTTTAACATGCTCCAAAGACAAAGCCGAACATCAAAGACCGTCTAGGTTACTTCAACAACCCGAAATTCCGCAGTGGAAGTGGGAAAGAATAACGATGGACTTTATCACAAAACTACCAAAAACGGCGGGTTATGATACCATTTGGGTTATTATTGATCGTCTCACCAAATCCACCCACTTTCTAGCCATGAAGGAAACCGACAAAATGGACAAACTTGCACAATTGTATATAAAGAAAATTGTATCCCGTCACTGTGTACCCTTATCGATCATTTCTGACCGAGATGCCCGTTTCGCTTCTAGATTTTGGGGTGCCTTGCAAGAAGCCTTGGGAACGCGTTTGGACATGAGTACCGCATACCATCTGAAATGTCCCGTTCTTATTGATTAAAAACGTTCCATATTAATTGATTTCGTTGCGAGGTTTTGACCTCTATATGAGACGTTTTTCAAAGTCTGCATTCATTTTAAAATAAACCATAACCTTTATTTCATCAATAAAGGTTTAAAAAGCTTTACGTAGATTATCAAATAATGATAATCTAAAATATCATGTTTACACACGACCATTACATAATGGTTTACAATACAAATATGTTACAACAAAATAAGTTTCTTGAATGTAGTTTTTACACAATATCATACAAGCATGGACTCCAAATCTCGTCCTTATTTTAGTATGCGACAGCGGAAGCTCTTAGTATTCACCTAAGAATAAACATGCTTTAAACGTCAACAAAAATATTGGTGAGTTATAGGTTTAACCTATATATATCAAATCGTAACAATAGACCACAAGATTTCATATTTCAATACACATCCCATACATAGAGATAAAAATCATTCATATGGTGAACACCTGGTAACCGACATTAACAAGATGCATATATAAGAATATCCCCATCATTCCGGGACACCCTTCGGATATGATATAAATTTCGAAGTACTAAAGCATCTGGTACTTTGGATGGGGTTTGTTAGGCCCAATAGATCTATCTTTAGGATTCGCGTCAATTAGGGTGTCTGTTCCCTAATTCTTAGATTACCAGACTTAATAAAAAGGGGCATATTCGATTTCGATAATTCAACCATAGAATGTAGTTTCACGTACTTGTGTCTATTTTGTAAATCATTTATAAAACCTGCATGTATTCTCATCCCAAAATATTAGATTTTAAAAGTGGGACTATAACTCACTTTCACAGATTTTTACTTCGTCGGGAAGTAAGACTTGGCGAATGGTTGATTCACGAACCTATAACAATATATACATATATATCAAAGTATGTTCAAAATATATTTACAACACTTTTAATATATTTTGATGTTTTAAGTTTATTAAGTCAGCTGTCCTCGTTAGTAACCTACAACTAGTTGTCCACAGTTAGATGTACAGAAATAAATCGATAAATATTATCTTGAATCAATCCACGCCCCAGTGTATACGTATCTCAGTATTGATCACAACTCAAACTATATATATTTTGGAATCAACCTCAACCCTGTATAGCTAACTCCAACATTCACATATAGAGTGTCTATGGTTGTTCCGAAATATATATAGATGTGTCGACATGATAGGTCGAAACATTGTATACGTGTCTATGGTATCTCAAGATTACATAATATACAATACAAGTTGATTAAGTTATGGTTGGAATAGATTTGTTACCAATTTTCACGTAGCTAAAATGAGAAAAATTATCCAATCTTGTTTTACCCATAACTTCTTCATTTTAAATCCGTTTTGAGTGAATCAAATTGCTATGGTTTCATATTGAACTCTATTTTATGAATCTAAACAGAAAAAGTATAGGTTTATGGTCGGAAAAATAAGTTACAAGTCGTTTTTGTAAAGGTAGTCATTTCAGTCGAAAGAACGACATCTAGATGACCATTTTAGAAAACATACTTCCACTTTGAGTTTAACCATAATTTTTGGATATAGTTTCATGTTCATAATAAAAATCATTTTCTCAGAATAACAACTTTTAAATCAAAGTTTATCATAGTTTTTAATTAACTAACCCAAAACAGCCCGCGGTGTTACTACGACGGCGTAAATCCGGTTTTACGGTGTTTTTCGTGTTTTCGGGTTTTAAATCATTAAGTTAGCATATCATATAGATATATAACATGTGTTTAGTTGATTTTAAAAGTCAAGTTAGAAGGATTAACTTTTGTTTGCGAACAAGTTTAGAATTAACTAAACTATGTTCTAGTGATTACAAGTTTAAACCTTCGAATAAGATAGCTTTATATGTATGAATCGAATGATGTTATGAACATCATTACTACCTTAAGTTCCTTGTATAAACCTACTGGAAAAGAGAAAAATGGATCTAGCTTCAACGGATCCTTGGATGGCTCGAAGTTCTTGAAGCAGAATCATGACACGAAAACAAGTTCAAGTAAGATCATCACTTGAAATAAGATTGTTATAGTTATAGAAATTGAACCAAAGTTTAAATATGATTATTACCTTGTATTAGAATGATAACCTACTGTAAGAAATAAAGATTTCTTGAGGTTGGATGATCACCTTACAAGATTGGAAGTGAGCTAGCAAACTTGAAAGTATTCTTGATTTTATGTAACTAGAACTTGTAGAATATATGAAGAACACTTAGAACTTGAAGATAGAACTTGAGAGAGATCAATTAGATGAAGAAAATTGAAGAATGAAAGTGTTTGTAGGTGTTTTTGGTCGTTGGTGTATGGATTAGATATAAAGGATATGTAATTTTGTTTTCATGTAAATAAGTCATTAATGATTACTCATATTTTTGTAATTTTATGAGATATTTCATGCTAGTTGCCAAATGATGGTTCCCACATGTGTTATGTGACTCACATGGGCTGCTAAGAGCTAATCATTAGAGTGTATATACCAATAGTACATACATCTAAAAGCTGTGTATTGTACGAGTACGAATACGGGTGCATACGAGTAGAATTATTGATGAAACTGAACGAGGATGTATATGTAAGCATTTTTGTTAAGTAGAAGTATTTTGATAAGTGTATTGAAGTCTTTCAAAAGTGTATAAATACATATTAAAACACTACATGTATATACATTTTAACTGAGTCGTTAAGTCATCGTTAGTCGTTACATGTAAGTGTTGTTTTGAAACCTTTAGGTTAACGATCTTGTTAAATGTTGTTAACCCAATGTTTATAATATCAAATGAGATTTTAAATTATTATATTATCATGATATTATCATGTATGAATATCTCTTAATATGATATATATATACATTAAATGTCTTTACAACGATAATCGTTACATATATGTCTCGTTTAAAAATCATTAAGTTAGTAGTCTTGTTTTTACATATGTAGTCATTGATAATATACTTAATGATATGTTTACTTATCATAGTATCATGTTAACTATATATATATATATCCATATATATGTCATCATATAGTTTTTACAAGTTTTAACGTTCGTGAATCACCGGTCAACTTGGGTGGTCAATTGTCTATATGAAACATATTTCAATTAATCAAGTCTTAACAAGTTTGATTGCTTAACATGTTGGAAACATTTAATCATGTAAATATCAATCTCAATTAATATATATAAACATGGAAAAGTTCGGGTCACTACACCATCCACAAACCGACGGACAAAGCGAACGCACAATTCAAACCTTGAAAGACATGTTACGAGCTTGCGTTATCGATTTCGGAAAATCTTGGGAAAAGCATCTGCCTCTAGCCGAATTCTCTTACAACAATCCTTATCACGCGAGTATTAACGCCGCACCTTTCGAAGCATTATATGGCTGCAAATGTCGTTCTCCTATTTGTTGGGCCGAAGCAGGTGACAAGCAAATCACCAGACCCGAACTCATTTATGAAACAACCGAGAAGATCGTTCAAATCCGAGATAGGCTCAGGACGGCTCGTAGTCGTCAAAAGATCTATGCCGACATTAGACGTAAAGATCTCGAGTTCCAAGTGGGTGACCGTGTAATGTTAAAAGTCGCACCTTGGAAAGGTGTAATCCGTTTCGAGAAACGTGGAATACTAAATCCGCGTTATATTGGTCATTTTGAAATCTTGGAGCGTATTGGACCCATTGCTTACCGTTTACATATTCCGACTCAATTGAGCTCCGTTCATCCTACTTTCCATGTATCAAACTTGAAGAAGCACCTTGCCGAACCCGAACTCGTCATCCCTCTCGAGGAGCTTACTATCGATGACAAACTTCATTTCGTGGAAGAACCGGTTGAAATTGTGGACCACTCCGTCAAGACGTTAAAACAAAGTAAAATCCCGATTGTCAAAATCCGTTGGAATACCAGAAGAGGACCCGAGTTTACTTGGGAAAGACAAGATCAAATGCAAAGAAAGTATCCTCACTTATTCGTAGAGTTGGCAACACAAGATCCCGAGGAAGAAACGACGACCACTACAACTACTTAAATTTCGGGACAAAATTTCTTTTAAGGAGTAGGTAATATAACAACCCGCATTTTTCCGTTTACTTCCGTTTATTTATTTTAAAGTCCGTTATTAAATTATAACATCACTCGTTAAAAAATGTGTATTTATAATAATTCGTATGGTTAATTCACGCCCCCGCTTTTAAAATCGAGGGACTAATTGTGCCAAATGGCCAAACTTGACCAACGGAGTCAACTAGTCAAACTCTTCTCCTCCACTCACTCATTCACCTCCCCATTTCCTTTTTACTTCCACTTTTACTCTCAAACTCCCAAATCAAAGAATCATCATCTAAATTCGATCTAGCAAGCCAACATCAAATCAAATTACATATTTGGAATCCTTGCATCTTCCTCTTCAATTCCATACCAATTTCATCTCTTTTGGGTAACTTTCTAAAAACTATAGATTTCATGTTCTTAGCGTTTTTAATTTAAAAGTGTGTTAATTAGTGTCTATGGCTCAAGTCTAACATGAATATGTGATTTAATTGCTTGTTCTTGTCGTTTTGGTGTAACTAGCTTAAACTTGGAAAATGAATTGTTTAATCTTGAGATTTGCTTGATTAAATGTTGATAGATATTAAAGTGCATGTATTAAATGTGTTACTAGCATCACTAGCTTCAATTTGGTATGTAGGTTGACTTGGAAAGACTTCAACAACACGATTAATGAATTTATGATTTTTGGTTAAGGTTTGGTAGCCTTAAATGTGAATTTTGATGCATTAAATGCTTTGCAATGTTGTTTGTAAGTGTTTAGTAGTATTGTATGCATAATTACATAAGAAACGGCGTATTATATGTGTGTGGTAAGTTTCTGAATCATTAATTGCATTTATGAGCTTGAAACATTAAATGGTGAGCATTAAATGATCATTCGACGAGAATTCGGTTATCGTAAATGTGGGATTTGATTGATGAAATATGTTTAGTTGTATTCCTCGTTAAATTATATTTCCAACGATGTATGTGTTTACGGTTCATTAGTTGTGTTAAAATGAAGTTTGGTTCGAGACTTGAACACTTGAAACAGCCCAGGGATCAGCCCATGTGTATTGCCGCGGCGCGGCCCACCTTTGGCGCGGCGCGGCGTTTGCCTGGAAAAGGGGCTGTTCAATTTCGCGTTTTCACATTTAAATCCAACTATGCTACGCACCTCCGATTCACATGTAACTTGTTCTAACATGCTCATATATGATTATATAACTCAGAAAAATTGTCCGAGGCCCGACCCGAACGTGTTGAATTTTTCGTTGACTTTGACTTGACCAAAGTTAACTTTTATTAAAACTTAATCAATACTTTGTTTAATCGTTATAACCTTTCTCTTATACTTGATTCTTACATGAAACTTGACAACTTGATTCACATGCTATATAATCAAGTCGTAACGAGCCATAGGACTAATTGAACAACTTTGACTGACTTCATACTTTACCGATATTGATACGACCTATTGTTTAGGTCAAGATTAGCATTCGTTCTTGCACACGTTTACTTTGTGAAATACCTATATACTCGTGCACTAGAGGTGAGATCATAGTCCCATCTTTTCAACAACTTTTATTCTTTAAATCATGGGATGAGAAACATATACGTTTTATACTTTTATACTTTGAACACAAGTACGGAAACAAACATTCCACATGCGAGTTAGAACAAAAAGCCTCAATTCAATTATCATTAGTTACACTTGTAGGGTGTAAACGTGAATTTATGTTGTGTGGATCCATACGGGCTTGACGCGCCCTCATTCGGACGGTTCGCTACCGTTAGCGGATGAAATATATTTTCGGGTATAGTGTAGGTTCTAACACTATGATATCGGGGTTCGTAAAACAGTTAAGTCTTGATAATTGGGTGCTCGCGAACGTACAACAACTTTGAAATGCAAATAATTTGGATAATCAACTTTATATTAAATCTTGTGGTTCAATACAACATGCTTACTAAACCTATGATTTCACCAACGTTTTCGTTGACAGATTGTTCTATGTTTTCTCAGGTCCTTGAACGCTATGTGTTACATGCTTTCGCACACTATTTTGATACTTACTTGGATGTCGAGTATACATGCATACATGGAGCGTCTTTTGACTTTACTTAATTGTGTCGCATAGGTTTCATTTGTACTTTAAACATTGTAACGTATCTAGTTGTTAAACTACTCTTGTAAACTTTGAAACATCTTTACATTTGAAATGAATGCGACATATTTTGGTCAAACTTTGTCTTAAAGACTTATGACCACGTTATGTGACCTAAGTTGACGGCGCCGTCAATGACGATTTTGTCGGGTCGTTACAACAACGACCTGACTCGATCTCTTTGTAGCGATGACGACACACACATGGGGGCCTGACTCGGACTCGCTTTGTAAAATGAGCTATGATACCATGATAGAATTAATAAATCGTATAGTCCAACATATAAGTCCGAGAGTCCATTTTTTTCTAAAACCAATTGGTGATAGAGGGACTTCCCCTTAGACTTATATGCATACATTTGTTTTGTCTCATGGTCGATGTGGGATAACTTCCCAACACGCCCCACACATCGAGGCGTGGAACGGTTGTAGAGATGACGGCACTATAGCGGGCTGACTCAATCGCTTTGTAAAACCGCTCACCTCCGCTTTGATACCATGAAAGAATTGATATATCGTATAGCCCCACAACATGTATAACATATAAGTCCAAAAGTCCATCCTTTTCTAAAATCAATTGGTGATAGAGGGACTTCCCCTTAGTCTTATATGCATACATTTGTTTTTGTCCATGACGGATGTGGGATAACTTCCCAACATTTAGTTATAACTAGTGAAATAAACCCGCGCGTTGCGGCGGGATAATTTTCTTTTGAAAAATTAATGTCATAAACTAAATCTGAAAAGAGAGAATTGCCGGATAGTCCATGTGGTTTGTACCATATTGCATGGATAACCATAGTTGCTGTTTTGAGTGTGGATAGTCCTTGTGATTTTGATGTCGAGCAAGGATAACCCAGTTCACTAACACTGTTAATTTTTCCGTTAAAATTGAATCATGTGTGTGACAACCCGGAAATTTTTGACCAAATTTAAACTTTATCTTTAAATGATTTAACGTTTCCGACACGATAAGCAAAGTCTATGAAGTTGAATCTCAAAATTTTAGAACTGTTTCATTACATTTGACTGCTCTCGACGATTCATGAACAATTATATGTATGTATATATATATATATATATATATATATATATATATATATATATATATATATATATATATATATATATATATATATATATATATATATATATATATATATGTACAAGTAAAAACGACTTTCCTACAGTAAAACACTATTTGCTACAGTAAACACTATTTGCTACAGTAAAACACTATTTGCTACAGTGAAACACTATTTACTACAGTGAAACCGTATTTTACCACAGTGCTACAGTGAAAACGACTTGCTGCAGTGATTTGCTACAGTATACACTATTTGCTACAGTAAACACTATTTGCTACAGTAAAACACTATTGCTACAGTGAAACCCTATTTGATGTCGACGAACTAGCAAACAAAAACGGATAAGGCGGCCATGCGATCGCATGGCAAAAACACTGAAAACTCATGCGATCGCATGAGGTACTGTAGCAGGCCACATACTATAAAAGCTCGGTTCATTCCTCCGAATTATTATTTTTTATATTATTATTATTATTAATATTAATATTATTATTATTATTATTAAGATTAATATTATTATTATTAATCTTATTATAATATTATTATTAGTAGTATATATACCTAAAATACTACGACGAGGTTATGAGCGTGTCACCTTCAAAATGGGTTTTTGAGCGGGATAGAGCTAAGGAAATTATGGGTTATTGCCAAGGAGGTTATGGGTAATGTTCGGGGGTATATTTGTGAATCAAATCTAGTGTTTATCATTTCCGTTACGTCTACGTACTTTCCTACAATATTAAATCTCAATATTTATACGTAAGCACTCATATTTTATCTTTTATATATTAATTGTGTATCCATGTCTAGTGCTCGAGTATATATATATTTATATATGCTTGTATGCTAAATTTCGTCGTTAAACAGTTATAATGAATCACGAATTAAATACATATATTACTGGTAAAAAGTATATGATATACATGTTTTTGGAAAGCTGGCGAAAAATCAATAACTTTTCATTTAGATATCGAATAATTTCGATGAACGGATTAAAAGATATGATCAACTGAATTATGATTGACGTTAATTGAAATTGCTTTTGAATCTACAATTAAGATTTAAACAACTCGTTTACGAGATTGATAATTTGGATTTTTGAATATTACCAACCGAATAAATGAATCCTTATATAAGGTACGTCTCGTTTTGTTAAACAACTGTCAAAATTGACTTTTTGAAACGACATTGGATAACTTTTGTATGTCGATCTCGAGCATTAGGATTGTGATACACTATGACCTGACCTAGCTTGATAGACGTTTATTGACCAACATATGTTCTCTAGGTTGAGATCTACGATTATTTGGTAATTCGAATTTCGATCACATTTTGGTGAACGACTTTATATGCTGCTAAGGTGAGTTTCATTGATCCCTTTTTAATTGCTTTTGCAACATATTTTTGGGCTGAGAATACATGCACTTTATTTTAAACGCAATGGATACTAGTATATACTAAATTCTACACTGAGTTTGAACCGAAAATCCCTTAGCTTTGGTAACTGTTAACTACCAGTTATAAGAACTGGTGGGCGCGAGTAGTAGTATATGGATCCATAGGGCTTGATATCCCCGTCCGAGCTAGAGCACTAGCCTTTTAACGGATGTATGCTATTTGAGAAGCGTACACGTTGGTTTGCGTGTATTATTAAGATGATTATACAAAGGGTACAAATTATATATACGTTAAAGTTTAGTTACCAGAGTGCTCAATTTCGTAGAATATTTTGATAAACGTTTCTGGATGAAACAACTGAAATCTTGTGATCCACCTTTATATACAGATTATACGAAACATTAAAACTATGAACTCACCAACCTTTGTGTTGACACTTGTTAGCATGTTTATTCTCAGGTTCCCTAGAAGTCTTCCGCTGTTTGATTATATGTTACACAAGCTATGTGCATGGAGTCTTACATGGCATATTTTTTCAAGAAAACGTTGCATTCACCAAATCATCACCATGTATCTTATTTTGACTGCATTGTCAACGGAAGTACTATTGTAAACTATTATTTATGGTGATTGTCTATATGTAGAAATCATCAGATGTCGAAAACCTTTGATTTAAATATTCATTTATGGTGTGCCTTTTCAAAAGAATGCAATGTTTACAAAACGTATCATATAGAGGTCAAATACCTCGCAATGAAATCGACGAATGACGTGTTCGTCCATATGGATTTGGAGCGATCGTCACAATGTGCCAAACATATGAGGGTATTTTTGTCATTTTACACAAAATTGGACTATCCACGCACTTCCATCCCTTTCTCTCTTTCATCGATTCAGCATCTTGAGGTCAATTAAGGGAAAATAAAATTAATACCATTCCATTCCATATTAATTTAACAATAACCCATCACCACAAATAAAATAAATAAAAAATTCGTTACAGCTTATTTCTTTTACGAATCAGATACACCGCTTTTTCTTAATCTATCACCAGAGTAACTATCGCCGTTGAACATCACGTGCGAACAACCTGTCAGCGTTTCAAAATCAGATCTGGAAGGTGATGGCCGGCAGTTTGAAATCAGATCGAGGTTTGTGGGTTTGAAATCAAATCGGGCTTGTGGGTACTCGCTTGTTTCTGATCTGTACTAAATGGATCTTTATTTTGAGATCTGGAAATTGTGTAAAGTACAAAGATAAATTAAACCTGAGCAAGATCTAATTCTTGAATCTGATGGTGGATTTGAATCGAGTAACGGGCTGTGGTCGAAGCCAGATCTGAAACGAGAGTTTTAATCGAGTAAAACATTTTAAAGAGCATATGGGTTTCGTAAAAAAGAGCATATGGGTTTTAATCTGAACGAGATCTAATACACTTGAGAATGGTGGCGAGCTGCAACTCAGATTGAAACCTCTGGTTGGAAAGATTTATGTTTGTATTGAGTTCAAGTGCTTTACGGTTTTCCTCCTAATATAGGTTCAAAGATATATGGTCTTGTGTGTTGAAGGTTAATCAAAAATTGGGTATGTAATAGTAAGTTCAATATATGTATTGGTGCACCCTTAAATTATTCATTTTTTAGTGAAGAAGATGAAGATGAAGATAAAATACCAAAAATACCCTCACATGCTTGGCACATGATTCAGTTTTAATGAAAAAAATTAACAGTGTTAGTGAACTGGACTATCCTTGCTAGACTTCAAAACCACAAGGACTATCCATACTCAAAAAGCAACTATGATTATCCATGCAATATGGTACAAACCACAAGAACTATCAGGGCAATTTTCTCATTTAAAAATATCGTTAAGTGTAACAATATAATAATAAATAGTTAAATTGCAACTGATGACCAAAAACAATAGTTAAAAAATATTTGTTTAAAAATGGGGTGACTTAGTTCTTTGTAATTTTATTATTCTCTAAAAAAAAGGTAGCAAAAAAATGTGAAATAATAAAAGAAATAGTAAAAAAAATATAAAAATCAATATTTTTTCTATTAAATGACATAAAATTTATTAATATTTAATAACTAATATTAAGCATAAAATAAAGTTAGTAATTAACTAATTTGTCATAATTATAATTGATTTGAGAATAATATAATTTTACTGTTTTCGTTTAAAAATAATATACCTATATTATAATACTTGAGTATATTCAAGTTAGTATTGTCAATTGTCAAATTATATTCTTATAAAGATAAATATACATATACATATTGAACTGATAAGAAAATATGTTATACGTTATTGGGCTTCATCTTTTGTTCCTATTATAATTAGAATTGAAGCTCCAGCTATGGCTGCAAATGAGCCGAGCTACTCGAGTTCGACTCGTTAAAAACTTGATTCGAGCCGAGCCGAGCCTAAACGAGCTCGAGCCCGAGCTTGAACATGTTCTTATGATCGATTACTAAACGAGCTCGAGCTTCTTATATCGAGCTCGAACAGGCTCGCGAGCCTAAACGAGTATTTACATATTAAATTGTTGGTGTTTTTACGGTGACATCTATTTTATCAATCGCTCAAGTTGTTCAATTACAATATTCATAAAGTTACACATGTAGTTTCATTTCAACTATATTCAAATTTTTACTATCATGAAAAAAATACATGAAACTTGGTGAAAATGACTATGAACAATCGAGTTACATTGTAATTATATTCATTAATAACGTTTACAATATTAAAATTTTCAATATATTTACTCTCACTACAAATGTTATCAATATTGAAGTGTTTCTTCCTTATAAATGTATCATAGAGCTAAGCTAATCAGTCTAATTAATAGTAACGCTTTTTAATACTATTTTTTAGAGCTTCCGTACAACGCACAAGCTCTTAAATCTAGTTAATAATATACTAAATAATTACAAAATAGTTACTAATTTATATATAAATACACAAATAAAATAAGTAAATTGAATCATATATAATATAAAGATGTGCAATAGATTAAATAGAAAATAAATAATAAATAATATAAATAAAATAATAATAATAAAGTACTATTTTTGAATAAACGAGTCGAGCTTGAGCCGAGCTCGAGCTTGCATAAATCCAGACGAGCCGAGCTCGAGCTTAATATTCAAAGCTCGAAACGAGCCGAGCTCGAGCTCGGTAAAATTCGAACGAGTTGAGCTAGGGCTCAGCTCGACTCGTTTACACCCCTAGCTCCAACCCACAAAATTTTGTTTAGGAGGCGTTCAATTGCTATAGGGTTTCAGTACTTATATTCTCCGTACATATTACTCCAATAAGTTACCATTTTCTTCCCTTCTTTTCATTTTCTCACCACTTCATCTTCATCTTTATCTTTTTCTCTATTTCTAAATTATTTATCTTTTAATTTTTATTTTTAACTTAGTTTTTTCTTTGAACGCATAAACGCATTGGTTTCGCTATTGTATGATAACATTAGAACTTAATTTACAAAAATCAGATTTCTGCATTTATGTTGCATCTTTTATTACTTTGGGTTTAAAATCGATTAAAAAAATCGTTATAATCGATTCATGTTATCATTGTTATTATAGAAACTAGTTAAAGACCCGCGATTTCGCGGGTTTTATGAAATTATGATATTTTAGACAATCTTCAACCATAATAATAAAATTAACCAATAAAATATTCCAAAAATTCAAATTTGAAAATATAAATAAAAAAATCTTGTTGAAAATAAAGTAACAAAAAAGATTTAAAATAAAGTAAAACTTGAATTTTAAAGTAGTAGTAATCAACGGTTCGTACTGCTATAGGTTTGATGTATAAAATTGCAGACGGCGAAAATGTAACTTTTTGATGTTCTCAATTCTTTGTTGTTGTTTCTCCTACATTCGTTGATGTCATAAAAAAAGTTGTTTTGTAGAAACATACTCGGGACTGGAGGCCGAGATCAATCAAAATGTTACTCGTGTTTTATTCACTTTAACTATCATACAAATTCCTTCATTAACTCCAAATGATACGGTGAAGGCAAAAGAACATGCCACACTCCTTATTGAAGCAAAGCACTCATTCCTGAAGCAATTACTGGAGGAGGTTGCTAAACCTGTTAAAGTTTCAAAAATACATAAAAATAGTAATCAACTTGAGTCCTGCAATTCACTGTAATTAATCATGAAATAGTAAAGACTAATGCTTTTTCGAGCCAGAAAAGTAAGTTATCCAAAACAGATGATGTGTTTTAAACAAAGTTTGGGTACTTTCTTCACTCTTCACCCTGACAATTATAATATTTAACGCTTCCAAGAAAATAAAAATCATACAAAGTGATTGGCATCAAGGTTCAATCAGTTGAGGCCAGTTGCTTTAATGAAACCTCCACATTTTCACTACTCACATGAGTTCATTTTCTTTATATCACACTGTTTCAATACAACCATTGGAGAAGAAGATAGGACCAGTTCAGTAGCTTACTATCAATAGCAAGTTCTTATATTATGATGCAAATAGTAATGAGATAAAAAAGCCACCAAACAAAAAACACAAACCATTTTGAACCACGTTAGATGAAACCAAGTTATCAGCAAACTCAAAGCAGCATGTTGACCAAAGTGACTTGCAATATTTCTTTTCTTTCTTTAGAGATACTTTTTCATTTCAGCATTTGATTCACTAACAGAGTACTTTTCACGCCACTCGAATGCATTGCGTCTACAACTTTGGACAATGGAAGTTCCCGTTATTTAACTTCTGGACACGCATCATTTCTTTGTTCGACCAAACACTTTTAAGGACAACAACAGTATCAACAGTCTTGATTCACACGCATGATAAAAATTTATCCAATTAATTTAAAGAGAATCGATGCAAAACCTATAGTTACATAAATGACCAAGTCAAACTTGTTGGTCATGTGGCCAAAATTTAGGAGAAAGGTGAGCGCAATTTAGAACGTAGGGATAAACCAAAGGAGATCAAGCAGTATAAGCATCACTTTTAAGTTTTAACATTTCAAAAAATTGATGAAAAACAAAATGCACAAGTCTATGGATATTGATATTGGAAATAAATATATTTAAGAACCATTTATAGAAATTAATGTAAACGTCTTTGTTTTGCAAGGCCAAAGTCAACATAGTATTTACATATATATATTTATACACTAATATAAAAGAAGGATCCTATACGCCTGAAAGTAGAGAGAGAATAGCAAGTTTAATGACACGCACATCCTTTAATTACAGTGGCAACTACATTGGCATGACCGTATCCAATTGCTTCAGGTGAAAAATGTGTAATAACTTTCCCTCCCGTTCTCTTCAAATGCTTCAAATAGTGCTTTAGAGTTGCAAGCTCGGAAACACTCATCCATTAACAACAAGAACAATAACATCAATACCCAGTGTCTACTGTAAACACCCATTCATCATGAAAATATATATTCAGTGTGCACCTGCAAAGACAACAATTATCAAATTAAAACATGCCAAAAGCCGTAAATAAATATAAAGCTAAAATAAAAGTGAGGAACTTAAAAAAGTTGAATACAACCTTATAGTTATCATCAGGTGAAGGGAAAGAATCAATAGCTAAATCCTACATGTCTGCAGGTGTTAAGGAAATACAGTCATCGGAGATGCTGAGATTACAGGTGGTAATTTCAACTTATTAACTTATGAATGAGATGATTCTGGTTATATATTCATAATGGGTCAAACGGGAGACACAATAGAATTATTTCAAGGAAAAATGGGTAGTCGAATGGGTAGCACAACCTGTTTTCACCATGCTCCAAAAGTCATAGAATCTTACAACGCAAATGTTTATACAACTCGGCAGTACTTGTTGCTTGTAAACTCAAGTCATGCATAAGGGTTGTGGGATTTGAGAAGCTTGACTACTTCAATGGAAGAAGTTTGATTCAGATTTGAGAGGTACGTTTTATTCCATACCAAAAAGACCTTCACTTGCACCCTCTAAGATTATCCATCAGCTGTCAATAGGTTCAATGGTGTAAAACCATCGTCAGCTGCCATTTATTACTACCTGAGATGCTATTGCTCGTGTAAAGTACCTGCCTTATCATCCAAATGTGGGTTGAGAAAGATGTAAGCACCGCAAATAATGCGTCAATGAAGATAAGCACAATGAACATTAGCTTTTATATGAACGCAAATATTTGGCTTCCTATTTTAGAGATCTGCACACAAACATTATGTTATTGGATGTCCATTTTGAAAGTGATATCAGTCTAAATAGGCAATAACTCTCACCTCCTTACGATAAGATCTATTATTCCCAGAAACTACTTGCAAAGCTTGGAAGATTTGACATCAGTTTTTGGCTGTGGGCGAAACTATGCCTAAAACGATTTAAACAATTAAAGTTCTATCTCACTCCATATTTCAAAGAGCTGATAGAAGATATTAAAGACTTAAATTTACCTTTATAAGTGTGGAGAAAGATAAACCAAATGTATATTAAGGCCACCTGTGTGTTGGTAAATAGTATATATGTATAATATCAACATATAGGCCAGATAACCAACCGAATGTCTTTATACAATAAGCATAGTTATTAAGCAGCCATGCTTTCTCATAACACCACACAACAGGTAAGTATGAACTGACAATCCCTTCCTATAAACATCATCATCATCATCATCATCATCAAAGAGCTACTTACCTTGAGATACACGAAGAACTACTTTGGTACCCACATCAAGACCCACAAGATCATTTGCACCTTCAGTTAAATGAGAACGGCGCGAGGAGTTTTCGTATAATGTTCTCCATGGTTCAGAGTTAGATATAAACCCAAATTTCTTTAGCGAACTAACCCTTTGCATGCCACCTACGTCCACAAACCTAATACCACCATACACTTGCTCACTGCTGCTTTCACCGCCATTTTCTGCACTTGTGGATCCTAATTTCGTATGGTTTCTTTTTTTTCTTGGTGGTTGCACTGTCACTAAAGCTTCGGTTTAGAAGGGGATCATCGATTCCACGAATTTCTTTCTTCGTCGGTGTTGTGTTGACGCAACTATCATTTTTGGTTCTCCTATTTATGTTTTCAGAGATCTCGTGCAGCTTTTGATTAAATCTTGTGAACCCTTTCTCTACAGGTTCTACTGCTTGGTTCATGGTGAACCTCAAATCATTAACAATCTTTAGAGAGGAGTAGAAAATTGAACAGTATATGCTAATCGCTGACTAAAAATTGAAAATACCAAAAATAACTATAAATTAAAATGCGAATCGCATAGTTTTGTGGAAATTGATTCAAATCGAATATAGGACCAACATCTGCTTCATCATTAACAAATGAGCTGAATAATTATTAACAATTTCAATGATATAATTGATTGAATAAATTATTGACACATCAAATTTAAGTCCATCAAACGATTCATCCCATACTGATGCTTCAGTATTATAACAATTTTCATCCCTAACGCATGCATAAAATCAGACAACACAACAAATAGTTGATTAAATATGAAACAAAATAACAGTATCGCCAATATTATACCTGATTCATCCCCTCAATCTCTTGTATCATCAACAATTCAACAGAATTGCACGATTAAGGTCCACGAGTGTCAGGGTTCATGATTTAGGAAATTTTAGGAGAAGAGACACATGAATATCAGTTGTTTTAGCATAGATAAGATGTGAAAACCATGGATAGTTAAATTTAGGGTTCACGATTTAGGCTCTGCTAAAGAGAATTGCTATTTCAAAAGGATTTTAGGGTTTTTTTTTTCTTCTAGTGCAGTGAATGAAATTCGTAAACCCCTACTTTTCAATTTTCTCCCGTGTTTTAGAGTTTAAAGGGCATTTCGGGTAGTTTAAGAATTAAAGATTGATTTATTACTTAATAGAATAAGAGATCATTTTGAACTATTAGATCAAAGGGCATGTGAAGATTTTTTTTGATCTAAAGGTTAGAAAGTGGATTTTAGAAATAATTATTACTTAATAATAACTCTCTTTTAAGGTATAGAATAGATAACGTGCAACAAACTTAAAGATCTATTATTAAGTTCCCGAGTCGTTTTGCAGTGAAATCAAATGTAATATTCCACCATCTTAGCCCAATTTTAAACAATAAATCCAAGATTGTTGGCTTGATTTATGAAAAGCGGGTTTTGAGGGATTGGAATATTAGCTACAGGCGTTTCAAATTTAGAGGTTAACAAAATCATTCGAATGAAAACCTAAAAGAAAACATAAATATGAAACAGTGGCGGAGCTATATGGAGAGGAATGGGGTCAATTGACCCCAACGAAATAACGTACGATATAATATATTCATATAGATATTGTTTATTATTGTAAGTAGAACGTTTAGTTCTTTAGTTGTTAGATCTTTACTTCAAGTCCCGTCACGCAGGCTCAAATCTTTCATCTCCATATATTTCTTTTTCTAATTTTTTGGCTGCATTTAATATAGGGTTATCAAAACTTAATATAGACTTATCAAAACTTTTACTTATTTATCTGAGTCTACCCATTACCCAATATATATGTAGATTTAGGGACACCTAAACATTATTTTATACTTTAATCTAGGTAATTATTTATAATCTCATATTTATTTACGAGAAAAATATCGTATATTTCATCGATGACTTAAATTATTTATGTGTGTACTTAATCTGTCAATTAAGTTTTTGTAACTTAGTAGATTTCACTATTATTTTGTGACACCAACCTTCTAAAATTCTGACTTCGCCACTGATATGAAACTTGTAGCCAGCAAAAGATGGCCAAAATATCCTTAAAATATAGTGAAAAGACAGTTAACTTCAATTGAAACAGTAAACACACAAGGTCATAGTAAGTATGTTAAATAGTATATTGGATAATAATAATTAATAATTAATAATTAATGATTAGATAGAATAGTTAGATTAATGGTTTTATTCATTTAGAAATCTATAGACAATAAGACTAATTCTTACGCATCTTCAAAAAAAACACGGAGTAAACTTTAAGGACAAATTTAACGTCCCTAACGGCTCTTACGTGGGTTAAGGGGCGTTAAATTTAATATTTTAAGGGCGTTTGTTACATTTACAATGAAAAGATCTTTTTGTACAGTAAATCCTCTGTAATTTAATACTCGATAAATTAATAACCTCGATAAAATTGATAATTTGTCCTGTTCCAACTTGGGACCAGTACAAATTTGGACCCCAATCGATAAAATAATAAGATAATAAGTTTTTTGAAATCCCAATGTAAATATATTGATCCCAGCAAAACTATAAATTAATAATTACTAACTTTTTTGTGAAATCCCAATATATATTTGATAGTGCTCCAAATGAACATATATTTAGTAGCAATATCCTTCCAATATGTAAAGTTTCAGTTGCAATTGTTCTATTTTCAAGTAATATTCGTTTAAATAAATAAGTGCGAAGACAAAAGGCGAAAACGAAGATTTGAAGACGCAAACATCCAAAAAGCTCAAATGTACAAGATACAATCCGAGTGGTTCAATTTATTGATAAGAAACGTCTAAAAATGACAAGAGTACAAGTTGCGAAACGCAAAGTACAAGATATTAAATTATACGAAAGGACGTTCGAAAATCCGGAACCGGAACCTGATCCAACTATCAACGCGCGACGCAACGGGCCTAAAATTACAAGTCAACTATGCACAAGAATATAATATAATATTTAAATAATTATATAAATTATTTATATATTATATATATATAATAAATATGTCGACAAAGCTAGGATCCAAAATTTGGTGAGCTGGATTCAGTAACTCCGCACTCGCGGAGCTGTGAAGGCTTAAACCTCCGCACTCGCGGAGCATCCAAAATCAGAAATGTCCTATAAATGCAACGAGCTTCTGCCGAGTTAAAAACACAAAAAAATAATAATACTCCCTCTGTAATAATATATATATATATATATATATATATATATATATAGTATAGGTTAGTTTTATATTAGTTAGTTTGGGTTATGTTAAGGTTATTTTACGGGTTTTTGAAGTCGAAATTCTGTCCGTGTAACGCTACGCTATTTTTAATCATTGTAAGTTATGTTCAACCTTTTTAAATTAATGTCTCGTAGCTAAGTTATTATTATGCTTATTTAAAACAAAGTAATCATGATGTTGGGCTAAATACTAAAATTGGGTAATTGGGCTTTGTACCATAATTGGGGTTTGGACAAAAGAACGACACTTGTGGAAATTAGACTATGGGCTATTAATGGGCTTTATATTTGTTTAACTAAATGATAGTTTGTTAATTTTAATATAAAGATTTACAATTGGACGTACCTATAAATTACCATATACACTCGATCGGACATGATGGGCGGGGTATTTATATGTACGAATAATCGTTCATTTAACCGGACACGGGAATGGATTAATAGCACTAGAATTATTAAAACAGGGGTGAAATTATGTACAAGGACACTTGGCATAATTGATAACAAAGTATTAAAACCTTGGATTACACGCAGTCGATATCCTGGTGTAATTATTAAACAAAGTATTAAGACCTTGTTACAGTTTAAGTCCCCAATTAGTTGGAATATTTAATTTCGGGTATAAGGATAATTTTACGAGGACACTCGCACTTTATATTTATGACTGATGGACTGTTATGGACAAAAACCAGACGGACATATTAAATAATCCAGGACAAAGAACAATTAACCTATGGGAATAAACTAAAATCAACACGTCAAACATCATGATTACGGAAGTTTAAATAAGCATAATTCCTTTATTTCATATTTAATTTCCCTTATTTCATATTTAATTGCACTTCTAATTATCGCTCTTTTATTTATTGTCATTGTATTTAATTGCACTTTTAAATATCGTACTTTTTAATTATCGCACTTTTATTTATCGTAATTTTATTATCGTTATTTACTTTAGGCTTTAAATTAAGTCTTTTATTTATTTAATATTTTACATTAGGTTTTAACTGCGACTAAAGTTTTAAAATCGACAAGCCGTTCATTAAACGGTAAAAACCCCTTTTTATAATAATAATAATACTACTTATATATATTTTTTTATTTTTACAAATATAGTTTTTAAAAATATAGCGTTAAACTTGGCTAGTTCCCTGTGGATGAACCGGACTTACTAAAAACTACACTACTGTACGATTAGGTACACTGTCTATAAGTGTTGTAGCAAGGTTTAGGTATATCCCATTTGTAAATAAATAATTAAAACTTGTGTAGTATTTCGTCGTATTTCGCATTAAAAATATTGTACTATTTCGTACCCCCAAGCTGCACACATCAAGTTTTTGGCGCCGCTGCCGGGGAACTCGGCGAAACGCTATATTTTTAATTTATATTTTTATAAATATATTTATATATAATTTTTAGAAAAACAATATAAAAGTAAAAAAAAAAAACGAATCAGTTTGAGCCTGCATTAATCCGCACTCGCGGAGCTTTTTGGGCTGTAGGTATCCACACTCGCGGAGCTGCTCTGACAGCTGCAACCTTTTACATAATAATTACACTATTAGGGTTAATTAATATATTATTATTACTTAAACCTAATTAGGGTTTTATTTAATAATATATTATTATATCTAGTTATATTAATTTGTAATTTTAAGTATTATTATTATAGATTAATAATTTTATATAATATATAATAATAATATAAAAATAATATTTTTATTAAAATTGTAATTTTGGCATTTTTAGTTCCTTTTTATAAATTGTATTTTTTTATCGTTTAATTCGTAATTTTTATTGTCGTTCGTATTTAGTTTTAAGTTAGTATTTTGCCATAGTTCTTTTAGTATTTATAGATTTTTAGGTTTTGCCGTAAAATCCCTTAAGAGCTTTTTCTTTAGACTAAGATTTAGGTGCTTTAGAATTTTGCGACGCCGTTTTTATATTTTAGTACCTTTTTAAGTTATTGCCATTTGGGATATAGTATTTCTTTTAAGCTTTAATATTTTAAGACGCAACTTTTAATTCTTTGTTTTTAGTTTTTTTTTTTTAAGTTTCGACGCGCTACTTTCTAATTTTTATTTTTCGACGCCTATTATTTTTCGACCTTTTATTTTTCAACGTTTTTCGACGCGCTCTTTTTCTTTCTTATATCTCGACACTATATTTTTTAGGACATAGAATTTTTCGATTTCTTCTCTAAAATTTCTTTAAATTTCAACGAAAAATTATTTTAAATGGTTAAATTGATAGACATCCAAATTTTCTGCTTCGTAGTAATAGTTGAATTTGTTAGTGGCTGAGTTGTGAGCTTCCGATTTAAAGGGTTCTGGCTCCCTGCTGCATCTATTGGCTATTCGAAACGTGGGCAAAAGCAGAAAAGTCTATTAATTTGATAACTTATATAATTTTTATTTTTATAACTAATAGGATAATTAAGTAAATGCACCACATTGTAGCTAAAATTTGGTAATAAGCGCATTATGGAAAATCTCGAGAATATTTTGGAAACTCTTTATGACATCCGAAATCAATTTAATCAATACTCTCAAACGGGTGTTGATGACAATTCGTTCGGTCAATCTTGGATCACGAATGACGAAACAATATCTGGTTGTGAAATCTGTGGAGATTATCACTCAACATGGGAATGTTATTATTACGTTCCTATGGAAAATTATGCACCCATGGAACCTGAATGGAATGATTATAAGGAATACAATTCTAATTGTGATTATTTCCAAGAATATATCCAAACTCAACAGCCAAAAGACGAGGAAAATTATGTGCCTGAAAATTCTTTAGATTATATGAAAATCAAACTCGAAGAACTTGATTCTCAAAATGGACAAATGAGAGAGTTTGTAAATCGGCAAGCTGAAACTCTATCAGATTACACACCTGTTGATCTGAGAAGTCGTGTGCAAGAAAATCTCATATCATCGAGTTTTGATGAATTCGAGAGCTCCGAAATCACCAACTATCCCGATGATACTTTTTATTCAGCTTTACCAATTTCACAACATATCGACACATTAGCCTCAACCGAAGAAATCATCGATCCATCTATGGATGAAGAAGAAGTAAGGGAGACAAATTTGTACTCTTGGGAAAACGATAACGTTGAAAATTTTACCCCCAAGACCAAAGTGGTGGGACCGATAAGTACCGTTAATGAAGAAGAATCTACTTCGATCCCGAAATTCACCATTCCACAACCTTCCAACCCAATATTCTCAATAGATGAGTCATCTATCGAAGATGAACTACAAGCTGTAATAGATAATGACACCTCAGATTTCACCCAATTGGGTAATAGGGGTGAAACCTTTAATCCCGAGAATAAAAGGAATGAAATGTTAGGAATTGTCCACCCTATAATATGTATGTCGGTGTATATAGATCCATTTGACCAAGAACCAAAAAAGAGACATATCCATTTACTAAAAGCTACACTTAAAAAAGAATTAAGTAGTGACGATCGGGTGATTCTAAACTTTAAACCCATTGATATATTATACACCACCCGAGATGTAAATAACTGGCTCACTATTTTAATTCTTGGAACTTATTCTACCGACTTCACATGTCGTCTGTAACATCCCGCCTTTTTCCATTTACCTTTTCGTCATACTATTTTAAATTCCGTTATATAATTATAACATCTCCCGTTAATATGCGTTTTAATTTATCTCGTTAGGTAATTCACGCACCCGAATGGAACTAGAGGGACCAAACTTGCCCAAGTGCCAAACATTTGACTAGGTCAAATGGTCAACACTCCATCTCCTCCACCCATTATTTTCCATTTTCATTTTCACTTTTCATTTAATACTTTCAACTTTTCTCTCAATCTTCATCTTCAAGAATCATCACCTAAATTCGTTTAAGCAAGCTTCAATCAAAACAAATTACATATTTGGAATCCTTGCAAATTCCTCTTCGATTCCATACCGATTTCATTATATTTGGGTAACTTTCTAAAATCACTAGATTTTGTGTTCTTGATGTTTTTAAGTTATAAAGTTGTTAATTAGTGTCTATGGCTCAAGTCTAACATGATTATATGATTTATATGCTCGATTTCGTTATTTGAAGTAACTAGCTTGAGTATGATCTTTGGTGTGTTTGATTTGGTGATTTGGTTGTTTGAATGTTGTTAAATGTCATAAATGCATGTATTAAATGTGTTTCTAGTATCACTAGCTTCAATTTGATGTGTAGGTTGCTTGAGAAAACTCCATAAACTTGATTAGTGATTTTGGTGAATTTGAGTTAGGGTTTGATAAGCTTGAAATGAATATTTGATGCATTGAATGCCATGAATTATTGTTGGTAAGTAGTTAGTTGCATTGTATGCTCGATTACCTACAAAACGGCGTGTTGTATGTATGCATTAAATGCCCAAATCATAAATGTGCACCTATAAAATTTGAAGCATTAAATGTGTGCATTGATTGATCATTTGATTTGAAAAGTTGGTTATTGCAAATAATGTTTTCGGTTGGTGAAATGTGCTTAGTTGTTTTCCTTGTCAAAAGAGCTTTCCAACGATATAAGGTGCGAGTCATAAGTGTTTACGGTTTGTGATTTGTGTTTGTTCGAAGTTCGGAAAAAGACTTGAACAATTGAAACTGACCAGGTACCAGCACCCGTTAAATGCCGCGGCGCGGCAGCCTTGGGTCGCGGCGCGACCTAAGGCGTGTTCAGGTTCTGACCTACATGTCAATTATATGAAAAATGTTTGGCACCCTATGGACCTCCGATTCACATGAGACTTGTTCTAACATGTTTATATATGAATAATTAGCACAGAAAAATAGTTCGGGACCCGACCCGAACGCGTTGACTTTTTCGTTGACTTTGACCGACCAAAGTTTGACTTTTTGTCAAACATAACCAAATGATTATGCAACATTCCTAACTTGTTTATATACTTGTATCTTGCATGAAACTTGACAATTTGATTCACGTGCTATATAATCGAGTCATAACGAGCCATAGGACTAATTGAACTTCTTTGATCAAACATGATTATCAATATTGATACAACCTATTTGTTTAGGTCAACACTAGCATTGTTCTTTGCACACGTTACTTGTCGAAGTACTTATTTACTCTTGCGCTCAAGGTGAGATCATAGTCCCACTTTTACTCTTTTAAACTTACTTTTGGGATGAGAAAACATAAACGCTTCTTTTAACTAAGTGAACACAAGTACATGAAAACAAACATTCTACATACGAGTTTAGAACAAAAATCCTCAATTCGATTATCATTAGTTACACTTGACGGTGTAAGCGAGAACTTATGTTATATGGCCATATGGGTTTGACAAACCCTCTTTCAGACGGTTCGCTACCGTTATTCGGATGAAATATATTTTCGGGAAACAGTGTATGTTCTAACACTATTGTGATGGGGTACTATTGAAGGAAACGTTAAGCCTTGATAATTGGGTGCTCGTGAATATTAACTTTTAGAATGTATTACTATTTATCAATGATGCAAATCTTGTGGTTCGACTTACTTTTACTCACTTACTTACTTAAACCTATGATTCACCAACGTTTTCGTTGACAGATTTCTATGTTTTTCTCAGGTCCTTGAACATTAGGTGATACATGCTTCCGCTCATTTCTTTTGATACTTGCTTTGGATGTCGAGTATACTTGCATATGTGGAGCGTCTTTTGACTACTTTAAACTGTGTCGCACGTGTTTCATTTGTACTTTAAACATCGTTATGTACTAGTTATGAAAACTACTTTTGTAAACTTTGAAACATCCACACTTATGAAATGAATGCGACATATTTTCGGTCAAACTTTGTCTGAAAGACTTATAACCATGTAATGGGACCTACGTAGACGGCGCCGTGAAACATGTTTTGGTCAGGTCGCTACAGATGGTATCAGAGCTTTGGTTGTAGGGATTTAGAGTTCATTGGTGTCAACCCCGTGTCATAGGGTACATTGGTGAGTCTAGACTACAACCGGCATATAGACTTGAAGTAGGAATTACTTGACTACTTGTGCATTATACTCGAATTCTTCTATCATATCTAATTCTTATCCAATCTTAATCTCACGTTACTTGATTTAATTGACGCGCCACCTTGACTATATGAAATAGTGTCGAATGCACATATGAATTAGGGTAATATAATTTCCGGGATTATATTACGGTGACTCATATGAACATTCCGACATTATGACATAAAGAATTTAAGGAGAGTCAAGGAAAATTTTCTCTCTATCTTATTTCCATATCACGGTTAGTATTATTTAGAATACTAACCAACGGTATTCTTGTGTTTTGAAGGAACAATGCCTCCTCGTCGCGTGCCACGCCATGAGACTCCCGAACAAGCACTACAACGAATGGTGGCCACCGCCGTAGAGGCGGCCATGGCCGGTCACTCCTCCAACAACAACAATAACAACAACCACAACAATAACAACCAAGGAGCCGGTAAATCTAGCGAAGGGTGCTCCTACAAGGCTTTTATGGGGTGCAAACCTCACACTTATGATGGAACCGGGGGACCGGTTACTCTCACTCGATGGTTCGAACAAACGGAGGCCGTCTTTAGCATAAGCGGTTGTCGGGACCAAGATAAGGTCAAGTACTCCACCCACACTCTCACCGGTGTCGCTCTTACATGGTGGAACACCTATGTACAATCGGTGGGTACCGATGAAGCTCATGCCCTCTCTTGGGCCGATTTAAGGGAAAAGATGATTGTTGAATATTTCCCTCGCGAAGAAACCCGAAAGCTCGAACAAGAGCTAAGAACTTTGAAGGCGGTCGGAAACGATCTCAAGGCCTATAACCAACGCTTCGCCGAACTATCCTTGATGTGTCCTAATCTCGTGAACCCCGAATCTCAAAGGGTTGAACTCTATATGTATGGTCTTCCAAAGAGCATCAAACAAGGTGTGATGTCCTCCAAACCCGCTAATCACCAAGCCGCTTTGAACATGGCCCGCCAATTGATTGAAACGGTTGATGAAATCGTAGTGCCGACTCCTAAGGCCGAGGATAAATCGGGTGGCAACAAAAGGAAATGGGAAGCCACTCCATCAAGCAACTACAACAACAACACCTTCACCAAAAAGCCTTTCACCAACGACGGCAAGAAAGGGTATGCCGGAACTCAACCTTTTTGCAACAAATGTCACAAGCACCACTCGGGTGAGTGTGGCAAGCGAATTTGCCACCGGTGCCAAGGAGTTGGTCATAGGGCCAACAATTGCACAAGTGCCGCCCCCGTCGCTCGAAAAGGGCCCAATCCTCCAAAGACGGTCACTTGTTACGAATGTGGCCAAACGGGCCATTATAGGAACAAATGCCCGAAGAAGAAAGCCAACCCCAACACACGCGGCCGAGCTTTCAACATTAACACCGAGGAAGCCCGGGATGACAATGAACTAGTCACGGGTACGTTTCTTCTCAACAACACTTATGTTACTTGCTTATTCGATTCGGGTGTCGATAAATGCTTTGTATCCAAGACTTTGATTCATTCTTTTAGCACTCCACCACTCCCACTAAATACCACTTATACCATTGAAGTGGCCAACGGGAAGCTATTGAGTGCCGACACATATTACCGGGGGTGTACGTTAAACATTTTGGGTAACGAGTTTGAAATTGACTTGATACCCATGGAACTAGAAAGCTTCGATGTAATAATCGATATGAATTGGCTAGCCAAAACGAAATCTCACATCCTTTGTGATCTTAATGCAATCCGAATTCCTATCGAGAATGGTGAACCTTTGATTGTTTATGGCGATAAGAGTTGCACCGGACTCAACCTCGTTTCGTGCATTAAAGTTAGAAAACTACTCCGTAAGGGTTGTTTTGTGATCCTTGCCCACGTTAAGAAAGTCGAGTCCGATGAGAAGCATATCGATGATGTGCCAATTGTTAGTGACTTTTTCGATGTATTTCCCGATGAATTGCCGGGTCTTCCACCTCATAGACCGGTTGAATTCCAAATCGATCTTATTCCGGGAGCCGCACCCGTAGCACGTGCACCATATAGACTCGCTCCATCAGAAATGCAAGAATTGCAAAGTCAAATCCAAGAACTACTTGATCGTGGTTTTATCCAACCTAGCCATTCACCTTGGGGCGCTCCGATTTTGTTTGTTAAAAAGAAAGATGGATCCCTACGAATGTGCATTGATTATCGTGAACTAAACAAATTGACGGTTAAGAACCGATATCCTCTTCCTCGTATCGATGACCTCTTTGATCAACTACAAGGGTCTTGTGTATATTCGAAAATCGATCTCCTCTCGGGTTATCATCAATTAAGGGTTAAGGGGGAAGATGTCTCCAAAACCGCTTTCCGAACTCGTTATGGTAGTTATGAATTCCTTGTCATGCCATTTGGTCTCACTAACGCACCAGCAGTGTTCATGGATCTTATGAACCGCGTGTGCAAACCGTATCTTGAAAAATTCGTTATCGTGTTCATCGATGATATTTTGGTTTATTCTAAAAGCAAAGAAGAACACGAGGAACATCTCCGACTTGTACTTGAACTTTTAAGACAAGAACGACTCTATGCTAAGTTCTCCAAGTGTGAATTTTGGTTGAAGGAAGTTCAATTTCTTGGTCACATTGTAAGTGACCAAGGTATTAAAGTCGATCCATCAAAAATCGAAGCCATTAGTAAATGGGAGACTCCTACTACTCCTACTCACATTCGTCAATTCTTGGGTCTCACCGGATACTATCATAGATTCATCAAAGATTTCTCTTTGGTCGCTCGTCCTCTAATCTCATTAACTCATAAGGGAAGGAAATTCGTTTGGGCAACCGAACAAGAATCCGCATTTCAAATCTTGAAAACGAAGCTAACCACCGCTCCTATCTTGTCACTTCCCGAAGGCAACGATGATTTTGTTGTGTATTGCGACGCCTCGAAACATGGTTTTGGGTGTGTGTTGATGCAACGAACGAAAGTCATTTCATATGCTTCTCGACAACTCAAAATTCATGAACGAAACTACACGACACATGATCTCGAACTCGGAGCCGTTGTCTTTGCACTAAAAATGTGGAGACACTATCTTTATGGAACCAAGAGTACTATCTTTACCGATCACAAAAGTCTCCAACACATCTTCGACCAAAAGCAACTAAACATGAGACAACGAAGGTGGATTGAAACCTTAAACGATTACGATTGCGAGCTTCGTTACCATCCCGGAAAGGAAAATTAGTAGCCGATGCCTTAAGTCGAAAAGAAAGAGCGGTGCCTCTTCGTGTCTGAGCCTTAAACATCACCATCCACACCAACCTTAATAGCCAAATTCGGGTAGCCCAAGATGAGGCTCTCAAGGATGAAAATGTTTCACACGAGCTCTTGAACATTCTCGTCTCTCGATTCGAAGTTAGGGAGACCGGACTTCGATATTTTGCCGGAAGGATTTGGGTGCCTAGATACGGAGACCTACGAAGTCTTATTTTAGATGAAGCCCATAAGTCACGATACTCGATCCACCCCGGTGCCAATAAGATGTACCACGACCTAAAACAACAATATTGGTGGCCGAACATCAAAAGGGACGTAGCTACTTAAGTTGCCAAGTGTTTGACTTGCTCTAAATTCAAAGCCGAACACCAAAGACCGTCCCGGTTACTTCAACAACCCGAGATCCCGCAATGGAAGTGGGAAAGGATAACGATGGATTTTATCACCTAACTACCGAAAACGCCGGGCGATTATGATACTATTTGGGTCATTGTGGACCGTCTCACCAAATCCGCACACTTCCTCGCCATGAAAGAAATGGACAAAATGGAAAAACTTGCACAACTTTACATCAAGGAGATCGTAGCCCGACACGGTGTACCTTTATCGATTATCTCCGACCGAGATGGCCGTTTTGTTTCTAGATTTTGGCGTACCTTGCAAGAAGCGTTGGGAACGCGTTTAGACATAAGCACCGTATATCATCCTCAAACTGATGGACAAAGCGAATGCACAATTCAAACCTTGGAGGACATGTTACGAGACCAAAACAAAGTCAACAACATCCACTATTAAATGTATCAAAATAGAATGCAAGTTAATGTTTAACAAAAGCTGCCATCATAAATATGCAGACTCTCTAAGCACAGCGGAAGCAATCAATCATGAACCTGAGAATAAAACATGCGAGTAACGGTCAACAAAAATGTTGAGTGAATTATAGGTTTAATATTGTAAACAATATCTAATTTAAACCATAAAAATTTATGTTTGAAAACATAAAAACTCCTTTTTGGACCACTAAATTATATGTTAGAAAACATATAAAAACATTATTCCATTTAATGTGAGCCACCTGGTAACCACTTAACCATTTATTTACCCTTGCCAAACACAATAAATAATATACACCGAACAAGTGTATCTACAATAAATTACGAAGTACTAAACATTCCGATTATAAATTGCTAGCGCGACTAGCTCGAAATGGGGTTGTCAAACCCGATAGATCTATCCGTAGGATTCGCGTTCACCAGTAGAGACCAGTGATTACAGTTACCAGACTAGGGAATATTTTTTTTCAACTCACAATGAATAATTTAAACCAACCTCCACTTGTGTCCAAAATATAAAATAAATTGCATGTATTCTCATCCCAAAAGATTTAAATAGAAAAATGGGACTATAACTCACCTTAATAGCAACGAAGTAACCACACAAATATGCGAACAGCAAATGAAGTAAAGTGATCAGGAATGATCACAACGCCGACCTATAAATAAAGCAGGTCAATATAAATAACTAACTTAGGTCAAGTCTTAGTATGATAGCTATTGTACATATTGCAAGTAGACATAGAACAACACTCAACATGCATCGGTTTGATCGGAACAGCTTACGGACACACACTTTCTATTTTTAGAAAGTTTCTATTTTTAGAAAGTTTCTATTTTTAGTAGGTTTCTATTTTTGGAAAGTTTCTATTTTTGGAAAGTTTCTATTTTAGGAAAGTTTCTATTTTTGGAAAGTTTCCAAATTTAGAAAGTTGCTATTTTAGGAAAGTTTATAAGTTAGGAAAATTTCCTTAATTAGAAAGTCAACAAAATTCAACTGAAAGTCAAAGTCAACCGAAAGTCAACTCAAAAGTCAACCTTGGTCAAACATAGTCAACGTTAATTTTAAAAGTGTAAGTTATAATAATAATATAAGTTATAACGTTTATTAAAGTTAAATATGTCTAATTATGTCATAACATAAGTTTAATTAAATTAAAATGATTTATTAAAGTTAATATAAGTTTAAATGATATAATTAATATAACATAAGTATTTAATTAATTAATTAAATATTAGTCATAATATAAGTATTATTAATTAATAATAAATTTCAAATCATATCATAAGTATTATTAATTAATAATGAATTATTAACCATATCATAAGTTTCTAATTATAATTATTAAATCATAAGTATTTAATAATTAAATTATAATTAAATAATAACTAAGCCTTATAATAATTAAATAATTAATTAATCCTTATTATAAGTCTTATTATAATAATCTCATAATATAAGTTTAATACTTATCATAAGTATTTTCCATTAATAATGAAGTATTATTAATCATATGTTTAATTAAAATGTTAATTAAATCATAAGTATTAATTAAATGATATAATAAATATATATCATAAGTTGTAAATAATAATAATTACTTTTTTTTATCATAAGTAATTAAATGATAATAAAATCCATTATTTATATCATAAGTTTAATAATTAGTCATAAGTTTTAAATCAAAAGTTCATCGGGTCGTATCGTGAGCCCCGGGTGTCGGTTTTCGGCGAGCCTTACATATATCTCCGCCTAAGCAAACCACCCGACACTTTGATACACTCAAGAACACCCCAATAAAAGTCCACAAGTCGTGATGTACAGCCATTACGCTACTTGGAACTTCAATTCAATCAAAAACGTGTTTTAGACGTAACGGGTGATTCGTGGCTCGGATTGAGATGACCCGAACATGAAAGTTCGCCCCACCATCAGTCCTAACACACTAAAACACCCTAAAGTCAAAAAATATGGTCACAAAGTCGGACCAAACCTGGTTCATACCAAAATCACATTTCAATCTTAACAAATTACCACTTTGATCATATTTAGGGCTCCGGGAATCGAAACGACATGAATCCGGAGTCTAAAATTAATGTCTTGATGAGAAGAACTCATATAGATACTTTATTTTCACTTTTGTAACAGTCACAAAGTCAGAAATGAACGAAATAGCTGCTGTCCCAATTCAATCAAACCGAAAACATGTATAATCGAGCAATTCTACGCATACAATCATCAATACAACAATACACAAGTGCTATACTATCATAATAATATCAAATACCAACATAATCAGTAGAAATGAATAATAATTGAAAAATTAGGGTTCATAGGTATATGATGTTATGCGAGGTGTATATAAAATAGCTTTATTTTTACTAGGAAAAACTATTAAATATGATACAATTTTACACAAGATATTTATTTATTTATAGAATGGATATACTTAAACCTTGCTACAACACTTATAGGCAGTGTACCTAATCGTACAGTAGTGTAGTTTTTAGTAAGTCCGGTTCGTTCCACAGGGAATCTTTAAACAAACCTTAACGCTATATTAGTTTAAATTTATAAAAATACAAATATATATATATAAGTAATATTATTATTATAAAGGGGGGTTTTTACCGTTTAATGACCGGTTTGTCGATTTTAAAACTTTAGTCGCAGTTAAAACCAAAATTAAAAATAAATACAAGACTTAATGTAAAGTAAATAACGATAATGAAATTGCGATAAATAAAAGTGCGATAAAATAAACTTGCGATAATTAAAAAGTACGATAATTAAAAGTGCAATTAAATATAATAACAATAAATAAAAGTGCGATAATTAGAAGTGTAATTAAATATAAAATAAAGGAAATTAAATATGAAATAAAAGAATTATGCTTATTTAAACTTCCGTAATCATGATGTTTGACGTGTTGATTTTAGTTTTATGCCCATGGGTTAATTGTCCTTTGTCCTGGATTATTTAATATGTCCGTCTGGTTTTTGTCCATAACAGTCCATCAGTCATAAATATAAAGTGCGAGTGTCCTCGTCAAATTATCCTTATACCCGAAGTTAAATATTCCAACTAATTGGGGACTTAAACTGTAACAAGATTTTAATACTTTGTTTAATAATTACACCAGGTTATCGACTGCGTGTAACCCAAGATTTTAATACTTTGTTAACAATTATGCCAAGTGTCCTTGTACATAATTTCACCACTGTTTTAATAATTCTAGTGGCTATTAATCCATTCCCATGTCCGGTTAAATGAACGATTATTCGTACATATAAATACCCCGCCCATCGTGTCCGATTGAGTGTATATGGTTATTTATAGGGACGTCCAATTGTAAATCTTTATATTAAAATTAACAAACTATCATTTAGTTAAACAAATATAAAGCCCATTAATAGCCCATAGTCTAATTTCCACAAGTGTCGTTCTTTTGTCCAAACCCCAATTATGGTACAAAGCCCAATTACCCAATTTTAGTAATTAGCCCAACATCATGATTACTTCATTTTAAATAAGCATAATAATAACTTAGCTACGAGACATTAAATTAAAAAGGTTGAACATAACTTACAATGATTAAAAATAGCGTAACGTTACACGGACAGAATTTCGACTTACACCCTTACAACATTCGCTAACATACCCTTATTATTAGGATTTAAAATTAAAATTAAAATTAAAATTAAAATATAAATATAAATATTACGTATAGATATATTGAGAGATAGAAAAATATGTGTTTTGTGTTACACCAAAGCTCGATTTTTATAGGCCTGTGATCTGGAAAAGATGCTCATGCGATCGCATGAGCTTTACCCTTCAAGGCCATGTGATCGCATGGCCAGCTGGGGAGAGCCAAATTTGGTTGTTTTCTTCTGCCGACGTTTATTTAAATATAATATAATATATATATTAATTTTAAGAATTAATTATATATTATATTATATTCATATGCATAGTTGACTTGTAATTTTTAGTCCGTTGCGTCGAGCGTTGAGAGTTGACTCTGGTCCCGGTTCCGGATTTTCGAACGTCCTTGCGTACAATTTAATATCTTGTACTTTGCGTTTTGAATCTTGTACTCTTGTAATTTCGAGACGTTTCTTATCAATAATTGGAACCTCTTTGATTGTATTTTGTTCTTTTGAGCTTTTTGGTCGTTTGCGTCTTTAATTCGTCGAATCTGTCTTTTGTCTTCACCTTTTATTATTTAAACGAATATCACTTGTAAATAGAACAATTGCAACTAAAAGCTTGTCTTTCTTGAGGGATAATGCTATGAAATATATGTTCGTTTTTAGCATTATCAAATATTCCCACACTTGAGCGTTGCTTGTCCTCCAGCAATATTGTCTTTGAATACTAGAATCACTTCTTTATTCTTCACACTTTGTACATCAGTGATTTCAATACGGCGGTATAAACAATGGTAGTAACGATATGGTTTACAGTCTCACAGGACTATAAAAATTTAGATCCATTAAGGAAATTGGATCTTTATGAAAACATTTGATCTTTTGAAAATTAAATCTAGTTTTTACCCTAGATAAGTTTTCCGGAATAACCCTTCACCGGTGTTTGCAAATTCTTTTTGTGGGTTTGGTGGGTTTTAGGTTTGAAAATTTTAGCTCAAAACTTATGGTTTTGTGTCACCCACTTGGTAACCTTGTATTAGGAAAGCAACACGTCCAGTATACTTGCTCCGAATATTACCTTTCGATAAACTACCGTTCGGTTGTAAAGGAAAGCGTTGAACAAGCAACTGTTAAGGCAATGTCCCCTGACATGCTTTTAATTATGGTCTATAACGTGTCGGACGCAATTACTATCCTTTGTAGGAGCAATAGTAAAGCTCACCCTTATAATTTTTCGGTCTGGCACAAGGTCCTGTCTTTGACCATGCTATGCAACCACCGTTCTTACGGTTGACACCCGATTTGGTTCAGGTGACCTAATGAATTCCAGGTGAATTCCTAGGATTTTACGTTCAATGGTAATGAACGCATTGAAAAATGGGTTTTTAGAAAACAAATTGGTTTATAATTTGATCAAAATATTTTCTCGTTCAAGCTCGAGTTTAGATATCATTGAATTCCATGAGTTTGTAATTCTCAATCTTTAAGGTCAATCTCTAGGATTGAGTAATATCAGTCTTAAAAGCTGATTTTTAATCTTTAAGGAGATTATCCTTTCTGGGGGTCTGATTCATTAGTCTTATCCAGCTAATTTGCACGGCGTCCTCCCCATTTTACAAGACAGATCCTCTCATGGTTAGGATAAGTCTGACCACTTGGCGACCCTGTTTAATGCTGAGGTTCGTGGATTTCCTGCTGATTTTAGTGATGACTTTTCTAGATTTTTCGTCAACCTACAGCTAGTCTGGACGACAACTTCATGACCTAAATCAAGAAGCACGTGTCTTTTTCGGAAGACTTTACTTCCTTTTAATGATGGAATTGATTCATCGTGTAGATCCATATTTCTTTCAAATATATTACAGTAAATTGGGTAAAACTGATTAGTTTAGTCTAAAGCAAAAGTATTTTCAGTTATTTGTACAAAAATATGTGATATATGTTTTAAAATAACTTGGTAAATTTTCCCACACTTGTCTTTTATTTTCTTTTATTTGCCTTCTTGTTCTCCTCTATTCTATTCTTAAATGAATTCTAACATTTTGAGTTGTTTATCAATTTATGTCCTTTTCGAGGTAGCAATAATTTCGGTGTTAACACCTAGTTTTATCGTTCATAAATATGTATAAACATGATTTTGAGTTCATTTAATTGAAAATTTTGAAAAATTTTACTAGAATTGGGTAGTCAGTATATAAGACTAGGGCTGTTCTTTATTATCAGAGAGCACTAGATTCTAATACAACTACTACTTTACTAGTATTTCTAATGGTTACCAAGTGTATAAAGTAAAAATATTTAAAATCCGAAAGAATTTAACCCCTTCCCACACTTAAGATCTTGCAATGCCCTCATTTGCAAGAAATCAGTAACAATTTAAATTATTGAGGGTGATTAGAGTAAAAATGATTAAATTTTACCAAAGTTTCCAAACATATTGGCGTTTGTTTGCTGAATGATAAATGGTGCATATCATTTGTTCATTCTGTCTGTTGTTACATCACATTTATTTGTCATCTTGTAGTCAAAATTAGTAGCTTTTGCTGAACTTAATGCCAGTCTTTGAAAATGCGCTGTTTTACCCTGTTTTGTACAATTTACAATATACATACATACAAATATAAACATGCATGGCAATTTAAAATGGGACTTAATATCCTACTTTCAAATCCTAAATGTGAAATATTAGTACACAATAATAATAAAAATGATAAAGATTACATAAGTATATTCAATAACATAAGTTTAAACATGAATAAGTAAAAAGATAAAAAACATAAAAATCATATAAATAACCAATTGGAACTAAACCAGTATGGATATGGGTTCCAGTTCATCTCGTCAGGTGGGTTCCATTGTTGGTTATAGGTGTTCTGATAGGCTTGGTTATAGTCATACCGGTTAAAGGGTGGTCAGATATCGGGGCTGTGTGGCGGAAAATGAGCAGGTCGAGTAGGTACATAGTTATTTGGTACCTGATATGATAGCTGGCTCATGATTTGGTGCTGATGAACTAACCAGCTATCGTGTTGGCGTCGCCTATAATCCTCGTATACTCGCTCGGAGTTCCACTGCTCATACATACTATGTCTGGCCGCGTTCGTCATTGCTTCCTGATCTATACGAATGTGGACGTCAAGAATAGCATCTCGAAAGACATCCCTAATGTCTTCCGCCTCCTCCATTTCCTCGTCTGAGCCTCTCTCTACCTGAGGATGAGATCCCTCATAGGGTACTGCCTGGTTACGTCTACTTTTCAATACCTTAGCACCCACATAAACTTTCAATCCTAAGGGCTCAACCTGTTCTCTACAAAGCTGTAATGGACCTCCTTGGTTCCTATCAACACCTAAATACTCTCCAATGAGAGTAACAAAAATACCTCCTCCTATTATACTCATTCCCTCTACCATTTTAGATAAATAAAAAGCAACACAGTAAGGGATATTGACAAAGCTTCTAGGATCCCGAATACACTTTAGGTAGAATAAATCATGTAAGGTAATTTTTTCTTTATTGTGACCTCTCTGTGTAATCGAGTTAGCCAAAAATCTATAAATAATACGAAGCTCGGCTCTGTCAATATGTGTATAGGAGTGTCCTCCTGCTCGTGTAAAAACATCAAAATGTGACATACGCCTCCAAATGGCGTCAGCGTCAAAGTTGCTATCTACCCTTTCACCATAATGAATCATGTTTGTACAATCAAGTAGTAGCAACTCACCAGGAGTATATATCTGTAAAGCCCAGGCCATGTCCAGCATGGACATTCTGTACATCCTACCGCCAAGGATAAACCTAAGAAATCTTCTATCATCTATTCTAACTATATTTGTATCAAGTGATACAGTACTCATCAACTCAACACACCATTCCTTATATACAGGTCTACGAATGGTGAAAAGACGTTCCCAATCTGTAAAAGAAGAACTGCCATACCTTTGAACTAAAAGCTGTCTAACACGGTCAGCTAGATGGACCGTTTCCAAAGGGGCCCAATCGATTACCCTTGGCACCTCTACATTTTTTGTTACCAATTTGAATTTGTTTCTTTGATATGTCTCGTAATCTCTCCATCTCCTATCAAATATCAGATTAGGATGCAGAGTGTGCTCAGGAATTGTTGGGAATTCTACTGGCGGCCTCATTGGGAATACTATGAATTCATCAACAAACTGTACCGGATCATAATAAGGTATGTACTGATCAGGCTGTTGTTGTGGTTCTTGTTGTGGTTCTTGTTCGTGTTGCATTTCTGGTTCTGGTGCTGGTGCTGGTCGTCTAGATGATGATGCTCCTGAACCTCCAGTATCGGTTTTCTGCAAAACACATTAAACACAAAATTTGTGTATCCAAATATGCATTAGTGTTAGCAAAATAACAACTTAAAACAATCACTATAGCATGTTAAATCAAAATTAAACTTATACACATTTTCACAATTTTTCACAATTCTACACTTTTCAAATAAGCACATATGAAAATGTATACAAAGTTCATAAGCATTTAACTCAAATAACATGTCAAAATAGTCATTACTAATAATTAAACAAGTCTCAAATGGCAAATATGTCAAATTAATCAAGTTCATGAATTTTGGACTTAAAAAGTCCACTTTAATCTCTAAAAATCATGTTTAGGATCAATGTTTGGATCATTTAACTATCTAAACATGTTACACTACTCAATTTAGCAATAATTCATGACAAAAATTGGCCATAACATGTTTATATCAAAAAGTCCCAAATTGCTCAAGAACATAAACCCTAGATTTCTAAAATTTTTGAAGTTTTTGGCTTCAAATCATGTTAAATAGCATCAATCTAGGTTATACATGCATAAAATACTAACAATTTAACACTAATTACACTAGAAATTAACAAAATTGCATTAGGTAAAAAATTGGTAATTATCACAAAAACTAGGAATTTATAGAGTTTAGGGGTGTAATTTTTACCATTTTGCTGAAGAATGAGAATCTAGGCATGATTAGAGCAAGAAAAATGACGAATTACGGTGGAAAAATGATGAAATTTGGTGAGGTTTTGAGTGTTTTTCGTATATGTGTGTGTATGTTTATGTGGAGAAGACAGAACAGCGAGCTGTATGTATCAGGCCTGGAATTTGCCTCCATGCGATCGCATGGAGGGATAGTGAGAATCCCATGCGATCGCATGGGTACCCGGCTACAGTGATTTCATGTGTTTTTGTTTTTTTTTTTTTTTTTTTTTTTTTGGCATACTTTAGTTCAATAAGATTAAAAATAATGATAATAAAAGTTCTCGTCCCTCCCTCGGGTAAAGCAATTTCGGTTCAATGACCTAGTCTTCAACTTACGACGAATTTTAAAAATCATATTTTTAACTTAGCAAAATAAAGTAAACTTTTGTTTTTAAATTCACACCAAACTTATATTTAAAATGCATAAAATTAAAAATTCACACCAAACTTAATTAAAAATTCATATTATAAATTTACACCAAACTTATATTATATTTTTGTTGTTATACATACAAACTTAAAAATATTAATTTTTCAAATATTTACAATTTTAAATATATTGATTTAAAAAGTTTACAATATTAAATTAATAACTATATATTAATTTTAAAAAAAAACATGGTAAAAATAAAATTAAAAATCTTTTTGGCTTTTATCCCACTTTAATCAATCAAATATTATAAAAAACATACGCCCCTCTTTTCGGTAAAGTAATTTCGATTCCATGACCTAATTTAACTCATGACGAATTTTTGAAATATTTTGGGTTGATTGATGAAAGATATTTATACCTTAAGAATAAACGTTAAATTTCGCAGTGATGTAATAAATTTTTTGAATGATATCAATAATTTCGGTCGCCAAACCTAATTTCATCGAATACCAATTTAATACTTTATAGCGAACAAATTAGCGTTTATTATCAAAAGGTTAAAAATTAAAATAAAAAAAAATAAAAACTGTACAGACTTACCTATGAGATAGCATTCTTAGTGATACGATCTATCCCACTCATAAGATAGTTGGTTTAATTGGTTTTCCATAGCTACATAGGCGTAACCTCGAGCATTCAGTGTTTTTTCTTCTAAACATATGAACGGTCCATCTCTGCATAAAGTAACAAATTCGGTGTTTGAATAGGTTTAATTATTTGAACATTTACCTCCATGTGACCATTTTCCGCATTTGTGACATCTTTCAAGGTGTCGTGCTCTTCTTTTCGCTGCGGATTTTAATTTTCCTTTACCAAATTGTAACTTATTATCTTCGCATCTGGATTCTTTTCTTACTCCGTCCAATCTTTCTCTGATTACTGATACTATTTCACTCGGAAGTGTGTCATTATTACGTTTAGTGATTAAAGCGTGTAGCATTAGACCATGGTTTAGTTCACAGGAAGTCTTCATTTAGTAAAAACCTAAAAAAATAAAAATTCAGAATGGGGGGAGAAGACTAGTTCTTTAGGGTCTGCTAGGGAAAGACCATTCGGGTTCCATTTTCGAGAACTACACGAAAACAGAAAATCTAACTCTAACAGAAATACATAAAATCCTTAAAAGACTTGATTCTCCCCACACTTAGTTAGCTGTGGTATCGAAATTGTGATTAACTTCATTGTCAACTTCCATTGGACTATCTATGTAATGTTTAACTCTGTGACCATTAACATTAAATTCAATCCCATTTGAATTTATTAATTCTACTGTTCCGTATGGGAAAACTCTTTTGACTATGAATGGTCCAGACCATCTTGATTTCAATTTTCCAGGAAATAGCTTGAATCGTGAATTGAAAAGAAGAACTATGTCTCCTTCTTTGAATCCTTTTGAACTTCTGATTCTTTTATCATGCCATTTCTTCGTTCTTTCCTTATAGATTAACGAATTTTCGTATGCTTCATGTCTTAATTCTTCTAATTCGTTTAATTGACTTAACCGTAGACGTCCAGCTTCATGTAAGTCGAGATTTTTTGTCTTCAAAGCCCAAAATGCTTTGTGTTCAATTTCTACTGGAAGATGACATGCTTTTCCATAAACAAGTCTAAAAGGTGTGGTTCCAATTGGAGTTTTGTAGGCTGTTCTAAAAGCCCAGAGTGCATCCTCCAATTTAATGGACCATTCCTTCGGATTTGATCCTACGGTTTTCTCTAGAATACGTTTTAAAGCTCGGTTGGTATTTTCAACTTGTCCACTTGTTTGTGGATGATATGCAGTGGAGATTTTATGAGTTACTCCATATCTTTTGTGAACTTTCTCAAGTTGATTATTACAGAAATGAGTTCCCCGATCACTTATTAAAGCTTTCGGTGTTCCAAACCTTGCAAAAAAACGTTTTAAAAAGTTGACTACAACTCGTGCATCGTTAGTTGGGAGAGCTTGTGCTTCCGTCCATTTAGATACATAATCAATGGCTACGAGAATATAGAGATTATTATGAGATTTTGGAAATGGACCCATAAAGTCAATACCCCAAATGTCAAATACTTCACATACTTGAATGACATTTTGTGGCATTTCATCACGTTGACTTATTTTTTCGGCCCTTTGACAAGCATCACGGGATTTGCAAAGAAGGTGTGCGTCTTTGTAAATTGTAGGCCAATAGAATCCAGCATCATAAACTTTTCTTGCTGTTAGTTGAGGCCCATAATGCCCTCCTGTTGGTCCCGTGTGACAATGGTTTAAAATTTTACTAGCTTCATCTCCGAATACACATCGGCGTATTATTCCATCTGGACAACTTTTAAACAGATGTGGATCTTCCCAGAAATAGTGTTTTATATCACTGAAGAATTTCTTTCGTTTTTGGTACGATAATCCTTTTTCAAGGAATCCACATACTAAGTAGTTTGCATAGTCTGCAAACCATGGAATTTCATTATAATCTATCTTCAATAGATATTCATCAGGAAAGTTGTCTTGTATGGCCGATTCATTTAGAACTTCTAATTCGGGATTTTCAAGACGAGAAAGATGATCAGCGGCGAGATTTTCTGCTCCTCTTTTATCTCGGATTTCAATATCGAACTCTTGTAAGAGTAAGATCCAACGGATTAATCTTGGTTTAGCATCTTGTTTCGAAAATAGATATCTAAGAGCAGAATGGTCGGTATAGACCACCATTTTAGCTAGAACGAGATATGATCGAAATTTGTCAAAAGCAAAGACAATAGCAAGGAGTTCTTTTTCAGTAGTTGTATAGTTCGTTTGTGCTCCTTGTAATGTCTTACTAGCATAATATATAGGTTGAAATCGTTTTTCAATCCTTTGTCCTAAAACGGCTCCCATTGCAAAATCACTTGCATCGCACATAAGTTCAAACGATATATTCCAATTTGGAGTTATCATGATCGGCGCATTAGTGAGTTTCTCTTTAAGAATATTAAAAGATTTGATGCATTTATCTAAAAAGATGAATGGAGCATCCTTTTCTAGGAGTTTATTCATAGGAGTGGCAATTTTAGAAAAATCTTTTATAAAACGTCGGTAAAAACCGGCATGCCCTAGAAAACTCCTAACTCCTCTAACATTGGTGGGATGTGGAAGTTTAGCAATTACATCTACTTTAGCTCTATCCACTTCAATTCCTTCCTTTGAGATTTTATGTCCAAGAACGATGCCTTCTTTAACCATGAAATGGCATTTCTCCCAATTAAGAACTAGATTTGATTGTTCGCATCTAATAAGCATTCGTTCAAGATTAGCTAGACATGATTCAAATGTATCACCGAAGACTGAAAAGTCATCCATGAAAACTTCCATGCATTCTTCTATCATGTCGTGAAAAATCGCCATCATGCACCTTTGAAAGGTTGCAGGGGCGTTGCAAAGTCCAAATGGCATGCGTTTGTAAGCAAAAGTACCATAAGGGAACGTGAATGTGGTTTTCTCTTGGTCCTCGGGTGCTATTGGAATTTGAAAATATCCGGAAAATCCATCAAGAAAGCAATAGTAACTATTTTCGGCTAATCTTTCCAACATTTGATCAATGAAAGGTAAGGGAAAGTGATCTTTTCTGGTGGCGTCATTTAATTTTCTATAATCAATACAAACACGCCATCCTGTTACAGTCCTAGTAGGAATAAGCTCATTTTTCTCATTTGTAATGACAGTCATGCCACCCTTCTTAGGCACGCATTGAACTGGGCTTACCCATGGACTATCAGAAATTGGATAAATTAAACCTGCATCTAGCAGTTTAATAATTTCCTTCTTAACAACATCTTGCATATTAGGATTTAGTCTTCGTTGGCGTTGCACATATGATTTATGACCTTCTTCCATAAGGATTTTATGCGTGCAATACGAAGGACTTATTCCTTTTATATCATGAATCTTCCATGCAATGGCTGGTTTATGAGCTTTCAACACAGAAATGAGTTGTGATTTCTCATTTTCAGTAAGAGAAGATGATATTATTACAGGTAATTCAGATTCACCATGTAAATAAGCATATTCCAAATGGTTTGGAAGTGGCTTTAACTCTAATGTCGGAGGTTCTTCTATCGATGATTTGTATCGATATCTGTCTTCTTCTTTTAGCATTTGAATTTCTTCTGTTATTGGTTCATATCCATTAGCTATTAGTGTAGCTAACATTTCAGCTTCATCAATTGGTTCATTACCTTCTCCTAAAGAACATTCTCCTGTTCCTTGTAATTCTGGAAATTCTTCTAACAATTCTGCATGTGAATCTATAGTTTGAATATAATAACATGTATCATCTGCAGATTGTGGTTGTTGCATAGCTCTATCAACTGAAAAGGTAACACTCTCGTCCTCTATACTTAGGGTCAGTTTCTTACCAAACACGTCTATCATTGATTTAGCCGTGTTTAAGAATGGTCTTCCTAATATGAGAGGAACTTGAGAATCTTTTTCCATGTCCAGAACAACAAAATCTACTGGAAATACTAAAGTACCAACTTTGACTTGCATGTTCTCCATTATCCCTCTAGGATATTTTATTGATCGATCGGCTAGTTGTATACTTATTCTTGTTGGTTTCAATTCTCCAAGGTCTAGTTTAGCGTATAGTGAATACGTCATTAAATTTATACTAGCACCTAAGTCTGCTAATGCTTCTATTGAACTAAGACTACCCAGAAAATATGGAATTGTGAAACTTCCTGGATCAGATAATTTTTCTGGTATCTTATTCAACAGCACTGTTGAACAATTAGCATTCATAGTAACTGCCGAGAGTTCTTCCATTTTCTTTCTATTCGTGATTAGATCTTTCAAGAATTTAGCATATCTAGGCATTCCTGAAATCACATCAATGAAAGGAAGATTTATATTTATCTGTTTAAACATATCCAAGAATTTGGATTGCTCGGCTTCAAGTTTCTCTTTTTTTATTTTACTCGGGTAAGGAAGTGGTGGTTGGTATGGTTTAACATAAGGTTTAGCCTTAACTGTGTTATCTTCATTAACCTTTTCAACTACCGGTTCTTTTTCCTTATTTTGATCAGGTTGTGGTTCTTGTGGAGTAGGAATAGTTTCATCAGAAGTTACAGGTATTTCAGGTGGTTTAAGTGTTGTACCACTTCTTGTGGTAATGGCTTTAGCTGTTTCATTCCGGGGGTTAGCATTTGTATCACTAGGTATACTTTCCAGTTTTCTTTCACCTATTAACCTTGCTAGGTTACTTACTTCTTGTTCCAAATTTTGAATAGAAGCTTGTTGATTTCTAAATGCTTGAGCATTTTGTTCATTCGTTTGTTTCTGAGATGTGAAAAACTGCGTTTGAGTTTCAACTAGCTTCGTCATCATATCTTCTAAATTCGGCTTTTTATCATCGGTTTGTGGTGGTTTGTTTTGAAAATTAGGTCTTTGCTGGTTGTAAGTATTGTTGGATACTTGTTGATTGCTAGGACCTTGTTGTTTGTTGTATGGAACATTTCGGTTATAATTCTGGTTTTGATTGTAAATTGGTCTTGGCGGTTGATAATTATTCTGATAATTATTTCCTGGCCTTTGGTTTAGATATGAAACATTCTCTCTTTGTTCCATTGTTAGTTCAATACTGAGACAATCTTTTGTCAAATGTGGTCCTCCACACTGCTCACAACTAATTCGTATTGAGTGGATATCTTTAGTCATCTTTTCCATTCGTCTCTCGACAGTATCTATCTTTGCGGAAATGAAATCTAAGTCATGGCTAGAATCGGCTCTAGCTGCTTTAGATGATCTAACGATATCTTTTTCTTGGTGCCACTCATGTGAGTGGGAAGCAGTGTTATCAATAATTTTATAAGCATTAGTTTCGGTTTTCTTCATAATAGAACCACCAGCTGCTATGTCGATGTCTTTTCTTGTAGTGATGTCGCATCCTTGGTAGAATATTTATACTATTTGACAGGTGTCTAAACCATGTTGCGGACATCCTCTTAATAACTTTCCAAATCTAGTCTACGCATCATATAGAGTTTCATTCGGTTTCTGTGTGAACGTAAAAATTTCTCCTTGAAGTCTTACGGCTTTAGATGTCGGAAAGAATTGTTTAAGAAATTTTTCAACTAAAACGTCACATGTATCAATCGCCCCTTCAGGTAACGATTCCAACCAATCTTTGGCTTCTCCCTTTAAAGTCCAGGGAAATAACATGAGATATATCTGTTCATCCTCAACTTCTCTTATTTTAAATAGTGTGCAGATCCTATTAAAGGTACGAAGATGTTCATTTGGATCTTCCTTCGGCGCACCACTAAATTGGCATTGATTAGTCACCATGTGTAGAATTTGTCCTTTGATTTCATAATCTGGCGCATTAATGTCATGATGAGTAATTGCGTGACCTTGGCTAGTGCGTTTAGCTCTCATTCGGTCTTCCATACTTAAAGGTTCCAGATTTTCCATAATTAAATTTGTTGAATCTGAATCACTAGAGGATTCTGATTTAATGGTTCGTTCCTCAACAATCTCTGTTTGAATGATTAATGGTTCCGGAGGAAAATTTAATGGTTCAGGATCTACGAATTGTCCCTGAATATTCTCCGGATTCTCAATTGTGAGGTCGGTTTCAAAAAATGGATTATCGGAAATTTGAATTGGAGTACTTGGTCGACTGGATGACGATTCTAAAGAAAAATCAACGGCGGTAATATTAGCTAGATGTCTTGATCTAGTTACAGGTGGTGAACGTACAAAAGGTGGTGAACGTCTTGCTCGGTGCATTCACTGAATATCCTATCAGTTTTTAAAAGGAAAGAAAAATTTATAAGTTATCCAATTAATAGACTTTTCTGATTTTGCCCACGTTTCGAATAGCCAAAAGATGCAGCAGAGGGGCAGGACTCGTTTGGTCTCAATATAATTGAGTACTGTTTGGCTCCAATAACCCGGTCCACGTACAAATCCAACTATTACTACGAACCAGAAAATTTTGATGTCTATCAATTTAACCACTTAAAATAAATTTTCGTAATTTTAAGAAATTTAGATAAGAAGTAGAATAAAAATCTATGTCCTAAAACTAGAATGGCGAGAAATAAGAAAGAAAAAGAGCGCGTCGAGAAATAAGGAAGAAAAAGAAAAGAGTTGAAAAATAAAAGGCGTCGAAAAATAAGAAAGAAAAAGAGTGACTTATAAAACTTTAAAACACTCAACTAACCCAACCTTATTACTACCACTAACTTAAAATTATAATCGCAAATTGAGATTACTAATTGGAATGATAATTGATACATAGGTAAAAGGTGTCTAAAAATATTAAAGCTTACAAGTAAAACTTTATCCCAAATGGAAATAACTTAAAAAGGTACTAAAACTTAAAAAGACGTAGCAAAATTCTAAAGCACTTTAATCTTAGTCTAAAGAAAAAGCACTTAAGGGATTTTACGGCAAAGCCTAAAAATCTAAAAAAAAAAAAAAATAACTATGGCAAAAACTATGAATTAATAACTAAATACGAGCGAAAAATATAAATTTTACGCTAAAACAATTAAAAAGGGACAAAAAATAAAAATATACTAAAAGTTGTAAAAATTACAATTTTTATAAAAATATTATTTTTATATTATTTATTTAATAAAACTATTAATTTTACAATTTAAATAAACTAATTAAACTAAAAATACAAATTAAATAAATAACACTAAATTAAATTATATAATATATAACCCTAATTAGGGTTTAAATATAATAATAATAATAATAATCCGTAATTAATGCAGGCTGCAGTCAACTGTGGCGTGTCAGACGGGCTCATGCGATCGCATGAGTCCTAAGCTACCCGGCCATGCGATCGCATGGGCTAGGGTTTCGGGCCACAGAGTGGGCTGCTACAGTACCGGACTCGAGTTTTAATATATATATATATATATATATATATATATATATATATATATATATATATATATATATATATATATATTTTATTTTCTGTTTTTGCTGTAAAATATATTTATAAAATATATTTATAAATTAAATAAAACTTATATTTTTACAAACTAAAAAATAGAAATAAAGAAACTTTATAAAACTTAAATATTTACCAAACTCTTAAAAATATTTATATTTTTGTTTTTCTTTTTATATTTTTTGAATATTTAAAACGTATTTTTACAAAAGCGTATTTTTTTTATAAAAGTAAACTAAAAAGAAAATTTTTTTTTTTATATATTTATTAGCGTTGCGCTTTCGGCTTTTAAGCTAGATTTTCCCCGGCAGCGGCGCCAAAATTATTTGATGTTATGCGAGGTGTATATAAAATAGCTTTATTTTTACTAGGAAAAACTATTAAATATGATACAATTTTACACAAGATATTTATTTATTTATAGAATGGATATACTTAAACCTTGCTACAACACTTATAGGTAGTGTACCTAATCGTACAGTAGTGTAGTTTTTAGTAAGTCCGGTTCGTTCCACAGGGAATCTTTAAACAAAGCTTAACGCTATATTAGTTTAAATTTATAAAATTATAAATATATATATAAGTAATATTATTATTATAAAGGGGGGTTTTTACCGTTTAATGACCGGTTTGTCGATTTTAAAACTTTAGTCACAGTTAAAACCAAAATTAAAAATAAATACAAGACTTAATGTAAAGTAAATAACGATAATGAAATTGCGATAAATAAAAGTGCGATAAAATAAACTTGCGATAATTAAAAAGTACGATAATTAAAAGTGCAATTAAACATAATAACAATAAATAAAAGTGCGATAATTAGAAGTGCAATTAAATATAAAATAAAGGAAATTAAATATGAAATAAAAGAATTATGCTAATTTAAACTTCCGTAATCATGATGTTTGACGTGTTGATTTTAGTTTTATTGTAATGACCCTGAATTTTCCGACCAAATTATACTTATGAGATTAATATTTACATAAATTAAACCATACCAACATGATAAGCAATCCAAATTGTTGAGACTTGTGTTTTTGAAAAGAGTTTTACACAACGTTTGACCGTCCAATATGACCGATGATATCACGAACTATATAATATACGATAATTATACGTTTGTGTATATATATGTATTTATATATATTTAACATGATCTAAGGATGGTTTAACATCTCATTGTGTACTAATGACAATGAGTTATAAGTATATTTTGAAACTACTAACTTAAGTTTTCAAAACGATAACTATACGTAACATTCTTTGATATATATACTTATAATCTATAATGCTTATACATATATCTTATATATAATGTATTTAATCACTTTTTAAGGACTTAAATACATAAAACAATATAAGTATATTCACAAAAGATAGCTATATTTGAATTCTCGTTCCGTTTCCTAAAGATTTCTATACGTATATCTAGGGTATATGTACCCGTATCATACTCAGCTTCTATATGTATTTACTATTGGTATATATACATCAAATCAACATCCTAATCAACATTATTACTTCCCTAGATATGAGGTAACTAGAATTTGTCAAGTAGTATGAATTATTAGTAAGAAAACAAAATTAGGAATCCTTTTCTTTCTTTATAAAGTAAAAACGTTTTTATAAATGAACACCATTTCTTCACTCCATTTTCTCATACCTACACCCTCATTTCTCTCTCAAAATACTCCTAACTTCATACTTGATCATCTCCAAACATTTTCCCCATCATTTAGCTTCAATTACAAGCCTTAAACACCATAAGAAAACTCTTTCAAGAATATATCAAAATAACCACCCATTTGAAGAAGTTTACTTCCAACCTTTTGATCTAACTCCACCACTCTTTGATTCCAAGATTATTTCTTATCTTTTGTAGTAACTTTGTCCAAGTAACTTGAGGTAGTTACCTTGTTCATAATCTTATTCAATTCATATTCATATAGCTATCTTATTTTGTGGTATAAAATTTTAACAACAAGAACATAGTTTGAATGATTTCAAACTTGTTCGCAAACTAAATAGATCCTTCTAACTTGACTTTTAAAACACTTCAAGACCTGTAATATATCATAATGATATGCTAACCTAACAATATATAACTTGGTTTTACAAAGAACATCTTAAAAACTGAATCTACGTCGTCGGAGTGCAACCGGGGGCTGTTTTGGGTTGGATAATTAAAAACCATCTTGAACTTTGAATTAGAAGTTCATGTTCTGGAAAAATGATATTTCTTATGAATATGTTAACACATAAAAATTTCATGGTTTAACTCAAAGTGTAAGTATTTTTAGAAAAATGATCATTAAATGTTGTTTTTATGATGGAAAATGATCACTTTCATAAGTTTCACCAAAGTTTGACCTATAACCTATGATTTCGAATACAAACTAAGGTATTTTCAGTTCATATTCTTAAAATTTGACTCGATCTAAGGAAGTGGCAAATTGAACCAACAAAAACGGAGTTGTAATGAAGAAACTACGACTAAAACAAGATTGGGTATCCGAAGCTAGTTTAGCTACGAAAATATTTGGAGAAAAAGTAAATTAATCATATCTTTTCTAATTAATATGATATTTTATATATAATTACTTATGATTTAATTTTATATATTTCAGGACCACCCGTAAACAACACGAGAAGATTAATCATAAGACCTCATGATTGTACGCAACACGTCATTTGATAACACGGTAATTTATGTACGCAACACGTCATTTGACAACATGGTACCATGGGTCGAGATTAATTCTGATCAATACGAATACAATGGGGTCTTTATTTATTTTATTTAAGCAACTAATTGTGGACCACTAACATCGGACTGCTAACTACGGACTAAGAAAATATTAAAAGTATTCATAGTATATATATATATGTAACGATTACTTAAAAAAGAAAATATGTTGATATATTATATATATGGTTAGGCTCGTGATATCTATTGGAGACCAAGTCGAATTAAATACCTTCAAGGCAAAAGTGAGTTTCATTTGCTCCCTTTTATATATATTTTTGGGACTGAGAATACATGCGCTGTTTTTATAAATGTTTTACGAAATAGGCACAAGTACTAAAACTAATTCTACGTGGGTTTAAACCAGAAATATACCCTTAGCTTGGTAACATTAAACTACTTGTCTATGTACGGTAGGCGCGAATCCTAAAGATAGATCTATTGGGCCTGACAAACCCCATCCTGACTATGGGATGCTTTAGTACTTCGAGGTTATTTTAAACACACCTGATCTGGTGTACTTCAGAGGGTAAAACATGAACGTTAAGGCTTGTTACCGGGTGCCTACAACTTATAGAATACTTTTATACACTTGCGAGTGTACATATATTTATAAACGGAAATCTTGTGGTCTATTAATATATTGAAATGATTGTTATGATAAACCTATGAACTTACCAACCTTTTGGTTGACACCTTAAAGCATGTTTATTCTCAGGTATTAAAGAAATCTTCCGCTGTGCATTAGCTCATTTTAAGGATATTACTTGGAGTCATTCATGGCATATTTTGAAAGACGTTGCATTCGAGTCATTGAGTTCATCAAGATTATTATTAAGTCAATTATAGTTGGATATATTATGAAATGGTGTGCATACCGTCAATTTTCGTTGTAAAGAAAGTTTGTCTTTTAAAAACGAATGCAATGTTTGTAAAATGTATCATATAGAGGTCAAATACCTCGCGATGTAATCAACTATTGTGAATCGTTTATAATGTATATGAACGGGTTCTTTCAGTTAGTATCAGAGCGGTGGTCGTAGCAAACCAGGTCTTGCATTAGTGTGTCTAACTAGTAGTTGTTCGGATGCATTAATGAGTCTGGACTTCGACCGTGTCTACATGTCAAAAGTTTTGCTTATCATTTCTAGTCGAAAATCATCTGCTTATCATCCTTAGGAAATTACCTGCTTATCATTCATAAGTCTAGACACGTTTTACTGCATTTACTGCATTGATAGTGTATAGACGAATTCTTATCTTAGCATATCTGTTATTGCGAACTTTGACTGATATCTTTTCAAAGATTCTCCGTAATTTACGGGATTTTGGTATTATATATACATATGTAAATTATGTATTGAAGAGTACCAAATCTAACTCCTATAATCTATTCCATACCAAAAATTCATTTTCCCCATTATTCAAGATGGATTCCGCATCTAGTTCGAATTCTTCAGATTCCGACAGTTATGCCGATATGGATTTCCATTCGGGCTCCGAAAGCAGTGTCACCGAAATGGATCAACCAATTTCCCATCATCTATTATGGATGAATTGGGGATGGGTTCGTAATATACTAAATCACTGGAGATAAGAAGAAGGTGATCCATTCCATCCACCAAATTGCCCTCTTGGCGATGAACCTGAAGCACTTACCGGCGAACCTATTCGAAACACCATTTTCTCTCTCATTTCTAGAGTATCTCGTCACGATTATATACTATCCCATATTACAAATCTTGTTCATTCGCTCGCTCCAACCGCCAATCATCCCGGTGTACTAGCAGAAGTTAACGAACTTCGCGCTCGCGTGACGGCTTTGGAGAACATGATGCGAAGGTTGCAAACACTAGCAGCAGCACCAGCAGCATAATCAGCACCACCATCAATAACATCAACAATACCATCATCACCACTAACAAACAACATCCACATCACACGTCTCGACATCATAATCTGTCCCACAAACATCAACATCATATGCACCATAGATACCAAGGAGTACCAACAATAATGAACGATGAAGTATTGATCCATAACTTCATTGATATTCTGCGAAGAATATGTGGTTTCAAAAAGTTTTAGAGATTTTTATTCTAGCTCAAACCGAAGAGCAAATGAGATTAATATCATATTAACTCATTAAATTCATGATTTCATCTGAAGAAAATATATATGTATATAAGTTTTCATAAAGATTGTAATTAAAAGTTCTTTTGTACAAAATATTAATGGTGAAATTTTTTTTTAACGGGTAGGTAATAGCCGAGGAATAATTAGATTTCATTGTAATAAGTTACATTGTACATTCGTCGAAGCTGATTCAACAGTCATTTACTATCCTACTTACAACCACCGATATACGTATCAGTTCACCGCAGAATAACCATTTTCATTCAATTTCATATTTGGATTTTGACTTCCCAGAATCCAACAAGTGGCATATGAAGAAAACATATGACAAAATAAAATCTGTTAGAAACAAACAAATTAACTATGAAAAATTTTGTTAAGAATCCAGCTAACTGTTCCAGCTAACTGTTCCTAGCTAACTGATTACATTTTATTTATCGCAGTTTATTTATCGCAATTTAATTATCACACTTTTATTTATCGTCATTTAATTTCTGTAATTATTTTATGCACTTTAAATATCGGGACACGTATACAATGTTTTGACATATCATATCGACGCATCTATATATATTATTTGGAATCACCATAGACACTCTATATGCAGTAATGATCGAGTTCTCTATACAGGGTTGAGGTTGATTCTACAATAATATATATAGTTTGAGTTGTGATCGAGTCTGAGAGGTATACGGGTCACGACACGTATTAATTAATTCGTATATTATATATTAAACTATATATGAATTATTGGACTGTTACTGTGGACTATCGAATGTGGACTAATGATATTGGACAATTAAAATGAATTAAAATATTGATTATAACATATGAAACTAAACATTTCTTCAAGATTGCCACTTGATTTCATCTTAAACCTCATTGTATCTCGACGATTACAATCAGCGTTCAAATCTATCATGATTCTTAAAAACACCTCAATCGAGAGGATAAACCAACCGCACTTCATCTACGGAAGAAAAGATTGATGCATATAGTTATGCACCTGAAAAACCCTCGGAAACTGAGTAAACGTTTGACACGTATCTGTTCTAGTTCCTTTGACATTGTTATTACTGAAGATCGTTTTGCAATCCCTTTCCAAAGTAGCTAATTTTGTCACAGCTCCAGCAAGTCAACTCCGACTTTTCATCCGAAACAACTTTATTATAACCGCGATATATATGCGTACTCTTTATTGTTACTGGGGAACCTTTTATATTCCACAATATTACCATCAGCGATTAATCATTCTAAAAACACAATTCTCCTGAAACTACCTCGGTTTGATAACCGATGACCCAGATCAGTTAACTTTGAAAATGTTGACGAAGCAGCATGTTGTAGATGATCTTAATGGCCAAAAGTTTGATGATAAAGAAAGGAGTGTTAGGAACGCTCGATAGAAAATTTAGTACCGAAAAGCGGATTATGCGAAACTATGAAGAAAGCCGTGGACAAATCACAAAGAATAAGTTTGCCTTCAAAGAATCCAAATGATTCTGTGCCTGCTGAAATCGTTAGCAAACATCTTATTTCTCATTCTAAACCTTCACAGACAAATCTTCTTCATCATCCATTGATATTAGAAATTTTAAGATATTCTCGTATGTTCTATTATAAATATCCTCCATATTTCTGGCGATATTTTCACAACTATTCTTATCTGAGATCATTTATCTCTCCGTAATATCTGCAACATAAAAGAAACTGTGTTAGTTTCTAAATTCTGAAACCTTCGAGTTTAAAATATGAATGTTTTGAAGTAGTGTTGGGAACTGAAGCATGGATTAGTATAATATAATGACACTTGATCAACGTCATTATATTACAGTAAGTCATGCTGAGTTTCTAATGAAGCATGATGATTCACAATACCGTCATCATGTGCCATTTACACGACTCTTACATTCTATCTAATCTCTAAACATATCAAGAGAATATTTTTCTGGATGACTCGGGCTTCTCCAAGGTATTCTGGTAATTTAACAAATCAAAATCGTTCTATTACCATTTTCTTCTTAGAGCATTAGCTATGTTCATTCTGAATTTCATATCTACGAATTCCGGACCATTACTCACTTGACTCGAAGTCGGGAAGAGAAAACGAAAGCATGAAGCTCCGAAAAATAATGAAGAATATAAACTTCGATAATAGCCTCGAAATTACAAACCGTGTATATCGATACAGATAGCAATATAGAGACACGGGAGAATTAGAAACACTATAAACACAAGAGTATAGTAGAAGTAAATAGATTCTTCTGGTGATAGATGAAAAAGAAGAATGACAGATATAAAAGTTAGGAGTATATCAAGAATCAGGACTGGATGGAGCATATTGATGAATGCTTTAAAGTAAGAATCAAGGGAGAAAGAATAGAAGGTGTGAGTCGTGGAAAATAAGGAAACGAAGGGGTGAATTTATAGTGAAATATCCGACAGAGCAATCGAAACAGATTATTGCATATAATTAAAGAAGATCCTGATTTTCTTAATCACCAAAGAACCAAATCTTATTACGTAAGATTCTCTTTAAATCCCTTAAATCCCGGAAATCAATCATAACTACGTCATCGGTTAAGACGAATATATTTTACTCATCTCACTCTTTTACGATAGTCTCATTTATATTCTTCGCATAATCGAATCGTTTTATCTACATTACTCAATGATGATAAAACTCCATTATCACCTTATATTTTTCATGAAAACCTTCTTATTGTTATCCATAACAACCTCTATCAAATTTCGGGGACGAAATTTCTTTAACGGGTAGGTACTGTATTGACCCTGAATTTTCCGACCAAATTATACTTATGAGATTAATATTTACATAAATTAAACCATACCAACATGATAAGCAATCCAAATTGTTGAGACTTGTGTTTTTGAAAAGAGTTTTACACAACGTTTGACCGTCCAATATGACCGATGATATCACGAACTATATAATATACGATAATTATACGTTTGTGTATATATATGTATTTATATATATTTAACATGATCTAAGGATGGTTTAACATCTCATTGTGTACTAATGACAATGAGTTGTAAGTATATTTTGAAACTACTAACTTAAGTTTTCAAAACGATAACTATACGTTACATTCTTTGATATATATACTTATAATCTATAATGCTTATACATGTATCGTATATATAATGTATTTAATCACTTTTTAAGGACTTAAATACATAAAACAATATAAGTATATTCACAAAAGATAGCTATATTTGATTTCTCGTTCCGTTTCCTCAAGATTTCTATACGTATATCTAGGGTATATGTACCCGTATCATACCCAGCTTCTATATGTATTTACTATTAGTATATACACATCAAATCAACATCCTAATCAACATTATTACTTCCCTAGATATGAGGTAACTAGAATTTGTCAAGTAGTATGAATTATTAGTAAGAAAACAAAATTAGGAATCTTTTTCTTTCTTTATAAACTAAAAACATTTTTATAAATGAACACCATTTCTTCACTCCATTTTCTCATACCTACACCCTCATTTCTCACTCAAAATACTCCTAACTTCATACTTGATCATCTCCAAGCATTTTCTCCATCATTTAGCTTCAATTACAAGCCTTAAACACCATAAGAAAACTCTTTCAAAAACATATCAAAATAACCACCCATTTGAAGAAGTTTACTTCCAACCTTTTGATCTAACTCCACCACTCTTTGATTCCAAGATTATTTCTTATCTTTTGTAGTAACTTTGTCCAAGTAACTTGAGGTAGTAACCTTGTTCATAATCTTATTCAATTCATATTCATATAGCTATCTTATTTTGTGGTATAAAATTTTAACAACAAGAACATAGTTTGAATGATTTCAAACTTGTTCGCAAACTAAATAGATCCTTCTAACTTGACTTTTAAAACACTTCAAGACCTTTAATATATCATAATGATATGCTAACCTAACAAGATATAACTTGGTTTTACAAAGAACATCTTAAAAACTGAATCTACGTCGTCGGAGTGCAACCGGGGGCTGTTTTGGGTTGGATAATTAAAAACCATCTTGAACTTTGAATTAGAAGTTCATGTTCTGGAAAAATGATATTTCTTATGAATATGTTAACACATAAAAATTTCATGGTTTAACTCAAAGTGTAAGTATTTTTAAAAAAATGATCATTAAATGTTGTTTTTATGATTGAAAATGATCACTTTCATAAGTTTCACCAAAGTTTGACCTATAACCTATGATTTCGAATACAAACTAAGGTATTTTTAGTTCATATTCTTAAAATTTGACTCGATCTAAGGAAGTGGCAAGTTGAACCAACAAAAACGGAGTTGTAATGAAGAAACTACGACTAAAACAAGATTGGGTATCCGAAGCTAGTTTAGCTACGAAAATATTTGGAGAAAAAGTAAATTAATCATATCTTTTCTAATTAATATGATATTTTATATAAAATTACTTATGATTTAATTTTATATATTTCAGGACCACCCGTAAACAACACGAGAAGATTAATCATAAGACCTCATGATTGTACGCAACACGTCATTTGACAACACGGTACTTTATGTACGCAACACGTCGTTTGACAACATGGTACCATGGGTCGAGATTAATTCTGATCAATACGAATACGATGGGGTCTTTATTTATTTTATTTAAGCAACTAATTGTGGACCACTAACATCGGACTGCTAACTACGGACTAAGAAAATATTAAAAGTATTAGTAGTATATATATATATATATATATATATATATATATATATATATATATATATATATATATATATATATATATAACGATTACTTAAAAAAGAAAATATGTTGATATATTATATATATGGTTAGGTTCGTGATATCTATCGGAGACCAAGTCGAATTAAATACCTTCAAGGCAAAAGTGAGTTTCATTTGCTCCCTTTTATATATATTTTTGGGTCTGAGAATACATGCACTGTTTTTATAAATGTTTTACGAAATAGGCACAAGTACTAAAACTAATTCTACGTGGGTTTAAACCAGAAATATACCCTTAGCTTGGTATCATTAAACTACTTGTCTATGTACGGTAGGCGCGAATCCTAAAGATAGATCTATTGGGCCTGACAAACCCCATCCTGACTATGGGATGCTTTAGTACTTCGAGTTTATTTTAAACACACCTGATCTGGTGTACTTCAGAGGATAAAACATGAACGTTAAGGCTTGTTACCGGGTGCCTACAACTTATAGAATACTTTTATACACTTGCGAGTGTACATATATTTATAAACAGAAATCTTGTGGTCTATTAATATATTGAAATGATTGTTATGATAAACCTATGAACTCACCAACCTTTTGGTTGACACTTTAAAGTATGTTTATTCTCAAGTATTAAAGAAATCTTCCGCTGTGCATTAGCTCATTTTAAGGATATTACTTGGAGTCATTCATGGCATATTTTGAAAGACGTTGCATTCGAGTCATTGAGTTCATCAAGATTATTATTAAGTCAATTATAGTTGGATATATTATGAAATGGTGTGCATACCGTCAATTTTCGTTGTAAAGAAAGTTTGTCTTTTAAAAACGAATGCAATGTTTGTAAAATGTATCATATAGAGGTCAAATACCTCGCGATGTAATCAACTATTGTGAATCATTTATAATGTATATGAACGGGTCCTTTCATTTATGCCCATGGGTTAATTGTCCTTTGTCCTGGATTATTTAATATGTCCGTCTGGTTTTTGTCCATAACAGTCCATCAGTCATAAATATAAAGTGTGAGTGTCCTCGTCAAATTATCCTTATACCCGAAGTTAAATATTCTAACTAATTGGGGACTTAAACTGTAACAAGATTTTAATACTTTGTTTAATAATTACACCAGGTTATCGACTGCGTGTAACCCAAGGTTTTAATACTTTGTTAACAATTATGCCAAGTGTCCTTGTACATAATTTCACCCCAGTTTTAATAATTCTAGTGGCTATTAATCCATTCTCGTGTCCGGTTAAATGAACGATTATTCGTACATATAAATACCCCGCCCATCGTGTCCGATTGAGTGTATATGGTTATTTATAGGGACGTCCAATTGTAAATCTTTATATTAAAATTAACAAACTATCATTTAGTTAAACAAATATAAAGCCCATTAATAGCCCATAGTCTAATTTCCACAAGTGTCGTTCTTTTGTCCAAACCCCAATTATGGTACAAAGCCCAATTACCCAATTTTAGTAATTAGCCCAACATCATGATTACTTCGTTTTAAATAAGCATAATAATAACTTAGCTACGAGACATTAAATTAAAAAGGTTGAACATAACTTACAATGATTAAAAATAGCGTAGCGTTACACGGACAGAATTTCGACTTACACACTTACAACATTCGCTAACATACCCTTATTATTAGGATTTAAAATTAAAATTAAAATTAAAATTAAAATTAAAATTAAAATTAAAATTAAAATATAAATATAAATATTACGTATAGATATATTGAGAGATAGAAAAAGATGTGTTTTGTGTTACACCAAAGCTCGATTTTTATAGGCCTGTGATCTGGAAAAGATGCTCATGCGATCGCATGAGCTTTACCCTTCAAGGCCATGCGATCGCATGGCCAGCTGGGGAGAGCCAAATTTGGTTGTTTTCTTCTGCCGACGTTTATTTAAATATAATATAATATATATTAATTTTAAGAATTAATTATATATTATTTTATATTCATATGCATAGTTGACTTGTAATTTTTAGTCCGTTGCGTCGAGCGTTGAGAGTTGACTCTGGTCCCGGTTCCGGATTTTCGAACGTCCTTGCGTACAATTTAATATCTTGTACTTTGCGTTTTGAATCTTGTACTCTTGTAATTTCGAGACGTTTCTTATCAATAATTGGAACCTCTTTGATTGTATTTTGTTCTTTTGAGCTTTTTGGTCGTTTGCGTCTTTAATTCGTCGAATCTGTCTTTTGTCTTCACCTTTTATTATTTAAACGAATATCACTTGTAAATAGAACAATTGCAACTAAAAGCTTTTCTTTCTTGAGGGATAATGCTATGAAATATATGTTCGTTTTTAGCATTATCAGTATACCCAAATCGAAGAACAAAGGATGTAATCGCGTAGAGAACGAAGAGAGCAATCCGATTATGCAAATAATTGAATGATCCAAGCTATATTTGATGAACAAATGATGATGATGATGATTTTTTCTTGTGGTGGTCGGCCAAAACAAGAAAAGGAGAGGAGAGCCAAAATAAAAATGTAGGTTAAATGAATTAAGATGTAATTTTGATCAACTAGTATCAAGTTTCAAGATTTAGCACAAACCCCCCCCCCCCTCTCTTGGGAATTTTGGCCAAAAATGGGAGGGAGTGGGATCCCATTTAGCCCATCATGATTAAATGTACAAAAGCTTGTGGTCCGAAAGCCCGATCGAAGCCCGAAACGCGAAAACGCTACTACGCGATTGATTTTTCAGAGAGATAACAAATACGCGACGAATAAAATATATAAACAATAAATATAATCATATGACATCAAAATATCATATTTAAAATAAATTGGATTTAAAAAGCCCAAAAGCTTGACCGTTGGTTTGAAAACCGAAAAGATTCGCCGGGTAGAAATCCGCGACACGTAGAAACGTACCACTTAAAATATGAATACAAATATTCACATAACACATAATAATTAATATATTATTACAAAAATAATAATATAGGTCATAGAAATGACTTGGCACGAATAACAGATAACGGTCGTTAAATAATTAACGGTAAAAGATAACGGAAAGAGTAGGGTCGTTACAGTACCTTCCCGTTACGGAAATTTCGTCCCGAAATTTAAGTAGGTGCAGGGGTTGACTATGCATCTGGGAACAAATGCGGGTACTTATGCTTCATCAGATCTTCACTCTCCTTAGTGAACTCGAGACCGCGCCTGGCGTTCCATCTAACCCGAACAATAGGAATTCTACTCTGCTTCAGAGTCTTAACCTCTCGGTCCATAATTTCAACAGGTTCCTCAATAAAATAAAATTGCTTATCAACATGAAGTTCCTCCAGAGGAATTGTCTTATCGGCCTCGGCCAAACACTTCTTTAAATTCGACACGTGAAAAACGTCGTGAATAGCACTGAGTTCTTGTGGCAATTTCAAACGATAAGCCACGGGTCCAACTCTCTCAATAATCTCAAACGGTCCAACAAAACGAGGATTCAACTTTCCCCTCTTACCAAAACGTACCACACCTTTCCAAGGTGATACCTTCAACATAACATGATCACCGACCTGAAATTCAATATCATTCCTTCTCTTATTGACATAGATCTTTTGCCGACTTCTGGCGGTTCTCAATCTTTTCTTAATCTGTACGATCTTCTCGGTAGTCTCATAAATAATTTCTGGACCTGTGAGTTGAGCATCCCCAACCTCATTCCAACAGACATGAGACCTACACTTTCTACCATACAGAGCTTCAAACGGTGCGGCTTTAATACTTGCATGATAGCTGTTGTTATAAGAAAATTCAGCCAACGGCAAGTATCTATCCCAACCATTACCAAAATCAATTACGCATGCCCTCAACATGTCTTCCAACATTTGGATGGTCCTTTCCCTCTGACCATCCGAATGTGGATGATAAGCAGTGCTCATACCCAATTTAGTTCCCAAAGCATCTTGTAAGGACTGCCAAAACCTCGACATAAATCGACTGTCTCGGTCTGAAATAATCGATGCAGGAACACCATGTCTCGAAACAATCTCCTTCAAATACAAACGAGTAAGCTTCTTCATTGAATCTGTTTCCTTAATTGGCAAGAAATGAGTTGACTATGTGAGTCAGTCAACAATCACCCAAATGGTATCATAACCACCCACAACTCTTGGTAACTTCGTAATGAAGTCCATCGTAATACCTTCCCATTTCCACTTGAGAATTTCAGGTTGCACTAAAAGTCCGGACGGTTTCTGATGTTTAGCTTTGACCTTAGCACAGGTCAAACACTTAGCCACATACGTAGCCACATCAGCTTTCAAATTAGGCCACCAATACAGTTCCTTAAGATCATGATACATCTTTCCTGAACCAGGATGAATAGAGTACCTAGACTTATGAGCCTCATCTAAAACAAGTTTTCGTATATCACCAAACTCCGGAACCCAAAGATGTCCCGCAAAATACCGAGTACCATCGGTTCGTACATCTAACTGTTTACTCAAGCCTCGGACCTTCCCGTTACAAAATTCTCCTCCTTCAAGGCTTCTTATTGAGCTGCAAGAATATGCCTTGCGAGGTTTGTTCGAATGGTCATATTTAAGGCCCTAAACCTATGAGGTTAAGTCCTCTCTTTATGACTTAATGTATCAACCACAACATTAGCCTTCCACGGATGATATAAAAGTTCACAATCATAATCGTTCAACGTCTCAATCCATCTTCGTTGCCTCATATTCGACCGTTTCTGATCAAGGATATGTTGAAGACTTTTGTGATTAGTGTACACAGTACATTTGACCCTATATAAGTAATGTCTCAAATCATGAGTGCGAACACAACAGCTCCCAATTCTAAATCATGGGTTGTATAATTCTGTTCATGAATCTTTAACCGTCGTGCCGCGTAGGCAATGACTTTCTTTCACTGTATCAAAACACAACCCAAGTCTCGGCACGAAGCATCACTATAGATAACAAAATCATCATTACTCTCAGGTAGTGATAATATCGGTGCAGAAGTTAACTTCTTCTTCAGAGTCTGGAAAGCAGACTCTTGTGCACTCTTCCACTCGTACTTCTTCCCCTTATGCGTTAAAGCAGTCAGAGGTTTCGCTACTCGTGAAAACTCTTGAGTGAACCTTCTAAAATAGCCTGCCAAACCTAGGAACTGACGAATCTGAGTAGGAGTTTTCGGAATTCCTCACTTCTCAATTGCCTCAATCTTGGCAGGATCAACTTGAATTCCCTGGTTACTAACAATATGTCCAAGGAATTGAACTTCTCTTAATCAGAAAGCACACTTAGAGAACTTGGCGTACAACTCTTCTTCTCTCAATAAATCAAGCACCAACTTCAAATGTTCTTCGTGCTCTTCATCACTCTTGGAATAAATAAGGATGTCGTCGATGAAAATGATAACGAATTTGTCTAGATAGGGTCTGCACACACGGTTCATGAGGTCCGTGAACACAACCGGTGCGTTAGTCAATCCAGATGGCATAACAAGAAGTTCGCAGTAACCATAATGGGTACGGAAAGCGGTTTTCAGAATATCAGTTTCTTTAGCGCGTAATTGGTGATAACCGGAACGAAGATCAATCTTAGAATAAACGGACGAACCTTGAAGTTGATCGAACAGATCATCAATTCTCAGAAGAGGATAACGGTTCTTAATCGTAAGCTTGTTCAATGCGCGATAATCAATACACCATCGGAATGAACCACCTTTGTTCTTAACAAACAAAACAGAAGCTCCCTAAGGGGACGAAATGGGACGAATGAAATATAGTTGCAACAATGAAGGAAGAAATATATGGATTAGTCACATCGGTGGCATAGATATTTAAGGCAATTCTCTCAAAGGAGATAACGAGGATCATGGACTTCAAAGTAAATTTTCATTACATTTCAGAAAGGAAGACGTACGAAAGGTGTGATATTTCAACGAGAGTGTACTTCCTTGTACAATGAGCGAGGAAATCTAGGATTAATCCATATTCTTAAATTTATGTGCGGATGAAAAGAACGCAAATCATGGGTTATAAATAATGGCCGCCTCCAAGTGAGATGAATCTCTGAAAATAATTTCGTGCACCTCAAAGTATTGAATCCTAGGATTGATGTTTACGAGGGTGTTGTGGTTGACAGCGAATATTGAGAGTAGAAACTCCTCAAACGGTATAGTGACATATATATCCATGATACCTACTATAACAACAGTTGGGGTAGAAACCCACCTAGTGCCTTTTCTACAATAGGGTGACCACCGAGTGTACCCCAGAAAATTGATTTATCGGTCCGCGTTTCGGCCATGTCCAAACATAAGAAGGAAAATTTTACGAGCGCAAAGACTTTCCAACAAATTCTATAAAACCGGAATCCAAAGTGGTGTAAGAGTTTCTATCAACGAACTTATTGGTAAGTTTCATCCTTAAACGGAGAATAAGAAGAACTGTGATCCAAACACTCTGTAGAGTAATGCAAAAATTTGATAAGATCAATCAAAAGGGGTTTTGAAAAAGCTTTAAACGTTTGATGCGACATCATAAACGGAGCGAAGTTCTTAGTAATTTAGAAGTATGTACAACGTGTACCATTTTAAATAAAACAATTTGACTTAATCAAACAGCTCAATAAATGAGTGGTTTAAAATAATTTTTGAAGGTATGATTTAGTATATACTAGCCAAAATAGGTAAGGGTAAATTTATTCATTTGAATCCATATATACATATATGATTTTTATAAATTGTATACATGACAGAATATTTCATTACTTCTATTCACCCATAAATCCCGTGAGAACCGTCCAATTAAATAAATGTGTAAAACTCCCGATGATAAACAGAGTATCTGTATTTCAGAGGTTACAAGTTAAAGTAAGATCTTGAAAGATCGAGTAAATGACTTGAATCGTCGTGCAACATTTGACCAACAAATGTTACGAGGTCATGAAAACCAATGAGTTAAATGTTATTTTGACTATTATCAGGACATAAGTCCTTGGGTCAAAACTGTTCCCGAGCGAAGTTGTTGCTAACAAGCGAGTTATGAAGGATAGAGCATGAGACAGATAATCTGGTTAAAACGAGCTTCTCGTATATCAACAAATAAGATAATGAATATCTTCCCTACCCATGTAATACATCAGAATTTCTAAATGAGTAGTGTAAAAATTTTCTTTGACTCGCTTTCTATTCCTCATGTCACAATATTGGGACTTCTTTATGAATTAACGTAATATAATCACGTTGGCCTGACGCCATTATATTTCACTAATTCATAGCTCCATTCCAATAGCACTACATGAGGTCAGGACACGCGATCAACTTCGGATTTTCACACAATTTCTCTAAAACATTTTCTTAAACAATGTGTTAAGGATAGCACAAGAGACAAAACATCATAAGTAACAAATAGGAGTAACGATGACATAGAAATGTCTTCGAAGTGCCAAAAATTTCTAAAAGTCAAGAATGACGTCTTCCGGTTCAAAAACCAAAGCACATAGGCACAACGGCACAAAGGCACGTAATATAACAAGAATGTTATATACCTAACATAATAGCTGACATTGAAATGCCGAGCATTTAGAAGTCAAGAATGACATCTCGCGTAAGATAACTCAAACATTATATACACATAACCATAATAGATGACATAGAAATGTCGAGAATTTCAGAAGTCAAGAATGACACCCCTCGGTTTCACTACCCGAGGTGTTCTTATAAGGATAAGTTCGCACGAGTCGGAGACTACGTTTAAATTGGAATGGGAGTTCCTCCCGGATTCAAAACATAATAGGGATGTATGTAATACCAATACGATACAAATAATCACATATAATAATACCTTATAGGCCGGGCTGTAGACTAGACTCACTAATGCACCCTATCGACTCGGGTAACGACATCAATGCAGCCTAATTCCCTACAACCAATGCTCTGATACCAACTATGAGGTCCCCGTCAAAACACTTAACGGCTCCGTCACTTGGTCCCACAGCTTGATCATAACTCTATATGAATTTAATAAATAACCTTGCATTCTTTATTTAAAAATGATTTCCTATAAAGGAAACCTACCAAAATATGTAAGTTTAGAAAAACCATACATTATTACTTAATCAAAAGTTGACCAAAACAAAGTCAACAACATCCACTATTAAATGTATCAAAATAGAATGCAAGTTAATGTTTAACAAAAGCTGCCATCATAAATATGCAGACTCTCTAAGCACAGCGGAAGCAATCAATCATGAACCTGAGAATAAAACATGCGAGTAACGGTCAACAAAAATGTTGAGTGAATTATAGGTTTAATATTGTAAACAATATCTAATTTAAACCATAAAAATTTATGTTTGAAAACATAAAAACTCCTTTTTGGACCACTAAATTATATGTTAGAAAACATATAAAAACATTATTCCATTTACCGTGAGCCACCTGGTAATCACTTAACCATTTATTTACCCTTGCCAAACACAATAAATAATATACACCGAACAAGTGTATCTACAACAAATTACGAAGTACTAAACATTCCGATTATAAATTGCTAGCGCGACTAGCTCGAAATGAGGTTGTCAAACCCGATAGATCTATCCGTAGGATTCGCGTTCACTAGTAGAAACCAGTGATTACAGTTACCAGACTAGGGAATATTTTTGTTCAACTCACAATGAATAATTTAAACCAACCTCCACTTGTGTCCAAAATATAAAATAAATTGCATGTATTCTCATCCCAAAAGATTTAAATAGAAAAATGGGACTATAACTCACCTTAATAGCAACGAAGTAACCACACAAATATGCGAACAGCAAATAAAGTAAAGTGATCAGGAATGATCACAACGCCGACCTATAAATAAAGCAGGTCGATATAAATAACTAACTTAGGTCAAGTCTTAGTATGATAGCTATTGTACATGTTACAAGTAGACATAGAACAACACTCAACATGCATCGGTTTGATCGTAACAGCTTACGGACACACACTTTCTATTTTTAGAAAGTTTCTATTTTTAGCAGGTTTCCATTTTTGGAAAGTTTCTATTTTTGGAAAGTTTCTATTTTTGGAAAGTTTCCAAATTTAGAAAGTTGCTATTTTAGGAAAGTTTATAAGTTAGGAAAATTTCCTTAATTAGAAAGTCAACAAAAGTCAACTGAAAGTCAAAGCCAACAGAAAGTCAACTCAAAAGTCAACCTTGGTCAAACATAGTCAACGTTAATTTTAAAAGTGTAAGTTATAATAATAATATAAGTTATAACGTTTATTAAAGTTAAATATGTCTAATTATGTCATAACATAAGTTTAATTAAATTAAAATGATTTATTAAAGTTAATATAAGTTTAAATGATATAATTAATATAACATAAGTATTTAATTAATTAATTAAATATTTGTCATAATATAAGTATTATTAATTAATAATAAATTTCAAATCGTATCATAAGTATTATTAATTAATAATGAATTATTAATCATATCATAAGTTTCTAATTATAATTATTAAATCATAAGTATTTAATAATTAAATTATAATTAAATAATAACTAAGCCTTATAATAAGTAAATAATTAATTAATCCTTATTATAAGTCTTATTATAATAATCTCATAATATAAGTTTAATACTTATCATAAGTATTTTTCATTAATAATGAAGTATTATTAATCATATGTTTAATTAAAATGTTAATTAAATCATAAGTATTAATTAAATGATATAATAAATATATATCATAAGTTGTAAATAATAATAATTACTTGTTTTATCATAAGTAATTAAATGATAATAAAATCCATTATTTATATCATAAGTTTAATAATTAGTCATAAGTTTTAAATCAAAAGTTCATCGGGTCGTATCGTGAGCCCCGAGTGTCGGTTTTCGGCGAGCCTTACATATATCTCCGCCTAAGCAAACCACCCGACACTTTGATACACTCAAGAAAACTCCAAGAACAGTCCACAAGTCGTGATGTACAGCCATTACACTACTTGGAACTTCAATTCAATCAAAAACGTGTTTTAGACGTAACGGGTGATTCGTGGCTCGGATTGAGATGACTCGAACATGAAAGTTCGCCCCACCATCAGTCCTAACACACTAAAACACCCTAAAGTCACCAAATATGGTCACAAAGTTGGACCAAACCTGATTCATACCAAAATCACATTTCAATCTTAACAAATTACCACTTTGATCATATTTAGGGCTCCGGGAATCGAAACGACATGAATCCGGAGTCTAAAATTAATGTCTTGATGAGAGGAACTCATCTAGATACTTTATTTTAACTTTTATAACAGTCAAAAAGTCAGAAATGAACGAAATAGCTGCTGTCCCAATTCAATCAAACCGAAAACATGTATAATCGAGCAATTCTACGCATACAATCATCAATACAACAATACACAAGTGCTATACTATCATAATAACATCAAATACCAACATAATCAGTAGAAATGAATAATAATTGAAAAATTAGGGTTCATAGGTATACCCAAATCGAAGAACAAAGGATGTAATCACGTAGAGAACGAAGAGAGCAATCCGATTATGCAAACAATTGAATGATCCAAGCTATATTTGATGAACAAATGATGATGATGATGATTTTTGCTGGTGGTGGTCAGCCAAAACAAGAAAAGGAGAGGAGAGCCAAAATAAAAATGTAGGTTAAACGAATTAAGATGTAATTTTGATCAACTAGTATCAAGTTTCAAGATTTAGCACAACCCCCCCCCCCCTTTCTTGGGAATTTTGGCCAAAAATGGGAGGGAGTGGGCTCCTATTTAGCCCATCATGATTAAATGTACAAAAGCTTGTGGTCCGAAAGCCCGATCGAAGCCCGAAACGCGAAAACGCTACTACGCGATTGATTTTTCGGAGAGATAACAAATACGCGACGAATAAAATATATAAACAATAAATATAATCATATGACATCAAAATATCATATTTAAAATAAATTGGATTTAAAAAGCCCAAAAGCTTGACCGTTGGTTTGAAAACCGAAAAGATTCGCCGGGTAGAAATCCGCGACACGTAGAAACGTACCACTTAAAATATGAATACAAATATTCACATAACACATAATAATTAATATATTATTACAAAAATAATAATATAGGTCATAGAAATGACTTGGCACGAATAACAGATAACGGTCGTTAAATAATTAACGGTAAAAGATAACGGAAAGAGTAGGGTCGTTACAGCTATATGGCCGAAAATGTCGTTTAACTCTTTGTTGGGCCGAGGTAGGTGACGTACAAATCACTGGACCCGAACTCATTCACAAAACCACCGAGAAAATCGTTCAAATCCGAGATAGGCTTCGGACAGCCCGGAGTCGTCAAAAGTGCTATACCGACAAACGACGTAACGACCTTGAATTTCAAGTCGGTGACAGAGTAATGTTAAAAGTTACACCTTGGAAAGGTGTAATCCGTTTTGGGAAACACGGGAAGCTAAATCCGCGGTATATTGGTCCTTTCGAAATCTTGGAGCGTATTGGAACCGTTGCTTATCGTTTAGATCTTCTGCCTCAATTGAACTCCGTTCATCCTACCTTCCATGTATCTAACTTGAAAAAGTGTCTTGCCGAACCCGATATCGTCATCCCTCTCGAGGAACTTACTATTGATGACAAACTTCATTTTGTGGAGGAACCGGTTGAAATTGTGGACACCTCCGTCAAGACATTGAAACAAAGCCGAATTCCGATTGTTAAAGTCTATTGGAACGCCAATAGGGGACCCGAGTCTACTTGGGAAAGGCAAGACCAAATGCAAAAGAAATACCCTCACTTGTTCCCGGTTCCGGAAACGCAAGATCCCGAAGAGGAAACAACGATTACTACGCCTGCTTAAATTTCGGGACGAAATTTCTTTTAAGGAGTAGGTAATGTAACATCCCGCCTTTTTCCGTTTACCTTTCCGTCATACTATTTTAAATTCCGTTATGTAATTATAACATCTCCCGTTAATATGCGTTTTAATTTATCTCGTTAGGTAATTCACGCACCCGAATGGAACTAGAGGGACCAAACTTGCCCAAGTGCCAAACATTTGACTAGGTCAAATGGTCAACACTCCATCTCCTCCACCCATTATTTTCCATTTTCATTTTCACTTTTCATTTAATACTTTCAATTTTCTCTCAATCTTCATCTTCAAGAATCATCATCTAAATTCGTTCAAGCAAGCTTCAATCAAAACAAATTACATATTTGGAATCCTTGCAACTTTCTCTTCGATTCCATACCGATTTCATTACATTTGGGTAACTTTCTAAAATCACTAGATTTTGTGTTCTTGATGTTTTTAAGTTATAAAGTTGTTAATTAGTGTCTATGGCTCAAGTCTAACATGATTATATGATTTATATGCTCGATTTCGTTATTTGAAGTAACTAGCTTGAGTATGAACTTTGGTGTGTTTGATTTGGTGATTTAGTTGTTTGAATGTTGTTAAATGTCATAAATGCATGTATTAAATGTGTTCCTAGTATCACTAGCTTCAATTTGATGTGTAGGTTGCTTGAGAAAACTCCATAAACTTGATTAGTGATTTTGGTGAATTTGAGTTAGGGTTTGATAAGATTGAAATGAATATTTGATGCATTGAATGCCATGAATTATTGTTGGTAAGTAGTTAGTTGTATTGTATGCTCGATTACCTACAAAACGGCGTGTTGTATGTATGCATTAAATGCCCAAATCATAAATGTGCACCTATAAAATTTGAAGCATTAAATGTGTGCATTGATTGATCATTTGATTTGAAAAGTTGGTTATTGCAAATAATGTTTTCGGTTGGTGAAATGTGCTTAGTTGTTTTCCTTGTCAAAAGAGCTTTCCAACGATATAAGGTGCGAGTCATAAGTGTTTACGGTTTGTGATTTGTGTTTGTTCGAAGTTCGGAAAAAGACTTGAACAATTGAAACTGACCAGGTACCAGCACCCGTTAAATGCCCCGGCGCGGCAGCCTTGGGTCGTGGCGCGACCTAAGGCGTGTTCAGGTTCTGACCTACATGTCAATTATATGAAAAATATTTGGCACCCTATGGACCTTCGATTCACATGAGACTTGTTCTAACATGTTTATATATGAATAATTAGCACAGAAAAATAGTTCGGGACCCGACCCGAACGCGTTGACTTTTTTCGTTGACTTTGACCGACCAAAGTTTGACTTTTTGTCAAACTTAACCAAATGATTATGCAACATTCCTAACTTGTTTCTATACTTGTATCTTGCATGAAACTTGACAATTTGATTCACGTGCTACATAATCGAGTCATAACGAGCCATAGGACTAATTGAACTTCTTTGATCAAACATGATTATCAATATTGATACAACCTATTTGTTTAGGTCAAGACTAGCATTGTTCTTTGCACACGTTACTTATCGAAGTACTTATTTACTTTTGCACTCAAGGTGAGATCATAGTCCCACTTTTACTCTTTTGAACTTACTTTTGGGATGAGAAAACATAAACGCTTCTTTTAACTAAGTGAACACAAGTACATGAAAACAAACATTCTACATACGAGTTTAGAAAAAAAATCCTCAATTCGATTATCATTAGTTACACTTGACGGTGTAAGCGAGAACTTATGTTATATGGCCATATGGGTTTGACAAACCCTCATTCGGACGGTTCGCTACCGTTATTCGGATGAAATATATTTTCGGGAAACAGTGTATGTTCTAACACTATTGTGATGGGGTACTATTGAAGGAAACGTTAAGCCTTGATAATTGGGTGCTCGTGAATATTAACTTTTAGAATGTATTACTATTTATCAATGATGCAAATCTTGTGGTTCGACTTACTTTTACTCACTTACTTATTTAAACCTATGATTTCACCAACGTTTTCGTTGACAGATTTCTATATTTTTCTCAGGTCCTTGAACATTAGGTGATACATGCTTCCGCTCATTTCTTTTGATACTTGCTTTGGATGTCGAGTATACTTGCATATGTGGAGCGTCTTTTGACTACTTTAAACTGTGTCGCACGTGTTTCATTTGTACTTTAAACATCGTTATGTACTAGTTATGAAAACTACTTTTGTAAACTTTGAAACATCCACACTTATGAAATGAATGCGACATATTTTTGGTCAAACTTTGTCTGAAAGACTTATAACCATGTAATGGGACCTACGTAGACGGCGCCGTCAAACATGTTTTGGTCGAGTCGCTACATCGTCAGCTAAGTGTGGGGAAGTCTAACCCCACTTAACGCTAAATTAGGAGTTTGGGTTAGTGCATAACTCGTTAATAAAAATGCATGATGAGTTAGGGTAAAAGACGTATTTTCAAATATTAGATAACAGTTCAGAAAAGCAACCGTTTTTGAAGAAAAACATGTGTGATAAAACAAGAAGGAATGAACGATGAGGCGCGCCATCTATCATTCGACGAGCTTTGTAATTACAAACTGGGTATTTTTAATCACTTTTCTACATTTATCACCCTCGTGAATTTATAATTATAGTCTGATTTCATGCAAATGAGGGCATTGCATGATCTCAAGTATGGGGAAGGGTTATAAATTCTCTCGGGTTTGCACTTGGTTTATTTTCTAAATTTTATGAAAATTTTAAAAAAATTTCAACTAAATGAATTCAAAATCATGTTTATACATATTTATGAACGATGAAAACTAGGTGTTAATACCGAAATTATCGTTACCTCGGAAAGGACATAAATTGAGAAACAACTAAAACGCTTGAATTTATTTATTAAGATATAAAAAGACGCATGAAAAAAAGCCAAGTGTGGGGAGAAAGTACCAAGTTATTCAATTAAAAACTATCTATCACATGTTTCTGTAAAGTTATTGCAGGTGCTTTTGTTTTGGTCTAAATTAACTGTTTTACCCGATTTATTGTAATACTTTTGAAAGAATAGATGGATCTACACGATGAATCAATTCCATCTTTAAAAGGAAGTAAAGTCTTCCGAAAAAGAAACGCGCTTCTTGATTTAGGTTAAGAAGTTGTCGTCCAGACCAGCTGTAGGTTGATGAAAAATCTAGAAAAGTCATCTCTAAAATCAGCAGGAAATCCACGGACCTCAGCATCAAACAGGGTTGCCATGTGGTCAGACTTATTCTAACCATGAGAGGATCTGTCTCGTAAAATGGGGAGGGCGCCGTGCAAATTAGCTTGATAAGACTAATGAATCAGACCCTCAGAAAGGATAATCTCCTTAAAGATTAAAAATCAGCTTTTAAGCCTGATATTACTCAATCCTTGAGATTGACCTTAAAGATTGAGAATTTAAACTCATGGAATTCAATGATATCTAAACTCGAGCTTGAACGAGAAAATATTTTGATCAAATTACAAACCGATTTGTTTTCTGAAAACCTATTTTCAATGCGTTCATTACCATTGAACGTAAAATCCTAGGAATTCACCTGGAATTCATTAGGTCACCTGAACCAAATCGGGTGTCAACCGAACGGTGGTTGCATAGCATGGTCGGAGACAGGACCTTGTGCCAGACCGAAAAATTATAGGATGATCTTTACTATTGCTCCTACAAAGGATAGTAATAGCATCCGACACGTTTTTGAACCATAATCAAATGCATGTCATTAGACATTGCCTTAACAATTGCTTGTTCATCGCTTTCCTTTACAACCGGACGGTAGTTTGCCGAAACGTAATATACGGGACAAGTAAACTGGACGTGTTGCTTTCCTAATACAAGGTTAGCAAGTGGGTAACACAAAACCGCAAGTGTTGAGCTAAAATTTTCAAATCTGAAACCCACAAAACCCACAAAAATATTTTGCAACACCGGTGAAGGGTTATTCCGAAAAACCTGTCTAGGGTAAAATCTAGCTTTAATTTTCAAAAGATCAAATGTTTTCATAAAGATCCAATTTCTGAAAGGATCTAAATTTTCATAGTCATGTGGGACTGTAAACCACATCGTTACTATCATGTTTATACCGCCATATCAAAATCACTGATGTATAAAGTGTGAGAATAAAAAAGTGATTCGAGTGAAGTTTGTTTTAATTTCAAGTTCTGTATTGCTTGAGGACAAGCAACGTTCAAGTGTGGGGATATTTGATAGTGCTCCAAATGAACATATATTTAGTAGCAATATCCTTCCAATATGTAAAGTTTCAGTTGCAATTGTTCTATTTTCAAGTAATATTCGTTTAAATAAATAAATGCAAAGACAAAAGCCGAAAACGAAGATTTGAAGACGCAAACATCCGAAAAGCTCAAATGTACAAGATACAATCCAAGTGATTCAATTTATTGATAAGAAACGTCTAAAAATGACAAGAGTACAAGTTACGAAACGCAAAGTACAAGATATTAAATTATACGAAAGGACGTTCGAAAATCCGGAACCGGGACCTGATCCAACTATCAATGCGCGACGCAACGGGCCTAAAATTACAAGTCAACTATGCACAAGAATATAATATAATATTTAAATAATTATATAAATTATTTATATATTATATATATATATAATAAATATGTCGACAAAGCTAGGATCCAAAATTTGGTGAGCTGGATTCAGTAACTCCGCACTCGCGGAGCTGTGAAGGCTTAAACCTCCGCACTCGCAGAGCATCCAAAATCAGAAATGTCCTATAAATGCAACGAGCTTCTGCCGAGTTAAAAACACAAAAAAAATAATACTCCCTCTGTAATAATATATATATACATATATATATATATACATACATATATATATATATATATATATATATATATATATATATATATATATATATATAGTATAGGTTAGTTTTATATTAGTTAGTTTGGGTTATGTTAAGGTTATTTTACGGGTTTTTGAAGTCGAAATTCTGTCCGTGTAACGCTACGCTATTTTTAATCATTGTAAGTTATGTTCAACCTTTTTAAATTAATGTCTCGTAGCTAAGTTATTATTATGCTTATTTAAAACAAAGTAATCATGATGTTGGGCTAAATACTAAAATTGGGTAATTGGGCTTTGTACCATAATTGTGGTTTGGACAAAAGAACGACACTTGTGGAAATTAGACTATGGGATATTAATGGGCTTTATATTTGTTTAACTAAATGATAGTTTGTTAATTTTAATATAAAGATTTACAATTGGACGTACCTATAAATAACCATATACACTCGATCGGACACGATGGGCGGGATATTTATATGTACAAATAATCGTTCATTTAACCGGACACGGGAATGGATTAATAGTCTATGAAATTATTAAAACAGGGGTGAAATTATGTACAAGGACACTTGGCATAATTGATAACAAAGTATTAAAACCTTGGATTACACGCAGTCGATATCCTGGTGTAATTATTAAACAAAGTATTAAGACCTTGTTACAGTTTAAGTCCCCAATTAGTTGGAATATTTAACTTCGGGTATAAGGATAATTTGACGAGAACACTCGCACTTTATATTTATGACTGATGGACTGTTATGGACAAAAACCAGACGGACATATTAAATAATCCAGGTCAAAGAACAATTAACCTGTGGGAATAAACTAAAATCAACACGTCAAACATCATGATTACGGAAGTTTAAATAAGCATAATTCCTTTATTTCATATTTAAATTCCCTTATTTCATAATTAATTGCACTTCTAATTATCGCTCTTTTATTTATTGTCATTGTATTTAATTGCACTTTTAAATATCGTACTTTTTAATTATCGCACTTTTATTTATCGTAATTTTATTATCGTTATTTACTTTACGCTTTAAATTAAGTCTTTTATTTATTTAATATTTTACATTAGGTTTTAACTGATACTAAAGTTTTAAAATCGACAAACCGGTCATTAAACGGTAAAAACCTCCCTTTTATAATAATAATAATACTACTTATATATATTTTTATATTTTTACAAATATAGTTTTTAAAAATATAGCGTTAAACTTGGCTAGTTCCCTGTGGACGAACCGGACTTACTAAAAACTACACTACTGTACGATTAGGTACACTGCCAATAAGTGTTGTAGCAAGGTTTAGGTATATCCCATTTGTAAATAAATAATTAAAACTTGTGTAGTATTTCGTCGTATTTCGCATTAAAAATATTGTACTATTTCGTACTCCCAAGCTGCACACATCAATATTGAACTTGACAAGTTCACTAATATGTGAATGTACGTACATACATGGGAATTTTGAAAGTCCTTGTTTATATTTTATTCAAATAGGTAAAGTGAACGGACATGATAATTTCGAATGTCAATACATTAATTTGAGACTTGCCCACAAATATAAGCCAATTTTTTAAATTGATAATTTATTAAATTATCGATATAATAATATTTCGCTAAATTAATAAAATATCTCGGTCCCCACATTATTAATTTATAGATGTTTCACTGTAATTGATTTCAGAATTTGAATCAATTGGAAGATAAAAAAGACCACTACCTTTATTATTAAATTTATCTATGATTTGATCTTTTTTAGGTTCAACCTTAATATTTGTACTAAATTTTCAAGCCAAATATTTTCTATTCGTATTTTTTCCCTATATAAGAGATCACTTTTTCCTAGATAATTCTTGATAGAAATATTCTTGAGTATGCTAAAAAAAATTGTTATTTCTATTAGAATTTTCTTGATTCTTATTTGTTTCTAATGATGATCTATAGATAAAGGTCTTCTTGTTAGTTTCGGGATGAATATATTTATATGATAAAAGATCATATCTAGAGTTTTTATTGAAAATTCTCGTATTTCTTTGGTAATAAATATACTTTCGAATTTTGTTTTCTTTTTGAATCAAATAATTGGCCTTTTTAATAGGAATACCATTTATTTAAATCCTTTTTTGAGATGTATGGTATTGATTTGGTTCATTTCTTCATTTTTGTGAAACTAATCTAGACCATGTAATCTGCTATAAATCATGTTGTTAATGAAAATTTAACACCTAATCAAACCTTGACACCTCATTTCACCTTATTTAAATATTTATTTATTTTTTTTATTAAACTTCCAATCATATCTTACCACATCAGTCAAAACCTTTCCATCCAAAATTAACACTCAATTTTAACTTCCACCGTAACACACCTTTCATATTTATTAACACTCTCATGTCACACTTAGATTCTCCTCTCCTTTAAAAAAAGTGCATAATTTGATATTAAGTAAAGGTAACATTTGGTCTAACTGTGGGTGCACCATCTCTAACTCGGATCATTTCTAACTAAATTAAATTTAGATGATCTATTCTATATTAATTTATATTTTTCGAAGTAAAATAAAAAACAACCCTAGCATAAAAAGCGGAAGTTAAAATAACCCAAGCCCATTTGTAACTTACTCTAAACAAACCCTACTCTCCATACAACCTATACATACACACACTCAACAAACGTACACTTCTTAACCAAAACCCTAACCCTAGCATCATCCTCAATTCCCTTCCGATCACACACCAATGTCCGCCCCTCCCCCGCTCGTCGCCGACCAGTCTCTTGAATCCGATACGGCCACCAACGGCTCCGCCGAATTTACTCTCCCACCGGTCATGAAAACCTCAATTCGTCCCAAAATCGTCGATTTCGTTCACTCAAACATCTCCAAAAATTCACGTCAACCTTACTTCGTATCCCGTAAATCCAGCCACAAGACCTCCGCTGAGTCATCAGGAACCCGCCGTGCCAGCTACCAAGATAATGAAGGCTGCTAACAAATCAACGTACAAGACCGTGATTTCTGACGGTGATTATGCCGAGTTTGATGTTTTTACCAAGTGGCTTGGGGTTTTGCAGTAATTTCTCTTTTTTCACATGGTTAAGTTTCTTCACCATTTTGTTAGGTTTTGAGATAAGATGATTATATAAACAGCTTGTGATGTTTTTTAGCTTGGATAATTATATTTATGTAGTTATTTTCACAACAATTGTTGTGATTAAGTATATACAGATTGACATAACATGCTAAGAGTGAATTAATTAATTAAAGGTTAAATTGTTGTGATGAATTAATTAATTGTTGTGATTTTTTTTTTGATTTAATTGTTATTTTTGTCGAAGATATTATATATATATATATATATATATATATATATATATATATATATATATATATATATATATATATATATATATATATATATATATATATATATAGTGGTAGGATCAAGAGGGAAGCAACCATTCGGGGAAAGCGGGCGGAAGCAAAATTTTTTTTTTTTTTCGTTTTTTGAAAAAACTTTGTTCACGAACATTATAGATGAGATGAAAATATGAACATTTAGTAGAGACACTTTGTGATAAATGTTTTTATTTTGGCGGGAAAACGCTCGAAGAAGTAATATATAACAATTATCGTGTTTTTCGAGCGTATTTTGAGTTTTTAGCTATTGGGGTTTAGATATTAGAGTTTAGATATTAGGGTTTATAGGGTTTAGATATTAGGGTTTAGAAATTTAGGGTTTAGGGTTTAGATTTAGGGTTTAGATTTAGGATTTAGATTGAGTTTTTAACACGTACGATTTAGAGTTTGGGGTTTGGGGTTTGGGTTTGGGTTTATGGAATAAACCCAAAACACTAAACCCTAAACTCTAAATCGGGCTAAATTTTACGTCACAAAATAGAAGAAAAAAACGTTCATATTCTTTACGAACAATATTAACTTGAATGTTATTTTTGTCTATCGTTTTCTCGCCTAAATAATAACATTCATCACGAAGTGTCTCTTCTAAATGTTCATAAAAAAATTCAAAAAAAAACGAAAAAAAAAATTTGCTTCCCCCGATTGGTTATTTCCCAATTGATCATGCCCATATATATATATATATATATATATATATATATATATATATATATATATATCAAAGATCCGTTAGATGAGAGTACTTGATCACAAACAACCAAAACTTAATGAAACTTGCTCCATGGTTTACGTTACGGTTTGAAAAGAGTACCATTATTGATTGTAATTGTTTCTCAAGCTGCCAAATTACTTATCTAAGAGCAGCGTCCTCTATGAAAATTATTTTAATTAATTATTAATTATTAATTATACAAATGAAAATGCAATGATAATTTAATTTCAAATATTCTTTAATTCTATAGTACATACCGAGTGATTCTAAGTACCTAAAGAGTAAAGACCTTATAAGCCAATAAGGGGGACTGAATTTTACCCTATTAATAATAATAATAATAATAATAATAATAATAATAATAATAATAATAATAATAATAATAATAATAATAATAAGTTGCTTGGGGCCCCCGCAAGTTCCGATCCTGGTTTTAGTAGTGAACTGGTGATGCAAAGGGTGACCAAGTCCATTGCGCTTATGGATAAGGTTGCTAAGCTTGATGATCCTCAGTGTGAGTTGTTGTTGCTTAGGGCATGTACGGGAGTTTCTAAACTCTACTTTTCCTTGCGTACTTGTCCTCCTAGTATATTTGAGGCGGCTCAACGCGCTTTCGATGGAGCCCTTCGATCTTCCTTGGAGCGTATTGTTACTGCTTCAGGGCCTGGGTTTGGTGATTGGCAGTGGCGGCTTGCCACCTTGCCATTTGCATTTGGAGGGCTTGGTGTTTATTCTGGGGGAGATGTTCGTCATTATGCTTTTCTGGCTTCTCGATTACAGTCTGCTGGATTGCAGACCAAGCTCCTACGTCATGCGGGTATTGTTGGTCTTGGTCGTGCTTTTGAAGATGCATTGGGTCTGTTTAATGAAACGGTTGGGTTTCATATTTTAGGTAATCCGAGTGAGGTCGCTGCCCCAATACTCATGAAGAAATTGGCAGATGTTTATTTCACAAAGGTTACCGCTTCTGCAGGATCCACTTTTTCGTTATCTCCCCGACAATCGGCCTTATGGAAATCACAGCAGAGTGATCACACCTCTGCTTGGCTAAGGGCAGTCCCTATTTTGGGGTTGGGTCAGACGATGAACGCAAAGACTTACCGATGTGTGTTGTGCTACCGGTTAGGTGTTCCATTGTTCTCTATCTCGACGGCATGCTCTGCCTGTTCAAGGGTTTTTACTGGAGATATTTTCGGGGATCACGCGGTGTCTTGTGCTGGTATGGTGGGTATTAAGCATCGACATAATATTGTCCGGGATTCCCTTGTTGATGTTTGTTATCGATCTGGGATTTCAGCGAGGAAGGAGGTTGACATTGGGTTGTCTGGAGGGAACGACAGGGCCCTCAGACCTGCAGATGTGTTACTTTATTCCTGGGATTGTGGTCGCGATGTTTGTGTTGACTTGACAGGGTCTTCTCCTTTGACACACTCTGGGCTTTCTGACTTTGTCCCTGGACGTGCTGTGATTAATGCGGCTCGTCGGAAGCGGGTCAAGTACGAATCTAGTTGTCTGGCGATTGGTTATGGTTTCATTCCTTTCTCATTTTCTTCCCTTGGGGAATTAGAGAAGGAGGCTGTTTCTTTGCTAAAACGGGTTCAGAAGAGTTCGATGGCGCAAGATATTGGTGCCGGTGCCGCTGCTCATATTTTTACTAGGATAGGTTTTGCTATTGCTAGAGGTGTGGGGGCCCAGATTGTCTCTAGGCTTCCCACTAATTTTTTGTAAGTTTTAAAACTTTTAAGTTTATTATAAAAAAATAAAAAAATAAATAATAATAATATATAATAATAATAATAATAATAATAATAATAATAATAATAATAATAATAATAATAATAATAATAATAATAATAATAATAATAATAATAATAATAATTATTATTATTATTATAATGATATCGAGAAATAGGTTTGACGGCGCGTTGCTGCCAGCTTGTTGGCGTTTTCGGTTAAGAGCATGTAGAAGTACGGTCGTATGTAGAACTACGATTGTATATCTTCGTAACTTAGAACCGATTAACAAAAACAATTATCAATCTTTTGGGATAGGAAAATACAGAATTTGAAATTTGTGAGAGAAATACTCCCAAATCAAATAATGCAATCCAATATCTCACAATGTACCTGAGTTTCAAAGTGATTGGGCCTCATTCGAGTAAATTAAAAACTGGTCAACAATGAGACTAAATTTGAAGTTTCAAGTCCATGTTTCTCTACATCAGTCACATCCTCTTATTTCATGTCCTTGTCCATTTCGAATAACTTGGAGCCATCTCTTGTTTATAATTGATCGGTTCGTGTTTCAAAATTTCCTTCTTTTTGCATACATGATAATTCCTTAGTTCTTGATATCACTTCAGATGTGTTTGAGTTGGTAATCTTCCTGCAATCAATGAGCACCTAACTTGAAGAAATCGTTAATATATATGTATTGGCGTATATTGCATGAGAATCCTTGATAGTATGATAATATGTCATACTATCCCAAAACCATCATGATATAGATCCAACAGTACTGTTCAAAAATGAGAATAAAATCAATAACAACACATTAGGGTTTTTTTAAGAGCGGAACAAATAAACTTGAAACCCTAGATAGTCCAAAACTGTAAATTGTTGAAAAGCAACCTACACAATCGCGTAATTTTCATAAAAGGAAAACAATTGTTCTCATACATAACTACACACCTATGAGGATTGAGGGCGTGGCAAGATGAGTTCACCTATATAAACATTTAGGAATGTCAACTGATTGTATTTTAACAACTTAAGGATTGTAGAGGCCCTAACTTCTTCAGTACCATTTGAAATATAACCATGGTAATTTATTATGTCGTTTTACATTTTTATCGTTGTTTATATATCCATTTGTTGTATGTGAGTGTAAGTTAATTACACAAGTCTTGTGTGGATTGGTTTTTTTGCTAAAGTGGGCATCGTTAGTTTGGGTTTCCGCTGCCAATTACCAATATAATGTATAACTTTTACGAATCTCCTACATTTTAAAACGAAAGAAAATAAAAATTTGTGCTATCAAGACAACTGTAAGGCTCTAGCTAGACGTTATCACGAGTGTTAGGACGCGTCAATGGTCCGTTTTGACGTTTGTTTAAGGTACTTTTCAGTTCTTACTTCAATTGTGTTGTTCAAATGGATAAATGGGTCTATTCTTATACCATAATTAAATTCGATCATTTGTAATAACTCAATTTAGATATTTGTGATCTATTCTATTTTAATTTATGTCTATTTTAATTTTTAATGATGAAAAAAAAACAACCCTAACATAAAAAGTGGAAAATAAAATAACTCAAGCCCATTTGTATCTATCTATATATATATATATATATATATGTACACACTCAACAAACGTTCCCTTCTTGGCCAAAACCCTAACGCTTGCATCATCCCCATTTCCTTCCGATCACACATCAATGGGCGCCGCTCGCCCGCTCGTCACCGTCCAGTCTCTTGAACCTGGTATGGATCATAGAACTGAATTAGATCACCAAATTAATTAAGTATCATCTTAATTACATCTGGGTGCGGCCACACAAATATCTTATTCATTCATCGAGGAGCTCAAAAAGTATCTAACTCCAAACATTTTAGAGGAACAAATCCTATATTGCATACACGTGTCTATCACGAGCTTTACATTATACCCAATAATGACCTTTATAACAGCCTTATTCAGGACAGCGTTTAACCATATCAAAATACAATGCTACACTCATCAAGACGGGCGTGCATCTCAAGTCTAAGGACACAAAAACATAATCACCAAAAGATTTACTACTGACTACGATCCATGTAGTGACATCTCATGGTTGGGGCATTCCATTATTCATCATCAATGAATATATATGAATTTTGGTCTCAACAAGTTAACTATTCATCATCAATGAATATAACCAAAATTTCACATTAATCTTAATTCATGTTATTCCCATAACATGACCGATTATGGAGATTTTGAATAATAAACAATTATTCATGGATTAAACATGCTAATATAGAACACAGTGATATAAATGAAAACGATCATACCAACTATATATCAATTCATTAATATAAAATTGCTTAATGTTCCAAAAATATCCAAATACTAAAATTACAAATGAAAAAGATCAGCAGCATAACGAAGTCCAGTATTACTAGTATGATCATCATGCTTGTTGTGCATCATGGGCTTCATGAACGGATCAGCCACATTATCATTTGTATGAACCTTTAAGAATACTAATATCATTCCTCTTAATGACTTAATGAATGTAGTCAAAACTTTTGAAGAATGTGCCATATACTTTTATGTACATGTGATTCTTTCAAAAGTATATTAACACTCGAACTATCACAGTACATATTATAGAAGATTAAATGTTGTGTACTACTCCGAGTATAACAACAAACTTCCTTATCCAGACAGCTTTCTGAGCAGCTTCTCAGTCAACAATGTATTTTGCTTTTGTTGTAGATTGTTCAATAGTGCTCTGCCTAGAGCTCTTCTAATCAACTGTCTTGCCCATCATAACAAAGAAACAACGTGACTGGATCGAGAATCATCTTGATCAGCTTGAAAACTAGAATCAGTATAAAACTTAATACTTAACTCTTCTTCTAAACCACCGTAAACCAAGAACATATCATTAGTACTCTGCAAATACTAAAGAATATTCTTAACAACAATCCAATATACTTCACCTGGATTATGTTGACAATGACTCGTCAAACTCAAAACTAATGAAACATCGAGTATAGTACATATCATGACATACATAATGGATCATATAGCCGAAGCATATGTGATACATTTTATTTGTCTCATCTCATCTGCTGTGATAGGACTTTTGAGACTTTCTCACGGTTATGCCCTTTTGCATTGGCAAAGCTCCATGCTTGGAGTTTTGCATGCTAAATCTCTTCAAGATAATGTATGTACTTTGATTCAAACCAATAAGTCAATTGGATCTATTGTATAGATCCTCATTCCAATAATATAAGTAGCTTCATCAAGATCCTTTATGGAAATACATTTTCCAAGCCAAGACTTGACATCTTGCAAGTTGGAATGTTATTTCTAATAAGTAATATGTCATCAACATATAAGATCAAGAAGACTACTCTGCTCCCACTAGCTCTAATGTAAACTCAGGGCTTATCTTGGTTTTGAGAAAAATTAAACACTTTGATTTTCTCAATAAACTTAAGATTCTAGTTCCCGGATGCTTGCTTTTATCCATAAATAGATTTTAGAAGCTTGCATACTTTATTAGGATGCTTAGGATTCATAAACCCTTCCGGCTGAACCATATATACGTCCTCGCTTATGTCACCATTTAGGAAAGCGGTTTTGATATCCATTTACCATATTTCATAATCATGAAAAGCAGCTATGGTAATAAGTATCCTAATTGATTTAATGCTTGCGACTGATGAAAAAGTTTCCTCATAATCAATTCCTTGAGTTTGAGTATAACCTTTTGCCACCAACCGAGCCTTAAAAGTGTTTACATTACCGTCCATGTCAGCCTTCTTTTTGAAGACCTATTTACTCCTCACTGTTTTGCAATTGGGTGGAAGATCAATCAAGTCCCATACTTGATTATCTTTCATGGACTGCATCTCTGCCTTCATAACATCTCGCCATTTGTTAGATTCTAGATCTGACATGGCTTCACCATAGCTAGAGGGTTCATCATAATCCCTGAGTTGAGGTTTATCTGAATTAATCAGATAATTAAACCTCACAGGTTGATGAGGAGTTCTACTAGATCTACGAAGTATAGGTGCAACACGTTCTGGCTCACCAACAGTGTGTTCAGCTTCAACGTGCGGTTGACTAGTGCCTTCAGAAGGTATGTTACTTTGTGATTCTTGAATTTCCTCAAGATCTACTTTACTCCCACTGACTTCTTGTAAGAGAAGATCTCTTTCAAAGAATTCAGCAGACCGAGCAGAAAACACGTTGTCTTCAGCTTGGTAGTAAAAGTAGTAACCCATTGTTTCCATTATGTATCGTACCAAGTAACATTAGATAGTTCTGGGTTCTAATTTGTTTGAAGTGTCATGCTTCACGTACGCTTTACAACCCCAGACTTTCAGATAAGACAACTTGAGATTCTTCCCATGCCATAACTCATATGGTGTCTTTTCTACCTTCATAGTTGGAATCACATTGAGTATGCCTGCAGTTTTACTCTCATGCATATCCCTTGAAATGTCCCGTTCATAATGATTATAAACATTTCATATTAATTGATTTCCTTGCGAGGTTTTGACCTCTATATGAGACGTTTTTCAAAGACTGCATTCGTTTTTTTAAAAACAAACCATAACCTTTATTATATTGACAAGGTTTAAAGGACACAACCTAGATTATCAAGAAATGATAATTTGAAAATATCACACTTACACACTACCATTACATAATGGTTTACAATATTAATATATTACAACAAAGTAAGTTCTCGAATGCAGTTTTTAAGCAATATTATACAAGCATGGACTCCAAATCTTGTCCTTAATTTAGTATGCAACAGCGGAAGCTCTTAACAATCACCTGAGAATAAACATGCTTAAAACGTCAACAAAAATGTTGGTGAGTTATAGGTTTAGCCTATATATTTATCAATTCGTAATAATAGACCACAAGATTTCATATTTCCATTTCTTGTAAACAACATGCATGCATAAAAATCATTCATATGGTGAACATCTGGTAACCGACATTAACAAGATGCATATAAGAATATCCCCATCATTCCGGGACATCCTTCGGACATGATAAAAAAAACTCGAAGTATTAAAGCATCCGCAACCATGGATGGGGTTTGTTAGGCCCAATAGATCTATCTTTAGGATCCACGTCAATTAGGGGCCAGTTCCCTAATTCTTATGCTACCAAGCAAAAAGGGGCATATTCAGATTCAATCATTCACCCATAGAATGTAGTTTCGATTACTTGTGTCTATTTCGTAAACCATTTATAAAACTACATGTATTCTCATCTCAAAAATATTAGATTTTAAAAGTGGGACTATAACTCACTTTCACAGATTTTTACTTCGTCGAAAGATAAGACTTGGTCACGGGTCAATTCACGAACCTATAACAAATATATACATAAATATCAAAGTATGATCGAAATATATTCACAACATTTTTTTATTACATTTTTAATGATTTAAGTTTGTTAAGTTCACCGTCCATCGTTAGTGATCTACAACTAGTTGTCCACAGTTAGTAGTACAGAAATAAATCAATATAAATTATCTTGGATCAATCCACGACCCAGTGTATACAAGCCTCAGGCTAGATCACAACTCAAAGTATATATATTATTTTGGAATCAACCTCAACCCTGTATAGCGAACTCGAGCATTACAGCATATAGAGTGTATATGGTTGTTCCAAATAATATATATAGATGACGTCGATATGATATGTCAAAACATTGTATACGTGTCTATGGTATCTCAAGATTACATAATATATGTTAGAATACATGTATAATACAATATAAGTTAGTTAGGATATGGTTAGTATAGATATTTGTAAATTCATCCCGTAGTCAAATTAACCATTTTTAACCAATTTTGTTTTACCCATAACTTCTTCGTTTTAAATCCGTTTTGAGTGAATAAAATTGCTATGGTTTCATATTGAACTGAAATTTATGAATCTAAACATAAAAAGTATAAGTTTATAGTCAGAAATACAGGTTACAAGTCAATCTTGTAAGAGGTAGTCATTTCAGTCGAAAGAACGACGTCTTGATGACCATTTTGAAAAACATACTTCCACTTTGAGTTTAACCATAATTTTTGGATATAGTTTCATGTTAATAAGAAAAATCATTTTCTCAGAAGAACAACTTTTAAATCAAAGTTTATCATAGTTTTTAATTATCAAACCCAAAACAGCCCGCGGTGTTACTACGACGGCGTATGTCTGGTTTTACGGTGTTCATCGTGTTTTCAGGTTTTAAATCATTAAGTTAGCATATCATATAGATATAGAATATATGTTTATTTGATTTTAAAAGTCAAGTTAGAAGGATTAACTTTGTTTGCGAACAAGTTTAGAATTAACTAAACTATGTTCTAGTGATTACAAGTATAAATCTTCGAATAAGATAGTTATATATATGAATCGAGTGCTGTTATGAACATTATTACTACCTCAAGTTTAGTAGGTAAACCTACTGGAAATAACAAGAAATGATCTAGAGCTTCAAAGGATCTTGGATGGCTTGGAAATTCTTGAAGTAGAATCATGACATAAAAACAAGTTCAAGTAAGATTTTCTACTCGAATTAAGTTAGTTATAGTTGTAGAAATTGAATCAAAGTTTGAATATGAGTATTACCTTGAATTAGAATGATAACCTACTGTAAGTAACAAAGGTTTCTTGATCTTAGATGATTACTTGAAATGGATTAGAAAGCTTGAAAGTATACTTGCAAACTTGAAAGTATACTTGATTTTATGAAACTAGAACTTATAGAATTTATGAAGAACACTTAGAACTTGAAGATAGAACTTGAGAGAGTTCAATTAGATGAAGAAAATTGAAGAATGAAGGTTTTTGTATGTGTTTTAGGTCGTGATATATGGATTAGATATAAAGGATATGTAAGTTTGTTTTCTTGTAAATAAGTCATGAATGATTAATAATATTTTTGTAATCTTGCTAAATAATTCATACTAGATTACAAAGAATGGTTCTCACATGTTTGATGACTCATTAAGGGCTGCTAAGAGCTGATCATTGGAGTGTATATACCAATAGTAAATATATTTAGAAGCTGGGTATTGTACGAGTATGAATACGGGTGTATACGAGTAGAATTGTTGATGAAAATGAATGAGAATGTAATTGTAAGCATTTTTTTTATAAGTATAAGTACTTTGATATGTGTCTTGAAGTCTTTCAAAAGTGTATGAATACATCTTAAAACACTACATGTATATACATTTTAACAGAGTCGTTAAGTCATCGTTAGTCGTTATATGTAAGTGTTGTTTTGAAAGCTTTAAGTTAACGATCTCGTTTAATGTTGTTAACACATTGTTTATTATATCTAATGAGATGTTAAATTATTACATTATCATGATATTATGATGTATGAATATATCTTAATATGATATATATACAATTAAATGTCGTTACAACGATAATCGTTACCTATATGCCCCGTTTCGAAATTCTTAAGTTAGTAGTCTTGTTTTACATATGTAGTTCATTGTTAACACATTTAATGATATATTTAATTATCATTTTATCATGTTAAATATAGTGTAACAATATCTTAATATGATTCATATGTATTTAGTAAGACGTTGTTATAACGATAATCGTTATGTATATCGTTTCGAGTTTCTTAATTCAATAGTCTCATTTTATGTATATAACTCATTGTTAATATACATAGTGATATACTTACATATCATAATATCATGTTAACTATATATATATATATATATATATATATATATCATATATATATATCATCATATAGTTTTTACAAGTTTTAACGTTCGTGAATCGCTAGTCAACTTGGGTGGTCAATTGTCTACATAAAGCTCATTTCAAATAATCAAGTCTTAACAAGTTTGATTGCTTAACAGTTGGAAACATTTAATCATGTAAATATAGTTTTTATTTAATATATAATCATGGAAAAGTTCGGGTCACTACATCCCTAAAAGACGGTAGTAGAGAAATCAGACTCATCATAAATCAAACTATATCAAGTAAAGTTCGATTCCTCTTACTCAGACACACCAAAGTGTTGTGGAATGTAAGGTAGAGTAAACTATGAGACAATTCCACAATTCTTTATGTGGTCCAAAAAACTCTTGACTCATAAACTTACTTACTCCATCGGAGCAAAGTGCTTTAATGGTCTGTCCAAGCTGATTATCTACTTCATTTTGAAATACTTTTGAATGTTAAAATAACTTTATGTTTATGTTTCAGCAAGTGAACATAATCATAGCTACTGTACTCATCAGTAAATGTAATGAAGTAAAATTAACTAAATCTATACATCGTTCTTAAAGGGATATATACAACAGTATGTATTAGTCCTAAAAGATCTTTAGAAGCATTTGTCATCTTTTCACATAAACATGACTCGCATACATTAAATGACTTAGAGTCAATTGATTCCAAAAGTCCATTAGATTGGAGTTTTGAAATGCATTGTTTGTTTATATGACCAATATGACAATATCATAGATAGGTCTTATTCAAGTCTTTCTTGAAGACTTTGGCGATGTAGGTATACACAGAATTCTCATTTGAAATTACACTATGCATATCAATTTCAAAAATACCATCAAGTGGATAGGTATTAAGATAAATAAATTATCCTTAGAAACTGAAATACCTAAGTGTGTAAATGCAAGTTCAAAACTAACATCTTTCAAACTATGTCGCTCGCAGTATTGAGAGCATAATGCTATTGTTCCAACAAAACAATAAGACCACTTAGAGAAGTAAGTTCAGAGGTACCAATAGCTTTAACAAAAGCTTGATCCCCTTTGTCTACTTACAAATCCAGTGTGTCTTTCTTCAGTCTATTACTTCTTCTCATTCCCTTCATATTGTTACAGGTGTGAAGGCCACAACCAGTTAACAAAGATCTAGGAATTACTAGAAGAAGTATATAACTATATATGGAATATACCTGATTTGCTAGTCTCACCAGCGTTGCCTTTTCTCAGCTCAAATTGGAAGATAGGACAACTTCCTTCTCCAATTGCCAACCTTTCCACAATGAAAACATTCGGCGTCTTTTGTTGGGCTTTCTTTATTGGGAGGTGGTGGAATTTTCTTCTTAGCAATTGACTTGCCTTTTCCCTTTCCCCAATTTTTCAGCTTATTCTTTTTCACCCTACCTTCCCTAATCATAAGGACACCTGGATTGGAAACCTTAGATGGAATATTCTGTTCAGCAGTTCGAGTGTACCTCTGCCAGAGATTTCTCCCAAATCTGCCATCCCTATCAGAGATAATAGAGACTGGTATTCCATGTCTGGAGACGACTTCCTTCAAGTATAAATGTGCCAACTTTTCCATTTTATCATCTTCTCTCATTGGCAAAAAGTATGCTGATTTGGTGAAACGATCGACTATTACCCAAATAGTATCATAACCATTTGCAGTCCTTTGCAATTTAGTAATGAAATCCATGGTATTGTTTTTCCATTTCTATTCTGGTATTTCAGGTTGTTGAAGTAGACCTGATGGCTTCTAATGTTCAGCTTTGACCTTAGAACACGTCAAACATTCTTCTACGTATTTAGCAATATCATCTTTCTTACCCAGCCACCAAAAGTGTTTCTTGAGATCTTTGTACATCTTTCCCGCTCCGGGATGTATTGAGTATCTGGTTTTATGTGCTTCTTTAAGTACCATTTCCCTCACATCTCCAAACGTTGGTACCTAAATTCTTTCATCCCTATATCAAGTTCCGTCTTTCCAAATATTAAGATGTTTCTCTGATCCTTTGGGTATTTCATCCTTCAAATTTTCTTCTTTTAAAACTCCCTGTTGCGCCTCTTTTATTTGAGTAGTAAGGTTAGTACGAATAATTATATTCATAGCTTTTACTCGTATAGGTTCTCTGTCCTTTCTACTCAAAGCGTCGGCTACCACATTCGCCTTCCCTGGGTGGTAACGAATATCAAAGTCGTAATCATTCAACAATTCAATCCACCTACACTGTCTCATCTTCAGTTGTTTCTGATCAAATATATGTTGGAGACTTTTGTGGTCGGTATATATGATACTTTTGACCCCATATAAGCAGTGCCTCCAAGTCTTTAATGCAAAAACAACAGCACCCAATTCCAAATCGTGAGTCGTATAATTTTGCTCGTGAATCTTCAATTGTCTGGACGCATAAGCAATTACCTTCGTTCATTGCATTAATACACAACCAAGACCTTGCTTCGAAGCGTTACAATAAATCACAAAATCATCATTCCCTTCAGGCAATGACAATATAGGTACCGTAGTTAGCTTTTTCTTTAACAATTGAAATGCTTTCTCTTGTTCATCCTTCCATTCAAATTTCTTCCCTTTATGAGTTAATGCAGTCAAGGGTTTTGCTATTTTGGAAAAATCTTGGATGAATCTTCTGTAGTAACCAGCCAGTCCTAAAAATTGGCATATATGTTTCGGAGTTTTCGGGGTTTCCCACTTTTCAATGGTTTCAATCTTTGTCGGATCCACTTGAATACCTTCTTTGTTCACTATGTGACCGAGGAATTGGACTTCTTCCAACTAAAGTGCACACTTTGAAAACTTAGCGTACAGTTTTTCTTTTCTCAACAATTCTAGCACTTTTCTCAAATGTTCTTCGTGCTCTTGATCATTCTTTGAGTAAATAAGTATGTCATCGATGAAAACAATGACAAACTTGTCAAGGTATGGTCCACACACTCGGTTCATGAGGTCCATGAACACAGCTGGTGCATTAGTCAAACCAAACGGCATAACCATAAAATTGTAATGACCGTAACGCGTCCTGAAAGCAGTCTTCGGAATATCATCCTCCTTCACCCGCATTTGATGATACCTGGAACGTAAATTGATCTTCGAATAAACCGACGAGCCTTGTAGTTGATCAAATAAGTCATTGATTCTCGGTAGTGGGTAACGGTTCTTGACGGTAAGTTTGTTCAACTCTCGGTAGTCGATACACAACCTGAATGTACCATCCTTCTTTTTGACAAACAAAACAGGAGCTCCCCATGGTGATGTACTTGGTCGTATAAAACCACGCTCTAAAAGTTCTTGTAATTGGCTTTGGAGTTCCTACATTTCACTGGGTGCGAGTCTGTATGGAGCACGAGCTATTGGCGCAGCTCCTAGTACGAGATCTATTTGAAATTCAACAGATCGGTGTGGAGGTAGTCCCGGTAATTCTTTCAAAAATACATCGGGAAATTCTTTTGCGACGGGAACATCATTGATGTTCTTTTCTTCGATATTGACTTTCTCAACGTGTGCTAACACGTCATAGCAACCTTTTCTTATTAGTTTTTGCGCCTTCAGGTTACTAATAAGATTTAACTTCGCGTTGCTCTTTTCTCCGTACACCATTAAGGGTTTTCCTTTTTCTTGTACAATGCGAATTGCATTTTTGTAACATTCGATTTCTACTCTCTCCTTTTTCAACCAGTCCATGCCGATTATCACATGAAAACTCCCTAACTCTACTTGTATCAAATCAATCTTAAACGTTTCGCTAACCAGTTTAATTTCTCGATTCCGATATATATTATCTGCTGTAATTAATTTACCGTTTGCTAATTCGAGTAAAAATTTATTATCCAAGGGCATCGGTGGACAAATTAGTTTAGCACAAAAATCTCTACTCATATAGCTTCTATCCGCACCCGAATCAAATAAAACATAAGCAGATTTATTATCAATAAGAAACGTACCCGTAACAAGCTCCGGGTCTTCCTCCGCTTCTGCCGTATTAATATTGAAAACTCTTCCGCGGCCCTGCCCATTAATATTCCCCTTATTCGGGCAATCTCTATTAATGTGGTCCGGTTTTCCACATCCAAAACAAACTATGGCGGCATTATTTGTTCCAACATTATTTGTTCTTTTAATTCTGTTATACATTGGTCCGTAGACCTCACACTTCGTCGTGCTATGACCATTTCTTTTACACCTGTTGCAAAATGTCGTGCAGAACCCCTGGTGATGCTCTCCACACCTTTGGCATGGCTGTTTTTGGTTTTTGTTGCCATTGTTGTTGTTGGGATTGTTATTGTTATTGAAACGATTGTTGTAGTTGTTGTTGTTGGGACGTTTGTTGTAGTTATTGTTAGTATTGCGGTTATTGTTGCGATTGTTGTTGCGATTGTTGTTGCGGTTGTTATGATTGTTATTGTGGTTGTGGTTGTGATTGTTGTTGTTGTTGTATTGGTGACCCTTGTCACTGGTTTCTTCCCACTTTCTCTTGACCTGTTTCATGTTGGCCTCTTCGGCCACATGCTCTTTAATTCTCTCTTCAATTTGATTTATGAGTTTGTGAGCCATTCGACTTGCCTTTTGTATGGAGGCGGGCTCGTGTGAACTTATATCTTCTTGAATCTTTTCTGGTAACCCTTTTACAAATGCGTCGATCTTCTCTTCTTCATCTTCGAACACTCTTGGACACAATAGGCACAACTCTGTAAACCGTCGTTCATTGGTGGTAATATCGAATCCTTGTGTTCGTAATCCTCTAAGCTCTACTTTGAGCTTGTTGACCTCGTTTCTGGGACGGTACCGCTCAGTCATCATGTGTTTGAATGTTGACCACGGTAGTGCGTAAGCAGCATCTTGTCCCACGTGCTCGAGATATGTATTCCACCATGTTAACGCAGTACCTTTGGAGGTATGCGTGGTGTACTTTATTCTATCTTCTTCGGTACATTTACTTATGGAAAATACCGATTCAAATTTCTCAATCCACCGTTTTAATCTGATTGGACCCTCGGTTCCATCGAATTCCAAAGGTTTACAGGCAATGAATTTCTTGTAGGAGCATCCTACACGAGTTTTATTGGCGTTTGTTCCATTGCTGGATTTAGAGTTATTGTTATTTTGAATCGCAGCCCGCACTGCGGCTATGTTCGCAGCAAGGAAAACACAGAAGTCTTCCTCACTCATGTTCAAGTTCTGACGAGTAGTCGGTGCCATTTCCTTCAAAAATAGCCAAAAGAATTAAGTTAATCATATAGAATATTAAGAGTAGTCAATAGTATTTCGTAGCATAATATGAACTTATTTATAAAAGCTTTTTCTTCATATTAGCGTTTTATAATTTTTCATTCGGGTAGTACCTACCCGTTAAGTTCATACTTAGTAGCTAATATACAATTCAACTACTACAATTCTATATAAAAAACTGATTACAATAATATTTCCCGTTCAAAGTTTTATACAATATTTTACAAACTTATAATACAGTTATTTTACATATAGCATGAAATATAGCACACAATAACTTTGATACAAGGCAGTTGTGAAGTCAATTCTAGTTAAGCGCAAGTCGTTCAGCAAAGGTAATAAAGATACGTAATTCGTAGGTCCAGAAACAAGTCATGCATTCGGGTTTTACTAGTATTATTTCCCATCCTTGGTCTTGTGGAAAATAACCGTTGTGACCGTTGGCTAGGCAGCATGTTGTAATGTCTTCAAAAGGACGAGGGTTACGTAATGCTCAACAGCCCCGTAACAATCTTGTTTCTCACCCCAACTACCGAATCCGTCACTTGTGGGAATGTTTTATTTAATAGTTATAATCCGATGTTCTTTTTCTCACTTTGGTGAGAAACGAACATCACTAACCCGTAAACGTAACATGCTTCTTTATGTTGCATGTTAGAAGCTCTTTCTAAAGAACGAAGTCCTATGTTGGGATATGTGGAGTCAAAATAGGTTCTCGACCCGTAGCGTAAAATTGCATTTGGGTTTCCCACATTTAATGCCTTAAAGAAAACACGGCGTAACTTAAAGTCTCCCCAATGTGATATACCCCATCTTTCAAAGGAAAGCCTTTTATAAACTAAGGCATGCTTGGAACGTCTTTCAAATGTTCGACAAACTAATTTCATCGTAAATAATTGTGCCGATGAATTCTGACCGACTCTAGACAAGATTTCATCAATCATATCCCCTGGTAGGTCTTCTAAAATTTTCGGTTGCCTATCCTTAACGTCCATTGTGTGTTTTTATACTGTAAAATAGACGAGGATTAGATTCGTAAAAGATAATTAACAAACAATACAAGCAATTTTTACATATAAAATAAAATTACAAGCACGCTACAATACATATATTACACAACATGATTACAAATCTTTATTCCGACTCACTCGTTTCTTCCTCCTCGGACTTGGTTCGTTTTGCTAACTTCCTAAGGATATATGATGCTCCTCTAATGCGACCCATCGTTTTTACAAATGGTTTAGAAAAACCTGGTTGCTTAGATGTTCCCGGGTTATAGTGAAAGTTTAAGAAATACAGGTGTTTACAGTACATCCCATCAGAGTATTTCATGTTAACGTAGAGTTCATCGGGGTTGGAATTAGGTTTCTCTATTTTGATGCCTTTTCCCTTATTATTTTCTTTTGCTTTTTCAAATTGGGTCGAGGTAATTTCTATAACATCATCGGAATCCTCATCGGGATCCGATTCATCAGAAAATTGGTAATTTTTCCAATATTTTGCTTCCTCGGCGGAAACACCATTGACCATTTTTAACTTTGGTCCATTGGTTTAGAATTTTCTTTTATTTATCTGTTTTTCTGTGGTTCCTAATATTTCTTTCTCCGGAACCTCTTCCTCTGGTTCCTCTTCTTTCGGTTCCTCTTCTTTCGGTTCCTCTTCTTCCAGTTCCTCGTCGGGAATTTGTGAATCTTCACAAAATATATTCGACTCTTCATTATTATTAGGTGATTCGATGGGATTTGTACTAGAGGTAGAGATCTATCACACAATATCAAACATGTTAAGATTAATATATCAAATAATATTTACATGTTAACAATTTGTAGTTTCCAACAAAAAGTGTTAAGCAATCGTTTTTAAAGAAAACACGGTCGAAGTCCAGACTCACTAATGCATCCTAACAAACTCGATAAGACACACTAATGCAAATTTCTGGTTCTCTAAGACCAACGCTCGGATACCAACTGAAATGTCCCGTTCATATTGATTATAAATGTTTCATATTAATTGATTTCCTTGCGAGGTTTTGACCTCTATATGAGACGTTTTTCAAAGACTGCATTCGTTTTTTTAAAAACAAACCATAACCTTTATTTTATCGACAAGGTTTAAAGGACACAACCTAGATTATCAAGAATTGATAATCTGAAAATATCACACTTACACACTACCATTACATAATGGTTTACAATATTAATATATTACAACAAAGTAAGTTCTCGAATGCAGTTTTTAAGCAATATTATACAAGTATTGACTCCAAATCTTGTCCTTAATTTAGTATGCAACAGCGGAAGCTCTTAACAATCACCTGAGAATAAACATGCTTAAAACGTCAATAAAAATGTTGGTGAGTTATAGGTTTAGCCTATATATTTATCAATTCGTAATAATAGACCACGAGATTTCATATTTCCATTTCTTGTAAACAACATGCATGCATAAAAATCATTCATATGTTGAACATCTGGTAACCGACATTAACAATATGCATATAAGAATATGCCCATCATTCCGGGACATCCTTCGGACATGATAAAAAAAAAACTCGAAGTACTAAAGCATCTGCAACCATGGATGGGGTTTATTAGGACCAATAGATCTATCTTTAAGATTCGCGTCAATTAGGGGCCAATTCCCTAATTCTTAGGCTACCAAGCAAAAAGGGGCATATTCGGCTTCGATCATTCACCCATAGAATATAGTTTCGATTACTTGTATCTATTTCGTAAAACATTTATTAAACTGCATGTATTCTCATCCCAAAAATATTAGATTTTAAAAGTGAGACTATAACTCACTTTCACAGATTTTTACTTCATTGAAAGATTAGACTTTGCCACGGGTCGATTCACCAACCTATAACAAATATATACATAAGTATCAAAGTATGATCAAAATATATTCACAACATTTTTTATTACATTTTTAATGATTTAAGTTTGTTAAGTTCACCGTCCATCGTTAGTAATCTACAACTAGTTATCCACAGTTAGTAGTATAGAAATAAATCAATATAAATTATCTTGGATCAATCCATGACCCAGTGTATACAAGCCTCAGGTTAGATCACAACTCAAAGTATATATATTATTTTGGAATCAACCTCAACCCTGTATAGCGAACTCGAGCATTACAGCATATAGAGTGTCTATGATTGTTCCAAATAATATATATAGATGACGTCGATATGATATGTCAAAACATTGTATACGTGTCTATGGTATCTCAAGATTACATAATATATGTTAGAATACATGTATAATACAATATAAGTTAGTTAGGATATGGTTAGTATAGATTTTTGTAAAGTCATCCCGTAGTCAAATTAACCATTTTTAACCAATTTTGTTTTACCCATAACTTCTTCGTTTTAAATCCATTTTGAGTGAATCAAATTGCTATGGTTTCATATTGAACTGAAATTTATGAATCTAAACAGAAAAAGTATAAGTTTGTAGTTAGAAATACAGGTTACAAGTCAATCTTGTAAGAGGTAGTCATTTCAGTCGAAAAAACGACGTCTTGATGAACATTTTAAAAAACATACTTCCACTTTAAGTTTAACCATGATTTTTGGATATAGTTTCATGTTAATAAGAAAACTCATTTTACCAGAAGAACAAATTTTAAATAAAAGTTTATCATAGTTTTTAATTATCAAACCCAAAACAGCCCGCGGTGTTACTACAACGGCGTATGTCCGGTTTTACGGTGTTCATCGTGTTTCCAGGTTTTAAATCATTAAGTTAGCATATCATATAGATATAGAACATGTGTTTAGTTGATTTTAAAAGTTAAGTTAGAAGGATTAACTTTGTTTGCGAACAAATTTAGAATTAACTAAACTATGTTCTAGTGATTACAAGTATAAATCTTCGAATAAGATAGTTATATATATATGAATCGAATGATGTTATGTGAAATGCCCCGTTCATATTAATTATAAACATTTCATATTAATTGGTTTCTTTGCGAGGTTTTGACCTCTATATGAGACGTTTTTCAAATCTTGCATTCGTTTTTTTTAAAAAAAAAACCATAACCTTTATTATTGAATAAAGGTCTTAATGACATAATTTAGATTGTCTATCAAAGACAGTCTCCTCAAATAAATAAGTTTTTACACAACCCATTACAATATGATCAAATATATTACAACAAATACTCCGAATGCAAGTTTAAACAATATAAACAATTATGCCGACTCCAAATCTTGACCTTGGGTTGGCGTACGACAGCGGAAGCGTTTTTAATATTCACATGAGAATAAACATGCTTAAAACGTCAATAAAAATGTTGGTGAGTCATAGGTTTAATTTCTACATAATAATCATAACATTTAATAAACCACAAGATTTCATTTAATTAAATGCGTAGGATCATTACAACTGTAAAAATCATTCATACGATGAGTCACCTGGTAACCAACCTTAACATAGAGCGCTTAAGATATCTGGCATCATACATTCCACTATTCAAATGTATGACAAGAACCCTTCGAAGTACTAAAGCATTTCCACTATTCGAAAATGGGGGTGGTTGGTGCCCGTAGATCTACCTTTAGGAGTCGCGTCAATTAGTGTTTTTCACTAACTCTTAGGTTACCAAGCATAATAATAATAAGTACAGATATCCGGTATAACAAATCAATCGTATAATGTAGTTCCATGAACTTGTGTTTATTTTGTAAAACATTTATAAATTTTGCATGTATTCTCATCCCAAAATAATTTAAATAGTAAAAATGGGACTATAACTCACTTTCACAGATTACTAATTCGTCAAGAATTAGACTTGGCCACGGGTTGATTTATGAACCTATAACAATATATACATATATTAAAATATGATCGAAATATATTCACAATATTTTCTTTATTACGTGTTGATGATTTTAGTTGTCCAGTTAGCAGTCCAATGTTAGTAGTCCATAATTTGTCGTACATGAATAACTTAATATATATCTTGAATCAATCTACGACCCAGTGTATACATATCTCAGTATTGATCACAACTCAAACTATATATATATTTTGGAATCAACCTCAACCCTGTATAGCTAATTCCAACATTTGCATTTAGAGTGTCTATGGTTGTTCCGCAATATATATATAGATGGGTCGACATGATAGGTCGAAACATTGTATACGTGTCTATGGTATCTCAAGATTACATAATATACAATATAAGTTGATTAAGTTATGGTTGGAATAGATTTCTTACAAATTTTCACGTAGCTAAAATGAGTAGTTTTTACCAATTTTGTTTTACCCGTCATTTCTTCGTTTCAAATCCGTTTTGAGCGATTTAAGCGGCTACGGTTTCATATTGAACTTAAATTTATGAAACTAAACAGAAAAAGTATAGCTTTATAGTCGGAAATATAAGTTACAAGTCGTTTTGGAAAGAGGTAGTCATTTCCGTCGAAAGAACAACATCTTGATGACTATTTTGAAAAACATACTTTCACTTTGAGTTTAACCATGATTTTTGGATATAGTTTCATATTCATAAGAAAAATCATTTTCCCAGAAGTATAGCTTTTAAATCAAAGTTTTTCATAGTTTTTAATTATCCAAACCAAAACAGCCCTCGGTTGTACTACGACGGCGTATATCCGGTTTTACGGTGTTCTTCGTGTTTTTAGGTTTTAAATCATTAAGTTAGCATATCATATAGATATAGAACATGTGTTTAAATGATTTTAAAAGTTAAGTTAGAAGGATTAACATTGTTTGCGAACAAGTTTAGAATTAACTAAACTATGTTCTAGTGATTACAAGTTTAGCTCTTCGAATAAGATAGTTTTATATGGATGAATCGAATGATGTTATGAACATCATTACTACCTCAAGTTTTCTGAATAAACCTATTGGAAATGAGAAAAATAGATCTAGCTTCAAAGGATCCTTGGATGGTTTGAAAGTTTTGAAGTAGAATCATGACACGAAAACAAGTTCAAGTAAGATTTCCACTTGAAATAAGATTTTTATAGTTATAGAAATTGAATCAAAGTTTGAATATGAATATTACCTTGAATAAGAAAGATAACCTACTGTAAATAACAAAGGTTTCTTGATCTTAGATGATAAGTTAGAATGGATTAGAAAGCTTGGAAGTAGTCATGAAGACTTGATATGATTCTTGAAGTGTTCTTGAAAGATGGTTGTTTTTATGATGATTAAAGTTTGTAATTGAAGCTAAAAGATAGTGAAAATGCTTGGAGATGATCAAGTATGATGTTAGGAGTATTTTGAGAGAGAAATTGGAGTGTAAGTATGAGAAAATGGAGTGAAGAAATGATGTGCATTCATGAATACGTTTTTTACATTTTATAAAGAAAAAAAGATACTTAAGTTTGTTTTCTTGCTAAATAATTTATGCAAGTTGACAAATGATGGTTCCCACATGATCCTTAATCATTTAAGGCTGCTAAGGAGCAGATTTTTATTAGTATAGATGAATAGTAAATACATCTAGAAGCTGCGTATTATACGAGTACAATACCATACATGTACGAGTAGAATTTTTTATGAAAATGAATGAGAATGTAATTGTAAGCATTTTTGTTAACTAGAAGTACTTTGATATGTGTCTTGAAGTCTTTCAAAAGTGTACTAATACATCTTAAAACACTACATGTATATACATTTTAACGGAGTCGTTAAGTCATCGTTAGTCGTTACATGTAAGTGTTGTTTTGAGACCTTTAAGTTAACGATCTTGTTAAATATAATTGACCCATTGTTATTACACTTAAATGAGATGTTAAATTGTTATGTTAACTTGTTAACATGGTGTATTATCATATCTAATATCATATATATGTGTGTGAAATACTATTACAACGATAATCGTTACATATATGTATATTGTTTCGAAGTCTTTAAGTTAGTAGTCTCATCTTATATATATAACTCATTGTTATTATACTTAATGAGATACTTAAATATCATTTAATCAAATCATAAATATATATATCCAAATACATATTCCTTTAATTAATTATTACGATATATGATGTTCGTGAATCGTCAGACAGACTGAGTGTCCAAACGTTTGTATAAAATTCATTCCAAATAACCAAGTCTTAATGAGTTTGATTACTTAACATGTTGGAAACATTAATTATGTAAATATTAATCTTCTATATATTAGCAGAAAAATCCGGGTCGTTACATTACACACCCGTTAAATTAAATTTCGTCCCGAAATTTCGAATAGTACCTAGTTAACGTGCGATATCGGAAAACAAATGCGGGTACTTCAGCTTCATTTGGTCTTCTCGTTCCCAAGTAAATTCAGGTCCTCTACGAGCATTCCATCAAATCTTAACGATTGGTATCTTACTTTGTTTGAGTCGTTTGACCTCACGATCCATAATTTCAACGGGTTCTTCTACAAAATTTAGCTTCTCGTCAATTTTAATCTCGTCTAAAGGAATAATGAGATCTTCGGTAGCTAGGCATTTCTTCAGGTTTAAAACATGAAAGGTGTTATGAATCTTTTCTAATTGTGGAGGTAGCTCAAGTCGATAGGCCACGGGCCCAATACGTTTTTTAATCTTGAATGGCCCAATGTGTCTTGGGCTCAATTTCCCCAGCTTTCCAAAACGAATAACACCTTTCCAAGGTGATACCTTAAGCATAACCATATCACCTTTCTCAAACTCTAAAAGTTTTCTTCTAACATTCGCATAGCTCTTTTGTCGACTACGGGCTGTTTTCAATCGTTGCTGAATCTGAATGATTTTATAGGTGGTTTCTTGGATAAATTCCGGACCTGTAATCTGTTTATCCCCCACATCACTCTAACAAATCGGGGACCTGCACTTCCTCCCATAAAGTGCCTCGAATGGTGCCGCCTCAATACTAGAATGATAGCTATTGTTGTAGGAAAACTCAGCTAACGGTAGATGTCGATCCCAACTGCTTCCAAAATCAATAACACATGCTCGTAGCATGTCTTCGAGTGTCTGAATCGTCCTTTCACTCTGCCCATCAGTTTGTGGATGATAGGCAGTACTTAAATCTAGACGAGTTCCCAACGCTTCGTGTAATGCCAGCCAGAATCTAGAAGTAAATCTGCTATCACGATCAGAGATAATAGAGATTGGTATACCATGTCTAGAAACAACTTCTTTCAGGTATAATCATGCTAATTTCTCTATACCATCCTCTTCTTTTATTGGCAAAAAGTGTGATGACTTAGTAAGACGATCGACTATTACCCAAAGCATATCATAACCACCTGCGGTTCTTGGTAACTTAGCAATGAAATCCATGGTAATGTTTTCCCATTTCCATTCTGGGATTTCAGGTTGTTAGAGTAGACCCGATGGTTTCTGATGCTCAACTTTGACTTTAGAACAAGTCAAACATGCTCCTACATATGTGGCTATATCGGCCTTCATTCCTGGCCACCAAAAGTTTCTCTTGAGGTCTTGGTACATTTTCCCCACTCCGGGATCTATTGAATATCTGGTTTTATGTGCTTCATCTAGTACCACTTTCCTCAAATCCCCATTCTTTGGTACCCAAATTCTTTTAGCTAAATACCTGATTCCGTCTTCCCGAATATTAATCTGTTTTTCTAATCCTTTGGGTATTTCCCTTCTAAAAATTCCTTCCTTCAAAACCTCCTGTTGTGCCTCTTTTATTCAAGTAGTAAGATTAGTATGAATAATCATGTTCATAGCTTTTACTCGAATCGGTTCTCTTTCCTTTCGACTCAAGGCATCGGCTACCACATTTGCTTTCCCCGGATGGTAACGGATTTCACAATCATAATCATTTAGCAGCTCAACCCACCTACGCTGCCTCATATTTAGTTGCTTTTGATTTAAAATATGTTGGAGACTTTTGTGGTCGATGTATACGATAAACTTGACCCCATATAGGTAATGTTTCCACATCTTTAATGCAAAAACAACGGCGCCCAATTCCAGATCGTGTGTGGTGTAGTTTTGTTCATGAATTTTGAGTTATCGAGAAGCATATGCAATCACCTTCTTCCGTTACATAAGAACACACCCAAAACCCATTCTTGATGCGTCGCAGTAGATAACAAAATCTTCCATTCCGTCAGGTAACGATAAAATAGGTGCCGTAGTCAACTTCTTTTTCAACAATTGGAAGGCACCCTCTTGTTCGAAAGTCCATTCATACTTCTTCCCCTTGTGTGTCAATGTAGTTAAAGGTTTGGCTACTCGGAAGAAATCTTGAATAAACATCCTATAGTAACCGGCTAAACCCAAAAATTGACGTATTTATGTTGGAGTTTTCGGGGTCTCCAAATTTTTGATGGCTTCAATCTTGGCGGGATCAACTTTGATTCCATTACTACTGACTACGTGGCCAAGAAATTGTACTTCATTTAACCAAAAAGCACATTTAGAGAACTTAGCATAAAGTTGTTCTTTTCTTAACAACTCTAAAACAAGTCTCAAGTGTTGTTCGTGTTCTTGGTTATTCTTCGAATAGATAAGGATGTCGTCAATAAAGACAATAACAAACTTATCTAAATATGGACTACATACTTGGTGCATGAGGTCCATGAAAACTGCGGGTGCATTGGTTAAACCGAATGGCATAACCATGAATTCGTAATGGCCATAACGAGTTTTGAAGGCTGTTTTTGGTATATCTGCTTCTTTAACCCTCAGTTGATGATAACCTGACCTTAAGTCAATTTTGGAGTATACGCTCGAACCTTGGAGTTGATCAAATAGGTCATCGATTCGGGGTAAAGGGTATCGGTTTTTGATGGTTACTTTGTTCAGCTCACTGTAATCGATACACATGCGAAAATACCCATCTTTCTTTTTAACGAATAAAATTGGAGCTCCCCATGGTGACGTACTCGGTTGGATAAAACCACGTTCTAATAATTCTTGTAGCTGACTTTGTAATTCTTTCATTTCGGTGGGCGCAAGTCTATATGGAGCACGAGCTATTAGTGCGGCTCTTGGTACACGATCTATTTAAAATTCAACGGATCGGTGTGAAGGTAGTCCCGGTAATTCGTCCGGAAACACCTCAGGAAATTCTCTTGCAACAGGAACGTCATCGATTTTCTTTTCTTCTTTTTCAACCTTCTCGACGTGTGCTAGTATGGCATAGCAACCTTTTTTTTATTAGTTTGCGCGCCTTCAAACTAATAATAAGATTTAATTTGGCATTACCCTTTTCTCCGTACACCATTAAGGGTAACCCGTTTTCTCTCAGAATGCGAATCGCCTTCTCATGACAAACAACTTCGGCTTTCACCTTGGACATCCAGTCCATTCCAATAATTATGTCGAAGCTACCCAATTCCACCGATATTAAATCAATTGCAAACGTTTCGCTAACTAAACTAATTTTTCGATTTCGGCAAATTTTATCAACCTTAATTAGTTTTCCGTTTGCTACTTCAACTATACACTTTTTATCCAAAGGCGTTAACGGGCAATTTAATTTGGCACAAAATTCTCTACTCATATAACTTCTATCGGCATCCGAATCAAATAAAACATAAGCAGGTGTATTGTTGATAAGAAACGTACCCGTAACAAGCTCCGGGTCTTCCTGTGCTTTCTCCCCATTAATGTTGAAGGCTCTCCCACGGCCTTGCCTATTTCCATTCCTGCACTGGTTTATGGTATGGCCCTGTTTTTCACATCCATAGCAAAAAACGCCTTTATTATTTGTTCCGGCATTATTTACTCCTTTGTTTCTATTTGGTCCGTAGACTTCACACTTTGCCGCAATATGGCCATTCCTATTACACTTGGTACATAATTCTCTACAAAACCATTCCGGATGAAACGTATCACACCTGGGGCATATAGTTCTTTGCCTTTTGTTGTCGTTGTTGTTGTTATTGTTGTTGTTGTTGTTGTTAGGGTTATTGTTGTTGAGTCGTTTGTTGTTGTTATTGTTGTGATTGGGATTGTTGTTGTTATTATTATTGGAATGGTTGTTGCGGTTATTGTTGCGGTTGTTGTTGCGATTATTGTTGTTGTTTCGGTGGTTGCGATTGTTGTTGTAGTTGTTGTTTTGATTATTGTTGTTTTACTGGTGACCCTGATCACTGCTTTCCTCCCACTTTCTTTTTCCCTGTTTCATTATGGCCTCCTCGGCCGCTTCTTTCTTTATCCTTCCTGTAATTTGGCCTATCAATTTGTGGGCTATACGGCTTGCTTTCTGCATTGTTGCAGGATCGTTAGCTACTACATGCTCTTGGATTCGTTCTGGAAACCCTTTTATGAATGCTTCAATTTTTGCTTCTTTGTCCTCAAATGCACCAGGACACATTAAAGCCAGTTCATTGAAACATTGCTAGTAAGTAGTGACATCTAACCCTTGGGTTGTCAGTGCTTTAAGCTCTGTCTTGAGCTTGTTGATTTCGGTTCTGGGACGGTACTCTTCCATCATCATGTGCTTGAAAGCGGACCATGGAAGTGCGTAGGCGGTATTCTGTCCTACGTAATCCATATAGGTATTCCACCATGTCAAAGCAGTACCCCTGAAAGTATGTGTGGCATATTTAACTTTATCCTCTTCTGCACAGTTGCTGATTGCGAACACGGCTTCAACCTTCTATGTCCACCGCTTTAGTCCAACGGGTCCTTCAGTTCCTTCAAACTCATTGGGTTTGCAGGCCATAAAAGCTTTGTAGGAACATCCTACCCGGTTGCCATTGTTTCCTCCACTGCTGGAACCCGATTGGTTATTGTTATTCATTGCATTTACCACTGCAGCCATATTTGCAGCGAAAGCTTGAAGTTCTTCTGTGTTTAATTGTTGTTGTCTAGTAGCTGGAGGAGCCATTTCCTTCAAAAATAGCCGACTGAGTTAATCATATAGAATTTTAGAAGTAGCCAAAAAGTATTTTGTAGCTTAATATGAACTTATTATTATAAAAGCTTTTTCTTCATATTAGTGTTTTATAACTATAATAATATTCATACTTAGCAGCTAACACACAAATTAACTACTAAAATTCTAATATGAAAAACTATGGTAAGTTATTACGTTACTACGTAATAATAAGTTGTAATAATAATAATAAACCTTCCATGCTTATTCTTATTATTATACAATCATAAGGAAAATTACATTGCGGATTTTCTTACAAACTTAAACACACAATATAATACATATTATACAATGCATGGAATACAGGATAGCTGCCGTTGGTTCAAGAACGGCGAGATTTCTTAGATGTTGACTTTTTTCTTTCTCTGCCAAACGTTTGGATTTTCGTTTGGATAGTTCTTTTTCCAATTCCTCCCAATTAGTTCTTTCGGCTAATTGTTTGGGGGCAAAACCAACAGTCCTTATACGAGCGGTCATTTTATAAACTGGTCTCTTAGGTGGTTCAGGTGGATGATCACAAACATTTTGGGTCATAATAGGTTCATCGGGTTTGGGATCGGGTATAACAGCCAAAGATTTTCCCAAATCACGTTGTGGTTTGGTAATTTCCACAACTTCTTCAGGATCCTCTTCTTCGGGTTCCTCTTCGGGATCTTCTTCTGGATCCTCTTCTGAAACCTCTACTGGCAATTGTGAATCTTTCCAATTTTCCCAACAATTTTCCACTTTAATGGTAGCACCAAAAGTTAACTTTTTCGTTGGTTCATAAGTCATACGCTTTGACTCAGCCTCCGAATCACTTGATAAGTAAATGAAATCTGAATCACTAGAGATGCTTATATGATCGGATGAAGTCATCTATCACATAATAGCAGGCACGTTAAGAGAATGATATATCTTATAATATTTATATGTTAATAATCTTATGTTTCCAACAATTATATTAAGCAATCATTTTTAAAATAATTACGGTCGAAGTCCAGACTCACTAATGCATCAAAAATCAGTTACACACACTAATGAAAAAATTTCTGATTCTCTAAGACCAACGCCCGGATACCAACTGAAATGCCCCGTTCATATTAATTATAAACGTTTCATATTAATTGGTTTCTTTGCGAGGTTTTGACCTCTATATGAGACGTTTTTCAAATCTTGCATTCGTTTTTTTAAAAAAAACAACCATAACCTTTATTATTGAATAAAGGTCTTAATGACATAAATTAGATTGTCTATCAAAGACAATCTCCTCAAATAAATAAGTTTTTACACAACCCATTACGATATGATCAAATATATTACAACAAATACTCCGAATGCAAATTTAAACAATATAAACAATTATGCCGACTCCAAATCTTGACCTTGGGTTGGCATACGACAGCGGAAGCATTTTTAATATTCACCTGAGAATAAACATGCTTAAAATGTCAGCAAAAATGTTGGTGAGTCATAGGTTTAATTTCTACATAATAATCATAACATTTAATAAGCCACAAGATTTTATTTAATTAAATGTGCAGGATCATTACAACTGCAAAAATCATTCATACGATGAGTCGCCTGGTAACTGACCTTAACATAGAGCGCTTAAGATATCTGGCATCATACATTCCACTATTCAAATGTACGACAAGAACCCTTCGAAGTACTAAAGCATTTCCACTATTCGAAAATGAGGGTGGTTAGTGCCCGTAGATCTACCTTTAGGATTCACGTCAATTAGTGTTTTTCACTAACTCTTAGGTTACCAAGCATAATAATAATAAGTACAGATATCCGGTATAACAAATCAATCGTAGAATGTAGTTCCATGAACTTGTGCTTATTTTGTAAAACATTTATAAATTTTGCATGTATTCTCATCCCAAAATAATTTAAATAGTAAAAATGGGACTATAACTCACTTTCACATATTACTAATTCGTCGAGAATTAGACTTGGCCACGGGTTGATTTATGAACCTATAACAATATATACATATATTAAAATATGATCGAAATATATTCACTATATTTTCTTTATTACGTGTTGATGATTTTAGTTGTCCAGTTAGTAGTCCATAATTTATCGTACATGAATAACTTAATATATATCTTGAATCAATCCACGACCCAGTGTATACATATCTCAGTATTGATCACAACTCAAACTATATTTATATATTTTGGAATCAACCTCAACCCTGTATAGCTAATTCCAACATTTGCATATAGAGTGTCTATGGTTGTTCCGCAATATATATATATATATATATATATATATATATATATATATATATATATATATATATATATATATATATATATATATATATATATATATATATATATATATATATATATATATATATATATATATATATAGATGGGTCGACATGATAGGTCGAAACATTGTATACGTGTCTATGGTATCTCAAGATTACATAATATACAATATAAGTTGATTAAGTTATGGTTGGAATAGATTTCTTACAAATTTTCACGTAGCTAAAATGAGTAGTTTTTACCAATTTTGTTTTACCCGTCATTTCTTCGTTTCAAATCCGTTTTGAGCGATTTAAGCGGCTACGGTTTCATATTGAACTTAAATTTATGAAACTAAACAGAAAAAGTATAGCTTTATAGTCGGAAATATAAGTTACAAGTCGTTTTTGAAAGAGGTAGTCATTTCCGTCGAAAGAACGACATCTTGATGACTATTTTGAAAAACATACTTTCACTTTGAGTTTAACCATGATTTTTGGATATAGTTTCATATTCATAAGAAAAATAATTTTCCCAGAAGTATAGCTTTTAAATCAAAGTTTTTCATAGTTTTTAATTATCCAAACCAAAACAGCCCCCGGTTGTACTACGACGGCGTATATCCGGTTTTACGGTGTTCTTCGTGTTTTTAGGTTTTAAATAATTAAGTTAGCATATCATATAGATATAGAACATGTGTTTAAATGATTTTAAAAGTTAAGTTAGAAGGATTAACATTGTTTGCGAACAAGTTTAGAATTAACTAAACTATGTTCTAGTGATTACAAGTTTAGCTCTTCGAATAAGATAGTTTTATATGGATGAATCGAATGATGTTATGAACATCATTACTACCTCAAGTTTTCTGGATAAACCTACTGGAAATGAGAAAAATAGATCTAGCTTCAAAGGATCCTTGGATGGCTTGAAAGTTCTTGAAGTAGAATCATGACACGAAAACAAGTTCAAGTAAGATTTCCACTTGAAATAAGATTGTTATAGTTATAGAAATTGAATCAAAGTTTGAATATGAATATTACCTTGAATAAGAAGATAACCTACTGTAAATAACAAAGGTTTCTTGATCTTAGATGATAAGTTGGAATGGATTAGAAAGCTTGGAAGTAGTCATGAAGACTTGATATGATTCTTGAAGTGTTCTTGAAAGATGGTTGTTTTTATGATGATTAAAGCTTGTAATTGAAGCTAAAAGATGGTGAAAATGCTTGGAGATGATCAAGTATGATGTTAGAAGTATTTTGAGAGAAAATTGGAGTGTAAGTATGAGAAAATGGAGTGAAGAAATGGTGTGCATTCATGAATACGTTTTTTACATTTTATAAAGAAAAAAAGATACTTAAGTTTGTTTTCTTGCTAAATAATTCATGCAAGTTGGCAAATGATGGTTCCCACATGATCCTTAATCATTTAAGGCTGCTAAGGAGCAGATTTTTATTAGTATAGATGAATAGTAAATACATCTAGAAGCTGCGTATTATACGAGTACAATACCATACATGTACGAGTAGAATTTTTGATGAAAATGAATGAGAATGTAATTGTAAGCATTTTTGTTAACTAGATGTACTTTGATATGTGTCTTGAAGTCTTTCAAAAGTGTACTAATACATCTTAAAACACTACATGTATATACATTTTAACGGAGTCGTTAAGTCATCGTTAGTCGTTACATGTAAGTGTTGTTTTGAGACCTTTAAGTTAACGATCTTGTTAAATATAATTGACCCATTGTTATTACACTCAAATGAGATGTTAAATTGTTATGTTAACTTGTTAACATGGTGTATTATCATATCTAATATCACATATATATGTGTGAAATACTATTACAACGATAATCGCTACATATATGTATATTGTTTCGAAGTCTTTAAGTTAGTAGTCTCATCTTATATATATAACTCATTGTTATTATACTTAATGAGATACTTAAATATCATTTAATCAAATCATAAATATATATATCCAAATATATATTCCTTTAATTAATTATTACGATATATGACGTTCGTGAATCGTCAGACAGACTGGGTGTCCAAACGTTTGTATAAAATTCATTCCAAATAACCAAGTCTTAATGAGTTTGATTGCTTAACATGTTGGAAACATTAATTATGTAAATATTAATCTTCTATATATTAGCGGAAAAATCCAGGTCGTTACATTATGAACATCATTACTACCTCAAGTTTAGTAGGTAAACCTACTGGAAATAAAAAGAAATGATCTATAGCTTCAAAGGATCTTGGATGGCTTGGAAGTTCTTGAAGTAGAATCAAGACACAAAAACAAGTTCAAGTAAGATTTTCTTCTCGAATTAAGATAGTTATAGTTGTAGAAATTGAATCAAAGTTTGAATATGAGTATTACCTTGAATTAGAATGATAACCTACTGTAAGTAACAAAGGTTTCTTGATCTTAGATGATTACTTGAAATGGATTAGAAAGCTTGGAAGTATACTTGCAAACTTGAAAGTATTCTTGATTTTATAAAACTAGAACTTATAGAATTTATGAAGAACACCTAGAACTTGAAGATAGAACTTGAGAGAGTTCAATTAGATGAATAAAATTGAAGAATAGGTGTTTGTATGTGTTTTAGGTCGTGATATATGGATTAGATATAAAGGATATGTAAGTTTGTTTTCTTGTAAATAAGTCATGAATGATTAATAATATTTTTATAATCTAGCTAAATAATTCATACTAGATTACAAAGAATGGTTCCCACATGTTTGATGACACATTAAGGGCTGCTAAGAGCTGATCATTAGAGTATATATACCAATAGTAAATACATTTAGAAGCTGAGTATTGTACGAGTACGAATACGAGTGTATACGAGTAGAATTGTTGATGAAAATGAATGAGAATGTAATTGTAAGCATTTTTTATAAGTAGAAGTACTTTGATATGTGTCTTGAAGTCTTTCAAAATTTTATGAATACATCTTAAAACACTACATGTATATACATTTTAACGGAGTCGTTAAGTCATCGTTAGTCGTTACATATAAGTGTTGTTTTGAAAGCTTTAAGTTAACGATCTCGTTTAATGTTGTTAACCCATTGTTTATTATATCTACTGAGATGTTAAATTATTACATTATCATGATATTATGATGTATGAATATATCTTAATATGATATATATACAATTAAATGTCGTTACAACGATAATCGTTACCTATATGCCTCGTTTCAAAATTCTTAAGTTAGTAGTCTTGTTTTACATATGTAGTTCATTGTTAACACACTTAATGATATATTTAATTATCATTTTATCATGTTAAATATAGTATAACAATATCTTAATATGATTCATATGTATTTAGTAAGACGTTGTTATAACGATAATCGTTATGTATATCGTTTCGAGTTTCTTAATTCAATAGTCTCATTTTATGTATATAACTCATCGTTAATATACATAGTGATATACTTACATATCATAATATCATGTTAAATATATATATATATATATATATATATATATATATATATATATATATATATATATATATATATATATATATATATATATATATATATATATCCATATATATATCATCATATAGTTTTTACAAGTTTTAACGTTCGTGAATCGCTAGTCAACTTGGGTGGTCAATTGTCTACATAAAGCTCATTTCAAATAATCATGTCTTAACAAGTTTGATTGCTTAACATGTTGGAAACATTTAATCATGTAAATATAGTTTTCATTTAATATATAATCATGGAAAAGTTCGGGTCACTACATCCCTAAAAGGCGGTAGTAGAGAAATCAGACTCATCATAAATCAAACTATATCAAGTAAAGTTCGATTCCTCTTACTCAGACACACCATCGTGTTTTGGTGTGTAAGGTAGAGTGAACTATGAGACAATTCCAAAATTCTTTAAGTGGTCCAAAAAACTCTTGACTCATAAACTTACTTACTCCATCGGAGCGAAGTGCTTTAATGGTCTTTCCAAGATGATTATCTACTTCATTTTGAAATACTTTTGAATGTTAAAATAACTTTATGTTTATGTTTCAGCAAGTGAACATAATCATAGCTACTGTACTCATCAGTAAATGTAATGAAGTAAAATTAACTAAATCTATACATCGTTCTTAAAGGGTTATATACAACAGTATGTATTAGTCCTAAAAGATCTTTAGCTCTTTTACCTAAATCGGAGAAAGAAGCATTTGTCATCTTTTCACATAAACATGACTCGCATACATCAAATGACTCAGAGTCAATTGATTCCAAAAGTCCATTAGATTGGAGTTTTGAAATGCATTGTTTGTTTATATGACCAATATGACAATGTCATAGATAGGTCTTATTCAAGTCTTGCTTGAAGACTTTGGCGATGTAGGTATACACAGAATTCTCATTTAAAATTACACTATGCATATCAATTTCAAAAATACCATCAAGTGGATAGGTATTAAGATAAATATATTATCCTTAGAAACTGAAATACCTAAGTGTGTAAATGCAAGTTCAAAACTAACATCTTTCAAACTATGTCGCTCGCAGTATTGAGAGCATAATGCTATTATTCCAACAAAACAATAAGACCACTTAGAGAAGTAAGTTCATAGGTACCAATAGCTTTAACAAAAGCTTGATCCCCTCTGCCTACTTGCAAATCCAGTGTATCTTTCTTCAGTCTATTACTTCTTCTCATTCCCTTCATATTGTTACAGGTGTGAAGGCCACAACCAGCTAACAAAGATCTAGGAATCACTAGAAGAAGTATATAACTATATATGGAATATACCTGATTTGCTAGTCTCACCAGCGTTGCCTTTTCTCAGCTCAAATTGGAAGATAGGACAACTTCCTTCTCCAATTGCCAACCTTTCTACAATGGAAACATTCGACGTCTTTTGTTGGGTTTTCTTTCTTGAGAGGTGGTGGAATTTTCTTCTTAGCAATTGAATTGCCTTTTCCCTTTCCCCAAGTTTTCGGCTTATTCTTTTTCACCCTACTTTCCCTAATCATAAGGACACCTGGATTGGAAACCTTAGATGGAATATTCTGTTCAACAGTTTTAAGCATCGAGTGCACCTCTGCCAGAGATTTCTCCCAACCTTGCATATTGTAATTCATCACAAATTGGTGATACGATTTTGGTGGTGAAACCAAAACCGTGTTCACAGCCAAGTTAGGTGGCAAGGTAGTTCCAAGTTTTTCCAATCGGTCAATGTAGCTTTTCATTTTTAAGACACGAGAGCTCACTGATTGACCCTCCTCCATTTTGCATGTTTGAAGAAGCTTATAAGTTTCATATAACTCTTAACTAGCCTGTTTCTGAAACATATTTTTCAGCTCAGTCATCATATCATATGCTGTACGATCTTCCATTTCCTTTTGGAGGTCAGAAGTCATACTAGCAAGCCTGATTAAAGTTATCTTCTCTTGCTCATCAAACAACTTCTGATAAGCATTCTTTTGAGCAGCAGTAGCTGTCTCAGCAGGAGAATCGGGTAAGGGTTCTTTAATTTTGTTCAACTTCCCTTCATATTTGAGAACAATTCTCAGGTTGCGGTACCAATCGTGAAAGTTTGAACCATTGAGTTTCTCCTTCACCAACAAAGAACAGAGGTTGTTTTGGTTTACGTTTTGATTGTTTGACATCTACAAAAGAACAAGGTTCAATTTTAATATTTTCGATATAATGCTTTAATAAATTAATTACCCAGGTTTTAATATATTTTAAAAATAATTAATTTATGAAAGCCTAATATCCACATAGAGGTTCCATAGCTACATCTGTTGATCAGCTAGCAGTTATAGAGTCTACTAATAGGTAGCGAGTACCAATTACATCATAGGTGCAACTCTTAGATCTTTATGGGACCTAGAAATATGTGTAGTTCAACAAACCACTATTATCTACTGGCATGTTTGTCCCATCCTTGCCTCGAATTCAGGTCTCACCGTGAATACGATTAAGTCGTCCAATTTGGAAACAGTGAAAATTCAGCCTAGTCTCACTCGTAACTGAAAATCCACCTCGTGGCTATAATTCGATTAGGTCTCACCGTAATCAAAAAATAATGAGGAGTGTTTGCAAGCTCATTGGATGGCATGACTTAAATTTGACGGGTATTTTAAAAATGTTTGTGTTAACGAATAATGCATGCACACAAGATTCGCTACACTATTTGTTAAAAATCATTTTAACCAATTTTATATATGTCGATCATGTTTATGCATCTTGTAACAACCCAAACCAATAACCAACTGTTTATGCGAAACAAAAAAAATTTATAACAGTGGAGTGCGCCACGCGCACCACCATAGGGTGCTCGGCGCGCACATGCCCCAATTCAGTTCTGTCCGATTTTGCAAATTTTTAAATAAAGATCTCCCACTTCCCGACATAATCCGACAAAACGCTTTTCACAACATGTTCTAATATGAAAAACTCATACAATTCAAACACAAAATGAGTTTTACAAAACGGGGCCCACATCGGCCGTTTTACGAGTTTCGTATAAATCATGAGTTTCGACCACATTAGTTTAATTTCCAAACGACACTATGAGCATGGTGTTTGGGGTTAAACTACCCAAATCTCGGTCAAACTCCAAAAGCTATCACATCACAAAAGCGTCCCCTAAACAACAAGCAGGATCTCTAATCCACCCGAATGCCCTTACCCTTGTCAACGCCGGAGCCTATAAAAAGATAAACAACGAGAGGGTAAGCAAAGCTTAGTGAATGCAACAATTATACATATACATATATAATATACCTACTTGCATACACTTACACACACCGTAATATTCGCTAGTAACAACAATTAGCATACAAACTCCGAGTATAAGCTAATAACCTCCAAATACCGCAACTAGCATAATCGTTAGCATATTCACCAAAATAATATATTATGCTATACAACAACACATACACAAGCTATATGGTTAACCATACACACGTCATGGTGCTACCGGCTCCGTGGTTCACACCATACGTAATGCTATGATGCTACCGGCTCCGTGGTTCACTTCACTACGCATTCGAGTCATACTCTTTTATAGTGCTACCGGCTCCGTTGTTCACACTTCGGTGCTACCGGCTCCGTGGTTCACACCTAATTTTTATAGTACCACCGGCTCCGTGGTTTACACTTTGATGCTACCGGCTCCGTGGTTCACATCACAACACGTGCACCATGATGCTACTGGCTTCGTGGTTCACATCATAGCACACTCACACTTACTATGGCACTCCCAGCTCCGTGTGTCATACCATAGCATACAAATAAAATACACCATATACATACATGTATAATTACTCCACTCACCTTAACGATTTGGTGACGATTTATAACTCCGCAAGTTTCAATGCAAAGTACCTAATATAATAAGTACTCTATTAATACACAAACTAGTTGGACTAAATGCCAACAATTTACACATGTGCATTCCATGACTTAATTGCATTAAATGCCCCATTTACCAAAACCGCCATTTAAGGTCAAGACCCATCATAAATCACTAAAAGCTAGTGATTAAGGTCTAACAACACCGTCTTACACAAACTTATGACATTTCACACCCATCTTGCCCAACTAGGTCAACAATTACTCATTTAATCACTTTAATGTCAACACACCCATTTCGGTCTTCCACAAACCCTCCTAACACTCATTTACTAAACATTTAGGTGTGCTAGTAATTTGCTAACCAATTTATGTTCATACACCCCAATTAATACTTTAAAACCCTAGGTTAGTTACTATTGAGTCTACATGACTCAATCTTACCCAAGAACACCCAAAATCGCCAAACATGGGTTTTATGTTCACCATTTACCCAAACCCTAACCCTTACACAAAATCAAAGTAAGGAATTTAAAGTTAGAACATACCACTACAACCAAAACGTAGCTAGGGAGGAGATGAACAACTTTATAATTCTAGCTAAGACTCAAAACTAGCTTCTTTTTCCTTTGCTTGAGCTTTCTGACACAAGAATCTCACACACACTCTCTCTCTCTCTCTAAAATTGAAGTGGATAGGATGAGGTTGTTGGAAATGGAGTGAATGACACCCGAAGATCTGACCCACTGGCCTCCAACTCGTCCACAAGTGAAATTACCAAAAAGCCCATCAAAATATCCAATTAAAACAAGCAGAACCCGGCTACAGTGAGGAGTGCGCCACGCGTACCCCCATGTGTGCGCTGAGCGCACTCAGCCCAGATCACCCTCTGACCTCTGTTTTAATATACAAAGTCACCCACACTTCATGTACCATAATTACACTGCTGTACAATTATTATTAGGGTCTTACAACTCTCCCCCACTTGAATCGGAGCGCGCCCTCGCGATCCAAGCCGCATGACAAGAGGGAAGGTAAACCAATACGAACTCTTCGGGCTCCCAAGTAAACTCGAAACCTATACTATGATGCCATTGAACTTTATAAGTCCTCACCTCTTTATTCCTCAACTGTTTGACCTTCTCATCGAGTATAGCAATCGGCTCTTCAATATACTCCAACTTATTGTTTAGCTCAATCTCGTCTAATGGCACCCATGATGAATCATCCGCAAGACACTTACGGAGATGGGAAACATGAAATGTATTATGGATCCCCGCAAGCTCTTCGGGTAATTCCAAACGATACGCGACTTCACCAACACGAGCTAAAATTTTAAAAAGACCAATAAACCGAGGAGCTAACTTTTCCCGTTTTCGAAACCGAATAATACCTTTCCATGGCGAAACCTTAAGCATCACCATGTCACCTTCTTGAAATTCGATCATTCGTCTACGCTTGTCGGCATACGACTTTTGTCTATCTTGCGCCTTTTTCAAATGATCCCGAATCATATCAATCTTACTATTCGTTTCTAAGACCAAATTGGTACTCCCGATTTCTCTTTGACCAATTTCACCTCAACAAATCGGAGTTTGACACCTCCGCCCATAAAGCATCTCATAAGGTGGCATCCCGATGCTAGTATGATAACTATTATTGTACGAGAATTCCACCAAAGACAAGTGCTCATCCCAACTACCATCGGAATCAATAATACACGCCCGTAACATATCCTCCAAAGTTTGATTAGTATGTTTGGTTTGACCGTCCGTTTGAGGATGATACGCCGTGCTCAATTTCAATTGTGTACCCATATCTTCATGAAACTTCTCCCAAAACCGAGATGTGAAATGGGTATCTCGATCCGAAATAATAGATATAGGAACCCCTTGTCTCACTATCACCTCCTAGATAAACAATTTAGCCAAAGTCTCCGATGATATCGCTTCCCGGATGGGAAGAAACAAGGCACTCTTCGTCAATGGATCAACTATTACCCAAATCGAGTTAAATTGGGCTCTCGCCGTCTTTGGTAATTTTGTAATGAAATCCATGGTAATGTGCTCCCATTTCCATTTCGGGATTTCTAACGGTTGTAAATTACCATACGACTTTTGGTGTTCGGCTTTCACTTGCAAACACGTGATGCATTGTTCAACATACTTAACAACATCACGTTTCATGCCCAACCACCAATACTCTTTCCTCAAATCAAGATACATTTTCGTTGCGCCCGGATGAATGGAATACTTTGATTTATGTGCTTCATCAAGTAGCACTCGTCGATAATCCCCCATCTTAGGTACCCACACTCTTCCTTGAAAAGACAATAAACCACGCGAACCCATAGTAATGAATTCCGATTGCCCCACAATTCATTCCGCATGCTTGTTGTGAACGTAAGCTTCAATTTGAATCACACCAAGTTTTTCAAGAAAATCGTTAGTAATAATCATACGTAACAATCCCAATCGTAACGCAGGGTGGTGACTCTTTCGACTTAACGCATCCGCGACCACATTCGCCTTGCCCGGATGATAAAGTATTTCACAATCATAATCTTTTACCACATCCATCCACCTACGGTGACGATAATTCAAATCTCTTTGATCGAAAAGATGTTTCAAACTCTTGTGATCCGAATAAATTATACACTTGACACCATACAAGTAATGGCGCTAAATTTTCAACGCATGCACAACCGCCGCCAACTCAAGATCATGAGTCAGATATCTCGTTTCGTGTTCCTTTAATTGTTGAGAGGCATAAGCGATGACTTTACCCCTTTGCATTAGAACACAAACGAGCCCATTTAAAGAAGCATCACAATAGACCGTCATGTCTTCCACCCCTTCCGGCAAAACTAGCACTCGAGCTTGACACAACTTCTTTTTTAACAATTGAAAAGCAATTTCTTGCTCGTTCTCTCAATTAAACCTCGCGTTCTTTCTTGTCAATTTCGTCAATGGAGAAGCGATCTTAGAAAAGTCTTGGATAAACCGACGATAATAACCGGTCAATCCTAGAAAACTTCGGATTTCTGTAGGCATAGTCGGTCGTCCCCAACTCTTTACCGTCTCAATCTTCCCTGGGTCTACTTGAATACCATTTTCGTTCTCAATATGGCCAAGGAATTGAACTTCTCTTAGCCAAAATTCACATTTGGAGAATTTAGCATACAACTTCTCCTTCCGCAACGTCTTTAACACACCCCGCAAGTGATGTTCATGTTCCTTCATACTCCTCGAATAGACAAGTATGTCGTCAATGAACACAATTACCGACTTGTCCAACATATGTTGGCACACTCGGTTCATAAGATCCATGAATGCCGCCGGTGCATTCGTAAGACCAAAAGGAATAACTACAAACTCAAAATGCCCGTAACGAGTTCGAAAGGCTGTTTTCTCGATATCTTCCTCACGGACCCGCATTTGGTGATAGCCGGACCGTAGGTCGATTTTAGAGAAATACGTTTCACCTTGGAGTTGGTCAAACAAATCGTCAATCCTAGGCAAAGGATAACGATTCTTGATCGTCACTTTGTTCAACTCCCGATAATCGATGCACATCCGCATACTACCATCCTTCTTCTTCACGAATAAAACCGGAGCGCCCCATGGCGAAGCACTCGGTCGAATGAAACCCTTTTCAAGCAACTCTTGGGTTTGGTTTAACAACTCTTGCATTTCCGTTGGTGCTAAATGATAAGGAGTTTTAGCAATGGGGGTAGCCCCCGGAACCAACTCAATGCGAAATTCAACTTGTCTTTCCGCCGAAACGCCCGGTAACTCATCCGGAAAAACGTCTTCAAATTCATTCACCACCGGAATTTCACGAATGGATGGTGGCTCATCTCGAGTATCAACAACATGGGCAAGAAAAGCCATGCCACCACTAACAAGGAAACGCCGTGCCCGTGCAAAAGTGCATATCGGCACAAGTCTTCTTCGTTTATCACCATGAATAATTAACTCTCCCCCACTTGGGGTCTTTACCCGAATAAACTTATCATGGCATGCAATATCGGCTCTATTATGATCGAGACAATCCATACCAACAACGATATCAAAATCACCCAAAGTCATCGGAATGAGATCGATTTTAAAATTTTCGACTCCAAACACAACATTACAATTTTTACACACATCAACTACTAGCACCGTCTTTCCATCCGCTATTTCAAATTCTACCAGATGACTTAACTTAACTAGCGGTTTATTTAACTTATGCACAAATCTTGGAGACACAGATGACAAATTAGCACCACTATCAAAGAGTATCCTTGCCGGATTAGAATTAACCATGAAAGGACCTAAAACAACTTCGTTAGATTGCTTGGCTTCCTCATTGATCATCAAGTAGTTGCGACCCCTAGCCGTGCCCGCCGCCTTCTCTAACTTCTTAACATGATCATTATTCAAATCGGGACATTCTGACCTCTTGTGCCCTTCTTTACCACAATTATAACAAGTGAGCTTGGGCGTAGATGACGCATTTGTACACTCACGATCCATGTGTCCTTGTCGTCCACAATTATAACATTTGTGTCCAAAGCCCCCGGATGCACCCTTCTTCACACTACCAACGCTTTCGGAGCCCTTATTGCTAATCTTGTTTGAAAAGTTCGAATGACTCGAACCCTCAAACTTTCTTTTGCCGAAAGTAAAGCCACTCTTTCTCAAAATGAGCGCCTCAAAATCCTTTGCCATGTTGAACAATTCATCAAAGCTTTTTACCACACTTACACTAATCTTTTCTTGATAGTTATCGTTCAAGATTCGGTAAAAATCTTCCTTCAACATTTTATCATTCCTGACATACTCCGGGCAAAATTGGGTCTTTGACAAGAAAATGGATTTGAGAGTGTTCAAATCCATCGACCCTTGCCTCAAGGAACGTAACTCGTCCTTGAGTCTAGTAAGTTCGGCCAAAGTTCGGTATTCGTCGAAAAACTCCTTCTTGAATTCATCCCAAGTGAATTCCATGCATTGTTCTTCGCCATAAAGTTGGATCTTCGCGTCCCACCATAATTTAGCATCACTTCTTAACATGCTACAACCATATCTCGTCTTTTTATCGAGAGGGCATTCACATGTACGAAAAGCCCCCTCCATATCGGAGATCTAACGGGCACTCTTAAGTGGGTCCCGTTCACTATCAAAGGTGGGAGGTTGAGAGTCCTTGAAATTCTTATAGAAGAAGTCCCGTCTCCCCACATTATCATCTTGAAGAACGGCCTTAACTTGCTCCTTTACCACATTGACTAGTTGCTCGTCGATCGTATCTAGGAACATCTTCTTAACATCTTCGAGAAACTCCGCTTTTTGACGTTTAAAGATGGCCTCAACTTTGGCCATGAACTCAACGTCCTCACTCATACTTCCATCATTGGTGTCGTGTCCATTTCTCATCTTCATTCTATAAAACGGAAAAGATTTAAACAACGAAACGAAAAGACATAACACATATACATATACATATACACCACACTATCCCATCTTGCTCAACAACCATTATACATCGCTTGTTTGACATGATTTGAACCCGTAACAATGGTAGCTAATCATTGTTACGCAAGCACGTCGCATTAACTTGCTAGTACAACGTCTATCTCGCGTGATGATCGCTAACACAACACAAAACAATTAGCGCAAGGTTAGTTCACATAAACCTAAACATTAATCAACTCCCGGTCAGACCCGTCTCCTACAAGTCCCGCATAAAGCGCATACACAATTAAGTCTAAGTCTAGGCACCTATCTCAAGTCGCCTAAATCCCTTAGACCATGCTCTGATACCACTTTTAACAACCCAAACCAATAACCAACTGATTATGCAAAACAAAAAAAAATTATAACAGTGGAGTGCGCCACGCACACCACCATAGGGTGCGCGGCGCGTACAGGCCCCAATTCAGTTCTGTCCGATTTTGCAAATTTTCAAATAAAGATCTTCCACTTCCCGACATAATCCGACAAAACGCTTTTCACAACATGTTCTAATATGAAAAACTCATACGATTCAAACATAAAATGAGTTTTACAAAACGGGGCCCACATCGGCCGTTTTACGAGTTTCGTACAAATCATGAGTTTCGACATTAGTTTAATTTCCAAACGACACTATGAGCATGGTGTTTGGGGTTAAACTACCCAAATCTCGGTCAAACTCCAAAAGCTATCACATCACAAAAGTGTCCCCTAAACAACAAGCAGGATCTCTAATCCAATCGAATGCCCTTACCCTTGTCAACGCCGGAGCCTATAAAAAAGATAAACAACGAGAGGGTAAGCAAAGCTTAGTGAATGCAATAATTATACATATACATATATAATATTCGCTAGTAACAACAATTAGCATACAAACTCCGAGTATAAGCTAATAACCTCCAAATACCGCAACTAGCATAATCGTTAGCATATTCACCAAAATAATATATTATGCTATACAACAACACATACACAAGCTATATGGTTAACCATACACACGTCATGGTGCTACCGGCTCCGTGGTTCACACCATACGTAATGCTATGACGCTACCGGCTCCGTGGTTCACGTCACTACGCATTCGAGTCATACTCTTTTATAGTGCTACCGGCTCCGTGGTTGACACTTCGGTGCTACCGGCTCCGTGGTTCACACCTAATTTTTATAGTGCTACCGGCTCCGTGGTTCACACTTTGATGCTACCGGCTCCGTGGTTCACATCACAACACGTGCACCATGATGCTACCGGCTCTGTGGTTCACATCATAGTACACTCACACTTACTATGGCACTCCCAGCTCCGTGGGTCATACCATAGCATATAAATAAAATACACCATATACATACATGTATAATTACTCCACTCACCTTAACGATTTGGTGACGATTTATAACTCCGCAAGCTTCAAAGCAAAGTACATAATATAATAAGTACTCCATTAACACACAAACTAGTTGGACTAAATGCCAACAATTTACACATGTGCATTCCATGACTTAATTGCATTAAATGCCCCATTTACCAAAACCGTCATTTAAGGTCAAGACCCATCATAAATCACTAAAAGCTAGTGATTAAGATCTAACAACACCGTCTTACACAAACTTATGACATTTCACACCCATCTTACCCAACTAGGTCAACAATTACTCATTTAATCACTTTAATGTCAACACACCCATTTCGAGTCTTCCACAATGTAGTGACCCGCAAAATTTTGACTAATTTTAAACCAAACTTTCGATACGATTTAATATCTTTGACGCGATAAGCAAAGTCTGTAAAGTTGAGTTTCAAAATTCTTGAACTGTTAACATGAATTCATTCAACCCTGTGACTATTTACTACGATTCACGAACAATTTTTTTGTATATAAATGTGCATATATATAAATATAATTAAAAGTGTATAGATTAAATTAATATAATACAGATAAACTATTTAAATTAAATTGAAAAATAAAGTAATGTATAAAATAATTAAATTACTAATAACATGAATATATTATATAATTAGTATAATATTATGTACAAATTAAAATGAAGTATTTATAATTTTATTACTTTTAGTATTATCATTAAGATAAATATATTAATATTAAAATCAGTATTAATAATGGTATGATATAAATATGAAACCAAATATGTGTAGATTATTAGATTATTATTATTGTTAATATTTAATAATATCTATATGATTAAAATTAGTATTATTGTTAGGGTTAATAATAATATTATTATTATCATTGAAATTATCATTATTGTTATTACTAATATCATTATATTGGTATTATAATTACTTTTAATATTATTATAAGTACTTCTATATATTTATTATTAATACTAGTATTCCTCTTTCTATAATTAATAATGAGTGTTACAAATAAAATTTTTATTAATTAGAATTATTATATTTACCTATATATATATATATATTTATTATGTACTTTATAAACACAGATATAAAATATATACAGATATGTATAACAGATAATAGATAATAAATAATAAATAATTACAATAATAACAGATAATTAAATAAATCCAATTATATAAGATACAGATATAAATAATGTTCTGATGATGAATGTGTAATTGTTATTTGTACCATATACCTACTTTAACTTGTTTTCTTTCTTTACTGTTCGAATTTTTGTTTCTGTCGACCCAGATTAACTCTACAAGACAATGGGAATTAAATCTGTTATCTATCTTATTCAGTTTTTTTTTACATCGTCCTTTTTATTCTAATCCAGCATTCTATGTAAACCATTAGTGCTACAATACAAAACTGATTAAATTCTCTATTCTAGACATCAATTATATGATTACAATCTATATTTAATGGTATTATTAACTGCAATTCAAAGATTGAAAACAAGAAAAACTAGAAACCTTTTTTTTAAACTCTGTTCGTGACTCATATCACCAAAAGCTCAAAATCTAATGAATTTCCAAAATCTAAAATAGTAGTTCTGTTAGGATTCATGTGGCTAAACTTTCTGTAAAGTTCCAGGTCCCAATTTGAGGTAATGACTTCGAATTTTCGAGTCAAAGTATCAAATTTAAAAAGTCAAAGCAGTTGTTCATCCTAAAATTCGAAATGGTTTTGATGTTTCTGATTAAACTAATAATTTCTTAGGTTTCTGTAAATGATTTAAAACATATTTCATTTAGGTTTCATGATCTGTAACATACTAAATTGCAAAATCTATTTTTTTTATACATAACAGCGACGGCTTTTATGCTGTTATTTTTTTTATTTTTTTTCTCGTTTTAATTCAAGATCAAAATGGACGAATTATACTTTGTATATAAGTCCTAAAGTCGTTTAATTAATTAAGTAGCATGTATGAATCAATGGATGATTGTTGGAATATTTTTGATGAAGAAGATGATAGATTAAGGAAAAAGAATACGGGTTAAATTAAATTGGTTTCTGTAATATTTCGGAATTTGGGCACAGCCCAGCTGGTTAAGTGCATGCCGGGGAAGCGGGAGGTCGCGAGTTCGAGTCCTGGCGTTGACATTCTTTTTGAGCCTTTCTTCAAGGTTGAACTCTTTTATTATTAACATTATTATTATTATTATTATTATTATTATTATTATTATTATTATTATTATTATTATTATTATTATTATTATTATTATTTTTGCTATTACTAATTATTAGTATTATTATTATTATTATTATTATTATTATTATTATTATTATTATTATTATTATGTATTTATTATAATAAGTAACTTGTTATTGTTATTAACCTTAATACATGTGTATCATTAGTATTATTAAGTTAATCATATTTACTAACTATATTAGTACCATCATTTGGTATTATCATCAATAATATTATTATTTATAGTATTATTTGTGTTATTTTTTGCTAGTAATAATATTAAGATTTCGAGAATACTAAACATGTTATTTTATGATAAAAAGTGTTATAATAAAGATTAGGAGATTTATTATAATTATATGAACACATGTAAATTATGATTATGAATACAAAGTAATATTAAAAGAAACTATAGTCATTAATTTATAAATTAAACATGAAAGTTAAGATTATTATAACTATGAATATACAAGTTTAATAATATTGTTAAGATTAAAAATATAGAAATTTTAGATATAAATATTATTATGAAAAATTTTTAAGATCTTAATTAATGTATGTTTTAAAAGAATTATTATAATAAATATTATCATTGTTACTTTAATACAAGTTAATATTATTATCATTACTAATATCATTATTAACATTATTATTATTATCACTTTCTTCATTTTTATAAAGCATCAATATTATTGCTAATATTAGTATTATCATAATTATTAATTACAAACAAGTGATCCCCATATAAAAATATATTTAACTTAACTCTATCAACAATTATATATATATACTTAATCAATTACGATTATATGTATTAATGAATATACAAATGATATAGGTTCGTGAATCCAAGGCCAACCCTGCATTGTTCAATATAGCCATATGTATTTTTACTACAAGATACATTAAGTGAGTTTCATTTGCCTTTTTTACCCTTTATATTTTTGGGCTGAGAATACATGCGCAATTTTTATAAATGTTTTACGAAATAGACACAAGTAATTGAAACTACATTATATGGTTGAATTATCGAAATCGAATATGCCCTTTTTATTAAGTCTGGTAATCTAAGAATTAGGGAACAGACACCCTAATTGACGTAAACTCTAAAGATAGATCTATCGGGCCCAACAAGCCTCATCCAAAGTACCGGATGCTTTAGTACTTCGAAATTTATATCATGTCCGAAGGAGGATCCCGAAATGATGGGGATATTCTTATATGCATATTGTGAATGTCGGTTACCAGGTGTTCAATCCATATGAATGATATTTTTGTCTCTATGCATGGGACGTATGTTTATGAGAAATGGAAATATGAAATCTTGTGGTCTATTAAAATTATGAAATAATTATTTATGTTAAACTAATGAACTCACCAACCTTTTGGTTGACACTTTAAAGCATGTTTATTCTCAGGTATGAAAGAAATCTTCCGCTGTGCATTTGCTCATCTTAGAGATATTACTTGGAGTCATTCATGACATAATTCAAAAGACGTTGCATTCGAGTCGTTGCGTTTATCAAGATTATTATTAAGTCAATTATAGTTAGATATATTATGAAATGGTATGCCTGCCGTCAACTTTCGATGTAATGAAAGATTGTCTTTTCAAAAACGAATGCAATGTTTGTAAAATGTATCATATAGAGGTCAAGTACCTCGCGATGTAATCAACTGTTGTGAATCGTTTATAATCGATATGGACATCGTCCGGATGGATTAGGACGGGTCGTCACAGTTGGTATCAGAGCGGTGGTCTTAGCGAACCAGGTCTGCATTAGTGTGTATAACTGATAGGTCGTTAGGATGCTGATGTGTGCGAGGTGTACTAGGAAATAGTATTATTTTTATAACGAAATACTATTAAATATGATACAATTTTACACAAGATATTTATTTATTTATAGAATGGATATACCTAAACCTTGCTACAACACTTATAGGTAGTGTACCTAATCGTACAATAGTGTAGTTTTTAGTAAGTCCGGTTCGTTCCACAGGGATACACTTAAACAAGCTTAACGCTATATTAGTTTTAATTTATAAAAATACAAATATACATAAGTAATATTATTATTATAAAAAGGGGGTTTTACCGTTTAATGACCGGTTTGTCGATTTTTAAAACTTTTAGTCGCAGTTAAAACCTAATGTAAAATATTAAATAAATAAAAGACTTATTTTAAAGCGTAAAGTAAATAACGATAATGAAATTGCGATAAATAAAAGTGCGATAAAATAAAATTGCGATAATTAAAAAGTACGATAATTAAAAGTGCAATTAAATACAATGACAATAAAAGTGTGATAATTAGAAATGCAATTAAATATGAAATAAAGGAATTATGCTTATTTTAATTTTCGTAATCATGATGTTTGACGTGTTGATTTTAGTTTATTCCCATGGGTTAATTATCCTTTGTCCTGGATTATTTAATATGTCCGTCTGGTTTTTGTCCATAACAGTCCATCGGTCATAAATATAAAGTGCGAGTGTCCTCGTCAAATTATCCTTATATCCGAAGTCAAATATTCCAACTAATTGGGGACTTAAACTGTAACAAGGTCTTAATACTTTGTTTAATAATTACACCAGGATATCGACTGCGTGTAATTTAAGGTTTTAATACTTTGTTATCAATTATGCCAAGTGTCCTTGTACATAATTTCACCCCTGTTTTAATAATTCCATAGACTATTAATCCATTCCCGTGTCCGGTTAAATGAACGATTATTCGTACATATAAATATCCCGCCCATCGTGTCCGATCGAGTGTATATGGTTATTTATAGGGACGTCCAATTGTAAATCTTTATATTAAAATTAACAAACTATCATTTAGTTAAACAAATATAAAGCTCATTAATAGCCCATAGTCTAATTTCCACAAGTGTCGTTCTTTTGTCCAAACCCCAATTATGGTACAAAGCCCAATTACCCAAATTTAAATATTTAGCCCAACATCATGATTACTTCGGTATTAAATAAGCATAATAATAACTTAGCTACGAGACATTAATGTAAAAAGGTTGAACATAACTTACAATGATTAAAATAGCGTAGCGTTACACGGACAGAATTTCGACTTACACCCTTACAACATTCGCTAACATACCCTTATTATTAGAATTAAAATTAAAATTAAAATTAAAATTATAATATATATATATATATATATATATATATATATATATATATATATATATATATATATATTATACGTTGAGTAAGAAGAAGGAAAAAGATGTGTTTGATGTTCACCAAAAACGCGATTTTTATAGGCATGTCAGCTGCTACAGGGGCTCATGCGATCGCTTGAGCTTTGCTCCTCTAGGCCATGCAATCGCATGGCCAGCTGGAGAGGCTCACATGTCTTTGTTTTTTCTGCCGACGGTTTTTATAATATAATATAATATATATATTAATTTTAAGAATTAATTATATATTATATTATATTATATTCATGTGCATAGTTGACTTGTAATTTTTAGTCCGTTGCGTCGAGCGTTAAGAGTTGACTCTGGTCCCGGTTCCGGATTTTTGAACGTCCTTGCGTACAATTTAATATCTTGTACTTTGCGTTTTGCTTCTTGTACTCTTGTAATTTTGAGACGTTTCTTATCAATAATTGGAACCACTTTGATTGTATGTTGTACTTTTGAGCTTTTTGGTCTTTTGCGTCTTCAATTCGTCGAATCTGTCTTTTGTCTTCACCTTTTATTATTTAAACGAATATCACTTGTAAATAGAACAATTGCAACTAAAAGCTTGTCTTTCTTGAGGGATAATGCTATGAAATATATGTTCATTTTTAGCATTATCAGATGCATTAGTGAGTCTGGACTTCGAGTGTGTCTGCATGTCAAAAGTTTTGCTTATCATTTAGTGTCGAAAATTATTTGCTTATCATCCTTAAAGTCTAGACACGTCTTACTGCCTCTATTGCATAGACAGTGTATAGATAAATTCATATCTTAGCGTATCTGTTATTGTTACCTTTGCCTGACAACTTTCGTAGATTCCTCCGTAACTTATGGAATTTAATATTATATATGCATATGTAAATTATGTATTGCAGAGTACTAATCTACATCCTATAATCTATTTCTTATCGAAAATCCTTCATCTGATCTTACGAGATGAATCCCTCAACCAGTTCGAGTCCCTCAGATTCCGATAGCTATTCCGATAGTTATTCCGACAGCTATTCCGATATGGATTTCCACTCAAACTCCGAAAGCAGTATAACCAGAATGAATCAACCAATCATCCATCCCCAATTCATCTGATGAGTTCGTAGTTGAATTAATCAATGGAGACGCGAAGAAGATGATCCTTTTCACCAACTGAATTTACCTCTTGGCGATGAACCTGAAGCATCTACCGGCAAATCTATCCGAAACACCATTTTCAGCCTCATTTCCAGAGTAATTCGACAAGATTATATTCTATTTAAAATTCTAAACCTTATTCATTTGCTCGCTTCTACCGACAATCATCCCGGAGTAATAAGTCAACGAGCTTCGCACCCGAGTTGTAGGCTTGGAAAAATATGGTGCAAAATGTACCAGCTTCAGCAATATCATCGGCACCAAGAGTATCATCAATAACAGCACCAGTACCATCAACAATCCATGCCTCAACATCTCATTCTGTACATCGAGCATAATCATCGATCTACGTATCATTCTACATCATTTATCTTCGTTTGACATGACGATTATGTAATCTCTAATGTTTTAGAGATTATGTATTCTAGTTTTGACGGTAAACCAAATGAGTTTAATACTATATTAACTCATTAAATCCACGATTACATCTGAAGGAAATATATATGTATATATTTTTTCATAAAGATGGTAATTAATTTTTTTTTTTTTTTGTACAAACTGTTAATGATAAAAATATTTTAACGGGTAGGTAATACCCGAGGAATATTTAAGATTTCACATTAATAAGTTACACTGTACATTCTTCGAATCTGATTCAACAGTCATTTATTATCCTACTTACATCCACAGGTATACGTATCCGTTCACCGCCTAATAACCATTTTCATTCAATTTCATATTTGGATTTTGAACTATCAGAATCCAACAAGTGGCATAATTAAGAAAACATTTGACAAAATAAAATTTGTTAGAAACAGACAAATTAACTATGAGGAATTTTGTTAAGAATCCGCGCTAACTGTTCCTAGCTAATTGTTCCTAGCTAACTGATTACATTTTATTTATTGCAATTTAATTATCGCAATTTACATTCTCGCAATTTTATTTATCGTCATTTAATTTCTGTTATTTACTTTACGCACTTTATTTATCTTCATTTAATTTTTGTTATTTATTTTACGCTCTTTAAATATCGGGACACGTATACAGGGTTTTGACATATCATATCGAAGCATATATATATATATATATATATATATATATATTATTTGGAATCACCATAGACACTCTATATGCAGTAATGATCGAGTTCTCTATACAGGGTTGAGGTTGATTCTACAATAATATATATACTTTGAGTTGTGATCGAGTCTGAGACATGTACACGGGTCACGATACATATTAATTAATTCGAATATTATATATTAAATTATATATGAATTATTGGACTATCAACTGTGGACTATCGACTGTGGACTAATAACATTGGACAATTAAAATGAATTAAAATATTGATTATAATATATGAAACTAAACAATTCTTCAAGTTTGCCACTTGATTTCATCTTAACCTCATGTGTATCTTGACAATTACAATCTGTGTTCAAAACTTTCACGAATCTTGGGAACACCTAAATCGAGAGGATGAACCAACCGCACTTCATCTACGGGAGAAAAGATTGATGCATTTAGTTATACATCTGAAAAACTCTCGGAAACTGAGTAAACGTTTAACACGTAGTTGTGCTAATTTCTTTAGTGTTATTATTACCCAAAATAACTTGGTAATTCCTTTTAAAGTAGCAAATTTTGTCACAGCTCCAGCAAATCAAATTCGACTTTTCGTTCGAAACAACCTTATTATCACCTTGATTTATATGTATGCTCTTTTATTGTTACCGGGAAACCTTTTATATTCCACCATATTACCGTCAGCGTTTAATCATCTAAAAACACAATTCTCTTAAAATCACGTCGAATCGAAAACCAATGATTCAGATATGGTAGAAGTAAATGTAGAGGAATCGGCAATTAGTACATTGAAAACTCACAGCATATCTACATCAACAGTATATGTATAACATTTATCTCCTAGAATAATGACCTTCCATTCTGAAAATTTGAAACGCACCCAGTCTACAAATCAATACTCTGAATATTGAAAAAGCTTAATGAAGCAGCAGAAACTGTAGACAACTGTAAACGATCTTAATAGCCAGAAGTTTGATAATAAAGAATAGTATGTTAGAAAAGTTCAGAAAAGTTGGAACTGGAAAACGGATTGAGCTAACCATGAAGGAGACCAAGGACAAATACAAGGACCAAACCCTATATTCAGAGAATCCAGGTAATTCTGGATCCGATGAAATCTTTAGAGAATATCCTGCTCCGAAGTCATGTTAAAATCTTGCAAAAAATCTTTTTCTTATCAACTTTCGAACTTAGAAATTCCAAAATATCATCATAAATATCTTCGATACTTCTGAAGATATTTTCATAAATATTCTCGTCCGAAATTATATACCTCTTCGTGCTATCTGTATTACATCATATTGAAAACTGTTTTAGTTTTCAATATTCTATAACATCTAAGTATAAATTGTGAATGAATTCTGGGGAAATTTTGGGAATTGAAGCATGAGTTAGTATAATATAATGACACTTGATCAACGTGATTATATTACAGTAAGTCATGCTGAGTTTCTAATGAAACATGATGATTCACAGACTATAACGTCATCATGTGCCATGTTACACGACTCGCTCAATCTGTTCAACCTTCGAACATATCAAGAAAGTATATTCTTGATAGTTCTATCCTTAGTGATTCTGGTAATTTGACAAATCAAATCGTGCTACTACGTTCCTTCCTGCTTAGAACATTATGGTCAATCTTAACTTCGTACTTACGAATTCTGGACCATTACTTGCGAAAAGGAAACAAAAGCATGAAGCTCCGAAACAGAAAGGGGGTATAAATCGCAGAAAATAAGCAAGAACATTATCGGTGAATGACAATGATTATAGAAGACGGGAGCAGGGACTCCGAAATATAAGGGAGGACATAAATCCCGATAACAACAACACAGGAATTACAAACCATGGATATTAATAAGAATAGCAATATAAAGACACGTTATAATTAAGAATAGTATCACCCAATGTAATAGTAGAAGTAAACAGATTTATCTAGTGGAAGATTGAGAAGAAGGATGACAGAAATAATAATTAGGAAAATATCAAGGATTAAAACTGGATTAAGCATTTTCACAATCCTTTGGATGTACGAACTAAGAAAAAAAGTATTAGAATGGTGAAAATAATGGAACGGAAGAAGTTCATTTATAGTGGAAATATAAGATAGAGTAATCGAGGCAGATCATCGTATTTAATTATAGAGATCTTAATTTCCTTACTCGTCGAAGAATCAAATCTTTTAGATTTCGAAGATTTTCTTTAAATCCCTTGAATTTCGGAATTCAACCATGACTAGTCAAAAGTTATGATGAAACTTGTCCTTCTCATTTCACTCTTTTACGATAATTTCACTCATACTCTTCGAATAATCGAATTGTTTTATCTGTATTACCCAATGATGATAAAACTCTATTTATCAACTCAATTTTCGTCATGAAAATATTTTTATTGTTAACCATGACCACCTCACTCAAATTTGGGGACGAAATTCTTTAACGGGTAGGTACTGTAGTGACCCGCAAAATTTCGACTAATTTTAAACCAAACTCTCGATACGATTTAATATCTTTAACACGATAAGAAAAGTCTGTAAAGTTGAGTTTCAAAATTCTTGAACTGTTAACACGAATTCATTCAACCCTGTGACTATTTACTACGATTCACGAACAATTTTTTTGTATATAAATGTGCATATATATAAATATAATTAAAAGTGTATAGATTAAATTAATATAATACAGATAAACTATTTAAATTAAATTGAAAAATAAAGTAATGTATAAAATAATTGAATTACTAATAACATGAATATATTATATAATTAGTATAATATTATGTACAAATTAAAATGAAGTATTTATAATTTTATTACTTTTAGTATTATCATTAAGATAAAAATATTAATATTAAAATCATTATTAATAATGGTATGATATAAATATAAAACCGAATATGTGTAGATTATTAGATTATTATTATTGTTAATATTTAATAATATCTATATGATTAAAATTAGTATTATTGTTAGGGTTAATAATAATATTATTATTATCATTAAAATTATCATTATTGTTATTACTAATATCATTATATTGGTATTATAATTACTTTTAATATTATTATAAGTACTTCTATATTTATTATTAATACTAGTATTCCTCTTTCTATAATTAATAATGAGTATTACAAATAAAATTTTTATTAATTAGAATTATTATATTTACCTATATATATATATATATATATATATATATATATATTTATTATGTACTTTATAAACACAGATATAAAATATATACAGATATGTATAATAGATAATAGATAATAAATAATTATAATAATAACAGATAATTAAATAAATCCAATTATATAAGATACAGATATAAATAATGTTCTGATGATGAATGTGTAATAGTTATTTGTACCATATACCTACTTTAACTTGTTTTCTTTATTTATTGTTCGAATTTTTGTTTCTATCGACCCAGATTAACACTACAAGACAATGGGAATTGAATCTGTTATCTATCTTATTCAGTTTTTTTTTACATCGTCCTTTTTATTCTAATCCAGCATTCTATGTCGACGATTAGTGCTACAGTACAAAACTGATTAAATTCTCTATTCTAGACATCAATTATATGATTACAATCTATATTTAATGGTATTATTAACTGCAATTCAAAGATTGAAAACAAGAAAAACCAGAAACCTTTTTTTTAAACTCTGTTCGTGACTCATATCACCAAAAGCTCAAAATCTAGTGAATTTCCAAAATCTAAAATAGCAGTTCTGTTAGGATTCATGCGGCTAAACTTTCTGTAAAGTTCCAGGTCCCAATTCGAGGTAATGACTTCGAATTTTCGAGTCAAAGTATCAAATTTAAAAATTCAAAGCAGTTGTTCATCCTAAAATTCGAAATGGTTTTGATGTTTCTAATTAAATTGATAATTTCTTAGGTTTCTGTAAATGATTTAAAACATATTTCATTTAGGTTTCATGATCTGTAACATACTAAATTGCAAAATCTATTTTTTTATACATAACAGCGACGGCTTTTATGCTGTTATTTTTTTTATTTTTTTTATTTTTTTTTCTCATTTTAATTCAAGATCAAAATGGACGAATTATACTTTGTATATAAGTCCTAAAGTCGTTTAATTAATTAAGTAGCATGTATGAATCAATGGATGATTGTTGGAATATTTTTGATGAAGAAGATGATAGATTAAGGAAAAAGAATACGGGTTAAAATAAATTGGTTTATGTAATATTTCGGAAATTGGGCACAGCCCAGCTGGTTAAGTGCATGCCGTGGAAGTGGAAGGTCGCGAGTTCGAGTCCTGGCATTGACATTCTTTTTGAGCCTTTCTTCAAGGTTGAACTCTTTTATTATTATTATTATTATTATTATTATTATTATTATTATTATTATTATTATTATTATTATTATTTTTGCTATTACTAATTATTATTATTATTATTATTATTATTATTATTATTATTATTATTATTATTATGTATTTATTATAATAAGTAACTTGTTATTGTTATTAACCTTAATACATGTGTATCATTAGTATTATTAAGTTAATCATATTTACTAACTATATTAGTACCATCATTTGGTATTATCATCAATAATATTATTATTTATAGTATTATTTGTGTTATTTTTTGCTAGTAATAATATTAGGATTTCGAGAATACTAAACAGGTTATTTTATGATAAAAAGTGTTATGATAAAGATTAGGAGATTTATTATAATTATATGAACACATGTAAATTATGATTATGAATACAAAGTAATATTAAAAGAAACTATAGTCATTAATTTATAAATTAAACATGAAAGTTAAGATTATTATAACTATGAATATACAAGTTTAATAATATTGTTAAGATTAAAAATATAGAAATTTTAGATATAAATATTATTATGAAAATTTTTTAAGATCTTAATTAATGTATGTTTTAAAAGAATTATTATAATAAATATTATCATAGTTACTTTAATACAAGTTAATATTATTATCATTACTAATATCATTATTAACATTATTATTATTATTATCACTTTTTTCATTTTTATAAAGCATCAATATTATTGCTAATATTAGTATTATCATAATTATTAATTACAAACAAGTGATCCCCATATAAAAATATATTTAACTTAACTCTATCAACAATTATATATATATATATATATATACTTAATCAATTACGATTATATGTATTAATGAATATACAAATGATATAGGTTCGTAAATCCAAGGCCAACCCTGCATTGTTCAATATAGCCATATGTATTTTTACTACAAAATACATTAGGTGAGTTTCATTTGCCTTTTTTACCCTTTATATTTTTGGGCTGAGAATACATGCGCAATTTTTATAAATGTTTTACGAAATAGACACAAGTAATTGAAACTACATTATATGGTTGAATTATCGAAATCGAATATGCCCTTTTTATTAAGTCTGGTAATCTAAGAATTAGGAAACATACACCCTAATTGACGCGAACTCTAAAGATAGATCTATCGGGCCCAACAAGCCCCATCCAAAGTACCGGATGCTTTAGTACTTCGAAATTTATATCATGTCCGAAGGAGGATCCCGGAATGATGGGGATATTCTTATATGCATATTGTGAATGTCGGTTACTAGGTGTTCAATCCATATGAATGATATTTTTGTCTCTATGCATGGGACGTATGTTTATGTGAAATGGAAATATGAAATCTTGTGGTCTATTAAAATTATGAAATGATTATTTATGTTAAACTAATGAACTCACCAATCTTTTGGTTGACACTTTAAAGCATGTTTATTCTCAGGAATGAAAGAAATCTTCCGCTGTGCATTTGCTCATCTTAGAGATATTACTTGGAGTCATTCATGACATAATTCAAAAGACGTTGCATTCGAGTCGTTGCATTTATCAAGATTATTATTAAGTCAATTATAGTTAGATATATTATGAAATGGTATGCCTACCGTCAACTTTCGATGTAATGAAAGATTGTCTTTTCAAAAACGAATGCAATGTTTGTAAAATGTATCCTATAGAGGTCAAGTACCTCGCGATGTAATCAACTGTTGTGAATCGTTTATAATCGATATGGACATCGTCCGGATGGATTAGGACGGGTCGTCACACACAAACCCTCCTAACACCCATTTACTAAACATTTAGGTGTGCTAGTAATTTGCTAACCAATTTATGTTCATACACCCCAATTAATACTTTAAAACCCTAAGTTAGTTACTATTGAGTCTACATGACTCAATCTTACCCAAGAACACCCAAAATCGCCAAACATGGGTTTTATGTTCACCATTTACCCAAACCCTAACCCTTACACAAAATCAAGGTAAGGAATTTAGAGTTAGAACATACCACTACAACCAAAACGTAGCTAGGGAGGAGATGAACAACTTTATAACTCGAGCTAAGACTCAAAACTAGCTCCTTTTTCCTTTGCTTGAGCTTTCTCACACAAGAATCTCACTCTCTCTCTCTCTAAAATTGAAGTGGATAGGATGAGGTTGTTGGAAATGGAGTGAATGACACCCCAAGATCTGACCTAATGGCCTCCAACTCGTCCACAAGTGAAATTACCAAAAAGCCCATCAAAATATCTAATTAAAACAAGCAGAACCCGGCTACAGTGAGGAGTGCGCCACGCGCACCCCTGTGTGTGCGTTGAGCGCACTCAGCCCAGATCACCCTTTGACCTCTGTTTTAATATACAAAGTCACCCACACTTCATGTACCATAATTACACTGCTGTACAATTATTATTAGGGTCTTACACATTGTTTGTTATTTTATTTTATATATAAAAGTAACAAATACATAAACGTATATCGTTTTAAAACAATTTTAAAAGATTTCGGTCATATATAATTTGTGTTTCAAAAATTATTTAACTTTAAACTCGTTAGAGTTTAACTTTTAAAATCATCAATTTTAATCTTTGAAACTGTTTACGGTTTTATTTGATGTTTTCATCAAAAACATTTAGCATATATTCTAATCTATAATTATATATAAATGCAAAAATAAAACACAACCATATCATGCATCACACACTGATAATGCTAAAAACAAACATATATTTCATAGCATTATCCTTCAAGAAAGACAAGCTTTTAGTTGCAATTGTTCTATTTTCAAGTAATATTCGTTTAAATAATAAAAGGTGAAGACAAAAGACAGATTTTATGATTTGAAGACGCAAACGACCGAAAAGCTAAAAAGTACAAAGTACAATCCAAGTGATTCAATTTATTGATGAGAAACGTCTCAAAATCACAAGAGTACAAGTCGCAAAAAGCAAAGTACGAGATATTAAATTATACAAAAAGGCGTTCGAAAATTCGGAACCGAGATATGAACCAACTATCAACGTACAACTCAACGGAGCTGAAATTACAATTCAACTATGCACAAGAATATAATATAATATATAATTAATTATATATATTATTATATATTATATTTATCAGCAGCCCACGTTTAATTTACTATGGTGAGCTGGAATCCAAAGCTGCGCGACTGCGGAGCTGTGAAGAGGAAAAATACCGCACTCGCGAAGCTGAACAGTTCAAAGTGGGCCTATAAAAGGCCGCGCATTCTGCTCGATTCATTACACCTTTTCTACTTCAATCTCTCAATCTATATTTATATTTATAATTTTAATTTTAATATTTAAGTTAATAATAATAATAAGGTTATTTTAGCGAATATTTTAAGTTTGTAAGTCAAAATTCTGTTCGTGTAACACTACGCGATTAATACTCATTGTAAGTTATGTTCAACCTTTTTAAATCAATGTCTCGTAGCTAAGTTATTATTATGTTTATTTAAGCAGAAGTAATCGTGATGTTGGACTAAATATTAAGACGAGGTTATTGGGCTTTGGACCATAATTGGGGTTTGGACAAAAGATCGACACTTGTGGAAATTGGACTATGGGCTATTAATGGGCTTTATATTTGTTTAACTGAATGATAGTTCGTTAATTTAATATAGAGATTTACAATTTGAAGTAATTATAAATAACCACATACACTCGATCGGAAACGATGGGCGGGATATTTATAAATATTAATAATCGTTCATTTAACCGGATACGGGATTGGATTAATAGTTAATGGACTCATTAAAACAGGGGTGGATTACATACAAGGACACTTGGTGTAATTGTTAATAAAGTATTAAAACCTTGGGTTACACGCAGTCGATAACCTGGTGTAATCATTAACAAAGTATTAAGACCTTGTTACAGTTTAAGTCCCCAATTAGTTAGAATATTTGACTTCGGGTATAAGGATAATTTGACGAGGACACTCACACTTTATATTTATGACCGATGGACTGTTATGGACAAAAACCAGATGGAAATATCGAATAATCCAGGACAAAGGACAATTAACCCATGGTAATAAATTAAAATCAACACGTCGAACATCATGATTACGGAAGTTTAAATAAACATAATTCCTTTAATTTATATCTCATCGTACTTTTATTTATCGTCATTTTATTTATCGTTCTTTTATTTTATTGCACTTTTAATTAGCGTACTTTTATTTATCGCACTTTTATTTATCGTCATTTACTTTACGCTTTAAATTAAGTTATATTTATTTTAATATTTTACATTAGGTTTTAATTGTGATTTAAGATATAAAATCGACAAACTGGTCATTAAACGGTAAAACCCTCTTTTTATAATAATAATAATATTACTTATATATATATATATTGATACAAATATAGTTTAAAACATATATAGCGTTAAACTCAGTTAGCTCCCTGTGGAACGAACCGGACTTACTAAAAACTACACTGCTCTACGATTAGGTACACTGCCTATAAGTGTTGTAGCAAGGTTTAGGTATATCCCATTCTATAAATAAATATATAACTTGTGTAAATTGTATCGTATTTAATAGTATTTCGTAGTAAAATATAATCTATTTCGTACTACACCTCGCACACATCAAGTATTTTTGACGCCGCTGCCGGGGAACGCCATAGAACGCCATATAAAAAAGATTTTTTTTAATCTATTTTTGTAAAAATATATTTTATATAAGTTTTAAAATATAAAAACATAAAAAAAAAAAATTAAAAACTGAACCTGCATCGTTTGAACCTGCCATCATCTGAGCCTGCATTGCTCCGCAGTCGCGGAGCTCTACACTTACAGAATACCGCACTCGCGGAGCCGTCTGACAGGTCAAACATTGGACTGCATTAATTACTGATTTAGGGTTAAATTTAATTATTATTATTATTAATTAGATTAGATTAGAGTTTTAATTTAATATAATTAGTTTAAGTATAGTTTTAATTAATTATAAGTTTTAATATTATTATTAATTATATAAATTAATACTTTTATAAAATAATAATATAAAAATAATATTTTTTAAAAAAATAAGTAATTTTATCATTTTTTGTTTCTTTTTATAAATTTTATATTTTTATCGTTTATTCGTAATTTGTATAATTTTCGTTCGTAATTAGTTTTAAACTTAGTTTTTGCCGTAGTTATTTTATATTTCTAGATTTTTAGGCTTTGCCATAAAATCCCTTAAGTGCTTTTTCTTTAGATTAAGACTTAGGCGCTTTAGAAATTTACGACGTCGCTTATTGCTCTAGTTTTAAATAGATTTTAGTGCCTAATTAAGTTATTGCCTTTTTGGATATAGAATTCCTTTAAGCTTTAATTCCTTTAGACGTAACTTTTAATATTTAGTTTTTAGACTTTTAAGTTTCGACGCTTTACTTTCTTTTTATTATTTTTTGACCTTTTATTTTTTGACATTTTTCGACGCACTCTTTTTCTTCCTCTTATTTCTCGACGCTCTAGTTTTTAGGACATAGATTTTATCTTCAAAAATTTCGAAGAAAAATTATTTTAAGCGGTTAAATTGATAGACATCCGAAATTTTCTGGTTTGTAGTAATAGTTGGATTTGTTAGTGGCGAGTTGTGGGCTTCCGAGTTAAAGGGTCCTGGCTACCTGCTGCATCTATTGGCTATTCAAAACGTGGGCAAAATCAGAAAAGTCTATTAATTTGATAACTTATATAATTTTTTTTATTTTTATAACTAATAGGATATTCAGTGAATGCACCGAGCAAAACATTCACCACCTTTCATACGTTCACCACCTGTAACTAGATCAAGACATCTAGCCAACATTGTCGCCGTTGATTTTTCTTTAGAATCGTCATCTAGTCAACCAAGTACTCCAATTCAAATTTCCGATAAATCCATTTTTTGAATCCGACCTCACAATTGAGAACCCGGAGGATATTCAAGGACAATTCAGAGATCCTGAACCAATAATCATTCCTCCTGAACCACAAATCACTCATTCAGAGATTGTCAAGGAATAAACCATTAAATCAGAATCCCCTAGTGATTCAGATTCAACAAACTCAATCATGGAAAATCAAGAACCTCTAAGTATGGAAGATCGAATAAGAGCTACACGCACTGGCCAAGGTCATGCAATTACTCAACCAGACATTAATGCGCCAGATTATGAAATCAAAGGACAAATTCTACACATGGTAACTAATCAATGCCAATTTAGTGGTACGCTGAAGGAAGATCCAAACGAACATCTTCGTACCTTTAATAGGATCTGTACTCTATTCAAAATCAGAGAAGTTGAGGATGAACAGATCTATCTCATGTTATTTCCCTGGACTTTAAAGGGAGAAGCCAAAGATTGGTTAGAATCGTTACCTGAAGGGGCGATTGATACATGGGATGTTTTAGTTCAAAATTTTCTTAAAAGATTCTTTCCGGCACCTAAAGCCGTGGAACTTCAAGGAGAAATTATTACGTTCACACAAAAGCCAAATGAAACTCTATATGAGGCGTGGACAAGATTTAGAAAGTTGTTGAGAGGATGTCCTCAACATGGTTTAGACACTTATCAAATAGTACAAATATTCTACCAAGGATGCGACATTACTACACGAAAAGGCATCGACATAGCAGCTGGTGGTTCCATTATGAAGAAAACCGCAACTGAAGCTTATAAAATTATTGATAACACAGCCTCCCACTCACATGAGTGGCATCAAGAAAAAGACATCGTTAGATCATCTAAAGCGGCTAGAGCCAATTCTAGCCATGACTTTGATTCCATTTCCGCAAAGTTTGATGCTTTCGAAAGACGAATGGAAAAGATGACTAAAGATATTCACGCAATACGAATTAGTTGTGAACAGTGTGGAGGACCACATTTGACAAAAGATTGTCTCAATATTGAACAAACAATGGAACAAAGAGAGAATGTTTCATATATAAACCAAAGGCCTGGAAATAATTATCAAAATAATTATCAACCGCCAAGACCAAACTACAATCAAAATCAGAATTATAACCGAAATGTTCCATACAATAACCAATAAGGTCCTAGCAATCAACAAGTATCCAATAATACTTACAACCAGCAAAGACCTATTTTTCAAAATAAACCACCACAAACCGATGATAAAAAGCCAAATTTAGAAGATATGATGTCGAAGCTAGTTGAATCTCAAACGCAGTTTTTCACATCTCATAAACAAACCAATGAACAAAATGCTCAAGCATTTAGAAATCAACAAGCTTCAATCCAAAATCTGGAACAAGAAGTAAGCAACCTAGAAAGGTTGATAGGTGAAAGAAAACCGGGGAGTCTACCTAGCGATACAAATGCTAACCTCCGGAATAAAGCAGCTAAAGCCATTACCACGAGAAGTGGTATTACACTTAAACCACCTGAAATACCTGTAATTTCTGATGACTCTATTCTTACTCCACAGGCACCACAGCCTGAGCAAGAGAAGAAAACAGAACCGGTAGTTGAAAAGGTTAATTAAGATAATACAGTTAAGGCAAAACCTTATGTTAAACCATACCAACCACCACTTCCTTACCCGAGTAAAATGAGAAAATAAAGGCTTGAAGCCGAACAATCCGAATTCTTGGATATGTTTAAACAAATAAATGTCAATCTTCCTTTCATTAATGTGATTTCAGGAATGCCAAGATATGCTAAATTCTTGAAAGATCTAATCACAAATAGAAAAAAAAATGGAAGAACTCTCGGCTGTTACAATGAATGCTAATTGTTCTGCAGTGCTATTGAATAAACTACCAGAAAAATTATCAGATCTAGGAAGTTTCACAATTCCATGTTTTCTGGGTAGTCTTAATTCAATAGAAGCATTGGCAGACTTAGGTGCTAGTATAAATTTAATGCCGTATTCATTATACGTTAAACTAGACCTCAGAGAATTGAAACCAACACGAATAAGCATACAACTAGCCGACCGATCAGTAAAATATCCTAGAGGGATAATGGAAATCATGCTAGTTAAAGTTGGTACTTTAGTATTTCCAGTAGATTTTGTTATTCGGGACATGGAAGAAGATTCTCGAGTTCCTCTCATATTAGGAAGACCATTCTTAAACACGGCTAAAGCAATAATAGACATGTTCGGTAAGTAACTGACCCTAAGTATAGAGGACGAGAGTGTTACCTTTTCTGTTGATAGAGCCATGCAACAACCGCAATCTGCAGATGATACATGTTATTATATTCAAACTATAGATTCACATGCAGAATTGTTACAAGAATTTCCAGAATTACAAGGAACATGAGAATGTTCTTTAGGAGAAGGAACTGAACCAATTGATGAAACTGAAATGTTAGCCACACTCATGGCTAATGAATACGAACCAACAACAGAAGAACTTCAAATGCTAAAAGAGGAAGACAGATATCGATACAAATCATCGATAGAAGAACCACCGATATTAGAGTTAAAGCCACTTCCAAACCATTCGGAATACGCTTATTTACATGGTGAATCTGAATTACCTGTAATAATATCGTCTTCTCTTACTGAAAATGAAAAATCTCAACTCATTTCTGTGCTAAAAGCTCATAAACCAGCTATTGCATAGAAGATTCATGACATTAAAGGCATAAGTCCTTCGTATTACACACATAAAATCCTTATGGAAGAAGGTCATAAAACATATGTGCAACGCCAACGAAGACTAAATCCTAATATGTAAGATGTTGTTAAGAAAGAAATTATTAAACTGCTAGATGCAGGTTTAATTTATCCAATCTTTGATAGTCCATGGGTAAGCCCAGTTCAATGTGTACCTAAGAAGGGTGGCATGATTGTCATCACAAATGAAAAAGATGAGCTTATTCCTACTAGGACTGTAACAGGATGGCGTGTTTGTATTGATTATAGAAAATTAAATGACACCACCAGAAAAGATCACTTTCCCTTACCTTTCATTGATCAAATGTTGGAAAGGTTAGCTGGGAACAGTTATTATTGTTTTCTTGACGGTTTCTCTGGATACTTTCAAATTCCAATCGCCCCCGAGGACCAAGAGAAAACCACCTTCACGTGGCCTTATGGTACTTTTGCTTACAAATGCATGGCATTTGTACTTTGCAACGCCCCTGCAACCTTTCAAAGGTGCATGATGGCAATTTTTCACGACATGATAGAAGAATGCATGGAAGTTTTCATGGATGACTTTTCAGTCTTCGGTGATACTTTTGAAACATTTCTAGTTAATCTTGAATGAATGCTTATTAGATGCGAACAATCAAATCTAGTTCTTAATTGGGAAAATTGTCATTTCATGGTTAGAGAAGGCATCGTTCTTGGTCATAAAATTTCAAAGAAAGGAATTGAAGTGGATAGAGCTAAAGTAGATGTAATTGTTAAACTTCCATATCCCACCAATGTTAGAGGAGTTAGGAGTTTTCTAGGGCATGCCGGTTTTTACCAACATTTCATAAAAGATTTTTCTAAAATTGCCACTCCTATGAATAAACTCCTTGAAAAAGATGCCCCATTCATCTTTTCGGATGAATGCATCAAATCTTTTAATATTCTTAAAGAAAAACTCACTAATACACCGATCATGATAACTCCAAATTGGAATCTACCATTTGAACTCATGTGCGATGCAAGTGATTTTGCAATGGGAGCTGTTTTAGGTCAAAGGATTGAAAAACGATTTCAACCGATCTATTACGCTAGTAAGACGTTACAAGGAGCACAAACGAATTACACAACTACTGAAAAAGAACTCCTTGCTATTGTCTTTGCTTTTGACAAATTTCGTTCATATCTCGAACTAGCAAAAACAGTGGTCTATACTGACCATTCTGCTCTTAGATATCTATTTTCAAAACAAGATGCCAAACCAAGATTAATCCGTTGGATCTTACTCTTACAAGAGTTCGATATTGAAATCCGAGACAAAAAGGGAGCAAAAAATCTCGCCGCTGATCATCTTTCTCGCCTTGAAAATCCTGAATTAGAAGTTCTAAATGAATCGGCTATACAAGATAACTTTCTTGATGAATATCTTTTGAAGATCGATTATAATGAAATTCCATGGTTTGCAGACTATGCAAACTACTTAGTATGTGGATCCTTGAAAAAGGGTTGTCGTACCAAAAACGAAAGAAATTCTTTAGTGATATAAAACACTATTTCTGGGAAAATTCACATTTATTCAAAAGTTGTCCCGATGAAATAATACGTCGATGTGTATTCAGAGATGAAGCTAGTCAAATCTTAAACCATTGTCACACAGGACCAACAGGAGGTCATTATGGGCCTCAACTCACAGCAAGAAAAGTCTACGACGCTGGATTCTATTGACCTACAATTTTCAAAGATGCACACCTTCTTTGTAAATCCTGTGAGGCATGTCAAAGGGCCGGAAAAATAAGTCAACGTGATGAAATGCCACAAAATGTCATTCAAGTATGTGAAGTATTTGACGTTTGGGGTATTGACTTTATGGGTCCATTTCCAAAATCTCATAATAATCTCTACATTCTCGTTGCCATTGATTATGTATCTAAATGGGCGAAAGCACAAGCTCTCCCAACTAACGATGCACGAGTTGTAGTCAACTTCTTAAAATGTCTTTTTTCTAGGTTCGGAACACCGAAAGCTTTAATAAGTGATCGGGGTACTAATTTTTGTAATAATCAACTTGAGAAAGTTCTTAAAAGATATGGAGTAACTCATAAAATCTCAACCGCTTATCATCCACAAACAAGTGGACAAGTTGAAAATACTAACCGAGCTTTAAAACGTATTCTAGAGAAAACTGTAGGATCAAATCCGAAGGAATGATCCATGAAATTGGAGGATGCACTATGGGCTTTTAGAACAGCCTACAAAACTCCAATTGGAACCACACCTTTTAAACTCATTTACGGAAAAGCATGTCATCTTCCAGTAGAAATTGAGCACAAAGCATTCGGGGCTTTGAAGACATGTAATCTTGATTTGCATGAAGACGGTCGTCTATGATTAAGTCAACTAAACAAATTAGAAGAATTAAGACATGATGCATACGAGAATTCGTTAATCTATAAGGAAAGAACGAAGAAATGGCATGATAAAAGAATTCGAAGTTCAAAAGAATTCAAGGAAGGAGACAGAGTTCTTCTTTTCAATTCACGATTCAAGCTATTTCCTGGAAAATTGAAATCAAGATGGTCTGGACCATTCATAGTCAAAAGAGTTTTCCCGTACGGAACAGTAGAGTTAATAAATTCAAATGGGATTGAATTTAAGGTTAATGGTCACAGAGTTAAACATTACATAGATAATCCAATGGAAGTTGAAGATGAAGTTAATCACAATTTCGACACCACAGCTAACTAAGTGTGGGAAGATTCGAATATTTTAAGGGTAATATGAATTTTTGTTAGAGTTAGATGTTCTGTTTTTATGTAGTTTTCGAAAATGGAATCCGAATGGTCATTCCCTAGCAGACCCTAAAGAACTAGTCTTCTTCCTCCATTCTGAATTTTTATTTATTTTAGGTTTTACGAGATGAAGAATTCCTTTGATCTGACCCATGGTCTACTACTACGCGCTATGATTACTAAACGTAATAATAAAACCTTCCCGAGTGAACTGGTATCATTCATAAGAGGCAAAATGGACGAAGTGAGGAAAGAACTCAGGAAAGATCATCATAAGACACATTTTGGTAAAGGAAAATCAAAATCCGCAACAAAAAGAAGAGCACGACACCTTGAAAGATGTCATAAATGCGGAAAATGATCACACGAAGGTAAATGTTCGAACAATAAAACACATTCCAATTCTGAGTTCGTTACTCTATGCAGAGAAGGACCGTTCGTATGTTTAGAAGAAAAGTTATTGAAGAATCAAGGTTACGCCTATGTAGCTATGGAAAACCAAATCGAACGACTCTCCTATGAGTCAACTAAAGCAGGTCTCCGAGAATTCTTTCTCACAGGTAAGTATGTACAGTTTTTATTTATTTTTATTTATTGCTTTTAACCTTTTGATAATAAACGCTGAATCGTTCGCTATAAAGTATTAAATTGATATTCAATAAAATTAGGTATGCGAAACCAAAATTATTGATATCATACAAAAATTTATTACATCACTGCGAAATTTATCGTTTATTCCTAAGGTATAAATATCTTTAATAAATCAATCCAAAATATTTCAAAAATTCGTCAGGAGTAAAAATAGGTAATTTAGCAGAAATTACTTTACCTAAAAGAGGGACGTATATTTTTGATAATATTTGATTGATTAAAGTAAGATAAAAGACCAAAAAGATTTTAATTTGATTTTTACCTTGTTTTTGAAATTAATAAATATTAATTTAATATTATTGTAAATTTTTAAAAACCAATATATAATTATAATATTTTAAATGTAAGTTTGAAAATTAATGTATATAAATATTATTAATATTTATATGAAATTTTAATATACATTTTAAATTTAAGTTTGGTGTGAATTTAAAAACAAAAATGTACTTTATTTCATTAAGTTAAAAATTTGATTTTTAAAATTCGTCGTGAGTTGAAGACTAGGTCGTTGAACCGAAATTGCTTTACCCAAGGGCGGGACGAGAAATTTTATTATCATTATTTTTAATTTTAATGATCTAAAGTATGCCAAAAGCATTGAAAAATCCTAAAATCTTTGCTTTTAAAACAATCGCTTTAAAATGACAAATTTTAAATTTTGTCGAGGGACGGACTAGGTAAACGTACCGAAACAACCTCTGCCTATATAAAAAGAAAACACAATTTTAAAAATTAATTAATTAATTGTTTTAGTAGTTAAAAGGTTTTATTTAAAAAAAATCCGCACTCGCGGAGGTTTTTGGGGTAACCACATCCGCACTCGCGGAGAATCAAAAATCTAGAACAAATAAACTGGTCGACAGACCAGTCCCAAACACACACATACACATATTTTCTGCAAAAAAACCCACAAAAATGCTCCCAAAACGCGATTTTTCACTGTTAATCATCAAATTTCTTGCTAAAATCATGTTGAGAAGAATCCTACCAAGAAGTTTTTTAAGGAGATCGGTAATTTCTACATCTTAACACTCTTTAATCTGGATTTTTAATGTTCTTGAGCAAAATTGTACCTAATTTAATTTTGATGATTTCTAGTTTAATTGTGCTTAAATTGTTTGTATATTATGCTTGTATAACCTAGATTGATGCAATTTAACATGATTAGAAGCCTTAAACTTCAAATTTTGAGTAATCTTGGGTTTGTGTTCTTGAGCAAAATTGGGGCTTTTGATATAAATGGGTTATGGCCGAATTTTGTTGTTAGTTCATGCTTAATTAAGTAGTGTAACATGTTTAGGTTGCTAAATGATTAAAACTTTGATCCTAAACATGATTTTTGAGCATTAAAGTGGACTTTTTGAGTCAAAAATGCATGAACTTGATTAATTTGATACGAATGCTATTTAAAACTTGTTTAATTGCTATAATGATTATTTTTGATATGTTTTAGAAGATGAATGCTTAGAAACATTGTATACATTTTCATATATGTTTATTTGTAAAAGTGTAGAATTGTTAATTTTATGAAATTGTGTATAAGTTTAATATTATTTAAACATGTCATTATGATTGTTTTGATTTATAATTTTGATAACACTAATGCATATTTGGATGTACAAAAATTGTGTTTGATATGTTTTGCAGACTGAAAGGGGTGAATCTTCATCCGCTTCCCAGGCTCACAATGCTCCTCCTGAGAATGCAGACGAACAGGAGATTAACAACCAATTGAGACAAAATCAACCGCATCAATTCATTTCATATTCAAATATACAATCGACAGATTTACACCCTAATTTAAGATTTGACAGACATTGGATAGATTATCCAAAATATCAGAGGAACTTACACATTCTTCAGTCAAAGAATGTTGAAGTACCCAGGGTGATAGATTGGGAACCATTAGAAACAATGGGATTAGCCGAGCCAATCAGAGAATTACTTACACAAAGGTATGGTAATTCTGCTTTTAATGATTGGGAACGATTATTCAATATATGTAGGCCTGTATATAGAGAATGGTGTGTGGAATTATTATGTAGTGTTGAAATAAATGATCGGGTAGCTACCTTAACCGATCAGAGCTTTATTAGATTTTTGTTAGGAGGTGTGATGCGCCATATGTCTCTATTAGATGTGGCTCAGGCTTTGTGTATATATACGCCTGAGGAACTAGCATCTATTGATTGTCAAAGGTTGATAATTAATGGTAGGAGGGTTGATGAAAATTTTGATATGAATGGAATATGGAGTAGAATGACTAGCCATAACCGATTTCGTGGGGGATTTTACTCTTATATCGATATTAATAGAGCTGAGCTTAGAGTGATCCATAGGTATTTAGGAAACTCGATTACACAGCGAGGTAGGAATAAAGAAAAGGTGAATGAAAATGATCTATTTTACCTCATGTGTATTCGAGACCCATAGAGCGTTGTAATTATACCTTATTGTGTGGGTTATTATTTATCGATAATGGTTAGGGGTATGCGGCCTAATAGTATAATAGGAGGTGGTATCTTTATTAGTTTAATTGTTGAGTATCTCGGTGTGGATAGAAGTCAGGGGGGATTATTAATTGCAGAACCAGAACACCGTGATAGAATTGGTTTGCAAGTGTATCATGGTGCAAAGGTTTTAAAGAAACGACATAACGTCGCAGCACCATATGATGGCGCGCATCCACAGGTAGAACGAGATCAGGAGCAAGGTAATGCGGAAGGAGGGAATCAGATGACAGAAATGCAAATTTTTATGGCTCAACATGAGTATGAAATGGCTAGACAACGAGCATTTCAAGATTGGCAGTATCATCAAAGCCAAATCATAAGTCATTGTGCAAACATAAATACAAACTACATTCCTACTCAAATGCCCATATTTCCTCCCTGGACTACACAGACCCGACCACCGTTCCCTACATATAACCCAGCTCAAGCATTCTACAGCACTTACGGCTATGAATGGGATCCTTACTGGAACTATCCTCATCAACCGTAGTTTTCTTTTATTCCTATTTTTATTTATTTTGTAACTTTTAATTTTATACTTTTAATACTTCTTTTGATACTGTAATAGTTTTTATAATTTTCTAACTTTTATTATTAGATTTTAATAATTTTTGAACGTGGGGCGATATACCCAACTTCAAATATATATATATATATATATATATATATATATATATATATATATATATATATATATATATATATATATATATATATATATATATATATATATATATATATATATATATATATATGTTTGTAGTTTATCTTATGTACAAAATAGGGTAAAACAGCGCACTTTCAAAGACTGGCATTAAGTTCAGCAAAAGCAACTAATTTTGACGACAAGATGCAAAATAAATGTGATATAACAACTTCATGAATGAACAAATGATGTGCACCATTTATCATTCAAACAAACAACAATATGTTTGGAGACTTTGGTAAAATTTATTCATTTTTCTACGCTAATCACCCTCAATAATTTAAATTGTTAATGATTTCTTGCAAATGATGGCGTTGCAAGATCTTAAGTGTGGGAAGGGATTAAATTCATTCGGATTTTAAAAAAAAATTGACTTATACACTTGATTTAATAGCCACTGTTAAAATACTAGTAAAGCAGTAGTTGTTGATGTGCGTAGAGGTGTATACGAAATAGTTATATTTTTACAACAAAATACTATTAAATACGATACAATTTTACACAAGTTATTTATTTATTTATAGAGTGGATATACCTAAACCTTGCTACAACACTTATAGGCAGTGTACCTAATCGTACAGTAGTGTAGTTTTTAGTAAGTCCGGTTCGTTCCACAAGGAATCTTTTAAACAAGCTTAACGCTATATTAGTTTTAACTTATAAAAATACAAATATATATATATAAGTAATATTATTATTATAAAATGGGGTTTTTACCGTTTAATGACCGATTTGTCGATTTTAAAACTTTAGTCGCAGTTAAAACCTAATGTAAAATATTAATTATATAAAAGACTTAATTTAAAACGTAAAGTAAATAACGATAACGAAAGTGCGATAAAATAAAAGTGCGATAAAATAAAATTGCGATAATTAAAGAGTACGATAATTAAAAGTGCAATTAAATACAATGACAATTAATAAAAGTGCGATAATTAGAAGTGCAATTAAATATGAAAATAAAGGAATTATGCTTATTTAAACTTCCGTAATCATAATGTTTGACGTGTTGATTTTATTCCCATGGGTTAATTGTCCTTTGTCCTGGATTATTTAATATGCCCGTCTGGTTTTTGTTCGTAACAGTCCATCAGTCATAAATATAAAGTGCGAGTGTCCTCGTCAAATTATCCTTATATTCGAAGTCAAATATTCCAACTAATTGGGGACTTAAACTGTAACAAGGTCTTAATACTTTGTTTAATAATTACACCATGATATCGACTGTGTATAACCCAAGGTTTTAATACTTTGTTATCAATTATGCCAAGTGTCCTTGTACATAATTTCACCCTTGTTTTAATAATTCCATAGACTATTAATCCATTCCCGTGTCCGGTTAAATGAACGATTATTCGTACATATAAATATCCCGCCCATCGTGTCCGATCGAGTGTATATAGTTATTTCTAGGTACGTCCAATTGTAAATCTTTACATTAAATTAACAAACTATCATTTAGTTAAACAAATATAAAGCCCATTAATAGCCCATAGTCTAATTTCCACAAGTGTCGTTCTTTTGTCCAAACCCCAATTATGGTACAAAGCCCAATTACCCAATTTTAGTATTTTAGCCCAACATCATGATTACTTCGTTTTAAATAAGCATAATAATAACTTAGCTACGAGACATTAATTTAAAAATAACATTAACCATAACTTACAGTGATTAAAAATAGCGTAGCGTTACACGGACAGAATTTCGACTTACACCCTTACAACAATCGCTAACATACCCTTTATTATTAGAATTTAAAATTAAAATTAAAATTAAAATATAAATATATATATAAATACGTTGAGATAGATGAAGGGAAAAAGATGTGTTTTTGGTGCAGAATTCGTTGCCTTTTATAGGCCCACTTCGTACTGTAGAGTACCGCGAGTGCGGTAGTTTCCTTCACAAAAGTACCACGAGTGCAGATCTGTGGATTCCAGCTCACTCTTTGATTTAAACGTGGGCTGCTGCAATTTTTTAATATATATATATATATATATATATATATATATATATATATATATATATATATATATATATATATATATAATTTATATAATTATATATATTATATTATATTCTTGTGCATAGTTGACTTGTAATTTTTTATCCGTTACGTCGAGCGTTGAAAGTTGACTCATGTCCCGGTTCCGGATTTTCGAACGTCCTTTCGTACGATTTAATATCGTGTACTTTGCGTTTTGCGTCTTGTACTCTTGTAATTTTGAGACGTTTATCATCAATAATTTGAACCACTTTGATTGTATTTTGTACTTTTGAGCTTTTTGGTCGTTTGCGTCTTCAATTCATCGAATCTGTCTTTTGTCTTCACCTTTTATTATTTAAACGAATATCACTTGTAAATAGAACAATTGCAACTAAAAGCTTGTCTTTCTTGAGGGATAATGCTATGAAATATATGTTCGTTTTTAGCATTATCAAATATTCCCACACTTGAGCGTTGCTTGTCCTCAAACAATATAGTCTTGAAATAAAAATACTAGAATCACTTCTTTATTCTTCACACTTTGTACATCAGTGATTTCTATACGGCGGTATAAACAATGGTAGTAACATTGTAGTTTACAGTCTCACATGACTATGAAAATTTAGATCCATTAAGGAAATTGGATCTTTATGAAAACATTTAATCTTTTGAAAATTAAATCTAGCTTTTACCCTAGATAAGTTTTCCGGAATAACCCTTTACCGGTGTTTGCAAATTGTTTTTGTGGGTTTGGTGGGTTTCAGATTTGAAAATTTTAGCTCAAAACTTGTGGTTTTGTGTCACCCACTTGCTAACCTTGTATTGGGAAAGCAACACGTCCAGTATACTTGCTCCGTACATTACCTTTCGGTAAACTACCGTCCGGTTGTAAAGGAAAGCGTTGAACAAGCAACTGTTAAGGCAATGTCCCCTGACATGCTTTTAATTAGGGTCTATAACGTGTCGGATGCAATTACTATCCTTGGTAGGAGCAATAGTAAATCTCACCCTTATAATTTTTATTCGGTCTGGCACAAGGTCCTGTTTTGACCATGCTATGCAACCACCATTCTTACGGTTGACACCCGATTTGGTTCAGGTGACCTAATGAATTCCAGGTGAATTCCTAGGATTTTACGTTCAATGGTAATGAACGCATTAAAAATAGGGTTTTCCGAAAACAAATCGGTTTGTAATTTTGATCAAAATATTTTCTCTTTCAAGCTCGAGTTTAGATATCATTGAATTCCATGAGTTTGTAATTCTCAATCTTTAAGGTCAATCTCAAGGATTGAGTAATATCAGTCTTAAAAGCTGATTTTTGATCTTTTAAGGAGATTATCCTTTCTGGGGATCTGATTCATTAGTCTTATCCAGCTAATTTGCACGGCGTCCTCCCCATTTTACAAGACAGATCCTCTCATGGTTAGGATAAGTCTGACCACTTGGCGACCCTGTTTGATGCTGAGATCCGTGGATTTTCTGCTGATTTTAGAGATGACTTTTCTAGATTTTTCGTCAACCTACAGCTGGTCTGGACGACAACTTCCTGACCTAAATCAAGAATCGCGTTTCTTTTTTCGGAAGACTTTACTTCCTTTTAATGATGGAATTGATTCATCGTGTAGATCCATCTTTCTTTCAAATAAATTACAGTAAATTGGGTAAAACTGTTTAGATTAGTCTAAAGCAAAAGTATTTTCAATCATTTGTTACAAAAATATGTGACATATGTTCAAAATAACTTGGTAATTTTTCCCACACTTGGCTTTTATTTTCCTTTTTATTGTCCTCTATTCCATTTTAAATGAATTCTAATATTTTGGGTTGTTTCTCAATTTATGTCCTTTCCGAGGTAATAATAATTTCGGTGTTAACACCTAGTTTTATCGTTCATAAATATGTATAAACATGATTTTGAGTTCATTTAATTGAAAATTTTGAAAAATTTTACTAGAATTGGGTAGTCAGTATATAAGACTAGGGCTGTTCTTTATTATCAGAGAGCACTAGATTCTAATACAACTACTGCGTTACTAGTATTTTTAATGGTAACCAAGTGTTTAAGTTAAAAATTTTAAAAATCCAAAAGAATTTAACCCCTTCCCACACTTAAGATCTTGCAATGCCCTCATTTGCAAGAAATCAGTAACAATTTAAATTATTGAGGGTGATTAGCGTAGAAAAATGATTAAATTTTACCAAAGTTTTCAAACATATTGGCGTTTGTTTGCTGAATGATAAATGGTGCACATCATTTGTTCATTCCGTCTTGTTGTTACATCACATTTGTTTTTCATTTTGTCGTCAAAAGTACTAGCTTTTGCTGAACTTAATGCCAGTCTTTAAAAATGCGCTGTTTTACTCTGTTTTGTACATGAGAAAAACTACAAACATATACATACATATTTTTGAAGTTGGGTATATCACCCTACATTTAAAAATTATTAAAAATCTAATAATAAAAGTTAGAAAATAAAAAACTATTAAAATATCAAAAGAAATATTAAAAGTATAAAATTACAAGTTATCAAATAAATAAAAATAAAAATAAAAGAAATCAGGGTTGATAAGGCTGGTGCCAGTATGGATCCCATTCATAGCCGTATGTACTGTAGAATACTTGAGCTGGGTCATATGTAGGGTACGGTGGTCGGGTCTGTATAGTCCAAGGAGGAAATACGGGCATTGGAGTCGCAATGTAAGTTGCATTTATGTGTGCACGATGACTCATGATTTGGTTTTGATAATACTGCCAACCTTGAAATGCTCGTTGTCTAGCCATTTCATACTCATGATGAGCCATAAAAAGTTGCATTTCTGTCATCTCATTCGCCCCTCCCGCGTTACCTTGCTGCTGATCTCTTTCGACCTGTGGGTGCGAGCCCTCATATGGTGCTGCAGTGTTATGTTTTTTCTTTAAAACCTTAGCACCATGATATACTTTTAAACCAATTGTATCACGGGGTTCCGGTGCTGCAATTATTAATCCCCCCCGATTTCTATCGACACCGAGATACTCAGCAATTAGGGTAACAAAGATACCACCTCCTATTATCCCATTAGGCCGTATACTCTTAACTATAGCTGATAAATAATAACCCACACAATAGGGTATACTCACAGCGCTTTGTGGGTCTCGAATGCACATGAGATAAAATAAATCATTCTCATTTACTTTCTCTTTGTTCTTACCTCGCTGTGTAATCGAATTTGCTAAGAACCTATGGATTACTCTTAGCTCAGCTCTATCAATATCAGTATAAGAGTTATTCCCCCCACGAAATCGTGTATGCCTAGTCATTCTACTCCATACACCATTCATATCAAAATTCTCATCTATTCTCCTACCATTAAGTATCAACCCTTGACAATCAGTAGATGCCAACTCCTCAGGCGTATATATACACAAAGCCTGAGCCATGTCTAGTAGAGACATATGGCGCATCACACCTCCTAATAAAAATCTAATAAAACTATGATCGGTTAAGGTAGATACCCGATCATTTATTTCAATACTACACAATAACTCCACACACCATTCTCTATATACACGTCTACGTATATTAAACAAACGTTCCCAATCAGTAAAAGTAGAATTACCATACCTTTGCATAAGTAATTCTCTGATTGGACCGGCTAATCCAACTGTTTCTAATGGTTCCCAATCTATGACTCTAGGTACTTCAACAACATTAGACTGAAGGGTGTGCAAGTTCCTCTGGTATTTTGTATAATCTATCTAATGTCGATCAAACCTTAAATTAGGATGTAAATCTGCCAATTCTATATTTGAATATGGAATGTATTGATGTGGTAGTTCTTGTCTATATAGGTCATTAATCTCCTGTTCTGCTGCATTCTCAGGAGGAGCATTGTGAGCCTGAGATGCGGATGAAGATTCACCCTTTCAGTCTGCAAAACATATCAAACACAATTTTTGTGCATCCAAATATGCATTAGTGTTAGCAAAATCATAAATCAAAACAATTACAATGACATGTTTAATCTATATTAAACTTTATACAAATTTTCATAATATTAACAATTCTACGCTTTTACAAATGAACATATATGAGAATGTATACAATGATCTTTAGCTTTTATCTCAAATAACATGTCAAAATAATCATTACTAGCAATTAAACAAGTTCCAATTGGCATTCATATCAATTAAATTGAGTTCATGCATTTTTGACTCAAAAAGTCCACTTTAATTCTTGAAAATCATGTTTAGGATCAAAGTTTTGATAATTTAGCAACCTAAACATGTTACACTACTCAATTTAGTATAGACTAACAACAAAATTTGGCCATAACCTGTTTATATCAAAAAGCCCCATTTTTTCTCAAGAACACAAACCCTAGATTACTCAAAATTTGAAGTTTAAGGCTTCTAATCATGTTAAATAGCATCAATCTAGGTTATACAAGCACAATATACAATCAATTCAAACACAATTACACTAGAAATCATCAAAATCAAATTATGAATATTTTGTTCAAGAACACTAATAACCCGAATTAAATGGTGTTTAGATGTAGAAATTATCGATTTTCTTGAGTAACTTCTTGGTAGCATCCTTCTCAACATGATTTTAGCAAAAAATTTGATGTTTATCGGTGAAAAATCGCGAAATTGGGAGTGGTTTGTGTGTATTTTTCGCAGAAAAAAAATAAAATGGGATGGGGTGTGGTGTGGAAACTGGTCTGTTCGACCAGTTTATCTGACTGGGTTTTGCACCCTCCGCGAGTGCGGATGTGGGTACCCACAAAGTACCGCGAGTGCGGTTGTTTTTTTTTTATTTTATAAAACCTTTAATAATAAAACAATTTATGGAGTAATTTAAAATTTTGTTTTCCTTTTTTATTTAGGATGAGGTTGTTTCGGTATGTTGACCTAGTCCATCCCTCGACAAAATTTTAAAATTTCGTCATTTTAAAACGTTGTTTTAAAAGCAAAGATTTTTGGGTTTTTTAATGTTTTTGGCGTACTTTAAGTCAATAAGATTAAAAATAATGATAATAAAAGTTCTCGTCCCTCCCTTGGGTAGAGCAATTTCGGTTCAACGACCTAGTCTTCAACTCACGACGAATTTTAAAAATCATATTTTTAACTTAACAAAATAAAGTACATTTTTGTTTTTAAATTCACACCAAACTTAAATTTAAAAATGCATAACTTTAAAAATTCATATTAATAAAATTTAAAAATTCACACTAAACTTATATTATATTTTTGGTTTTATACATACAAACTTATATTAAAAATATTAATTTTCCAAATATTTACAAACTTAAATATATTGATTTTAAAAAGTTTAAAATATCAATTTAATATTTATATATTAATTTTAAAAACAAAGTAAAAATAAAATTAAAAATCTTTTTGGCTTTTATCCCACTTTAATCAATCAAATATTATCAAAAATATGCGCCCCTCTTTTCGGTAAAGTAATTTCGGTTTTATAACCTAGTTTAACTCATGACGAATTTTTAAAATATTTTGGGTTGATTGATTAAAGATATTTATACCTTAAGAATAAACGGTAAATTTCGCAGTGATGTAATAAATTTTTGTATGATATCAATAATTTCGGTCGCAAGACCTAATTTTATCGAATACCAATTTAATACTTTATAGCGAACGATTTAGCGTTTATTATCAAAAGGTTAAAAAAAAAAAAAAGACTGTACATACTTACCTGTGAAATAGATTTCTTAGTGATATGCTCTAGCCCACTCATAAGATAGTCGGACTAATTGGTTTTCCATAGCTACATAGGCGTAACCACGAGCATTCAACGTTTTTTCTTCTAAACATATGAATGGTCCATCTCTGCATAAAGTAACGTATTCGGTATTGGAATATGTCTGATTATTCGAGCATTTTCCTTCGTGTGACCATTTTCCTCATTTGTGACATCTTTCAAGGTGTCGTGCTCTTCTTTTCGCTGTGGATTTTGATTTTCCTTTACCAAATTGTAACTTATTATTTTCGTTCCTGGATTCTTTTCTTACTCCGTCCAATTTACCTCTGATTAATGATACTATTTCACTTGGAAGGGTGTCATTATTACGTTTAGTGATCAAAGCATGTAGCATTAGACCATGGTTTAGTTCACAGGAAGTCTTCATCTCGTAAAACCTAAAAAAATAAAAATTCAGAATGGGGGGAGAAGACTAGTTCTTTAGGGTCTGCTAGGGAAAGACCATTCGGATTCCATTTTCGAGAACTACACGAAAACAGAACATCTAACTCTAATAGAAATACATATTATCCTTTAAAGATTTGTTTCTCCCCACACTTAGTTAGCTGTGGTGTCGAAATTGTGATTAACTTCGTTGTCAACTTCCATCGGACTATCTATGTAATGTTTAACTCTGTGACCATTAACCATAAATTCAATCCCATTTAAATTTATTAATTCTACTGTTCCGTATGGGAAAACTCTTTTGACTATGAATGGTCCAGACCATCTTGATTTCAATTTTCCAGGAAATAGCTTGAATCGTGAATTGAAAAGAAGAACTCTGTCTCCTTCTTTAAATTCTTTCGAACTTCTGATTCTTTTATCATGCCATTTCTTCGTTCTTTCCTTATAGATTAACGAATTTTCATATGCTTCATGTCTTAATTCTTCTAATTCGTTTAATTGACTTAACCGTGGACGTCCAGCTTCATGTAAATCAAGATTACATGTCTTCAAAGCCCAAAATGTTTTGTGTTCAATTTCTACTGGAAGATGACATGCTTTTCCATAAACGAGTCTGAAAGGTGTGGTTCCAATTGGAGTTTTGTAGGCCGTTCTAAAAGCCCATAGTGCATCCTCCAATTTCATGGACCATTCCTTCGGATTTGATCCTACGGTTTTTTCTAGAATACGTTTTAAAGCTCGGTTGGTATTTTCAACTTATCCACTTGTTTGTGGATGATAAGCGGTTGAGATTTTATGAGTTACTCCATATCTTTGGAGAACTTTCTCAAGTTGATTATTACAGAAATGAGTTCCCCGATCACTTATTAAAGCTTTCGGTGTTCCAAACCTTGCAAAAAGACGTTTTAAAAAGTTGACTACAACTCGTGCATCGTTAGTTGGGAGAGCTTGTGCTTCCGCCCATTTAGATACATAATCAATGGCTACGAGAATGTATAGATTATTATGAGATTTTGGAAATTGACCCATAAAGTCAATACCCCAAATGTCAAATACTTCACATACTTGAATGACATTTTGTGGCATTTCATCACGTTGACTTATTTTTCGGCCCTTTTACATGCATCACAGAATTTGCAAAGAAGGTGTGCATCTTTGAAAATTGTAGGCCAATAGAATCCAGCATCATAAACTTTTCTTGCTGTTAGTTGAGGCCCATAATGCCCTCCTATTGGTCCTGTGTGACAATGGTTTAAGATTTGACTGGCTTCATTTCCGAATACACATCGGCGTATTATTCCATCGGGACAACTTTTAAACAAATGTGGATCTTCCCAGAAATAGTGTTTTATATCACTAAAGAATTTCTTTCGTTTTTGGTACGATAATCCTTTTTCAAGGAATCCACATACTAAGTAGTTTGCATAGTCTGCAAACCATGGAATTTCACTATAATCTATCTTCAATAGATATTCATCAGGAAAGTTGTCTTGTATGGCCGATTCATTTAGAACTTCTAATTCGGATTTTTCAAGACGAGAAAGATGATCAGCGGCGAGATTTTCTGCTCCCTTTTTGTCTCGGATTTCAATATCGAACTCTTGTAAAAGTAAGATCTAACGGATTAATCTTGGTTTGGCATCTTGTTTCGAAAATAGGTATCTAAGAGCAGAATGGTCGGTATAGACCATCGTTTTAGCTAGAACGAGATATGAATGAAATTTGTCAAAAGCAAAGACAATAGCAAGGAGTTCTTTTTCAGTAGTTGTGTAGTTCATTTGTGCTCCTTGTAACGTCTTACTAGCATAATATATAGGTTGAAATCGTTTCTCAATTCTTTGTCCTAAAACGGCTCCCATTGCAAAATCACTTGCATCGCACATAAGTTCAAATGGTAGATTCCAATTTGGAGTTATCATGATCGGCGCATTAGTGAGTTTTTCTTTAAGAATATTAAAAGATTTGATACATTCATCTGAAAAGATGAATGGAGCATCCTTTTCTAGGAGTTTATTCATAGGAGTGGCAATTTTAGAAAAATCTTTTATGAAACGTCGGTAAAAACCGGCATGCCCTAGAAAACTCCTAACTCCTCTAACATTGGTGGGATGTGGAAGTATAATAATTACATCTACTTTAGCTCTATCCACTTCAATTCCTTCCTTTGAGATTTTATGACGAAGAACGATGCCTTCTTTAACCATGAAATGGCATTTCTCCCAATTAAGTACTAGATTTGATTGTTCTCATCTAATAAGCATTCGTTCAAGATTAACTAGACATGATTCAAATGTATCACCGAAGACTGAAAAGTCATCCATGAAAACTTCCATGCATTCTTCTATCATGTCGTGAAAAATCGCCATCATGCACCTTTGAAAGGTTGCAGGGGCGTTGCAAAGTCCAAATGGCATGCGTTTGTAAGCAAAAGTACCATAAGGGCACGTGAACGTGGTTTTCTCTTGATCCTCGGGTGCTATTGGAATTTGAAAATATCCGGAAAAACCATCAAGAAAACAATAGTAACTGTTTTCGGCTAATCTTTCCAACATTTGATCAATAAAAGGTAAGGGAAAGTGATCTTTTCTGGTGGCGTCATTTAATTTTCTATAATCAATACAAACACGCCATCCTGTTACAGTCCTAGTAGGAATAAGCTCATTTTTTTCATTTGTGATGACAGTCATACCACCCTTCTTAGGTACGCATTGAACTGGGCTTACCCATAGACTATCAGAAATTGGATAAATTAAACCTGCATCTAGTAGTTTAATAATTTCTTTCTTAACAACATCTTGCATATTAGGATTTAGTCTTCGTTGGCGTTGCACATACGTTTTATGACCTTCTTCCATAAGGATTTTATGTGTGCAATAGGAAGGACTTATTCCTTTAATATCATGAATCTTCCATGCAATGGCTGGTTTATGAGCTTTTAACACAGAAATGAGTTGAGATTTTTCATTTTCAGTAAGAGAAGACGATATTATTACAGGTAATTCAGATTCACCATGTAAATAAGCGTATTCCAAATGGTTTGGAAGTGGCTTTAACTCTAATGTCGGTGGTTCTTATATCGATGATTTATATCGATATCTGTCTTCTTCTTTTAGCATTTGAATTTCTTCTGTTGTTGGTTCATATCCATTAGCCATAAGTGTAGCTAACATTTCAGTTTCATCAATTGGTTCAGTTCCTTCTCCTAAAGAACATTCTCCTGTTCCTTGTAATTCTGGAAATTCTTCTAACAATTCTGCATGTGATTCTATAGTTTGAATATAATAACATGTATCATCTGCAGATTGCGGTTGTTGCATTGCTCTCTCAACTGAAAAGCTAACACTCTCGTCCTCTATACTTAAGGTCAGTTTCTTACCAAACACGTCTATCATTGCTTTAGCCGTGTTTAAGAATGGTCTTCCTAATATGAGAGGAACTTGAGAATCTTCTTCCATATCCAGAATAAAAAAAATCTATTGGAAATACTAAAGTACCAACTTTAACTAGCATGTTCTCCATTATCCCTCTAGGATATTTTACTGATCGATCTGCTAGTTGTATACTTATTCGTGTTGGTTTCAATTCTCCAAGGTCTAGTTTAGTGTATAGTGAGTATGGCATTAAATTTATACTAGCACCTAAGTCTGCCAATGCTTCTATTGAACTAAGACTACCCAGAAAACATGGAATTGTGAAACTTCCTGGATCAGATAATTTTTCTGGTATCCTATTCAACAGTACTGCTGAACAATTAGCATTCATAGTAACAGCCGAGAGTTCTTCCATTTTCTTTCTATTTGTGATTAGATCTTTTAGAAATTTAGCATATCTAGGCATTCCTGAAATTACATCAATGAAAGGAAGATTTACATTTATCTGTTTAAACATATCCAAGAATTTGGATTGCTCGGCTTCAAGTCTCTCTTTTCTCATTTTACTCGGATAAGGAAGTGGTGGTTGATATGGTTTAACATAAGGTTTAGCCTTAACTGTGTTATCTTTATTAACCTTTTCAACTACCGGTTCTTTTTCCTTATCTTGCTCAGGTTGTTGTTCTTGTGGAGTAGGAATAGTTTCATCAGAAATTATAGGTATTTCAGGTGGTTTAAGTGTAATACCACTTCTCGTGATAATGGCTTTAGCTGTTTCATTCCGGGGGTTAGCATTTGTATCACTAGGTAGACTTCCTGGTTTTCTTTCACCTATTAACCTTGCTAGGTTGCTCACTTCTTGTTCCAGATTTTAAATAGAAGCTTGTTGATTTCTAAATGCTTGAGCATTTTGTTCATTGGTTTATTTCTGAGATGTGAAAAACTGTGTTTGAGATTCAACTAGCTTCGACATCATATCTTATAAATTTGGCTTTTTATCATCGGTTTATGGTGGTTTATTTTGAAAATTAGGTCTTTGCTGATTGTAAGTATTATTGGATACTTGTTGATTGTTAGGACCTTGTTGATTGTTGTATGGAACATTTCGGTTATAATTCTGGTTTTGATTGTAGATCGGTCTTGGCGGTTGATAATTATTCTGATAATTATTTCCAGGCCTTTGGTTTATGTATGAAACATTCTCTCTTTGTTCCATTGTTAGTTCAATACTGAGACAATCTTTTGTCAAATGTGGTCCTCCACAATGCTCACAACTAATTCGTATTGAGTGAATATATTTAGTCATCTTTTCCATTCGTCTCTCGACAGCATCTATCTTTGCGGAAATGGAATCAAAGTCATGGCTAGAATCGGCTCTAGCTGCTTTAGATGATCTAACGATATCTTTTTCTTGATGCCACTCATGTGAGTGGGAAGCAGTGTTATCAATAATTTTGTAAGCATCAGTTGCTGTTTTCTTCATAATGGAACCACCCGCTGCTATATCTATGTCTTTCCTTGTAGTGATGTCGCATCCTTGGTAGAATATTTGTACTATTTGACAAGTGTCTAAACCATGTTGCGGACATCCTCTCAATAACTTTCCAAATCTTGTCCAAGCTTCATATAAAGTTTCATTTGGCTTTTGTGTGAACGTAACAATTTCTCCTTGAAGTCTTACAACTTTAGATGCCGGAAAGAATTGTTTAAGAAATTTTTCAACTAAAACGTCCCATGTATCAATCGCCCCTTCAGGTAACGATTCTAACCAATCTTTGGCTTCTCCCTTTAAAGTCCAGGGAAATAACATGAGATATATCTGTTCATCTTCAACTTCTCTTATTTTAAATAGTGTGCAGATCCTATTAAAGGTACGAAGATGTTCATTTGGATCTTCCTTCGGCGCACCACTAAATTGGCATTGATTTGTTACCATGTGTAGGATTTGTCCTTTTATTTCATAATCTGGCGCATTAATGTCAGGTTGAGTAATTGCGTGACCTTGGCCAGTGCGTTTAGCTCTCATTCGGTCTTCCATACTTAGAGGTTCCAGATTTTTCATGATTGAATTTGTTGAATCTGAATCACTATAGGATTCTGATTTAATGGTAGGTTCCTCAACAATCTCTGTTTGAATGATTGGTGGTTCCGGAGGAAAGATTAATGGTTCAGGATCTATGAATTATCCCTGAATATTCTCCGGATTCTCAATTGTGAGGTCGGGTTCAAAAAATAGATTATCAGAAATTTGAATTGGAGTAATTGGTCGACGGGATGACGATTCTAAAGAAAAATCAACGGCGACAATATTTGCTAGATGTCTTGATCGAGTTACAGGTGGTGAACGTACAAAAGGTGATGAACGTTTTGCTTGGTGCATTCACTGAATATCCTATTTGTTATAAAAATAAGAAAGAAAAATTATATAAGTTATCCAATTAATAGACTTTTCTGATTTTGCCCACGTTTCGAATAGCCAAAAGATGCAGCAGAGGGGCAGAATTCGTTTGGTCTCAATATAATTGAGTACTGTTTGGCTCCAATAACCCGGTCCACGTACAAATCCAACTATTACTACGAACCAGAAAATTTTGATGTCTATCAATTTAACCGCTTAAAATAATTTTTCGTAATTTAAAGAAATTTTAGAGAAGAAATAGAAAAAAAAATCTAAGTCCTAAAACTAGAATGTCGAGAAATAAGAAAGAAAAAGAGCGCGTCGAAAAACTTCGAAAAATAAAAAGTCGAAAAATAATAGGCGTCGAAAAATAAAAATAAGAAAGTAGCGCGTCGAAACTTAAAAAGGAACTAAAAACTAAGAATTAAAAGTTGCGTTTAAAAATATTAAAGCTTAAAAGGAATACTATATCCCAAATGGCAATAACTTAAAAAGGTACTAAAATATAAAAATGACGTCGCAAAATTCTAAAGCACCTAAATCTTAGTCTAAAGAAAAAGCACTTAAGGGATTTTACGGCAAAGCCTAAAAATCTAGAAATAAAAATATTATGGCAAAAACTATGTCTTAAAACTAAATATGAACGAAAAATATAAAAATTACGCTAAAACAATTAAAAAGATACAAAATATAAAAATAATCTTAAAATTGTAAAAAGTACAATTTTTATAAAAATATTATTTTTATATTATTTATTTTATAAAATTAGTAATTTTATAATTTAATTAAACAAATTAAACTTAAAATACAAATTAACTAAAAACTAAATTAACTAATTAAATAATCTAACCCTAATTAGGGTTTAATAATAATAATATTTATTAAATTAAACCCTAAATCGTAATTAATGCTGGCTGAGGCTTGACCTGTCAGAAAGCTCCGCGAGTGCGGATCCTAGCTGGCATAAAGTACCGCGAGTGCGGATTATAGAGATTCAGCTGAGGTGCTCATGCAGGTTCAGTGTTTTTATTTTTTTTGTTTTTTGTGTCTTGTTTTTTAATTTTCTGTTTAAAAAAAATGTTTTATAATATAACTAAAACTTATATTTTAAATACAAATCACTTATTAGTATTTTATAACTAAAAATACCTTATTATTTTTTATTTTTTTTAAAAAAAACCTTAAAGATATATATTTTTTATGTTTTTATATTTTTGATATTTAAAACTTATGTAAATATATTTTTACAAAAATAACGTAAAAACTATATATTTTTTTTAATAATAATAGCGTCTCGCTTCGGCGTTAAGTGTTGGTCCCCGGCAGCGGCGCCAAAAATACTTGATGTGCGTAGAGGTGTAAACGAAATAGTTATATTTTTACAACAAAATACTATTAAATACGATACAATTTTACACAAGTTATTTATTTATTTATAGAGTGGATATACCTAAACCTTGCTACAACACTTATAGGCAGTGTACCTAATCGTACAGTAGTGTAGGTTTTAGTAAGTCCGGTTCGTTCCACAGGGAATCTTTTAAATAAGCTTAACGCTATATTAGTTTTAACTTATAAAAATACAAATATATATAAGTAATATTATTATTATAAAATGGGGTTTTTACCGTTTAATGACCGGTTTGTCGATTTTAAAACTTTAGTCGCAGTTAAAACCTAATGTAAAATATTAATTATATAAAAGACTTAATTTAAAACGTAAAGTAAATAACGATAACGAAAGTATGATAAAATAAAAGTGCGATAAAATAAAATTGCGAAATTAAAGAGTACGATAATTAGAAGTGCAATTAAATACAATGACAATAAATAAAAGTGCGATAATTAGAAGTGCAATTAAATATGAAAATAAAGGAATTATGCTTAATTTAACTTCCGTAATCATGATGTTTGACGTGTTGATTTTATTCCCATGGGTTAGTTGTCTTTTGTCCTGGATTATTTAATATGCCCGTCTGGTTTTTGTCCATAACAGTCCATCAGTCATAAATATAAAGTGCGAGTGTCCTCGTCAAATTATCCTTATATTCGAAGTCAAATATTCCAACTAATTGGGGACTTAAACTGTAACAAGGTCTTAATACTTTGTTTAATAATTACACCATGATATCGACTGCGTGTAACCCAAGGTTTTAATACTTTGTTATCAATTATGCCAAGTGTCCTTGTACATAATTTCACCCTTGTTTTAATAATTCCATAGACTATTAATCCATTCCCGTGTCCGGTTAAATGAACGATTATTCGTACATATAAATATCCCGCCCATCGTGTCCGATCGAGTGTTTATAGTTATTTCTAGGTACGTCCAATTGTAAATCTTTACATTAAATTAACAAACTATCATTTAGTTAAACAAATATAAAGCCCATTAATAGCCCATAGTCTAATTTCCACAAGTGTCGTTCTTTTGTCCAAACCCCAATTATGGTACAAAGCCCAATTACCCAATTTTGGTATTTTAGCCCAACATCATGATTACTTCGTTTTAAATAAGCATAATAATAACTTAGCTACGAGACATTAATTTAAAAATAACATTAACCATAACTTACAGTGATTAAAAATAGCGTAGCGTTACACGGACAGAATTTCGACTTACACCCTTACAACAATCGCTAACATACCCTTTATTATTAGAATTTAAAATTAAAATTAAAATTAAAATATATATTTATATATAAATACGTTGAGATAGATGAAGGAAAAAAGATGTGTTTTTGGTGCAGAATTCGTTGCCTTTTATAGGCCCACTTCGCACTGTAGAGTACCGCGAGTGCGGTAGTTTCCTTCACAAAAGTACCGCGAGTGCGGATCTGTGGATGCCAGCTCACTCTTTGATTTAAATGTGGGCTGCTGTAATTTTTTAATATATATATATATATATATATATATATATATATATATATATATATATATATATATATATAACTTATATAATTATATATATATTATATTATATTCTTGTGCATAGTTGACTTGTAATTTTTTATCCATTGCGTCGAGCGTTGAAAGTTGACTCAGGTCCCGGTTCCGGATTTTTGAACGTCCTTTCGTACGATTTAATATCGTGTACTTTGCGTTTTGCGTCCTGTACTCTTGTAATTTTGAGACGTTTCTCATCAATAATTTGAACCTCTTTGATTGTATTTTGTACTTTTGAGCTTTTTGGTCGTTTGCGTCTTCAATTCGTCGAATCTGTCTTTTGTCTTCACCTTTTATTATTTAAACGAATATCACTTGTAAATAAACAATTGTAACTAAAAGCTTGTCTTTCTTGAGGGATAATGCAATGAAATATATGTTCGTTTTTAGCATTATCAGTTGTATTAGAATCTAGTGCTCTCTGATAATAAAGAACAGTCCTAGTCTTATATACTGACTACCCACTTCTATTAAAATTTTTAAATTTTTTTTTAAATAAATGAATTCAAAATCTCGTTTATACATATTTATGAACGATAAAAATAGGTGTTAACACCGAAATTATTGTTACCTCGGAAAGGACATAAATTGAGAAACAACCCAAAATGCTTAAATTCATTTAAAATGGAATAGAAGATAGTCAAAAGGCAAAGAAAAAAAAATAAAAGGCAAGTGTGGGAAAAATTTACCAAGTTATTTAGAACATATATCACATATCTTTGTACAAATAATTGAAGATATTTTTTTTTTTTGACGATATTAATCAGTGTTACCCAGTTTATTGGAATGAAAAAGGAAGTACAGTCTTCCGAGAAAAAGACACGCGCTTCTTGATTTAGGTCAGGAAGTTGTCGTCCAGACCAGTTGTAGAGTCTACGAAAAACCTTGAAAAGTTTTCTCAAAAATCAGCTGGAAATCCACGGACCTCAGCATCAAACAGGGTCGCCAAGTGGTCAGACTTAGCCTATCCATAAGAGGATCCGTCTCGTACAATGGGGGGCACCATGCAAATTAGCTTATAAGACTAATGAATCAGATCCCCAGAAAGGATAATCTTCTTAAAGATTAAAAATCAGCATTTAAGCCTGATATTACGCAATCCTTGAGATTGACCTTAAAGATTGAGAATTCAAACTCATGGAATTCAATGATATCTAAACTCGAGTTTGAACGAGAAAATATTTTGATCAAATTACAAACCGATTTGTTTTCTGAAAACACATTTTCAATGCGTTCATTACCATTGAACGTAAAATCTTAGGAATTCACCTGGAATTCATTAGGTCACCTGAACCAAATCGGGTGTCAACCGTGAGAACGGTGGTTGCATAGCATGGTCGAAGACAGGACCTTGTGCCAGACTGAAAAACTATAGGGTGATCTTTACTATTGCTCCTACAAAGGATAGTAATTGCATCCGACACGTTGTGGACCATGAACATATGCATGTCATTAGACATTGCCTTAACAGTTGCTTGTTCAACGCTTTCCTTTACAACCGGACGGTAGTTTACCGAAAGGTAATATACGGAGAAAGTATACTGGACATGTTGCTTTACTAATACAAGGTTAGCAAGTGGGTGACACAAAACCACAAGTTTTGAGCTAAAATTTTCAAATCTATCTAGGGTAAAAGCTAGATTGAATTTCAAAAGATCAAATATTTTCATAAAGATCCAATTTCCTAAAGGATCTAAAATTTTATAGTCATGTGGGACTGTAAACCACATCGTTACTACCATTGTTCATATCGCCGTATTAAAATCACTGATGTACAGAGTGTGAAGAATAAAGAAGTGATTCTAGTAAAGTTATATTCAAGTTCTATATTGCTTGAGGACAAGCAACGCTCAAGTGTGAGAATATTTGATAATGCTAAAAACGAACATATATTTCATAGCATTATCCTTCAAGAAATACAAGCTTTTAGTTGCAATTGTTCTATTTTCAAGTAATATTCGTTTAAATATTAAAAGGTGAAGACGAAAGACATATTCGACGATTTGAAGACGCAAACGACCAAAAAGCTAAAAAGTACAAAGTACAATCCAAGTGATTCAATTTATTGATGAGAAACGTCTCAAAATCACAAGAGTACAGGTCATAAAAAGCAAAGTACAAGATATTAAATTATACAAAAAGGCGTTCGAAAATCCGGAACCGAGACATCAACCAACTATCAACGTACGACTCAACGGAGCTGAAATTACAAGTTAACTATGCACAAAAATATAATATAATATATAATTAATTATATATATTATTATATATTATATTTATCAGCAGCCCACGTTTAATTCACTATGGTGAGATGGAATCCAAAGCACCGCGACTGCGGAGCTGTGAAGAGGAAAAATACCGCACTCGGGGAGCTGAACAGTTCAAAGTAGGCCTATAAAAGGCCGCGAATTCTGCTCGATTCATTACACCTTTTCTACTTCAATCTCTCAATCTATATTTATATTTATAATTTTAATTTTAATATTTAAGTTAATAATAATAATAAGGTTATTTTAGCGAATGTTTTAAATTTGTAAGTCAAAATTCTGTCCGTGTAACACTACGCGATTAATACTCATTGTAAGTTATGTTCAACCTTTTTAAATTAATGTCTCGTAGCTAAGTTATTATTATGTTTATTTAAGCCGAAGTAATCGTGATGTTGGACTAAATATTAAGACGGGGTTATTGGGCTTTGGACCATAATTGGGGTTTGGACAAAAGACCGACACTTGTGGAAATTGGACTATGGGCTATTAATGGGCTTTATATTTGTTTAACTGAATGATAGTTCATTAATTTAATATAGAGATTTACAATTTAAAGTAATTATAAATAACCACATACACTCGATTGGACACGATGGGCGGGATATTTATAAATATTAATAATCGTTCATTTAACCGGACACGGGAATGGATTAATAGTTAATGGACTCATTAAAACAGGGGTGGATTACATACAAAGACACTTGGTGTAATTGTTAATAAAGTATTAAAACCTTGGGTTACACGCAGTCGATAACCTGGTGTAATCATTAACAAAGTATTAAGACCTTGTTACAGTTTAAGTCCCCAATTAGTTGGAATATTTGACTTCGGGTATAAGGGTAATTTGACGAGGACACTCGCACTTTATATTAATGACCGATGGACTGTTATGGACAAAAACCAGATGGACATATCGAATAATCTAGGACAAAGGACAATTAACCCATAGTAATAAATTAAAATCAACACGTCGAACATCATGATTACAGAAGTTTAAATAAACATAATTCCTTTAATTTATATCTCATCGCACTTTTATTTATCATCATTTTATTGTATTGCACTTTTAATTATCGTACTTTTATTTATCGCACTTTTAATTATCGCACTTTTATTTATCGTCATTTACTTTACGCTTTAAATTAAGTTATATTTATTTTAATATTTTACATTAGGTTTTAATTGTGATTTAAGATATAAAATCGACAAACCGGTCATTAAACGGTAAAACCCCCTTTTTATAATAATAATAATATTACTTATATATATATTGATACAAATATAGTTTAAAACATATATAGCGTTAAACTCAGTTAGCTCCCTGTGGAACTAACCGGACTTACTAAAAACTACACTACTCTACGATTAGGTACACTGCCTATAAGTGTTGTAGTAAGGTTTAGGTATATCCCATTCTATAAATAAATAAATAACTTGTGTAAATTGTATCGTATTTAATAGTATTTCGTAGTAAAATATAATCTATTTAGTACTACACCTCGCACACATCACACACACATAGCCTAGTCTAAAAATCCTATGCTTAATCCCATGAGCCGACATGAGATCAAGAGGTCAAACTGAAACGATTCGTCCATATTACTATAAACGTGGTACGTTATTCATTGATCCCATAGCGAGGTATTTGACCTCTATGTGATACATTTTAGAAAATATTGCATTCGTTTCATAAAAAGCACATCATTATTATACATAATGCATGTTTTAAACAAGTGGGCGATTATTTAAGAAATAATCCCCAAAATACATCGGTTTTCAAATACTACACACGTGACGTAACAGTCGAATATAATACATGACAAAGGTTTTATTGAATGCAACACTTTATTTATATAAAAGTATGAGACTCCATGCACAGCTTGCTCAGATAATGCAACAGCGGAAGACTTTCTTAAGGACCTGAGAATAAACATGCGTAAACAGTCAACACAAAGGTTGGTGAGATATATAGGTTTATCATCGATATAAATATAGACCACAAGATTTCATAGTTATAAATATATGTACACTCGCAAGTGTATAAAAGTATTCTATAAATTCTTGAGCGCTTCGGTAACCATACTTAACCATTAATGTGGCATATTCCCTTTATTATGAAATCTCCCTACACTGTACCAAGTATAGTAAAAATGAAGTACTATGCAACCGTTTACGATACTAGAGCGACTAGCCCGGTTGGGGTTGTCAAACCCGATAGATCTATCAATAGGATTCGCGTATACATGTTCTTACAACATGTAAATATTAGTTACCAAGCTATTAGGGGAGATATGCAAAGTGGTACAACTCAACGTAGAATATATTTTAAGTACTTGTGTCTATGGCGTAAAACATAAAATGCATGTATTCTCATCCCAAAATATTTGTAGAGTTTAAAAATGGGACTATATACTCACAATTGTAAAAGTATATTAATAATAAGTTTTCAACTTATTAAAAATATGACCGTCGTCCTTGGATTCACGAACCTATAACAATAATAACGATTCAGATAATAACACGACATATGAATAAAATAAAGCAAGTTCATAGAATACTTATATAATAATTTTTAACATTTTATGTTAGTAGTCCATTGTTAGTAGTCCTTTGTTAGTAGTCCAAAATAGTCCGAAAAGTCCAACAGTCCAATAATCGGTATATATATATATATATAATCTTAGAATTACCCCACGACGTATTTTATACGTATTGTCTTTGCATCAACCCAGAGACGTATTGTATACGTATTATCTTAGAATTAACTAAGACGTATTGTGTACGTATTGTCTTTGGATTTATCAAAACGTATTGTATACTTATTGTGTTAGGACGTGCCAAGAATATTATTATACATATATACAATCACAGAATTAACCAAGATTATAATATTTTGTTATACTACTCATAACATGTCCAAATATATATAGGATATTGGAAAAGTTAACAAGGATATGGTTAATTTAGTTTTTATAATATAAATTTCGTCCATACAACGTTAATTTTAGCAGATTTTGTTTTGCTCGCCAAATATTCATTACAACTCAGTTTAAAGTGAATCAAATTGCTATGGATTCATTAAGAAGTAAATTTTACAAAACCAATTCGAAAATTTCATCCCAAGTAGTAATTTTTAGAGCTTTGCCCTCTTTTTGTGTCGGTGGACAGATTTGGAAAAATCCCGGCATCCACCCAATATATGATTTTTGATAAAATACTTCCACTTTGTCTAAAATCATGAAAAAAATACTGGAAGTCTTATTTACATATATTAACATATTTCAAAAGCCTTAGCCTCGAACTCAAAGTCTAAGATAGGTTTTTAATTCCCAACCCAAAACAGCCCGCTTTTTACCGAATGGAGATTAAAGGATATATGTTAAGTTTCAAGGTGTTCTTCATATGTACAAGTTATAACTTCTTATATTAACTTAATATAACATCATAATACATATAAATAAGTGTTATTAGAGTTAAGTTAGAAAGATTAGATCAGTTTTTCAAACAAGCTTGGTGTTCACCAAAATAAGTTCTAGTTTTTACAAGTTTTATAAGTATAATAAGATAGCAACTATACAAGGAATTGAACAAGGATTTTGAGAAGTATTTTACCTTGATTATGAAGAAGAAAGTTACTGAGATTAAAGTATGATATGATAGCATTCAAGTGTGTATTTTTAGTTTAAGAAAATGTGGAGTAAAAATGAGTTAAAATGGTCCTTATTTATAAGCTTATAATTTTGACTTTTAGTAAAAATATCTAAGATAAGTTAAATTGTATTAAGTCATGCATGACATATTAAATTGATTAGGTCATGGATGACATATTACACAAATAATTGCAGATTTCTATTGGTATATACCAATAGTAAATACTTCTAGAAGCTGTGTATAATACGGGTAAAAATACCGTATGAATGCGAGTAGAATTCTTTGAGGAAATTGAATGATAATACGAGTATAACTATCCTTTATATGTATTGGTATATTATAAAGTGTATTCAATACTTGTAAGGATGTATTTACACTCGTAATACATTATATGTTAATACATTTTAACAAAAGTTAATTACGTCGTTTAAATAGTAATATATATATTGTTTGAAAACTCTTTAAATTAGTAGTATGAAAATATATATATAATACTTTGTTAATATACTTAATGAAATATTTAATTATCATATTTTCAAGTTAAATATATATAAATCTAAATATATACACAATAATTAAACAATTAAACAATTAAATCAAGTTATGACGTTGGTGAATAGTCGGAATAAAAGGGTAACCAAAAGCTTGTGTAAAACTCTTTCCGGAGGTTCAAGATTTATTAAAATTCATTGCTTATCAAGTAGGAATTATATAAAGATTAAGTTTAAATTTGGTCGGAAATTTTTGGGTCGTCACAGTACCTACCCGTTAAAGAAATTTCGTCCCGAAATTTGATCGAGGTTGTCATGGCTAACAATAAGAATGTTATTATGACGAATATAAGTTGATTCATAGGGTTTTATTATGATTGAGAAATATGGATAAAATAATTCGATTACTCGAAACCTATGAGTGATGCTATCGTAAAAGAGTGAAATGAGAAAATAGGGATTCGTCTTATCTTTTGACGTCATCACGGTTGATCTCCGAATTAAAGAAAATCTTTGTAATCTATATAAGATTTGATTCTTCGGCGATTAAGGAAATTATGATCCTCTTCGATTTAATGCAATAATCTGTCTTGATTTCTCTGTCGGATATTTTACTATAAATCAACTTCCTACGTTTTCTTATTTCCACATCTCCCATCTTTTATACTTTCTTCCTTTCTTCGTACTTCCAAAACATTCGTCAATATGCTCCATCCAGTTTTAATTCTTGATATATTCTTGACTATCACATATGTCATTCTTCTTTTTCATCTTTCACCGGAGGAATCCGTTAATTTCTACTATGCTCTTGGGTTTATAGTGTTCTTAGTTTTCCTGTGTCTTTATATTGCTATACGCATTGATATACACGGTTTGTAATTTCTGCGTTGTCTTCGTGCTTATATTTTTCCTTATATTTTGGAGTTTCATGCTTTCGTCTTCTTTTCCCGACTTCAAGTCAAGCGAATAATGGTCTAGAATTCATAGATATGAAATTCGGAATGAACATAGCTAATGCCCTAAGAGAGAAATTGTAATAGCACAATTTGACTTGTGAAATTACCAGAATCCAAAGGAAAAGATAGAACTATCAATATAATATGTTCTTGATATGTTTAGAGATTAGATTGAATGTAAGAGTCATGTAACATGGCACATGATGACGTTATGGTCTGTGAATCATTACATTCCATTTAGAAACTCAACATGACTTACTGTAATATAATCACGTTGATCAAGTGTCATTATATTATACTAACTCATGCTTCAGTTCTCAACATTACTTCAAAAACATTCATACTTTACACTCAGAGGTTTCAGATATTTAGAAACTAAAACAGTTTTCTTTATGATGTGATACAGATAACGTGAAGGAATAAATGATTTTAGATAAGAATAGTTATGAAAATATCTTCAGAAATATGAAGGATATTTATAATGGAAGATACGATGATATCTTAGAATATTTAAGATAAGAGGATGATGAAGAATATTGTCCGCAAGGGTTTTAGAGTAAGGAGCAAGGTATTTGCTAAGGATTTTAGTAGACACCGAATCATTTGGATTCTTTGAAGGTAGATTTCGTCCTTGTGATTTGTCCACAGCCTCCTTCAGGGTTTGCTCAATCCGTTTTCTAGTTTCAAACCTTCTCTTTTTCTGTGCTTTTCTAACACAATATTCTTTATCATCAACTTTTGGCTGTTACGGTTGTCTACAGTTTCTGCTGCGTCATTCAGCTTTTTCAAAACTTCATAGTACTGATTCGTAGGCTGAAGTGCTATTCCGAATTTCAGAATTATAATTCCAGGAAATAACATTATATGTATATGCAGAAATGATGTGAGATTCAAAATTAATTATTGATGCTTCCTGGGGTTTGGTATGACAATTATTGTTACAAGATGTAGATGGGTACATGACAAGGTTTTATAGTGATCTTTCAGAGAGACTTAAGTCAAAGAGCAATAAATTTGTTGGTAAGCTTACTACTAATGTGGTGGAATATAAAAGGTTCCCCAGTAACGATGGCGAAAAGACAACGTATATATCAAGGTTATAATAAGGCTACTCCGGATGAAAAGTCGAAGTTGTCTTTTTGGAGCTGTGATAAAATTCGCTATATTGAAAAGGGATTGTAAAGTTATTTTGGGTAATAATAATGCTAAAGGATCTGACACGGATACGTGTTGAACCTTTGCTTAGGTTCAAGTGTCCTCCGAATGCATATCTATATGCATATATTCTTCGTATGTATCGTGTGATTGGTTCATTCTCTCGATTGTTCCTTAGTTGAGATGTTTTCAAGAATTTTGAAGGGTTTAGATGCAGGTTGTCATCGTCAATATCCGTATAATGAATTCGTCGTGAATCTTGAATGATATGAATATCTTTATGAGTTCTGTGAATGAAAGTGATGTTCTAGTATAGTTTAAATTTAAAGTATGATTTTGAAGGATGTAGGAATTTAAGATTGATGGCACTTCTTAAATCTTGACTTGGATTTTGATATGTCAAAATCAGAATATGTAATTGAATTGGTATGGAAAATGGTTGTCTTGAATTTTGTGAAATGATGTATATTGCTATGAAAGGAGAGAGTATAATTAATGATTGTCGAAACATCATTGAAAATGTACAGTGTAACACATTAATGTGAACTTAAGTATTTCTCGGGTATTACCTACCCGTTAAAATAAAATTTCACAAGTAATATTTTGTACACAAGAATTTTTATTACAGTCTTTATGAAAATATATGTATGTATATTTTCTTCAGATGTAATATGGATTTAATGAGTTAATATTATATTAATCTCATTTGGTTTACGGTTGGAACTAGAAATGAATAATCCCTAAAACTTTAGAGATTACATAATCGCCGCGGAATATTTTTTCAACGTAAATGAAATAATGAATTAATACTTCATCACTCATTATTGTTGGTATCCCTCAGTGCATCCGGTGCGTATGATGTTGATGCTCGTAATGCGGCTTGCGATGTTGAGGCTTGTGATGTTGTTGGTAATGCTGATGCTGGTGCTGGTAGTGGTTTGATGTGAGTATAGATGATGAGAATTTGTTTTGTTTTGTATTGTGAAAGAAGATGTTTAAAGTTTCTTGAATAAAAAGAGAGGTCAAGAGCTTTATAAAGGGAATGAAATGATGTAGGATGCACTTGCGAATGAAGTTTTGCTTTTCATGACAGTAAATATTTTTTTTTTCTAAATAATTCACCATGCAAGATACGGAGTAAAGTTCGGATAGCCTCAATAATATTAGTAATATTATACTCGTTGCGGCATATGCTGGAAATGAGAGAGAAAATGGTGTTACGAACGGGTTCGCCGGTAAGTGCATCATGTTCTTCACCAAAAGGGCAATGTGGTGGATGGAATGGATCACCTTCTTCTTGTATCCAATGATTAAGTAGACTACGAACCCATCCCCAATTCATCCAAAATAGATGGTGGCTAATTGGTTGATCCATTCCGGTCACACTGCTTTTAGAGCTCGAGTGAAATTCCATATTGGAATTCGAGGGACTTGAACTAGTGGAGAGTTCCATTTCGTACGATTGAATAAAAGATTTTTCGATATGAAATGATTTCTGGCTATCTGATGGTATTCTAATTACATAGAATATCTATATATATATAGAGCAAAAGATTTCATTGATTACGGAGGAATTTACGGAATATGTTAGGAAAAGTTTACAGTAACAGATACGCTAAGATATGAATTAGCATATACGCTAAAATATGAACTTTGTCTATACACTATTTATGCAATCAATGCAGTAAGATGTGTCTAGACTAAGAATGATAAGCATGTAATTTTCTAAGGGTGATAAGCAAATGATTTTCGACTAGAAATGATAAGCAAAACTTTTGACATGCAGTTAAGTTCGAAGTCCAGACTCACTAATGCATCTTAATAACTATCCGTTAGACACACTAATGCAAGACATGGTTTGCTAAGACCACCGCTCTGATACCAACTGAAACGACTCGTCCATATTACTATAAACGTAGTACGTTATTCATTGGTCCCATAGCAAGGTATTTGACCTCTATATGATACGTTTTAGAAAATATTGTATTCGTTTCATAAAAAGCACATCATTATTATACATAATGCATGTTTTAAACAAGTGGGCGATTATTTAAGAAATAATCCCCAAAATACATAGGTTTCCAAATACTACACACGTGACGTAACAGTCGAATATAATACATGACAAAGGTTTTATTGAATGCAACACTTTATTTAAATAAAAGTATGAGACTCCATGTACAGCTTGCTCAGATAATGCAACAGTGGAAGACTTTCTTAAGGACCTGAGAATAAACATGCGTAAACAGTCAACACAAAGGTTGGTGAGATATATAGGTTTATCATCGATATAAATATAGACCACAAGATTTCATAGTTATAAATATATGTACACTCGCAAGTGTATAAAAGTATTCTATAAATTGTTGAGCGCTTCGATAACCATACTTAACCATTAATGTGGCATATTCCCTTTATTATGAAATCTCCCTACACTGTACCAAGTATAGTAAAAATGAAGTACTATGCAACCGTTTACGATACTAGAGCGACTAGCCCGGTTGGGGTTGTCAAACCCGATAGATCTATCAATAGGATTCGCGTATACATGTTCTTACAACATGTAAATATTAGTTACCAAGCTATTAGGGGAGATATGCAAAGTGGTACAACTCAACGTAGAATATATTTTAAGTACTTGTGTCTATGGCGTAAAACATAAAATGCATTTATTCTCATCCCAAAATATTTGTAGAGTTTAAAAATGGGACTATATACTCACAATAGTAAAAGTATTTTAATAATAAGTTTTCAACTTATTAAAAATATGACCGTCGTCCTTGGATTCACGAACCTATAACAATAATAACGATTCAGATAATAATACGACATATGAATAAAATAAAGCAAGTTCATAGAATACTTATATAATAATTTTTAACATTTTATGTTAGTAGTCCATTGTTAGTAGTCCTTTGTTAGTAGTCCAAAATAGTCCGAAAAGTCCAACAGTCCAATAATCGGTATATATATATAATCTTAGAATTACCCCACGACGTATTGTATACGTATTGTCTTTAAATCAACCCAGAGACGTATTGTATACGTATTGTCTTAGAATTAACTAAGACGTATTGTGTACGTATTGTCTTAGGATTTATCAAAACGTATTGTATACTTATCGTGTTAGGACGTACCAAGAATATTATTATACATATATACAATCACAGAATTAACCAAGATTATAATATTTTGTTATACTACTGATAACATGTCCAAATATATATAGGATATAGGAAAAGTTAACAAGGATATGGTTAATATAGTTTTTATAATATAAATTTCGTTCATACAACGTTAATTTTAGCAGATTTTGTTTTACTCGCCAAATATTCATTATAACTCAGTTTAAAGTGAATCAAATTGCTATGGATTCATTAAGAAGTAAATTTTACAAAAAAAATTCTAAAAGTTTATCCCAAGTAGTAATTTTTAGAGCTTTACCCTCTTTTTGTGTCAGTGGACAGATTTAGAAAAATCCCAGCATCCACCCAATATATGATTTTTGATAAAAATACTTCCACTTTGTCTAAAATCATGAAAAAAATACTAGAAGTCTTATTTACATATATTAACATATTTCCAAAGTCTTAGCCTCGAACTCAAAGTCTAAGATAGGTTTTTAATTCCCAACCCAAAACAGCCCGCTTTTTACCGAATGGAGATTAAAGGATATATGTTAAGTTTCAAGGTGTTCTTCATATCTACAAGTTATAAGTTCTTATATTAACTTAATATAACATCATAATACATATAAATAAGTGTTATTAGAGTTAAGTTAGAAAGATTAGATCAGTTTTTCAAACAAGCTTGGTGTTCACCAAAATAAGTTCTAGTTTTTACAAGTTTTATAAGTATAATAAGATAGCAACTATACAAGGAATTGAACAAGGATTTTGAGAAGTATTTTACCTTGATTATGAAGAGGAAATTTACAACCATGGAATAAAATAAACAACAATTATTCAAGCCATAAAAAAATAAATTTAAAATTTATAACAGTGATTTTTTTTTAGATTTTATTCGTGTGTCATGAGGTAATCAACAAAGTTGACTTTCAAAACCATAAAGGTTTTGACTTTTACCAATTCACCACAAAGCTAAATCTAAAGAAAATCACGTGACAATTAAGATGGTGTAAAAGCGGCTCGGATACCACTGTTGGAAAACCATGTGTACTTTTACCAATTTCAGATTAACGCAGCGGATAGTTAAAATAATAATCTTTTATTATTTCATAAAAACATTTACAAGATTATATATTCATATATTTAATGAAACATGCACACGATTAATTTATCCCAATGATCCAATTACACCATAATATTTGTCATGAATATAAAAAAAGAGTAGTTAACGATATACCTTTCTTGGAGAAACTGATGAGACGGAGAGAAACTTACGATCAAAAGTATGACCGTTTCTTTGGATAGTCCACACTACACTTCAAACGACCGTCAATGGATGCTAGTCCAAACTCAAATGTCGTATTAATATAATCCAATTATATTAATACATTAATCGATAATACTCTGTATGTGTATGTTGAGATTTATCAAAGGAAAGCAAAACAAATATGTTATTTTTCCTCTCTTCTCTCTTACTGATCTCATAACCCAACGATCATATATATATGAATATATGATATACTCTGTTTGTTTGGTAACAAAAAGCAAATCAAAAGAATATATTGTTTTTGTTGTGATTTAGGAGTTTATAACTACCTTTAATAATGTAGTCTCTAATTAGAGAATAATAGAAAGAAGAGAGAGAGAGAGAGAGAGAGAGAGAGAGAGAGAGAGAGTATATGTATATGAAAATATATATTCAAAGGTGCATCTTCTGCAAACTACATCTTCATATATTTATAGTACAACATAAGTTACTGTGCAATTCGGTGGAAAATTTATAGCCACAAAATTGGCAGACATATTTTACTTTCATAACACTCCTCCTTCGATGACAATTTTAGTTCATTATAGAGTGATGTGCGTAGAGGTGTATATAAAATAGTTATAATTTTTACAAGAAAATACTATTAAATATGATACAATTTTACACAAGATATTTATTTATTTATAGAATGGATATACCTAAACCTTGCTACAACACTTATAGGCAGTGTATCTAATCGTACAGTAGTGTAGTTTTTAGTAAGTCCGGCTCATTCTACAGGGAAAATTAAACAAGCTTAACGCTATATTAGTTTTAAATTTATAAAAATACAAATATATATATAAGTAATATTATTATTATAAAAGGGGGGTTTTACCGTTTAATGACCGGTTTGTCGATTTTAAAACTTTAGTCGCAGTTAAAACCTAATGTAAAATATTAAAAATAAATACAACTTAATTTAAAACGTAAAGTAAATAACGATAATAAAATTGCGATAAATAAAAATACGATAATTAAAAAGTACGATAATTAAAAGTGCAATTAATGACAATAAATAAAAGTGCGATAATTAGAAGTGCAATTAAATATGAAATAAAAGAATTATGCTTATTTAAACTTCCATAATCATGATGTTTGACGTGTTGATTTTTAGTTTATTCACATGGGTTAATTGTCCTTTGTCCTGGATTATTTAATATGTCCGTCTGGTTTTTGTCCATAACAGTCCATCGGTCATAAATTTAAAATGCGAGTGTCCTCGTCAAATCATCATTATATCCGAAGTCAAATATTCCAACTAATTGGGGATTTAAACTATAATTACACCAATTTTCCTTGTATATAATTCACCCCTGTTTTAATAAGTCCATTGACTATTAATCCATTCTCGTGTCCGGTTAAATGAACGATTATTAGTACTTATAAATATCCCGCCCATCGTGTCCGATCGAGTATATATGGTTATTTATAGGTACGTCCAATTGTAAATCTTTATATTAAATTAACAAACTATCATTTAATTAAACAAATATAAAGCCCATTAATAGCCCATAGTCTAATTTCCACAAGTGTCGTTCTTTTGTCCAAACCCCAATTATGGTACAAAGCCCAATTACCCAATTTTAGTATTTAGTCCAGCATCACGATTACTTCGGCATTAAATAAGCATAATAATAACTTAGCTATGAGACATTAAATTAAAAATTACATTAATCATAACTTACAGTGATTAAAAATATCGTAGCGTTACACGGACAGAATTTTGACTTACACCCTTACAACATTCGCTAACATACCCTTATTATTAGAATTTAAAATTAAAATTAAAATTAAAATATATATATATATATATATATATATATATATATATATATATATATATATATATATATATATATATATATATATATATATATATATATATATACGTGAGTGAATGAGAAGAGAAAAAGATGTGTTTTATTTGCTCAAAAACTGCAAAATTTATAGATGTGGCCTCACACCTACTGCCACTTTTTGCCTCACACCTACTGCGAAATTTATATATGTGCTTTTTGCCTTCCAGGCCATGCGATCGCATGGCCACTTTTTCCAGCTCACAAGACTTTGTTTCTTTGCTTGCCGACGGTTTATAATAATATATATAATATATAAATAATTTTAAGAATTATTTAAATATTATATTATATTCGTGTGCATAGTTGACTTGTAATTTTTAGTCCGTTGCGTCGAGCGTTGAGAGTTGACTTTGGTCCCGGTTCCGAATTTTCGAACGTCCTTGCGTACAATTTAATATCTTGTATTTTGCGTTTCGCGTCTTGTCCTCTTGTAATTTTGAGATGTTTCTTATCAATAATTGGAACCACTTTGATTGTATTTTGTACTTTTGAGCTTTTTGGTCGTTTGCGTCTTCAATTCGTCGGATCTGTCTTTTGTCTTCACCTTTTATTATTTAAACGAATATCACTTGTAAATAGAACAATTGCAACTAAAAGCTTGTCTTCCTTGAGGGATAATGCTATGAAATATATGTTCATTTTTAGCATTATCAAATATTCCCACACTTGAGCGTTGCTTGTCCTCAAGCAATATAGTCTTGAAATAAAAATACTAGAATCACTTCTTTATTCTTCACACTTTGTACATCAGTGATTTCTATACGGCGGTTTAAACAATGGCAGTAACGATGTGGTTTACAGTCCCACATGACTATAAAATTTAGATCCTTAAAGAAATTGAATCTTTATGAAAACATTTGATCTTTTGAAAATTCATTCTAACTTTTACCCTAGATAAGTTTTCCGGAATAACCCTTCACCGGTGTTTGCAAATTATTTTTGTGGGTTTGGTGGGTTTCAGATTTGAAAATTTTAGCTCAAAACTTGTGGTTTTGTGTCACTCACTTGCTAACCTTGTATTGGAAAAGCAACACGTCCAGTATACTTGTTCCGTATATTACCTTTCGGTAAACTACCGTCCGGTTACAAAGGAAAGCGTTGAACAAGCAACTGTTAAGGCAATGTCCCCTGACATGCTTTTAATTATGGTCTATAACGTGTCAGATGCAATTACTATCCTTGGTATGAGCAATAGTAAAGCTCACCCTTATAATTTTTCGGTCTGGCACAAGGTCCTGTCTTTGACCATGCTATGCAACCATCGTTCTTACAGTTGACACCCGATTTGATTCCGGTGACCTAATGAATTCTAGGTGAATCCCTAGAATTTTACATTCAATGGTAATGAATGCATTAAAAATGGGTTTTTAGAAAACAAATCGGTTTGTAATTTTGATCAAAATATTTTCTCGTTCAAGCTCGAGTTTAGATATCATCGAATTCCATGAGTTTGTAATTCTCAATCTTTAAGATCAATCTCTAGGATTGAGTAATATCAGGCTTAAAAGCTGATTTTTGATCTTTAAGGAGATTATCCTTTATGGGGATCTGATTCATTAGTCTTATCAAGCTAATTTGCACGGCGCCCTCCCCATTTTACGAGACAGATCCTCTCATGGTTAGGATAAGTCTGACCACTTGGCTACCCTGTTTGATGCTGAGGTCCGTGGATTTCCTGCTGATTTTAGAGATGACTTTTCTAGAATTTTCGTCAACCTACAGCTGGTCTGGATGACAACTTCTTGACCTAAATCAAGAAGCGCGTTTCTTTTTTGGAAGACTTTACTTCCTTTTAATGATGGAATTGATTCATCGTGTAGATCCATCTTTCTTTCAAATATATTACATTAAATTGGGTAAAACTGTTTAGATTAGTCCAAAGCAAAAGTATCTTCAGTTATTTGTACAAAAATATGTGATATATGTTTTAAATAACTTGGTAAATTTTCCCACACTTGGCTTTTATTTTCCTTTTTATTGTCCTCTATTCCATTTTAAATGAATTCTAACATTTTGGTTTGTTTCTCAATTTATGTCCTTTCCGAGGTAACAATAATTTCGGTGTCAACACCTAGTTTTATCATTTATAAATATGTATAAACATGATTTTGAGTTCATTTAATTGAAAATTTTGAAAAATTTTACTAGAATTGGGTAGTCAGTATATAAGACTAGGGCTGTTCTTTATTATCAGAGAGCACTAGATTCTAATACAACTACTGCGTTACTAGTATTTCTAATGGTAACCAAGTGTTTAAATTTAAAATTTTAAAAATCCGAAAGAATTTAACCCCTTCCCACACTTAAGATCTTGCAATGCCCTCATTTGCAAGAAATCAGTAACAATTTAAATTATTGAGGGTGATTAGCGTAGAAAAATGATTAAATTTTACCAAAGTTTTCAAACATATTGGCATTTGTTTGTTGAATGATAAATGATGCACATCATTTGTTCATTCCGTCTTGTTGTTACATCACATTTGTTTTTCATTTTATCGTCAAAATTAGTAGCATTTGCTGAACTTAATGCCAGTCTTTGAAAATGCGCTATTTTACCCTGTTGTGTACATGAAATAAAATACATACAATACAAATATAAACATGCATGGTAATTTGAAATGGGACTTTAAATCCCACTTTCAAATCAAATATGAAATATTAGTACAAAATAATAAAAATATTAAACAATACATTAATGTATCACAATATCATATGTTTAAACATAAATAAATAAAAATAATAAAAAGATGAAAAATCATAGAAATCACCAACCGGAACTAAATCAATCTGGATAGGGGTTCCAGTTCATGTCATCGTCTGGGTTCCATGGTTGGTGATAGGTGTACTGGTAGGCCTGGTTAGGGTCGTAGAGAGTATATGGTGGTCTCATCTCGGGCTGGTGTTGAGGATAGTAAGCGGGTCGGGTCGGAACGTAGTGATCCTGAGGTGACAGCCGGCTCATAATCTGACGCTGATGATAGTCTCATCTATCATGATGTCATTGCCTGGAATGCTCGTAATCATTTCGGGCTTGCCACTGCTCCATCCGACAAAATCTCTCCGCGTTTTTCATATCTACCTCATCTATACGCTGGTAGACATCAGTCATAGCCTCCCGAATGACATCCCTAATGTCATTTGCTTCCTCCATCTCCTCATCTGAGCCTCTCTCTACCTGAGGATGACTACCTTCATAGGGTATTGCCTGGTTGCGTCTACTCTTTAATACCTTAGCACCCGCATAAACCCTCAATCCTAAAAGCTCAACCTGTTCCCTACATTCCAAAAGTGGACCCCCTTGGTCCTTATATACACCTAAATACTCTCCAATGAGAGTAACAAAAATACCTCCTCCAATTATCCCCCCTTCCTGTATTCCTTCAACCATCTTAGATAAATAAAAACCAACACAGTAAGGGATATTAACAAAGCCTCTTGGGTCTCGAATACACTTTAAGTAAAATAAATCATGTAAGGTCAATTTTTCCTTGTTGTGACCTCTCTGTGTAATCGAGTTAGCCAAAAATCTATGAATTATACGAAGCTTGGCTCTGTTAATATGTAAGTAGGTATGTGTTCCTCCCCGCCCAAAAACATAATAATCGGACATACGCCTCCTGACGGCGTTCGCATCAAAATTCCTATCTACCCTTTCACCACGATAAATCAAATTCATACAATTGGGTAGTAGTAATTCAGCGGGCGTATATATCTGCAAAGCCCTGGCCGTGTCCAGCATGGACATTCTGTACATCCTACGGCCAAGTATAAATCTAAGAAAACTTCTATCATCTAATCTATCTACATCTACATTTAATGCTATAGTACTCATCAGCTCAACACACCATTCCTTATATACAGGTCTACGAATGGTGAATAAGCGTTCCCAATCAGTAAAAGAAGAACTGTCATACCTTTGGATCAAATGCTCCCTAACACGGTCAGCAAGTTGGACCCTTTCCAAAGGATTCCAATCAATTACCCTAGGCACCTCTACATCTTTCGTTACTAATTTGAATTTATTACTTTGATATGCCGGGTAATCTCTCCAGCTTCTATCGAATCTCAGATTAGGATGCAATGTATGTTCAGGAATCGTTGGGTATTCTACTGGTGAATGCATCAGAATTACTATGAATTCATTAGCAAACTGTAGCGGATCATAATAAGGTACATGTTGATCAGGCTAATGTTTTTGTTCCTGTTGTAGTTCTTGTTCGGGTTCTGGCTCGTATTGCGGCTCATATTCTGGTTCAGGTTCTTGTTGTGGTTGTCTAGATGATGATGAAGCACCAGCAGTATCAGTTTTCTGTAAAACACATCAAACACAAAATTTGTGCATCCAAATATGCATTAGTGTTAGCAAAATAACAACTTAAATTAACCACAATAACATGTTCAATCAAATTTAAACTTATACACAATTTCACATTTTTTTACAATTCTACACTTTTTCAAATAATCTCATATGAAAATGTATACAAAGTTCATAAGCATTTAACTCAAATAACATGTAAAAACAACCTTTACTTGCAATTAAACAAGTCTCTAATGGCAATTATATCAAATTAATCAAGTTCATGAATTTTAGACTTAAAAAGTCTACTTTAATCTCCAAAAATCATGTTTAGGATCAATGTTTGGATCATTTAGCTACCTAAACATGTTACACTACTTAATTTAGCAATAATTCATGACAAAAATCGGCCATAACCTGTTTATATCAAAAAGCCCCAAATTGCTCAAGAACACAAACCCTAGATTCCTAAAAATTTTGAAGTTTTTGGCTTCAAATCATGTTAAATAGCATCAATCTAGGTTATACATGCATAAAATACTAACAATTTAACACTACTTACACTAGAAACTAACAAAATTGCATTAGGTAAAATATTGGTAATTATCACAAAAACTAGGAAATTTTAGAGTTTAGGGGTGTAATTTTTACCTTTTTGTTGAAGAATCCGAACCTAGGCATGATTAGAGCAAGAAATTTGACGAATTACGGTGAAAAAATGGGGAAATTTGGTGAGGATTTGAGAGATTTTCGTGTATGTGTGTGTGTATTGTGGAGAGAGCAGAGCAACTCGCTGGGTTTTATCATTCTGGCCTGAATTTTATCCCCATGCAATCGCATGGCACCAAAGGCCAAACTCCAAGCGATCGCATGGAGTCCGGGTACAGTGACTTTTCACTTTTTTTTTTTATATATATATAAAAACCTTACACTAATAAATCATATAATTAATTAAAAATTAAAATTTTATTTCTTTTAGGAGTGAGGGCGTTTCAGATCGTTGTCCTAGTCCGTCCCTCGACAAAATTTTAAAATGTGTCAATTTTAAGCGCAGTTTTAAAAGTAAAGATTTTCGGGTTTTTTAAATGTTTTTGGCATACTTTAGTTCAATAAGATTAAAAATAATGATAATAAAAGTTCTCGTCCCTCCCTCGGGTAACGCAATTTCGGTTCAACGACCTACTCTTCAACTTACGACGAATTTTAAAAATCATATTTTTAACTTAGCGAAATAAAGTAAATTTTTGTTTTTAAATTCACACAAAACATAAATTTAAAATGCATAAAATTAAAAATTCATATTATTAAAATTTAAAAAAAAAAATTTATATTATACTTTTGTTTTTATACATACAAACTTATATTAAAAAAATATTAATTTTTCAAATATTTACAAACTTAAATATATTGATTTTAAAAAGTTTACAATAATATTTTAATATTAATTTTAAAAACAAAGTAAAAATAAAATTAAAAATCTTTTTAGTCTTTTATCCCACTTTAATCAATCAAATATTATCAAAAATATACGCCCCTCTTTTCGGTAAAGTAATTTCGGCTATATTACCTAGTTTAACTCATGACGAATTTTTGAAATATTTTGGGTTGATTGATTAAAGATATTTATACCTTAAGAATAAATGGTAAATTTCGCAGTGATGTAATAAATTTTTGTATGATATCAATAATTTCGGTCAAAAAACCTAATTTTATTGAGTACCAATTTAATACTTTATAGCGAATGATTTAGCGTTTATTATCAAAAGGTTCAAAGCAATAAAAATAAAAATAAAAACTGTACATATTTACCTGTGAAATAGAATTCTTAGTGACCTGCTTTAGCCCACTCATAAGATAGTCGGACTAATTGGTTTTCCATAGCTACATAGGCGTAACCTCGAGCATTCAATGTTTTTTCTTCGAAACATATGAACGGTCCATCTCTGTATAAAGTAACGAATTCGGTATTGGAATATGTTTGATTATTTGAACATTTACCTTCGTGTGACTATTTTCCGCATTTGTGACATCTTTCAAAGTGTCGTCCTCTTCTTTTTGCTGCGGATTTTGATTTTCCTTTACCAAACTGTAGCTTATTATTTTCGTTCCTGGATTCTTTTCTTACTCCGTCCAATTTACCTCTGATTAATGATACTATTTCACTTGGAAGGGTGTCATTATTTCGTTTAGTGATTAAAGCGTGTAGCATTAGACCATGGTTTAATTCACAGGAAGTCTTCATCTCGTAAAACCTAAAAAAAATAAAAATTCAGAATGGGGGGAGAAGACTAGTTCTTTAGGGTCTGCTAGGGAAAGACCATTCGGATTCCATTCTCGGAAACTACACAAAAACAGAACATCTAACTCTAACAGAAATACATATTATCCTTTAAAAACTTGATTCTCCCCACACTTAGTTAGATGTGGTGTTGAAATTGTGATTAACTTCGTTGTCAACTTCCATCGGACTATCTATATAATGTTTAACTCTGTGACCATTAACCTTAAATTCAATCCCATTTGAATTTATTAATTCTACTCTTCCGTATGGGAAAACTCTTTTGACTATAAATGGTCCAGACCATCTTGATTTCAATTTTCCAGGAAATAGCTTGAATCGTGAATTGAAAAGAAGAACTCTGTCTCCTTCTTTAAATTCTTTTGAACTTCTGATTCTTTTATCATGCCATTTCTTCGTTCTTTCCTTATAGATTAACGAATTTTCGTATGCTTCTTGTCTTAATTCTTCTAATTCATTTAGTTGACTTAATCGTAGACGTCCGGCTTCATGTAAATCAAGATTACATGTCTTTAAAGCCCAAAATGCTTTGTGTTCAATTTCTACTGGAAGATGACATGCTTTTCCGTAAACGAGTCTAAAAGGTGTGGTTCCACTTGGAGTTTTGTAGGCTGTTCTAAAAGCCCAGGGTGCATCCTCCAATTTCATGGACCATTCCTTCGGATTTGATCCTACGATTTTTTCTAGAATACGTTTTAATGCTCGGTTGGTATTTTCAACTTGTCCACTTGTTTGTGGATGATAAGCAGTGGAGATTTTATGAGTTACTCCATATCTTTTGAGAACTTTCTCAAGTTGATTATTACAAAAATGAGTACTCCGGTCACTTATTAAAGCTTTCGGTGTTCCAAACCTTGCAAAAATACGTTTTAAAAAGTTAACTATAACTCGTGCATCGTTAGTTGGGAGAGCTTGTGCTTCCGCCCATTTGGATACATAATCAATGGCAACGAGAATGTACAGATTATTATGAGATTTTGTAAATGGACCCATAAAGTCAATACCCCAAATGTCAAATACTTCACATACTTGAATGACATTTTATGGTATTTCATCACGTTGACTTATTTTTTCGGCCCTTTGACAAGCATCACAGGATTTGCAAAGAAGGTGTGCGTCTTTGAAAATTGTAGGCCAATAGAATCCAGCATTGTAAACTTTTCTTGCTGTGAGTTGAGGCCCATAATGCCCTCCTGTTGGTCCTGTGTGACAACGGTTTAAGATTTGACTAGCTTCATCTCCGAATACACATCGGCGTATTATTCCATCGGGACAACTTTTAAACAAATGTAGATCTTCCCAGAAATAGTGTTTTATATCACTAAAGAATTTCTTTCATTTTTAGTACGATAATCCTTTTTCAAGGAATCCACATACTAAGTAGTTTGCATAGTCTGCAAACCATGGAATTTAATTATAATCTATCTTCAATAGATATTCATCAGGAAAGTTGTCTTGTATAGCCGATTCATTTAGAACTTCTAATTCGGGATTTTCAAGACGAGAAAGATGATCATCGGCGAGATTTTCTGCTCCCTTTTTATCTCGGATTTCAATATCGAACTCTTGTAAGAGTAAGATCCAACGAATTAATCTTGGTTTAGCATCTTGTTTTGAAAATAGGTATCTAAGAGCAGAATGGTCGGTATAGACCACCGTTTTTGCTAGAACGAGATATGAACGAAATTTGTTAAAAGAAAAGACAATAGCAAGGAGTTCTTTTTCAGTAGTTGTGTAATTCGTTTGTGCTCCTTGTAACGTCTTACTAGCATAATAAATAAGTTGAAATCATTTTTCAATCCTTTGTCCTAAAACGGCTCCCATTGCAAAATCACTTGCATCGCACATTAGTTCAAACGGTAGATTCCAATTTGGAGTTATCATGATCGGCGCATTAGTGAGTTTTTCTTTAAGAATATTAAAAGATTTGATACATTCATCTGAAAAGATGAATGGAGCATCCTTTTCTAGGAGTTTATTCATAGGAGTGGCAATTTTAGAAAAATCTTTTATGAAACGTCAGTAAAAACCAGCATGCCCTAGAAAACTCCTAACTCCTCTAACATTGGTGGGATGTGGAAGTTTAGCAATTACATCTACTTTAGCTCTATCCACTTCAATTCCTTCCTTTGAAATTTTATGACCAAGAACGATGCCTTCTTTAACCATGAAATGGCATTTCTTCCAATTAAGTACTAGATTTGATTGTTCGCATCTAATAAGCATTCGTTCAAGATTAACTAGACATGATTCAAATGTATCACCGAAGACTGAAAAGTCATCCATGAAAACTTCCATGCATTCTTCTATCATGTCGTGAAAAATCGCCATCATGCACCTTTGAAGGGTTGCAGGGGTGTTGCAAAGTCCAAATGGCATGCGTTTGTAAGCAAAAGTACCATAAGGGCACGTGAATGTGGTTTTCTCTTGGTCCTCGGGTGCTATTGGAATTTGAAAATATCCGAAAAAACCGTCAAGAAAACAATAGTAACTATTTCCGGCTAATCTTTCCAACATTTGATCAATGAAAGGTAAGGGAAAGTGATCTTTTCTGGTGGCATCATTTAATGTTCTATAATCAATACAAACACGCCATCCTGTTACAGTCCTAGTAGGAATAAGCTCATTTTTCTCATTTGTGATGACAGTCATGCCACCCTTCTTAGGTACGCATTGAACTGGGCTTACCCATGGACTATCAGAGATTGGATAAATTAAACCTGCATCAAGCAGTTTAATAATTTCTTTCTTAACAACATCTTGCATATTAGGATTTAGTCTTCTTTGGCGTTGCACATACGTTTTATGACCTTCTTCCATAAGGATTTTATGTGTGCAATACGAAGGACATATTCCTTTAATATCATGAATTTTCCATGCAATAGCTGCTTTATGAGCTTTTAGCACAGAAATAAGTTGAGATTTATCATTTTTAGTAAGAGAAGACGATATTATTACAGGTAATTCAGATTCACCATGTAAATAAGCGTATTCCAAATTGTTTGGAAGTGGCTTTAATTCTAATGTCGGTGGTTCTTCTATCGATGATTTGTATCGATATCTGTCTTCCTCTTTTAGCATTTGAATTTCTTCTGTTGTTGGTTCATATCCATTAGCCATAAGTGTAGCTATCATTTCAGTTTCATCAATTGGTTCAGTTCCTTCTTCTAAAGAACATTCTCCTGTTCCTTGTAATTCTGGAAATTCTTCTAACAATTCTGCATGTGATTCTATAGTTTGAATATAATAACATGTATCATCTGCAGATTGCGGTTGTTGCATTGCTCTATCAACAGAAAAGGTAACACTCTCGTCCTCTATACTTAGGGTCAGTTTCTTACCGAACACGTCTATCATTGCTTTAGCCGTGTTTAAGAATGGTCTTCCTAATATGAGAGGAACTTGAGAATCTTCTCCCATATCCAAAATAACAAAATCTACTGGAAATACTAAAGTACCAACTTTAACTAGCATGTTCTCCATTATCCCTCTAGGATATTTTACTGATCGATCGGCTAGTTGTATACTTATTCTTGTTGGTTTCAATTCTCCAAGGTCTATTTTAGTGTATAATGAATACGGAATTAAATTTATACTAGCACCTAAGTCTGCCAATGCTTCTATTGAACTAAGACTACCCAGAAAACATGGAATCGTGAAACTTCCTGGATCTGATAATTTTTCTAGTATCTTATTCAACAGCACTGCAGAACAATTAGCATTCATTGTAACAGCCGAGAGTTCTTCCATTTTCTTTCTATTTGTGATTAGATCTTTCAAAAATTTAGCATATCTAGGCATTCCTGAAATCACATCAATGAAAGGAAGATTTACATTTATCTGTTTAAACATATCCAAGAATTTAGATTGCTCGGCTTCAAGTCTCTCTTTTCTCATTTTACTCGGGTAAGGAAGTGGTGGTTGGTATGGTTTAACATAAGGTTTAGCCTTAACTGTGTTATCTTCATTAACCTTTTCAACTACCGGTTCTTTTTCCTTATCTTGATCAGATTGTAGTTCTTGTGGAGTAGGAATAGCTTCATCAGAAATTATAGGTATTTCAGGTGGTTTAAGTGTAATACCACTTCTCGTGGTAATGGCTTTAGCTGTTTCATTCCGGGGGTTAGCATTAGTATCACTAGGTAGACTTCCCGGTTTTCTTTCACCTATCAATCTTGCTAGGTTGCTTACTTCTAGTTCCAAATTTTGAATAGAAGCTTGTTGATTTCTAAATGCTTGAGCATTTTGTTCATTGGTTTGTTTCTGAGATGTGAAAAACTGTGTTTGAGATTCAACTAGCTTTGACATCATATCTTCTAAATTTAGCTTTTTATCATCGGTTTGTGGTGGTTTGTTTTGAAAAATAGGTCTTTGCTGATTGTAAGTATTATTGGATACTTGTTGATTACTAGGACCTTGTTGGTTGTTGTATGGAACATTTCGGTTATAATTCTGGTTTTGATTGCAGATCGGTCTTGGCGGTTGATAATTATTCTGATAATTATTTCCAGGCCTTTGGTTTATGTATGAAACATTCTCTCTTTGTTCCATTGTTAGTTCAATACTGAGAGAATCTTTTGTCAAATGTGGTCCTCCACACTGCTCACAACTAATTCGTATTGAGTGTATATCATTAGTCATCTTTTCCATTCGTCTCTCGACAGCGTCTATCTTTGCAGAAATGGAATCTAAGTCATGGCTAGAATCGGCTCTAGCTGCTTTAGATGATCTAACGATATCTTTTTCTTGGTGCACTCATGTGAGTGGGAAGCAGTGTTATCAATAATTTTGTAAGCATCAGTTGCGGTTTTCTTCATAATGGAACCACCAGCTGCTATATCGATGTCTTTTCTTGTAGTGATGTCGCATCTTTGGTAGAATATTTGTACTATTTGACAGGTGTCTAAACCATGTTGCGGACATCCTCTTAATAACTTTCCAAATCTTGTCCACGCCTGATATAAAGTTTCATTTGGCTTTTGCGTGAACGTAACAATTTCTCCTTGAAGTCTTACGGCTTTAGATGCCGGAAATAATTGTTTAAGAAATTTTTCAACTAAAACGTCCCATGTATCAATCGCCCCTTCAGGTAACGATTCTAACCAATCTTTGGCTTCTCCCTTTAAAGTCCAGGGAAATAACATGAGATATATCTGTTCATCCTCCACTTCTCTTATTTTAAATAGAGTACAGATCCTATTAAAGGTACGAAGATGTTCATTTGGATCTTCCTTCGGCGCACCACTAAATTGGCATTGATTAGTTACCATGTGTAGGATTTGTCCTTTGATTTCATAATCTGGCGCATTAATGTCTGGTTGAGTAATTGTGTGACCTTGGCCAGTGCGTTTAGCTCTCATTCGGTCTTCCATACTTAGAGGTTCCAGATTTTCCATGATTGGAATGGTTGATTCTGAATCACTAGAGGATTCTGATTTAATGGTTGGTTCCTCGACAATCTCTGTTTGAATGATTGGTGGTTCCGGAGGAAAGATTAATGGTTCAGGATCTCTGAATTGTCCCTAAATATTCTCCGGATTCTCAATTGTGAGGTCGGGTTCAAAAAATGGATTATCGGAAATTTGAATTGGAGTACTTGGCCGACTAGATGACGATTCTAAAGAAAAATCAACGGCGACAATATTTGCGAGATGTCTTAATCGAGTTACATGTGGTGAACGTACAAAAGGTGGTGAACGTTTTGCTCGGTGCATTCACTGAATATCCTATTAGTTATAAAAGATAAAAGTTATTTAAGTTATCAAATTAATAGACTTTTCTGCTTTTGCCCACGTTTCGAATAGCCAATAGATGCAGCAGGGAGCCAGAACCCTTTAAATCGGAAGCTCACAACTCAGCCACTAACAAATCCAACTATTACTACGAAGCAGAAAATTTGGATGTCTATCAATTTAACCAATTAAAATAATTTTTCGTTGAAATTTTAAAGAAATTTAGAGAAGAAATAGAAAATTCTACGTCCTAAAAACTAGAATGTCGAGAAATAAGAAAGAAAAAGAGCGCGTCGGAAAACGTTGAAAAATAAATGGAAGGTCGAAAAATAAAAATAAGAAAGTAGCGCGTCGATACTTAAAAAGGAACTAAAAACTAAGAATTAAAAGTTGCATCTAAAAATATTAAAGCTTAAAAGAAAAACTATATCCCAAATGGCAATAACTTAAAAAGGTACTAAAACTTAAAAAGGCGTCGCAAAATTCTAAAGCACCTAAATCTTAGTCAAAAGAAAAAGCACTTAAGAGATTTTACAGCAAAGCCTAAAAATCTAGAAATAAAAATAACTATGGCAAAAACTATATCTTAGAACTAAATACGAGCGAAAAATACAAAAATTACGCTAAAACGAATAAAAAGATACAAAATATAAAAATAAACTTAAAGTTGTAAAAAGTACAATTTTTATAAAAATATTATTTTTATAATATTTATTTTATAAAACTATTAATTTTATAATTTATTAAAACTAATTAAACTAAATATACAAAATAAATAATAAAACTAAACTAATTAATTAAATAAACAACCCTAATTAGGGTTTTAAAAAATAATAATAATAATAATTACGTAATAATTGCTGAACTAGGGTAAAACTGTGGCGTGTCAGACAAGGCCATGCGATCGCATGGTCCTCACGTTAAAAATCCATGCGATCGCATGGATAAAGATTTCGGGCCAGGCTTTGGGCTGCTACAGTACGGAGCCTCGTGGTTTTTATATATTTTTTTTTCTGATTTAGATATTTATATAATATATTTATATAAATTAAATAAAACTTATATTTTTACAAAATAAAGATAAAGAAACTTTATAGAACTTATATATTTAACAAACTCTTAAAAATACTTAAATTTTGTTTTTTTTCTTTTTATATTTTTGTATTTTTAAAATTAAAAACGCATATTTTTACAACAAAATAACTAAAACTTACTAAAAATCTTTTTTTTTATAGCGTTGCACTTTCGGCATTTATGTGTTCCCCGGCAGCGGCACCAAAAATACTTGATGTGCGTAGAGGTGTATATAAAATAGTTATAATTTTTACAAGAAAATACTATTAAATATGATACAATTTTACACAAGATATTTATTTATTTATAGAATGGATATACCTAAACCTTGCTACAATACTTATAGGCAGTGTACCTAATCGTACAGTAGTGTAGTTTTTAGTAAGTCTGGTTCGTTCCACAGGGAAAATTAAACAAGCTTAACGCTATATTAGTTTTAAATTTATAAAAATACAAATATATATATATAAGTAATATTATTATTATAAAAGGGGGGTTTTTACCATTTAATAACCGGTTTGTCGATTTTAAAACTTTAGTCGCAGTTAAAACCTAATGTAAAATATTAAAAATAAATACAACTTAATTTAAAATGTAAAGTAAATAACGATAATGAAATTGCGATAAATAAAAGTGCGATAATTAAAAAGTACGATAATTAAAAGTGCAATTAATGACAATAAATAAAAGTGCGATAATTAGAAGTGCAATTAAATATAAAATAAAAGAATTATGATTATTTAAACTTCCATAATCATGATATTTGACGTGTTGATTTTTAGTTTATTCCCATGGGTTAATTGTCCTTTGTCCTGGATTATTTAATATGTCCGTCTGGTTTTTGTCCATAACAGTCCATCGGTCATAAATTTAAAATGCGAGTGTCCTCGTCAAATCATCATTATATCCGAAGTCAAATATTCCAACTAATTGGGGATTTAAACTATAATTACACCAATTTTCCTTGTATATAATTCACCCCTGTTTTAATAAGTCCATTGACTATTAATTTATTCCCGTGTCCGGTTAAATGAACGATTATTAGTACTTATAAATATCCCGCCCATCGTGTCCGATCGAGTGTATATGGTTATTTATAAGTACGTCCAATTGTAAATCTTTATATTAAATTAACAAACTATCATTTAATTAAACAAATATAAAGCCCATTAATAGCCCATAGTCTAATTTCCACAAGTGTCGTTCTTTTGTCCAAACCCCAATTATGGTACAAAGCCCAATTACCCAATTTTAGTATTTAGCCCAACATCACGATTACTTCGGCATTAAATAAGTATAATAATAACTTAGCTACGAGACATTAAATTAAAAATTACATTAATCATAACTTACAGTGATTAAAAATAGCGTAGCGTTACACGGATAGAATTTTAACTTACACCCTTACAACATTCGCTAACATACCCTTATTATTAGAATTTAAAATTAAAATTAAAATATATATATATATATATATATATATATACGTGAGTGAATGAGAAGAGAAAAAGTTGTGTTTTATTTGCTCAAAAACTGCGAAATTTATAGATGTGGCCTCACACCTACTGCCATGCGATCGCATGGCTTTTTGCCTTCCAGACCATGCAATCGCATGGCCACTTTTTCCAGCTCACAAGACTTTGTTTCTTTGCTTGCCGACGGTTTATAATAATATATATAATATATAAATAATTTTAAGAATTATTTAAATATTATATTATATTCGTGTGCATAGTTGAATTGTTATTTTTAGTCCGTTGCATCGAGCGTTGAGAGTTGACTTTGGTCCCGGTTCCGGATTTTCGAACGTCCTTGCGTACAATTTAATATCTTGTATTTTGCGTTTCGCGTCTTGTACTCTTGTAATTTTGAGACGTTTCTTATCAATAATTGGAACCACTTTGATTGTATTTTGTACTTTTGAGCTTTTTGGTCGTTTGCGTCTTCACTTCGTCGGATCTATCTTTTGTCTTCGCCTTTTATTATTTAAACGAATATCACTTGTAAATAGAACAATTGCAACTAAAAGCTTGTCTTCCTTGAGGGATAATGGTATGAAATATATGTTCGTTTTTAGCATTATCATAGAGCAATTAGTACTGCCTCGTTAAAAACTTTGCTAAAGAAAAACCCAGTGGGATAAAAACTTTAGTCAAGGGAAAAAGAGTGCAGTATAGAGTTAACTCCCCCTCAAGTAGACATCGCAGAGTCATCACATCTTTTGAACTTGCCTCATGCCAATATTGTGAACATATGTTCTGAAAACAGCGTTTGACAGTGCTTTGGTATAAAGATCAGCAGAGTTGTTGATTGAACGTATCTCATTTTAATCTGGTTGTCTTTTACGAGATCTTGAGTATATGAGAAGAATTCGAGGTTTTCATCTAAAACTGTATTATCTAAATCTTTTATGTACAAGTTTAGCCCCTGTGATTTGTCTACAGTCTCCTTCATGGTTTGCTCAAACCCTTGTTTCAATTCCTATTCCCTTTTAGTCTTTTCCGAGCCTTACCAACATACCATTCTTTTCCATCAAACTTATGACCGTTAAGACCGTCTATAGCTTTGGCGCCTCGTCAGTATTTATATTTTGTTCTGTCACTTTTGATACTCTTCTTTCATTTGTATTATGTAAGCTGCATTATCTTCATATATAGTTGTTGGTGAAGATAGTTATTGGTCTTTTATAGCGTTCTAGTCCACAAGAATCAATAATGATTTGTGTCATTGATCTCAACCAAACACATTTTCAAGTAGTTTCATATAATGCAATCACTTCGTCATAATTTGATGATGTTGCAACAAGTGTTTGTTTTAAGAACGCCATGATTTTGTGGTACCTCCATTTAGGAATACATATCGAGTTTGAGATTTATCTTTATGAGGATTTGATGAATGACATGCATATACATAATCAACCAAATCTTGTTTTGAAGCGTTAGAATAAAATAATTTTAAATCAGAAGTTCCTCAAGGGTATCAAAATATCTGCTTGATCCCATTTCAATGTCTTTTTGTAGGGGTTGAGCTTAACCTTGTCAACAAATTAACTGCAAAAGAAATGACAGGTCTTGTACAATTTGTAAAATACATAATAACCCCAATTGCACTAAGATATGGAACTTCTGATCCGTAAAGATCTTCATGATCTTCACGGGGATGAAGTGGATCAGTGTCAATATTGAGTGATATATCAACCAATGGTTTTGTCTTTAAAAATATTTTAATATCTTTTTGGTATAGTTTGTTTGATGTACAAGTAAACTATTAGGCATATGCTCAATTTACAATGCAAGGCAATACTTGGTTCTTTTTTTTTCAAGATCTTTCATTTAATTTTTTTTTTTTTTAGAAGTTGAATGATTTCATAGATCTCTTTATTTGTTCATATGATGTTATGATCATTGACATAAACAACTTACAATCACATATCCGAACATTGTTTTCTTAATAAGAACACATGTTTAAATAAGATTATTTGTATACCCTTTTTCTTATGAAGTAATCACTTAATCAGTTATACTATTGTATCAACCCATATAAAAATCTTTGTGATTCAATGAAATACATTTCTTTGGGTTTTGGATTAGATGTTTCTGATACCTTAACCCTTCATGGATATTCATGTATATATCACTATCAATTGATTCATTTAAATAAGTAGTAATAACATCCATGAGATGCATTTCTAAATTTTTAGAAACTGTTAGGCTGATTAAGTATCTAAAAGTGATTGCATCCATAACAGGAGAATAAGTTTTCCTCATAATCTATTCATGGTCTTTGAGAGAAATCTTGAGTTACAAGTCTAGCTTTACCTTGTAACTTCATTTTTTCTCATTTCTTTTTCGGATAAAAATTCATTTTTTATCTCATACGTTTCACATCTTTAAAAGTGATAACGATTGATTCGAAAACTTTTCTTTTATTGAGCGATTCTAATTCAGCTCGTATTGCTCCTTTCCATTGAGTCCAATCATGTCTATTTTGACATGCAATGTGTAACATCCCGCCTTTTTCCGTTTACTTTCCGTCTATTTATTTTAAAGTCCCTTATATAGTTATAACATCTTCCGTTAATACGCATTTTAAAATATTTCGTTTAGGTAATTCGCGCACCCGCTTTTAAACTTGAGGGACTAAACTTGCCAAGAGACCAAAGATTTGACTAGGTCAACTAGTCAAACCTTTCTCCTCCACTCACTCATTCACCTCCCTTTTTTATCTTTGATACTTCCATTTTCTCTCAACTCACTCAACATAAATTCATCATCTAAATCCGATATAGCAAGCGTTCTTCAAAACAAATTACATATTTGGAATCCTTGCAACTTCTTCTTCGATTGCATACCAACTTCATCTTGTTTGGATAACTTTCTAAAAATACTAGATTCTTTGTTCTTGATGTTTTTAACTTATAAAAGTGTTAATTAGTGTCTATGGCTGTAATGACCCGCACTTTTTCGATCGTTCTATACTTATAAGATTAATATTTACATAAATTAAACCTTACCAACATGATAAGCAATCCAAATTGTTGAGACTTATGTTTTTGAAATGAGTTTTACACAACGTTTGACCGTCTAGTTTGACCGATGATATCACGAACTATATAACATATGATAATTATACGTTTGTGTATATATATGTATATATACATATTTAACATGATCTAAGGATGTTTTAATATCTCATTTTGTATTAATAACAATAAGTTATAAGTATATTTTGAAACTACTAACTTAAGTTTTCAAAACGATAACCATACGTAACGTTATTTGACATAAATACTTATAACATATAATGTATATACATATATCGTATATGTAATGTATTTAATCACTTTTAAGGACTTAAATACATAAAACAATATAAGTATATTCACAAAAGATAGCTATATTTGAATTCTCATTCCATTTTTCACAAGATTTCTATACGTATATCTAGAGTACATGTACTCGTATCATACCTAACCTCTATACGTATTTACTATTGGTATATACACATCAAATCACCACCAACCAGCCCTTGTTCAATGCCTTATGTATAAGGTAACTACTTTTGTTATCTAGTATGACAATTTCACATGATTAAAAGATTTTTTCACAAAATTACAAACTTATACACCTTTTACACCACCATTTATACTCCATTCCATTTTCATTTTACTACACATTTCTTTAACCAAAAACACACTCTTAAGAAACTCCATAACCATTCAGCTAGTATCCATGAAGATCTAGCCATAAAAATATCACTTAAACACCATAAGAAAAACCTTACAAAAACACTTCAATAATCCTTCCAAAAATACAAGTTTACTTCCAACCTTTCAATCCAACTCCACCACTCTTTTGATTCTAAGATTTTTCTCATCTCTTACAGTAACTTTGTCCAAGTAACTTGAGGTAGTAACCCTATTCATAATCTTATTCAATTCATATTCATATAGCTATCTTATTTTGTGGTATAAAATTTTAACAACAAGAACATAGTTTGAATGTTTTCAAACTTGTTTGCAAACTAAATAGATCCTTCTCACTTAACTTTTAAAATACTTCAAGACCTGTAATATTTCATAAATATATGCTAATTTAACAAGGTATAACTTGGTTTTTCAAAGAACACCTTAAAAACTGAATTTACGACGTTGGAGTGCAACCGGGGGCTGTTTTGGGTTGGATAATTAAAAACCATCTTAAACTTTGAATTGGAGGTTTATTTTCTGGAAAAATGATTTTTACTATGAATATGATAACACATAAAAATTTCATGATTTAACTCAAAGTATAAGTATTTTTAGAAAAATAATCATTTAAGGTTGTTTACATGATGGAAAATGATTAACTTCATAAGTTTTACTAAAGTTTGACCTATGACCTGTGATTTCGAATACAAACTAAGGTATTTACAGTTCATAATCTTAAAGAGGGACTCGATCCAAGGAAGTGGCAAGTTGAATCAACGAAAACGGAATTGTAACGAAGAAACTATGACCAAAACGAGATCGGATATCTAAGACTAGTTTAGCCACGAAAATAATTGGAGAAAATTTAAAAAATCACATCTTTCTAAAATAACATGATATTTTATATATATGTACTCATAATTTAATTTTATATGGTTCAGGATCACCCGTAAACAATACGAGAAGATTAATCATAAGATCCCATGATTGTACGCAACACGTCATTTGACAACACCGGTACTTTATGTACGCAACACGTCATTTGACAACACCAGTACCGTGGGTCAAGATTAATCTCGACCAATACATATACGATGGGGGTTTTTTTCATTGGGGGTTTATTAAACACCTAAAAATGAACCATTAAAATTGAATTACTAACATCGGACTGCTAACTACGGACTAAGGAATTATTAAAAGTATTAAAAGTATTATAAGTATATATATGTGACGTTTGTTTAAAAAGAAAAGGTATTGATATATTATATATGGATAGGTTCGTGATATCAATCGGAGACCAAGTCGAAATTACATATCTTCAAGACAAAAGTGAGTATATAGTCCCACTTTTAAACTCTAAGTATTTCGGGATGAGAATACATGTATTTTATGTTTTACGTTATGGACACAAGTAACTGAAAAATATATTCTACGTTGAGTTATACCACTGGCATACTTCCCTGTAGCTTGGTAACTATTATTTACAGCGGTATTGTAAACGCGAATCCTGTTGATAGATCTATCGGGCCTGACAACCCCAACCGGACTGGACGACCAGTATTCAACGGTTGCACAGTACTTCGTTTCGTGACTACACTTGGTACGGTGTAGTAAGATTTCATAATAAAGGGAATATGCGACGTGATTAAATGTTAAGTATGGTTACCAAGTGCTCAACCACTTAGAATATTTTTATTAAAATGTTTACATATGAAATCTTGTGGTCTATATATATATATATTGCTGCCGGCATTAAACCTATATCTCACCAACTTTATGTTGACGTTTTAAACATGTTTATTCTCAGGTAATAATTAGAAGCTTCCGCTGCAACATGTTGAATTTAAGCAGGATCTTGCGTACTCATATTTGTGTCAAAAACAAAACTGCATATCCGAGGATTTGTATTGTAAAATATGCTAGAAATCGTGTTGTTATCATCATATGTAAAGTTTGTAAGTCTAAGATTATCGCTAAACGATAATCATCTTTTTATTGTCTAAAGCTTGTATCAAAAATAAGAATTATGGTTTGTAATGTAAAATATATGCAGTTGTTCTTTTAAAAATGTCGCATATAGAGGTCAATACCTCGCTATGAAATCATACGTTATCTAACACGTTCTTATGGTTAAGGACGGGTTATGACATGTGGTATCAGAGCGGTGGTCTTAGCGAACCAGGTTTGCATTAGTGTGTCTAACTGATAAGTCGTTAGGATACATTAGTAAGTCTGGACTTTGACCGGATCTGATTTAACAACCATTGCTTATCATTGTTGGTTAAAATTTATATGTAAATATTATGTAGTACTAATGGGTTAGTTGTTGTGTGATAGATGTCGGGCTCAAAACTTATTATCACATTCAGCGACTCCGAATCAGAATCTTCAGATGGTGTTTCAGTCATTAACCTATCCGATGACGAAAATAATATCTTTGGGGAAGACTCACAAATTCCGGATGAACCGACTATAGAGAACCCGGAAAGTGAACCCGAGGAGGAAAGTGAACCCGAGGAAGAAATACAGGAAATTACAAAAGACAAGTTCGAACTAGGAAAGAAACGAAAGGCTAATGAATTAGAAAATTCAAATCCCGAAGAGGATGATGTGGCACCAACTCCACTAGACACTACCACCCCTATTCCCGCTATTCCTATTCGTTCTATCCCAGCATCTAGTTCTTCAGCCCCACAGCCAAAATATAGGGAGACACCGCCAAAATATAGGCAGACAGCCAGGATAAGCGTTAAGCGATTCTTTGAACCTAAACGTCCTAGAAAATAGACCAAACGATGCGCTGCCATATTAAACCATGGGATCATATAATGTTTTGTATAATATTATTAGTGTGGTTTGCTTAATGTTCGATGTAAGATAAGCATATGTAAAATAGTGAAGTGTGAAATGCAATAATTTTCCATGGTTAAGTATTATTTGGGTGGTAGTAATTGATTTTCGTACTAAGCTATTAAGTATGAACTTTAACGGGTAGGTACTACCCTAGATATAATTATAAAATGCTAATAAGAAGAAAAGGCTTTTATAATAATAACTGGTTCATATTATTAATAAGCTACGATGTACTGTAAATACATACTACATCTATAATATTCCATGTGAATAATTATTTTTTTTTTCATTCTTATTGAAGATTATGGCGCGATTGAACCGAATGACGGAACAAGAAATCCAGGAACTCATCAATCAGCGAGTGAACGACAGAATGTTATGGGTCGAGGCTGCAAGAGCTGCTGCAGTTAACCCAAATCCTCATGTAGGATGCACCTACAAAACTTTTCAAGCTTGCAAGCCCTCATCATTTAGTGGAACAGAAGGACCGATCGGTTTAACCCGGTGGATAGAAAAGATGGAGACTGTGTTTAAAATCAGTGGTTGTGTTGAGAAGGACATGACCAAGTATGCATCGTGCACTTTACAAGATAGTGCACTCACGTGGTGGAAAAATTTTGTGAAGGCTGTAGGAGGAGATGTAGCTTATGATACTCCATGGGAAGAATTCAAAACAATGTTAATCAACGAATATTGTCCAAGGAACGAAGTTAGGAAGTTGGAAGATGAATTACGAAGTCTGAAGGTTATTGGTACTGAAATCACCAAATACAATCAGCGATTCATGGAATTAGTTTTGCTATGTCCTGAATTGGTTCCAACCGAAGAACGGAAGATTGAAATGTACAAAGATGGTTTGCCCAAAAAGGTCAAGGCAAATGTTACAGCATCGAAACCTAAGACAATTCATGAAGCTATAACCATGGCAAACGAGCTAATGGATCAGGTCATCATGGATAAGAAAGTATTCAATACTGATGTGAAGGTATCAGGTAACAAAAGAAAGTGGAATGGAAATTATGATCGAGGTAACCAACAACAATCTTTTAAGAAACAAGAAATCACGCAAGGCGCGGGTAGTGGTTTAAGCTTTGGTTACAAAGGACAAAATCCTTTATGTAACTGATGCCACAAACATCACTCTGGCTACTGTAATGTGGTATGCAACAAATGTAATCGAAAGGGTCATCTTGCTGAAGATTGTAGGGCTCTCGTTACAAATACAAATGGTATCAAGACTCCTGCCACCAATGCAAATAGAACTGCTTTGGCTACCATTACTTGTTATGGGTGTGGAAAACAGGGTCATTATAAGAGCCAGTGTCCGAATCCAGAGAAGAATAATGGATCTGCACGAGGAAGAGCATTTGTTATTAATGCTAGAGAGGCGTGTGAAGACCCGGAGCTTGTTACGGGTACGTTTACCATTAATAACTTATCCGCATCTATTATATTTGATACTGGTGCTGATAGAAGTTACGTGTGTAGAGACTTTCACGCTAAATTGAATTGTTCATCATTACCTCTAGATGCTAAGTACATGATTGAGTTAGCTAATGGTAAACTAATTAAAGCCGATAAAATTTGCCGTGATTGTAAAATAAATTTAGCCGGAGAAACATTTAAGATTGATTTGATACCCGTAGAATTAGGAAGTTTTGATGTAATAGTCGGCATGGACTGGATGTCCAAAGTAGGAGCTGAAGTTGTGTGTGCCAAGAAGGCAATTCGCATTCCTTGTAAGGATAAAACGCCAGTAATGATTTATGGAGAGAAGGGTAACTCAAAGCTAAAACTCATTAGTTATTTGAAAGCTCAAAAGTGCTTGAAGAAAGGGTGCTATGCTATCTTAGCACATGTTAATAAAGTCGAAACGAAGGAAAAAGTGAAGAGCATTAATGACGTGCGTGTGGCAAGAGATTTTCCTGAAGTCTTTCCGGAAGAGTTGCCGGGATTACCTCCATTTAGATCTGTAGAATTTCAAATAGATTTAGTACCAGGAGCTGCACCAGTTGCCCGTGCTCCATATAGACTTGCACCGTCCGAGTTAAAAGAACTTCAGAGTCAGTTAAAAGAATTACTGGATCGTGGATTCATACGACCAAGTACTTCACCATGGGGAGCTCCGATTCTATTTGTTAAAAAGAAAGATGGATCTTTTAGGATGTGTATAGATTATCGTGAATTAAATAAGTTAACTATCAAGAATCGGTATCCACTACCGAGAATTGATGACTTATTTGATCAACTGCAAGGATCACGTGTTTATTCGAAAATCGACCTAAGATCGGGCTATCATCAACTACGCGTCAAAGAAGAAGATATACCGAAAACTGCTTTTCGGACACGTTATGGTCATTACGAATTTTTAGTCATGCCGTTTGGATTGACGAATGCGCCAGCTGTATTCATGGACCTCATGAATCGAGTTTGTAGTCCATATTTAGATAAGTTTGTTATTGTTTTCATTGATGATATTCTTATCTATTCCAAGAGTGAGCAAGAGCATGAACAGCATTTAAGGTTGATATTAGAGTTGTTGAGAAAAGAACAGCTATATGCTAAATTTTCTAAATGTGCTTTCTAGTTGAAAGAAGTGCAATTTCTTGGCCACGTTGTTAGTAGCAAAGGAATTCAGGTTGATCCAGCTAAAATTGAGGCCATTGAAAAATGGGAGACTCCTAAAACACCAATGCAGATACGCCAATTTTTGGGTTTAGCCGGTTATTATAGAAGGTTCATTCAAGATTTTTCCCGAATAGCTAAGCCGTTGACAGCATTAACGCAAAAAGGGAAGAAATACGAATGGACCTCGGAGCAGGAGAACGCATTTCAATTACTGAAGAAGAAGTTAACTACGGCGCCTATTTTATCGTTACCTGAAGGGAACGATGATTTTGAAATATATTGTGACGCTTCGCGACAAGGTTTTGGTTGTGTTCTTATGCAACGAAAGAAAGTTATTGCATACGCATCCCGACAATTGAAGATTCACGAGCGGAATTATACGACGCATGATCTAGAACTGGGAGCAGTCGTGTTTGCGTTGAAGATATGGAGACACTACTTATATGGGGTTAAATGCACTGTGTTTACTGATCATAAAAGCCTTCAACATATTTTTGATCAGAAACAGTTGAACATGAGGCAACGTAGGTGGGTCGAGCTGATAAACGACTATGATTGTGAAATTCGTTATCATCCCGGGAAGGCGAACGTGGTGGCCGATGCTTTAAGCAGAAAGGAACGGGAACCAATTCGAGTACGAGCGATGAACATAAAAATTCGCATGAATCTCAACTCACAAATCAAAGAGGCTCAACGAGAAGCTCTTACTAAAGAAAACATAGGAAATGAAATAATGAAGAAGTATGAGAAGCAACTCGTTATACGAGAAGACGGAATTCGATATTTTGCAAACCGTATTTGGGTACTGAAGTTGGGTGGATTAAGGAAGTTGATATTGAACGAGGCACATAAGACAAGATACTCGATACATCCTGGAGTTGGAAAGATGTATCAAGATCTTAAGACACATTATTGGTGGCCTAATTTAAAGACAGACGTTGCAACATATGTTGGGGAGTGTTTAACTTGTTCCAAGGTCAAAGCAGAACACCAGAAGCCGTCAGGGTTACTTCAACAACCAGAAATCCCAGAATGGAAATGGGATGGTATTACCATGGATTTCATCACAAAGTTACCTAAGACTGTATGGGGTTATGACACCATTTGGGTAATAGTTGATCGTCTCACCAAATCTGCACATTTCTTGCCTATAAAGGAAACAGATAGAATGGAGAAACTATTACGACTGTACATAAAGGAAATTGTTTCAAGGCATGGAATACCTATTTCCATTATATCTGATCGTGATAGTAGATTTACCTCAAAGTTCTGGCAATCACTACAAGAGGCCCTAGGAACTCGTTTGGATATGAGCACCGCATATCATCCGCAAACCGACGGGCAGAGTGAAAGAACAATTCAGACTCTTGAAGACATGCTCAGGGCATGTGTGATCGATTTTGGAAACGGATGGGATAAGTATCTACCATTAGCAGAATTCTCGTATAATAATAGTTATCATGCGAGCATTAAAGCTGCACCATTCGAAGCATTGTACGGAAGGAAGTGTAGATCTCCTATCTGTTGGAATGAAGTAGGAGATCGACAATTAACTGGTCCCGAGATCATACATGAAACTACTGAAAAGATAGTACAAATCAAGGAGAGATTGAAAACAGCCCGTAGTCGCCAAAAGAGCTACGCCGATGTTCGAAGGAAACCATTAGAGTTTCAAATCGGTGACATGGTTATGTTAAAGGTGTCACCATGGAAAGGTGTAATACGTTTTGGAAAAAGGGGTAAACTAAACCCAAGATATGTTGGCCCGTTCAAGATCATCGAACGCATTGGACCGGTAGCTTATCGACTCGAGTTACCGCAACAACTCGCCGGAGTACATAATACCTTTCACGTCTCAAACCTTAAGAAGTGTCTTGCAAAGGTAGATTTCACCATTCCTCTTGAAGAAATCCATGTCGACGAGAAACTACAATTCGTCGAAGAACCAATCGAAATCATGGACCGTGAAGTTAAACAGCTCAAGCAGAGCAACATACCGATCGTTAAGTTTCGTTGGAATGCTCGAAGGGGTCCCGAGTTTACTTGGGAACGAGAGGATCAGATGAAACAAAAGTATCCACACTTGTTTCTCGATGACGCAAAATAGGTACAATTTTAAAATTTCGGGACGAAATTTATTTAACGGGTAGGTACTGTAATGACCCGCACTTTTTCGATCGTTCTATACTTATAAGATTAATATTTACATAAATTAAACCTTACCAACATGATAAGCAATCCAAATTGTTGAGACTTATGTTTTTGAAATGAGTTTTACACAACGTTTGACCGTCTAGTTTGACCGATGATATCACGAACTATATAACATATGATAATTATACGTTTGTGTATATATATGTATATATACATATTTAACATGATCTAAGGATGTTTTAATATCTCATTTTGTATTAATAACAATAAGTTATAAGTATATTTTGAAACTACTAACTTAAGTTTTCAAAACGATAACCATACGTAACGTTATTTGACATAAATACTTATAACATATAATGTTTATACATATATCGTATATGTAATGTATTTAATCACTTTTAAGGACTTAAATACATAAAACAATATAAGTATATTCACAAAAGATAGCTATATTTGAATTCTCATTCCATTTTTCACAAGATTTCTATACGTATATCTAGAGTACATGTACTCGTATCATACCTAACCTCTATACGTATTTACTATTGGTATATACACATCAAATCACCACCAACCAGCCCTTGTTCAATGCCTTATGTATAAGGTAACTACTTTTGTTATCTAGTATGACAATTTCACATGATTAAAAGATTTTTTCACAAAATTACAAACTTATACACCTTTTACACCACCATTTATACTCCATTCCATTTTCATTTTACTACACATTTCTTTAACCAAAACACACTCTTAAGAAACTCCATAACCATTCAGCTAGTATCCATGAAGATCTAGCCATAAAAACATCACTTAAACACCATAAGAAAAACCTTACAAAAACACTTCAATAATCCTTCCAAAAATACAAGTTTACTTCCAACCTTTCAATCCAACTCCACCACTCTTTTGATTCTAAGATTTTTCTCATCTCTTACAGTAACTTTGTCCAAGTAACTTGAGGTAGTAACCCTATTCATAATCTTATTCAATTCATATTCATATAGCTATCTTATTTTGTGGTATAAAATTTTAACAACAACAACATAGTTTGAATGTTTTCAAACTTGTTTGCAAACTAAATAGATCCTTCTCACTTAACTTTTAAAATACTTCAAGACCTGTAATATTTCATAAATATATGCTAATTTAACAAGGTATAACTTGGTTTTTCAAAGAACACCTTAAAAACTGAATTTACGACGTTGGAGTGCAACCGGGGGCTGTTTTGGGTTGGATAATTAAAAACCATCTTAAACTTTGAATTGGAGGTTTATTTTCTGGAAAAATGATTTTTACTATGAATATGATAACACATAAAAATTTCATGATTTAACTCAAAGTATAAGTATTTTTAGAAAAATAATCATTTAAGGTTGTTTACATGATGGAAAATGATTAACTTCATAAGTTTTACTAAAGTTTGACCTATGACCTGTGATTTCGAATACAAACTAAGGTATTTACAGTTCATAGTCTTAAAGAGGGACTCGATCCAAGGAAGTGGCAAGTTGAATCAACGAAAACGGAATTGTAACGAAGAAACTATGACCAAAACGAGATCGGATATCTAAGACTAGTTTAGCCACGAAAATAATTGGAGAAAATTTAAAAAATCACATCTTTCTAAAATAACATGATATTTTATATATATGTACTCATAATTTAATTTTATATGGTTCAGGATCACCCGTAAACAATACGAGAAGATTAATCATAAGATCCCATGATTGTACGCAACACGTCATTTGACAACACCGGTACTTTATGTACGCAACACGTCATTTGACAACACCGGTACCGTGGGTCAAGATTAATCTCGACCAATACATATACGATGGGGGTTTTTTTCATTGGGGGTTTATTAAACACCTAAAAATGAACCATTAAAATTGAATTACTAACATCGGACTGCTAACTACGGACTAAGGAATTATTAAAAGTATTAAAAGTATTATAAGTATATATATGTGACGTTTGTTTAAAAAGAAAAGGTATTGATATATTATATATGGATAGGTTCGTGATATCAATCGGAGACCAAGTCGAAATTACATATCTTCAAGACAAAAGTGAGTATATAGTCCCACTTTTAAACTCTAAGTATTTCGGGATGAGAATACATGTATTTTATGTTTTACGTTATGGACACAAGTAACTGAAAAATATATTCTACGTTGAGTTATACCACTGGCATACTTCCCTGTAGCTTGGTAACTATTATTTACAGCGGTATTGTAAACGCGAATCCTGTTGATAGATCTATCGGGCCTGACAACCCCAACCGGACTGGACGACCAGTATTCAACGGTTGCACAGTACTTCGTTTCGTGACTACACTTGGTACGGTGTAGTAAGATTTCATAATAAAGGGAATATGCGACGTGATTAAATGTTAAGTATGGTTACCAAGTGCTCAACCACTTAGAATATTTTTATTAAAATGTTTACATATGAAATCTTGTGGTCTATATATATATATATTGCTGCCGGCATTAAACCTATATCTCACCAACTTTATGTTGACGTTTTAAACATGTTTATTCTCAGGTAATAATTAGAAGCTTCCGCTGCAACATGTTGAATTTAAGCAGGATCTTGCGTACTCATATTTGTGTCAAAAACAAAACTGCATATCCGAGGATTTGTATTGTAAAATATGCTAGAAATCGTGTTGTTATCATCATATGTAAAGTTTGTAAGTCTAAGATTATCGCTAAACGATAATCATCTTTTTATTGTCTAAAGCTTGTATCAAAAATAAGAATTATGGTTTGTAATGTAAAATATATGCAGTTGTTCTTTTAAAAATGTCGCATATAGAGGTCAATACCTCGCTATGAAATCATACGTTATCTAACACGTTCTTATGGTTAAGGACGGGTTATGACAATGGCTCAAGTCTAACATGAATATGTGATTTATATGCTCGACCTTGTTATTTTAAGTAACTAACATGAACTTAAAATTTGGTGTGTTTGATCTTGTGATTTGATTGCTTAAATGTTGTTAGATGTTAAAAGTGCATGTATTAAATGTGTTACTAGCATCACTAGCTTCAATTTGGTGTGTAGGTTGACATGGAAAAGCTTCATAAACATAATTGTTAAGTTTATGATTTTGAGTTAGGGTTTGATAGACGTAAAATGAACTTTTGATGCATTGAATGCTTTGCAATGTTATTTGTAAGTGTCTAGTTGTATTGTATGCGTAATTACCTACGAAACGGCGTATCATATGTGTGCATTTAATTCTCTAATCATCAATATGCATTTATGAACTTGAAGCATTTATGATGAGCATTAATTTATCATTCAATTTAGAAATTTGATTATTGCAAATGATGAATTTGATTGATGAAACGTGTTTAGTTGTATTCCTCGTCAAATTACCTTTCCAACGATATAAGATACGTGTTTTGAATGTTTACGGTTCGTAATTTGTGTTTGAATGAAATTTGGTTTTGAGACTTAGACATTTGAAACAGCCCAGACACCAGCTCACGCTTAATGTCGCGGCGCGGCCCTCATTTGTCGCGGTGCGGCAATGGCCGTGTTCAGGGACTGATTAACTTTACAATTTTACTAAAAATTATAACTATGCTACGCACCTCCAATTAACATGTAACTTGTTCTAACATGCTTATATATGAATAATTAGCTTAGAAAAATAATTCGAGACCCGACCCGAACGTGTTGACTTTTTCGTTGACTTTGACTTGACCAAAGTTGACTTTTATTCAAACGTAACTGATGCTTTGTTTAAACCATTCTAGTCTTCTTGTATACTTGATTCTTGCATGAAACTTGACAACTTGATTCACATGCTATATAATCGAGTCGTAATGAGCCATAGGACTAATTGAACACTTTGACCGACTTCACACTTTACCGATATTGATATAACCTATTGTTTAGGTCGAGACTAGCATTCATTCTTGCACACATTTACTTTGTGAAGTACTTTTACATTCGTGCACTCAAGGTGAGATCATAGTCCCACTTTTACTCTTTTATACTTATACTTGGGATGAGAAAACATAAACGATTTATACTTCTATACATTGACCACAAGTACGAAAACAAACATTTCACGTACGAGTTAGAACAAAAATCCTCACTTTAATTATCATTAGTTACACTTGTAGGGTGTAAGCGAGTAATTATGTTGTGTGGCCATACGGGTTTGACGAACCCTCATTCGGACGGTTCGCTACCGTTAGCGAATGAAATATAATTTTATCGGTATAGTGTATGTTCTAACACTATGGATTCAGAGGTAACATTCAGTTAAGCCTTGATAATTGGGTGCTCGTGATACAAACAACATCTTTGGAATGCAAACGATTTGGATAATCAACTTATACTAAATCTTGTGGTTCAAATACATACGATTACTAATACACCTATGATTTCACCAACGTTTTTCGTTGACAGATTTTCTATGTTTTTCTCATGTCCTTGAACGATATGTGTTACATGCTTTTGCTCACTATTTTGATACTTGCTTGGATGTCGAGTATACATGCATACATAGAGCATCTTTTGACTTTACATTTAACTGTGTCGCATCGGTTTCATTTGTACTCAAACGTTGTAACGTCACTAGTTGTTGAACTACTTTTGTGAACTTGAAACATCTTTACATTTGAAATGAATGCGACATATTTTTTTTGGTCAAACGTCATTTTAAAGACTTATGACCATGTAACGGGACCTAAGTAGACGGCGCCGTCAATGACGATTTTGTCGGGTCGCTACACAATGACAGATTTTGGTTCCAGATCATCATCTTTATTCATGATGTCATTATAAGATTATATGAAAAATCATTATTTGTCATTTTGTTTCAGTTCCATAATATTGCATAATTTATTGCAATTTATGTATTTACATCGTCAATATCCTCTGCAGAAGGAATATTGATTTGTGGTTTTTCTTGAACACTTTTTTTTATTTACCTCATTATTAGCTGATTTTCCTTTTCGAGGATTTTTATCTTTGGAATTAAATTGTCTTCCACGTTTCAGACGTGGCAAAAGACTCATGAGTGACATTATTGCCAGCTTTTGGAATTTCAATACTTTCTAGAGCATTTACTGCTAATATATATGATTTAGTCACTCTTTTTGCATCTGTAAATGCATCGGGCAATTTATTCGCAAGTTCTTGCATATGCATTATTATTTTTTAAATTTTTGTTTCGCATTCTTTTGTGCGAGTATCAAGATACCTTAATTGATGTTGACATCATGAAACATCATTTTATTTTATTTTTTCATTTCTCCCCCTAATCTAGGGAACAATTTTTCATTAAAATGACAATCAGCAAAAACGTGCTGTAAAAACATCACCCGTCATGGATTCAATATATCTTATGATTGAAGATGTTTCATATCCAGCATATATTTCAATACTTCTTTGAGAAACCATTTGTTGTGGTGGTGCAATTAAAAATACACTGCACAACTAAATGTTCTAAGATGGAAAATATTTGGCTCTAGACCAAAATTAAGTTGGTAATGAAGAATATTTATGACTTGCACTTGGTTTAATGCGAATTAATGTCGCATCATGTAAATTTACATGTCCCCATATAAATATTGAGAGTTTTATACTCATTACCAATTGTCTAGTTATTAGCTGCAAGCGTTTATCTATTGATTCAGCTAAATCAATTTTGTGTATGCACATGAGTAACTGAATGTTCAACAACAATCCATGTAGACATATAATAATCATTAAATGCTTGAGATGTTAACTCACCAGCATTATCAAGTCTCATCCTTTTAATGGTGTAATCAGAATAATGTGTTCTCAATTTAATTATTTGTGCAAAAAACTTTGCAAATGCCATATTACGGCTTGATAACACACAAACATGATACCATCCGCTAGATGCATCTATTAGAACCATGAAATATCAAAATGGTCCACATGATAGATGAATTGGTCCATATATATATAACCCTCAATATTCTTTTCATTAATCACCATATGTGCTTTTTCATTAATCACCATATGTGCTTTTTCATTAATCACCATATGTGCTTTTTCATTAATCACCATATGCGCTTTTCATCATATATCCTTTTCACCATATGCGCTTTTAATCATATGCGCTGCGCTTTTCATCATATGCACTTTTCATCATATGCGCTTTTAATCATATGCGCTGCGCTTTTAATCATATGCGTTGTGCTTTTCATTATATGCACTTTTCATCATATGCGCTTTTAATCATATGCGCTGCGCTTTTAATCATATGCGCTGCGCTTTTAATCATATGCGCTTTTCATCATATGCGCTTTTTATCATATGCGCTTTTAATCATATGCGCTGCGTTTTTCATCATATGCATTTTTCATCATATGCGCTTTTAATCATATGTGCTGCGCTTTTAATCATATGCGCTGCGCTTTTCATCATATGCGCTTTTCAGTGCTACATAGGTATTTCTCATTTCCGGTTATCATTGACTGATAATCATATCCATTATAATATATATCAGAGAAACTTAACAAATTTCTCTTTGATTTGAGAGAAAACAAAGCATTGTTTATCAGAAAATTCGTACCATTTGGTAATATAAATTTTTGCCTTTTCCGTTCCTTATATCAAGTTTGCAAGACCTGATATAGTATTTATAATTCCTTCATTTGATTTAAATCAATGAAATATTTCTTAGATTTGATCATAGTGTGTATGTTACCACTATCTGCAATACATAGGTCTTTACCATTTGATTGATGTTGTATTTCAGCAGGATTCATACTAAAACTTCAAATAAGATAAGCAAATAATGAGTTATATTTCAGCAAGATAATCAAATTATATTACCTGCAAACAAGTTACAATCTGAAGTACATAAAAGATAACACTTAATAAACATATGCGTTATGGTCTAAAACCATTTATTTATGAGTGATACATAACAAGCTAGGCATCTTAGAAAATTCAAACCATTCAAGTCTCAAGGTAGCTCAGGGTTTATTTAATCAAGATTATTCAACACATTCACTCTCGTTTTCTTTTCTTTTGGGACTTATTTGTAGAGATAAACAAGATGTTCATGTATTCAAGAAATACTATACTGATGATCCACGTTACCAGATCATTAATATGAATCTCCGGGATTCTTATAAGAGCGTCTACTAACATCTTCAATTTTATTCTTTCATGGATCACCGTTATTTCTTGATAATTAATATCGTATCTATCTTTGATTATTTTCCATAATACACTTGGATCTTCGATCATATAATATGTAGATTCTAAGGAATAGTCAATATGTTTGCTAAGAAAAATACTTGCTATTGCTTTCTCTTGTTCGGAACAATTGTTATTTTCATTCAGGGTTTCTAAAATACCGATTGATTCGAGATGTTTTTCTACATTCCTAACCCATGTTAAGTAGTTATTCCCACTTGATTCTAAAGGAGCAAATTTAAGCCTTTTCAAATTCGACATTTTCTATTATAAAAAAGATGAGCAACATAAATAATAATCATAATCAACTTCTATTCATAGACAAATAATAAAATGAAATTAGAATCATTTTAAATTCATAAGTAGCAAACAACATAATAATGGCATGATTACAAATGATAAAACCACAAGAGCATGATAGAATATAGGTTCACCCGGTGGTATATTAGCAACAATGATGATAGTTAGTATGACCAATACAATAGGAAAAAATCATCCTTGTGTGAATCATCTTTACAAAAAAACTTTTTGAGAGTGGTAATCTGAAAAAATGAAGATTGATTTGTGAAAATGTGAAAACGGAGAAGTTTACTTTATATTTAAAAAATATAGTCGTTGTAACGTTGTCAGTTGACGTTAACAACCGTTATGTATATATGGCCGTTGTAACGTCGTTAGTTGACGTTAAAGACTGTTATGTACTTATTGTATTAATAATAATTTTAATAAAAGAATTTTATTAGTACAAATACGATTACTATAAATACATTTAGTATAAATACATTTAGTATAAATACGAAGATTAAGAGAATAAACATATTATGCATAAATAATAAGTTTTAAGAATAAACATTAGCATGCATGAAATAAATAATGATTAATTGCATAAGTAATCATAAATGTTAGATAACATAAATATAAATGTTAGTGAAGTTAATAAGAGTTAGATTACAGAAATATAATTCAGGCGGTATAACCGACCATATATAACTTAAATAACATAAATATAAATGTTAGTGAAGTTAATAAAAGTTAGATTACAGAAATATAATTTTACTTATGATGATAATAATATTTACCTTACTAATAAATAATAGAAGATATCGTTAAAGAATTTCTTACCTTGATTAGTGATTTGTACTTGCTTAGATAAACCTTGATTATACGGAGCACTTCGTGCTAATAACGTGTTGTGATTTAGGAGTTTATAACTACCTTCTATTCTAATATTATATTTGTCTAATAAAATGATGTCATAAACAAGATTTAACCAAGCTTAAAAAAAATAAAAAATAAAAAAGAAAAAATGGAGAGGGCAATTGCTGATGTCATAAATGATTTTTTTTTGAATTATTTTTTACACCTTAATACTAAGAAAAATAGGAAGGAAAAAAAAAAATATATGGGACGGTACAATATCTTCACGCGTGCCTGACAAAGCCTGACTACAATTTTTCTCAAATACATTCATTCATCCTCCCAACTCTATTTCAAATTTAAAAAAAACCCTAAAGAACCCAATTGTTGAAATCTTTCTAACAATTATTCCTCAGATCACCGTTATAAACATAAATTTACAAGGCAAATTAGATTTTTATATGCTCATTTTGAAGAAGAACAAATCAGAAACATAGAGAGAGATATTAAACTCATCATCATCATCATCATCATCTTCATCAACCTGAATTGTTTTTGAAGTCATCAACAACCAATCGTCACCTGAATTCCTCTTCCTACAAAGGTATATTAAACTCTTTTAATTGATTTTTAAATTTTAATTGAAGATTCAAATAGAAGCTGCTGATGTAAGGCGATATATACAGGTTTATCAATATAATCTTTCTTTATTTTAATTGCTTCTGGTTTTTTCTTTTCGTTAAATTTTAATTGATAGATCGATTTTGTGACAGATGGTAATGTAATGTCAGGGATAATTTCTTGTAGAGTTTACATGCTCAAAAATTGGATGTGTGTTGGTGAACGTGCAAGATGGGGTGATAAAGACGACCAACAACAAAAAGAATTTTGAGGAATAAATAAGTGGGTAAGATTGCAATTACAATTCACCCTTGGTTCCCCTTTAAAGTTTGTTTTCGCAATAAAAATTTACTGGTCACTTTTTGACACTCATTTTTGTTCTAAAAGCGTTATTAACTTTGGTTAGTGGTTGTTCTACTATGGGTGGCTGTTTAATGCAGATGTGCAGGTGTGCAAGTGTCAAGAAAACGGTGATTATTCAAGTGCATGGAAGGTGTTCGATGAAATGTTTGAAAAAATAGAGTTACGTGGTATGGTTTTCGTTATATTTTCTTTCATTAGTTGATAAAGTTGTGATCTGTATATTCAGTATAGAAGTGCTTCATAAGCATTTGAGCTGACATATTGTGTGAAATCAATTTAGAACATATTGAAATAACCTAATGTGTTAAAGCTTACTGTCTTTTTAGTGATACATATTTAAATATTTAATATTTGTTTTCCACTGTGTATGATTTGTTCATTTTATTGCAGGAAAGCTCATTGAGAATATATATCATTTTTTGTGTGGCAAATGTATATGTTTATAAATACTGGGTTCTTAGAGTTTTAGTTTTGTTGGAGAATTTTAGTTGATTTTGTGCATGTAAGTAAGTTTTTATATGGTGTTTTTTGCTCAAGTTTTTGCTGCTAAAATTGCAGTACTATACTACATAATACAATTTTTTGCAATGTTTTCAACCTTTAACATGTTGGCTTTTCATAAGTTCTAAAAAAATCAAATTTGTTACTCATCAAAGTTAAATCAGTATCTTCGGAATCTAGCCTGTTAAAACATAGTTTGTGTATATTTATTGTTACTCATCATTGTTAAATTTGTTACTCATCATTGTGATAGTATTAGTTTGCAAGTTCAAACGACTATGTTATAACTAAGTTTATATGGGATTATTGAATGTTGAGTTAATTTGTATCTAATCTGCATGCAGGGATTCCTTCTTAAATCTGTCATAATTATTTTGTACGCCTATATAATTGAGGAGCTTCTCTCAATTGTATATACTTCAACTGTTAGTGAAGCTTGCTAAAACTATGGGAATTATTTTAAGCACATAGAAGGTCTATTTATTAGTTTAAATGACAAGCAAGTTTTTCATCTCTTTTGCTTTTTAGTATATATTATATATTATATATAATATAATATTATTTATGGAAACTCTTTTGTTGTTCCATTGACCCAATGAGCTAAAATATGTCTATAGATCCTTGAAAGTTTAAGATATTGGGCTCGAAAAAAAAAATCAAGGTGACAGACTGGGTATCATGTCCAAATGTGCAAGGAGCACATATAGTTATTATTTTATCTTTGTAATAAAGTTTAAGATGTTATGTGCTGAAAATGCACTGTGGATCACTTTTAACCCACTTGATCAACCCATTTCATTTTCAGCTTATATGTGACTACTCTGAGATTAAAAACGTAACCCAAGTCAGCATGTTAGTCAATGTGTTCAAATTGCACCACTCTGTTTTTTTTTTTTTTTTTTTTTTTTTTGTAACAGGTTCGTGCTAGAACCGAAACCAGTTGGCACAATTGTAACCACGGGGAATGAATGGTGTGAGTGACTGGCGTATTATGGAATGGGTTCCAAATTTAGTACGTTACTTTAAGTAATCAACATAGCGCAATTGCTTCAAGTATTCTTTCAACTTGGACAAGAACTTGATATCTTACACCGTTGATTGGCGCATTTGCGGCTGACTGGCTGATACTTATCTTGGACGCCATTGGACAATCGCCACCTTCTCAATCATTTACGCAATTGTGAGTATGATATAAATCACTGAATTTTCATACTAGACTATTGGTGGCAAAATGGGTGGGTAACAGCTCGAAAGTAATGACAATTTTGTTCCTATACAAATATATTGTTGAACTGTTTCAGGCTCCAAGACTATAGGTTGGCTGATATATGACACATATAATTTGTAGGTAACTATTTTAATTTAAACGTATGACCCATTAGATTAAACATAATGCGGGCTAGATGATTAATGGTTTCTATGCATTTCATTTAATAAGCTCATTTTAGTAACAAGTCTTAAGGTCAAATGAACTGCAAGAATTATGACAACACTGAATGCGGGAGGAAAGGAAGAGGTTACCAAATTCATTGTCACACTGCTAATATGATTTGTGACTTTCTAGAATCTTATTTTCTTTCTATTTATTATCATTTATATTTGAAAAGCTAAAATAATTGATCGTGCGTAAGCTATTTTTTGTATGATTTGAGAAACTGAAGTACACATGGGATGCTTACGACAATAACCTCTCTTTATCCTTTATCCTTTGTTTGTAAAAAACATTTCGAGGTAACAGTTGTCCCATATATTATTTTAAATTTAAAAGCTTTGTTTTTAATAGAGATAGGTAGATTGAATATTGGTGGTTATATTAATCGAATTGGTTGTCGTAGGTTAAATTTTTGTTTTGAGTACAAACCTATAGTGGAAAAACACAGACCATGTTTGGTGAAATTAATAGTGGCTCTCGCAGACAGTGGGTCAATTCGGGAATGACACCCAGGGTGTTTGAGTATATGATTACACGTATACAAAAGATAATGTTCATGTTTTTTTGTCGTTTTGTTGTGACGCTTCACTAAAGGCTTGAATGATCTACTTATAAGTTGTACAACTCGATTTTTACAGTGTTAGTTATTCTAAGCTCACTGTCAAGCTCCTTAGAACCATATGTGATCGTAACCTAATTATCATTTATGTGCATCAACCGAGGTGTCTTAGGATTAAAAAAAGGAAGGTAAACCGATCCTCTAGCGGCTCCCACACTATAAGTGTGTGAATTGATACTCCAATATTTATTGAATTTTAAGTGAAGTGAAGGTGGGATTGTCTTTGAGTGTCAACAGTTTTAAAGGTATGCATATACTTGTGTATCTATAAGTGCATGACCATTCAACTTTAGAAGACGAATAAAGAAATGGTGGTTGAATAATTGGCAAACTCTTGGTGGTGATTCATGAACATGAAAAGATTGATTTTTTAAATTATTATTATTATTTTTTTTTATTTTTTTTACGTAATATCTGAATTTTACTCGATCTTGGTGGGTATGATATGACGATTTAGGAATTTCTATATTTTAATATGCTCTATTTATGCACTCAAGAAGTGGTGTATTTTAATAATAATAGATATAGATATAGATAAAAGGGATAATGAGGAGTCCTCTTGCTGACATTTCTAATGGAAACGGTGTGTTTGTTGTATCTATAGGTGCACAAAAACCGGATCCGGACCGGATCCGGATTTAAAAAAACCGGACAAAAAAAATCCGGATTTTTCCGGATCCAGTTCCGGTTCCGGATCCGGTTCTCGGGGTCGGTTTTTTTTCGGATTTTTTTTCGGAATCGGATTTTTTTCGGATCTCGACCGGATTTTTTTCGGACTAAGATCTTTGTCGGATTTTGTTTTTTACTGGTTATATTTTTACCGGTTCGATTTTTATAACTTTTGAACAACAATAATATAATCAATATAAACAAAATATATAACGCTACAACAATTATAAATAATACAACAACATTTTTATTCAAATGATTAACCACTAAAGATAATATAAATAACAATAACAATACATTTATTTGAACGATACAAGTTACAACTATAAGTATACAAAAGTTAATACATTATTCGAGCTTCGGCATGGCCATCACCCGATAATGTATTACGAGCAAAGTATATTGAGCTTCGGCATTGCCATCACCCATTATACATTACTCGACTACTCGTCTTGCCTTCGTCGTTCGAAATAGTCTTCACTTGCTTCAAATTCGGGGTCATCAACCGCAAATGTTCGTTGGTAATTTGCAATATATTCTTCCATGTTAATGGGATCATATTCACCTTCCTCCACTTCGGTCTCGGTATTTCCTTCGGTTGATGAAGGTGATAATCCCGCTTCTATTTCTTCCATCTCTATAAAATCTTCAACGTCATTATCTAACGGACATTCTAATGACGTTTGATCTTGTATCCTATCTACCCCGTCCAAATAATCCTTCAAACATACGCATACTTCCACGGCTTGGGGGGTAAGTCTTGACCTTCTTTCCGAAATAATTCGACCGCTAAGAGAAAAAGCCGATTCGGAAGCTACGGTTGAGGCTTGAACGGCTAATAAGTCACGAACCATAGCGGATAATATTGGATAGGTGTCTTCTTTTGTTTTCCACCAAGCCAAAACATCAAAGTTGTGAAATTGTTCGGGATTCATGTTTAGTGCAAAGTTTCCAATTTTGTAATTTCTCAACTCGCTTGTGGGTGCCGATGTTCGGGCACGTTTTGAAGCGTCTTCACGTAATTGGTTAAAAAGAGTAATATTAAGGTCTCGGGCCCTTCGAGAAGATGATCCGCTCTCAAATTGGTCAACAATTGGGTTTGATTGTCGACCATAAGTTGTTGCATAAATTGAAAATAATTGCTCAAAGGTGTCATTAAATGCCAATATTTGGTTGTTTATATAGTTGGGTTCGGCGTCTTCGGGACCATGAATACAATCCAAATTTTGATATATTGTTGTCATCAAAAGTTCCACCCCACTAAAATTGATTTTCGGGTCAACAGCGGCCGCAAATAAAAAAACTTTGGGTATTGTTCCAAAATATTTTTTTAGTTTTTTTCTTATGTGAAAAACGGTTTGTCTAAAAATACGATTATTTGAGTTCGCAAATTCGTTAATTTTTTCCGTCATTATATAAAGTTGTTGTAAAACTAGTGAGCTAGTTGGGTAATAAACACCCGAAACTTTTGTCGTTGCCTCTTTAAAAACTTGTAAAAAATTTGTTAATGCTTCCAAGTCATCCCATTCGTCGTTATCAATCGGTTCGGAATATCCCTTTCTAATTAGTCTATTATTAAAACCGATTAAAGTTTCTTTTTGTCGTAATATATTTTCAAACATAAGACAAGTAGAATTCCACCTAGTATTATTATCAAAATAAGGACCTAACCAAGTGCCATTACAATTTTTAACAAAATTTTTATAGTTTTTATGTCGTTCGTTGCTCGTACGATATATCGTTACTAATAATTTTCTAAATTTATCTTTTAACGAACTACAATAAGTTAAACAATCTTGAACGGCCAAGTTTATAATATGAGCAACACAACGTGTATGTATAAACGCACCATTTAAAACCGGTTGCATTCGTATTTTTAACATATCCATGGCACTAGTATTATTAGAAGCATTATCTAGCGAAATAGTAAAAACTTTATCGATTAAATTATATTCAGTCAAAGTGTCTTGTATAATATTTCTTAAATTATTACCATTATGCGGATAAGCAAATAATTTAAAAGCGATAGTCCGTTTCATTAATAACCACGAATCGGGATGGAACCAATGAGCGGTAACGGCTAAATAAGAATTTGCCGTTCCGTGTGGTGCGGTCCAAACATCACAAGTTATAGAAACTTTATGTTTATATGTTCGAAAACCTTCAATTATATCATTTTTAGCTTTTTTCCATAATTTAAAAGCGTCACGTCTAAGAGTAGTACGACTTACATTGTCATATCGCGGTTGTAGTCGGTTGCGAATTAGCTCCGTAAGCTTTGGATTGTCGAAGTGGTTGAAAGGAAGCCCTTGTTGAATGACAAACCTTGCCAAATCTTGACGAAGAGCTTCTTGATCGTATACAAAAATCGAACCATCCCGACCAAGTGTAGGTTGTGTCGGGTCTTGAGCGGCCCCCGAACAACTTTTTGCAAGATGTTTTCTTAAAGTAGAGTTACCCGAAACACCTAGGAACTTACCACATCTCTTGCAACGAGCTTTTTCTTGATTATCGGTCATCACGCACAAGTCGAAATTAGCCCAAACGTCGCCTTTACGACTCGTATTTTTGATCGTACGAACATCGTTGTTGGTATAACGTTGTGAAGATTGGGCAACGGAAGCGGCATCGGAAGCGGATGCTTGTGAGTTATCCATTATAGGATTAGTAAGTAGAGTTTAGTGAGTAATTATAGTGTAATTATAGAGTTTTTTGAGATTTAAAGAGAATAGAGAGAATTAGATGGTGTGTTTTCAACCAAAACCCAATACCATCTATTTATACTACACTTGAAGGGGTAAAATGGTCAAAAAAAGTTCAAAAAACTGCAAAAAAAACGCTCCAAACGGCTAGTTTTTTTTTGATTTTCGAACAGCAAAAAAAAAAAAAAAAAAAAAAAAATCCGGTTTTTATCCGGTTTTCAAAAATCCGGATAAAATCCGGTTTTTATCCGGTATTTATCCGGTTCTGGGGCAACGGCTAGATCCGGTCGGATCCGGATCGGATCCAGGAACCGGATCCGGTTCTGACAGGATCCGGATCTGACAAGATCCGGTTTCGGATTTTTTTTCGGATTTTTTTCGGATCCGGTTTTTTTGTTCACCTGTAGTTGTATCATTCATCTTGTCAGTTTAGTAGACTTTTAAAAACATAGCATTGCTGTAATAATATGTTAATCTGTTATTCAGGATGGTACTAATAATTTCCCGAATGAATTTAATTTATTGTCGGATCAATGGTTTTTATTTAAGGTAGAAGTTTCGGACTTCAATATTGTTGTTGGCTAGATAAATTTAGTGGTTGACTTTGTAGTATTGGCAGCGTTTAAATAATTTCATCTGTTTCTTTATTTTCACCGTAACCTTCTTTTACTAATGATATGCTTCTTTGCAAGTGCACATACTTGAATATCCTTTTCACTATCCATTTAAATCGAGTCTTTTTAAGGTTTTAATGTATGCTTCTCTTTTTATTTTTATTTTTACCAGTATTTGAGAATGACTTTATCCATATTTGTTGGTTTAAATAAGTAAATTATTGTTATATTTTTTATAGGTTCGGGCGACCAATCACGTTGCCTTAGAAGATGTGATGATTTTTGGAAGTAATGAACTGTTAAGATGGTTTTCATGAAGTTTGTTAAGGTTTTGTATTTTAAGACTACGCTTTTAGATTGCAGTTTTTGATTGTCGTTCTTTCGAGTACTCGGTTAAACATTGTTGTTTTCTATTTCGTAGAACTTGATGAATTATGTTATTTTATCTACATGTTGATTATATAATACATCATTAAAAAAAACTTTCCTTTTAAAACCCGTGAATCCACGGGTCTTTGCACTAGTTAATAATGTAGTCTCTAAATAGAGAATAATATAAAGAAGAGGAAGAGAGAGAGAGAGAGAGAGAGAGAGAGAGAGTATGTGTATATGAAAATATATATTCAAAGGTGCATCTTCTGCAAACTACATCTTCATATATTTATAGTACAACATGCAATTTGGTGGAAAATTTATAGCCACAAAATTGGCAGACATATTTGACTTTCATAACAGTTTTCGATTTCTTTGTCTGTAATATCATATTTCGTTTGATTTGGTTTTAAAAAGTCGTATTTCTCAAATACTTTAGGGGTATGTTATGTAACTTATAATTAATAATTTATATCATGTCGCTTTCATGTGAATAATAAATTAATTAATTTCGTTTCATTTAATATTCATATGAATATGAATAGTAATGAATTAATTTCAATTTACTATTTTGTTACTTGAGTAATATATATACATCATATATATATTTTATTTCACGTCTCGGTGTATATGTGTGACCCCGAAGGCTCAAATGAAGTTGGCCATATAGTTATACGTTGTAATTTGCACGTTAATCCTAATCCTACAGTCACCGTATCGAATCGGTCCCAGAGTTTCCGTTAGTCGTTAGTGATTCTGCAGAAGGTGTGGAGAAGACGCATAACGCGATCGAGGTTTTGAAGCGAATTGGCGCGTATTCGGATGCCGAAAAGGCAAAGGATTCGATCGGAGTTCGTCCTGGAAAGGGGAAAATGAGGAACAGAAGGTTTATTTCACGTAAAGGACCGTTGATTGTATACGGAAACGAAGGAGCTAAGTTAGTGAAAGCATTTAGGAATATACCTGGTGTTGAAATTGCGAATGTTGAACGATTGAATTTGATGAAACTGGCACCTGGTGGACATTTAGGTAGGTTTATCGTATGGACGAAATCGGCATTTGAGAAATTGGATTCGATTTATGGTGGGTTTGATAAGATTAGTGAGAAGAAGAGGGGTTATGTGTTACATAGGTCTAAAATGGAGAATGCTGATTTAGCTAGGATTATTAATTCTGATGAAGTGCAGTCGGTTTTGAAACCGATTAAGGAGGAGGTTAAGAGGGCTGTGATGAAGAAGAATCCGTTGAAGAATTTGAATACAATGTTGAGGTTGAATCCGTATGCGAAAACTGCTAAGAGGATGGCTTTGCTTGCTGAGGAACAGAGGAAGATGTCTAAACAAGAGAAGCTTGATAAAAAGAGGCAACCTATTTCTAAGGTATTAAAGGCAACTTGTTTATTTTTGCATTCATTTTGAATTATTATTTGGATTGTAACTAATGTGTAGCATTATATACAGATGTGTATGTTGATTTATGAGGAAATCATTTTAAAGAATTAAGTTTTTAAATTGGTATTCTATTTTATGTTTAGTGTTTCATGTTAGTTTTGATTTAAATAAGTTTTTATTTATCTGTAGAGCTAACTTTCTATTGGTAAGACGATTTGAAAACATTTTTATCTGCTGTTATAACAACCCGAAAATTTCCGATAAAATTTAAACAAATTTTTGAGATGTTTCAATTATCTTTGACCAATTCCGACGATTCACGAACAAATAATTTTAAATGAATATATAAACTTGAAATATAATACGACTTAATTGTTATAATTAAAAATGTAAAACTTTATACAAGATAATATTGTTGTTATATTATTACTTTTATTATTATATTTAACAATATTATCATTATCATTTACAATTATCATTATCAGTATTGTCAAAAACAATACTATTATTAATATTGTTATTATTATTATCAAAATTATTATTATCATTATTTATCATCTATTATGATGGTTAGTAATATCATTAACATAATATATCATTAACATTATTATTAGTATTATTGTTAATACTTAACATGAACATTAATATAATAAAATATCATTATCATTAATATCAATATTATTATTATTATTATAAAAATAATACAATCTTTTATCATTATCATTAATAATACTATTATTATCATTTTTATTATCATTATTATTATTATTAAAAATCATTATTAATATAATTAGTATTATTATTAATATTATTATTATTATTATTATTAATATAATTATTAATTAAATAAAAAGGAAAAGAGACAGATACCTAATTTAGATATATCATTATCTGTTTTTTTTAATTTTTTTTATCTATCACGATCTGTATATTTTTGTTCCCTTTTCTGATCGTATCCATTGACATCTGCTTTCCAATTTTTTTTATTTATTTTATCTGTTTTATTTTATTTTATATATTTCTGTCTGATGGAATTAGGAGTCGACACCCATATTTTACATTATAAAAAAATTAATATAATTCTGTAATATGGAGTTCCAGTCATGTTCCAGTCGAATAACATTATCATTATCATTTATATATATGGTAGTAGATTGCTGCAAAGGAGAAATCAAAACAAAAATATATATATTTGTCCTCGTCGACCTCTGTTCTTGTATAGTCCTGCCATAAATCAAATTCGAATTCCATATCAAAATGTATAAATGTAGTTGTGTTAGGATTCATCCAGTCAAACTTCCTTCAAAATTTCATATCCCAATTCCTCATAACGAATCTTAATTTTGGAGTCAAACTTTATTTTAAAAAAAGTCAAAGGATGTGTTCATCAAGAAATTCGAAGTCGTTTCGATGTTTTCATTAAAATTAACGATTGAGAAAGTTTATACGAGCGATTTAAAACCTTTTTCGTGAAGAAAGTATGATCTAAAACATTTTGAAAAATGAAATTGATGTTTGAGTTATACATCGACTATTTTTCTGTTTCAGTTCCATTTTTTTTTTCTGTACATAATCTATTTTCACATTGAGGTTGTTGTTTGAAATCATAGAGTCTTTAATAAATTGTTGATTAGAAGGAATCGAACTCTGATTTTTCCTGGTCGACTTTCAAAGTGAGAAAGAAGAAGAGTAACACAGGATAATTGGGTTTAAATAAAACCGGTTATAAATTAAAACAGAAAAACAGACATGGTCAAGTGGTTTGAGGGGTGTTCGGGTTAATGAGAGGTCACGGGTTCGAGTCCCGTCTTTGGCATATTATTTTTAGAAAGGCTTCTAAGGTAGTTCCAACTCTATTTTTATTTTTATTATTATTAATTATTATTTTTATTTTTATTATTATTACTATTTTTATTATTATTATTATTATTATTATTATTATTATTATTATTATTATTATTATTATTATTATTATTATTATTATGAAAATAATAAAAGTTATTATTATTTTCATTAATCTTAGTATTAATATTTTTTTTTTAGTATTGTTATTAAAATTATCATTAGTAATAAGATTTTTATAATTATTATTATTATTATTAAGTGTGAAGTATTATTATCAAAATGATTATTTTCATTATCATTGTTATTAAATTTTTCATTTAAAAACTACAAGTATTATTATTAGAATTAAAATTATAGGAGTTATTAATAAAACTATCATTAATATTAAAATCATTAATATTAAAATTTATACTATCATTATTATTATTTTTACTAATATTATCTTAGTATTATTATAACTACTGTTTTAATAAACAAATAATATACATAAAAAATATATTTAAAATACATAACTTAACTATATAAAATTTCTTATGTATTTTTAAATATACAAAATAAATACCTTTAATTAAATAATAAAATACAAAAGCTATATCACTAACAATAAAATATATGTTCGTTCGATTTTGATTATATGTGTTAATAAATATACTTGATATAGGTTCGTGAATCCAAGGACAACCCTACACTTGTTCAGTGCCATCATACGCATAATTACTACAAACTATCATATCGTATCGTGAGTTTTCATAGCTTCCTTTTTATCTATATTTTTGGGCTGAGAATACATGCACAACTTTTATAACTGTTTTACATGTTAGACACAAGTACTCAAACTTTTATGCTGAATACGTGCTTTGTCATGCTAAATCCCTGCCGTAATATCGTTAATTGCTTGGTGAACGCAAACTTAGTTATTATGAATACCGCTATTGAGAGTAACGTCTCTAATCATTTGACCTCTGGTCTTTGGTTACATAATAATGATTCAAACTGACACTGACTGTTCAAGGTGTCTCGGGGTAAAATTCTGTTTAGTCGCGATATTACAAACTACAACAACTCTTTTTAGATTGATATGATGGGTATCAATCAACTTTAAACTGAAATCTTGTGGTCTAATGCTATACTGAACTATTGATTTATGATAAACCTATGAACTCACTCAACCTCGTGTTGACTTTTTAAGCATGTTTATTCTCAGGTACTTAAATATTGCTTCCGCTGTATATCTGCTGCTTTGATGATGATTGCTTGCTATGCTTGGAGTCTTCATTACATATCATATCAATTAAAGACATTTAATGTTCTAAATACAATGTAATCTATTTATCTGAAACAACCCAACCCGTATTCCATACGATAATTTTTTTTTATTATAGTACACATTTACGCACCAATTAAATATGTAAATCATTCCACAAGTTCCATTTAAACGTACATCAACTTAAACGTTTACAAAAAAGCACGAAGGCCATTAATTAAGTTTTATACAAGTTTGACCCACTACAATGATAGTTTATAATCCAAACGACCTCGGGCATGGTTTGGGGCTAAACTACCCAAAACGTTAGGCCAACTTCAAAAGCTAACACCAAAAGCACCCCCGACAACATAAGCGGGAGACCACTAGTCCAAACGTATGCCCTTACCCTTGTCCAAGCCGGAACCTATAAAATGGTAAACAACGAGAGGGTAAGCAAGGCTTAGTGAGTGCAACAATTATACATACATATATATAACCTACTTACTTGCAAACACTTACCAAATCTGCATACATACTAGTTACCTAATTAGCATACCCTTCACATGTATAACGCTAAGTATCACGATAACAAGGCTAGTATAACAATAGCTTATATCACAACAATACAATATGATAAAACACAAGTATAACGATGATGTTCACAACATCCGTAGTACTCAAGATCTCAAGGCTAGCCCAACGAATGGTATCGTCAACATCGAACTTAAATCCCATTCACCTATTTTAATGTGGTATCGTCAACACCGAACTTTAAACCCACATATGAGGTATCGTCAACAACGAACTTTAAACCCTCATCAACGTCACTACAATAATCGTATGGCATCGTCAACATCGAACTTTAATTCCATAAGTATGAGGTATCGTCAACAACGAACTTTAAACCCTCATCAACATCACAATATACTCTAGGGTATGTGATAATGCTAAAAACGAACATATATTTCATAGCATTATTCCTCAAGAAAGACAAGCTTTTAGTTGCAATTGTCCTATTTACAAGTGATATTCGTTTAAATAATAAAAGGTGAAGACAAAAGACAGATTCGACGAATTGAAGACGCAAACGACCAAAAAGCTCAAAAGTACAAAATACAATCAATGAGGTTCCAATTGTTGATAAGAAACGTCTCAAAATTACAAGAGTACAAGATTCAAAACGAAAAGTACAAGATATTAAATTGTACGCAAGGACGTTCGAAAATCCGGAACTGGGACCAGAGTCAACTCTCAACGCTCGACGCAACGGACTAAAAATTACAAGTCAACTATGCATATGAATATAATATAATATATAATTAATTCTTAAAATTAATATATATATATATATATATATATATATATATATATATATATATATATTATATTATATTATATTTAAATAAACGTCGGCAGAAGAAAATAACCAAAAGTGGCTCTCCCCAGCTGGCCATGCGATCGCATGGCCTGGAAGGCATAAATCCATGCGATCGCATGAGCCCCTTTTCCAGATCACAGGCCTATAAAAATCGAGCTTTGGTGCACCATTTTTCCATCCATAATATCAATCTCTCTATCTATATACGTAGTATATATTTATATTTATATTTATATTTTAATTTTAATTTTAATTCTAATAATAAGGGTATGTTAGCGAATGTTATAAGGGTGTAAGTCGAAATTCTGTCCGTGTAACGCTACGCTATTTTTAATCATTGTAAGTTATGTTCAACCTTTTTAATTTAATGTCTCGTAGCTAAGTTATTATTATGCTTATTTAATCCGAAGTACTCATGATGTTGGGCTAAAAATATTAAAATTGGGTAATTGGGCTTTGTACCATAATTGGGGTTTGGACAAAAGAACGACACTTGTGGAAATTAGTCTATGGGCTATTAATGGGCTTTATATTTGTTTAACTAAATGATAGTTTGTTAATGTTAATATAAAGATTTACAATTGGACGTCCCTATAAATAACCATATACACTCGATCGGACACGATGGGCGGGGTATTTATATGTACGAATAATCGTTCATTTAACCGGACACGGGAATGGATTAATAGCCACTAGAATTATTAAAACAGGGGTGAAATTATGTACAAGGACACTTGGCATAATTGATAACAAAGTATTAAAACCTTGGGTTACACTCAGTCGACATCCTGGTGTAATTATTAAACAAAGTATTAAAATCTTGTTACAGTTTAAGTCCCCAATTAGTTGGAATATTTAAACTTCGGGTATAAGGATAATTTGACGAGGACACTCGCACTTTATATTTATGACTGATGGACTGTTATGGACAAAAACCAGACGGACATATTAAATAATCCAGGACAAAGGACAATTAACCCATGGGCATAAAACTAAAATCAACACGTCAAACATCATGATTACGGAAAGTTTAAATAAGCATAATTCTTTTATTTCATATTTTATTTCCTTTATTTTATATTTAATTGCACTTCTAATTATCGCACTTTTATTTATTGTTATTATATTTAATTGCAATTTTAATTATCGTACTTTTTAATTATCGCAAGTTTATTTTATCGCACTTTTATTTATCGCAATTTCATTATCGTTATTTACTTTACGCTTTAAATTAAGTCTTTTATTTATTTAATATTTTACATTTTGTTTTAACTGCGACTAAAGTTTTAAAATCGACAAACCGGTCATTAAACGGTAAAAACCCCCCTTTAAAATAATAATATTACTTATATATATATTCGTATTTTTATAAATTAAACTAATATAGCGTTAAGCTTTGATTAAAAGATTTTCCCTGTGGAACGAACCGGACTTATTAAAAACTACACTACTGTACGATTAGGATACACTGCCTATAAGTGTTGTAGCAAGGTTTAAGTATATCCATTCTATAAATAAATAAATATCTTGTGTAAAATTGTATCGTATTTAATAGTATTTCCTAGTAAAATTTAAGCTATTTTATATACACCTCGCATAACATCAAGTATTTTTGGCGCCGCTGCCGGGGATCCATCTAGCTTAAAAGCCGGAAGCGCAACGCTAATATAAAAAAAAATTACGCTTTTGTAAAAATACGTTTTAATATATTCGAAAATATAAAAAGAAAACAAAAATATAAATATTTTTAAGAGTTTGTTAAATATTTAAGTTCTATAAAAGTTTATTTATCTTTATTTTATAAAAATATAAGTTTTATTTAATTTATATAAATATATTACATAAATATATAAAACAGAAAATTCAACACAGCAAAAAAAAAAAAAAACACTCGAGTCCGGTACTGTAGCAGCCCATGAAATGTCCCGTTCTTATTGATTAAAAACGTTCCATATTAATTGATTTCGTTGCGAGGTTTTGACCTCTATATGAGACGTTTTTCAAAGACTGCATTCATTTTTAAAACAAACCATAACCTTTATTTCATAAATAAAGGTTTAAAAAGCTTTACGTAGATTATCAAATAATGATAATCTAAAATATCCTGTTTACACACGACCATTACAAAATGGTTTACAATACAAATATGTTACATCGAAATCAGTTTCTTGAATGCAGTTTTTACACAATATCATACAAACATGGACTCCAAATCTTGTCCTTATTTTAGTATGCAACAGCGGAAGCTCTTAGTATTCACCTGAGAATAAACATGCTTTAAACGTCAACAAAAATGTTGGTGAGTTATAGGTTTAACCTATATATATCAAATTGTAACAATAGACCACAAGATTTCATATTTCAATACATATCCCATATATAGAGATAAAAATCATTCATATGGTGAACACCTGGTAACCGACATTAACAAGATGCATATATAAGAATATCCCCATCATTCCGGGACACCCTTCGGATATGATATAAATTTCGAAGTACTAAAGCATCCGGTACTTTGGATGGGGTTTGTTAGGCCCAATAGATCTATCTTTAGGATTCGCGTCAATTAGGGTGTCTGTTCCCTAATTCTTAGATTACCAGACTTAATAAAAAGGGGCATATTCGATTTCGATAATTCAACCATAGAATGTAGTTTCACGTACTTGTGTCTATTTTGTAAATCATTTATAAAACCTGCATGTATTCTCATCCTAAAAATATTAGATTTTAAAAGTGGGACTATAACTCACGTTCACAGATTTTTACTTCGTCGGGAAGTAAGACTTGGCCACTGGTTGATTCACGAACCTATAACAATATATACATATATATCAAAGTATGTTCAAAATATATTTACAACACTTTTAATATATTTTGATGTTTTAAGTTTATTAAGTCAGCTGTCCTCGTTAGTAACCTACAACTAGTTTTCCACAGTTAGATGTACAGAAATAAATCGATAAATATTATCTTGAATCAATCCACGACCCAGTGTATACGTATCTCAGTATTGATCACAACTCAAACTATATATATTTTGGAATCAACCTCAACCCTGTATAGCTAACTCCAACATTCACATATAGAGTGTCTATGGTTGTTCCGAAATATATATAGATGTATCGACATGATAGGTCGAAACATTGTATACGTGTCTATGGTATCTCAAGATTACATAATATACAATACAAGTTGATTAAGTTATGGTTGGAATAGATTTGTTACCAATTTTCACGTAGCTAAAATGAGAAAAATTATCCAATCTTGTTTTACCCATAACTTCTTCATTTTAAATCCGTTTTGAGTGAATCAAATTGCTATGGTTTCATATTGAACTCTATTTTATGAATCTAAACAGAAAAAGTATAGGTTTATAGTCAGAAAAATAAGTTACAAGTCATTTTCGTAAAGGTAGTCATTTCAGTCGAAAGAACGACGTCTAGATGACCATTTTAGAAAACATACTTCCACTTTGAGTTTAACCATAATTTTTGGATATAGTTTCATGTTCATAATAAAAATCATTTTCTCAGAATAACAACTTTTAAATCAAAGTTTATCATAGTTTTTAATTAACTAACCCAAAACAGCCCGCGGTGTTACTACGACGGCGTAAATCCGGTTTTACGGTGTTTTTCGTGTTTCCAGGTTTTAAATCATTAAGTTAGCATATCATATAGATATATAACATGTGTTTAGTTGATTTTAAAAGTCAAGTTAGAAGGATTAACTTTTATTTGCGAACAAGTTTAAAATTAACTAAACTATGTTCTAGTGATTACAAGTTTAAACCTTCGAATAAGATAGCTTTATATGTATGAATCGAATGATGTTATGAACATCATTACTACCTTAAGTTCCTTGGATAAACCTACTGGAAATGAGAAAAATGGATCTAGCTTCAAAGGATCCTTGGATGGCTTGAAAGTTCTTGAAGCATAATCATGACACGAAAACAGTTCAAGTAAGATTTTCACTCGAAATAAGATTGTTATAATTATAGAAATTGAATTAAAGTTTGAATATGATTATTACCTTGTATTATAAAGATAACCTACTGTAAGTAACAAACTTTTCTTGATCTTGGATGATTACTTGGAATGGATTTAGAAAACTTGAAAGTAAACTTGCAATCTTGGAAGTATTCTTGATTTTATGAAACTAGAACTTTTGGAATTTATGAAGAACACTTAGAACTTGAAGATAGAACTTGAGAGAGATTAATTAGATGAAGAAAATTGAAGAATTAAAGTGTTTGTATGTGTTTTTGGTCGTTGGTGTATGGATTAGATATAAAGGATATGTAATTTTGTTTTCATGTAAATAAGTCATGAATGATTACTCATATTTTTGTAATTTTATGAGATATTTCATGCTAGTTGCCAAATGATGGTTCCCATATGTGTTAGGTGACTCACATGGGCTGCTAAGAGCTGATCATTGGAGTGTATATACCAATAGTACATACATCTAAAAGCTGTGTATTGTACGAGTACGAATACGGGTGCATACGAGTAGAATTTTTGATGAAACTGAACGAGGATGTAATTGTAATCATTTTTGTTAAGTAGAAGTATTTTGATAAGTGTATTGAAGTCTTTCAAAAGTTTATAAATACATATTAAAACACTACATGTATATACATTTTAACTGAGTCGTTAAGTCATCGTTAGTCGTTACATGTAAGTGTTGTTTTGAAACCTTTAGGTTAACGATCTTGTTAAATGTTGTTAACCCAATGTTTATAATATCAGATGAGATTTTAAATTATTATATTATCATGATATTATCATGTATGAATATCTCTTAATATGATATATATACATTAAATGTCTTTACAACGATAATCGTTACATATATGTCTCGTTTAAAAATCATTAAGTTAGTAGTCTTGTTTTTACATATGTAGTTCATTGTTAATATACTTAATGATATGTTTACTTATCATAATATCATGTTAACTATATATATATCCATATATATGTCATCATATAGTTTTTACAAGTTTTAACGTTCGTGAATCACCGGTCAACTTGGGTGGTCAATTGTCTATATGAAACATATTTCAATTAATCAAGTCTTAACAAGTTTGATTGCTTAACATGTTGGAAACATTTAATCATGTAAATATCAATCTCAATTAATATATATATAAACATGGAAAAGTTCGGGTCACTACAGTACCTACCCGTTAAATAAATTTCGTCCTGAAATTTTAAGCTGTTGAAGGTGTTGACGAATCTTCTGGAAATAGATGCGGGTATTTCTTCTTCATCTGATCTTCAAACTCCCAGGTGAACTCGGGTCCTCTACGAGCATTCCATTGAACCTTAACAATTGGTATCTTGTTTTGCTTAAGTCTTTTAACCTCACGATCCATTATTTCGACGGGTTCTTCGATGAATTGAAGTTTTTCGTTGATTTGGATTTCATCTAACAGAATAGTGAGATCTTCTTTAGCAAAACATTTCTTCAAATTCGAGACGTGGAAAGTGTTATGTACAGCCGCGAGTTGTTGAGGTAACTCAAGTCGGTAAGCTACTGGTCCGACACGATCAATAATCTTGAATGGTCCAATATACCTTGGATTTAATTTCCCTCGTTTACCAAATCGAACAACGCCTTTCCAAGGTGCAACTTTAAGCATGACCATCTCTCCAATTTCAAATTCTATATCTTTTCTTTTAATGTCAGCGTAGCTCTTTTGTCGACTTTGGGCAGTTTTCAACCGTTGTTGAATTTGGATGATCTTCTCGGTAGTTTCTTGTATAATCTCCGGACCCGTAATCTGTCTATCCCCCACTTCACTCCAACAAATCGGAGACCTGCACTTTCTACCATAAAGTGCTTCAAACGGCGCCATCTCAATGCTTGAATGGTAGCTGTTGTTGTAGGAAAATTCTGCTAATGGTAGATGTCGATCCCAACTGTTTTCGAAATCAATAACACATGCTCGTAGCATGTCTTCAAGCATTTGTATCATCCTTTCGCTCTGCCCATCAGTTTGTGGATGATAGGCAGTACTCATGTCTAGACGAGTTCCTAATGCTTGCTGTAATGTCTGCCAGAATCTTGAAATAAATCTGCCATCCCTATCACAGATAATAGAGATTGGTATTCCATGTCTGGAGACGACTTCCTTCAAATACAGTCGTGCTAACTTCTCCATCTTGTCATCTTCTCTTATTGGCAGGAAGTGTGCTGATTTGGTGAGACGATCAACTATTACCCAAATAGTATCAAAACCACTTGAAGTCCTTGGCAATTTAGTGATGAAATCCATGGTAATGTTTTCCCATTTCCATTCCGGGATTTCGGGTTGTTGAAGTAGACCTGATGGTTTCTGATGCTCAGCTTTGACCTTAGAACACATCAAACATTCTCCTACGTATTGAGTATCTGGTTTTATGAGCTTCTCTAAGTACCATTACTCTCATATCTCCAAATTTTGGTACCCAAATCCTTTCAGCCCTATACCGGGTTTCGTCTTCCCGAATATTAAGATGCTTCTTCGATCCTTTGGGTATTTCATCCTTTAAATTTCCCTTTTTTAAAACTCCTTGTTGCGCCTCCTTTATTTGAGTAGTAAGGTTATTATGAATCATTATATTCATAGATTTTACTCGAATGGGTTCTCTGTCCTTCCTGCTCAAGGCATCGGCTACCACATTTGCCTTCCCCGGGTGGTAACGAATCTCAAAGTCGTAATCATTCAATAATTCAATCCACCTACGCTGCCTCATATTCAGTTGTTTCTGATTAAATATGTGTTGAAGACTTTTGTGGTCAGTATATATAATACTTTTGACCCCATATAAGTAGTATCTCCAAGTCTTTAATGCAAAAACAACCGCGCCTAATTCCAAATCATGCGTCGTATAATTTTGTTCGTGAATCTTCAATTGTCTAGACGCATAAGCAATCACCTTCGTTCGTTGCATTAATACACAACCGAGACCTTGCTTTGATGCGTCACAATAAATCACAAAATCATCATTCCCTTCAGGCAATGACAATATAGGTGCCGTAGTTAGCTTTTTCTTCAATAACTGAAACGCTTTCTCTTGTTCATCATTCCATTCAAATTTCTTCCCTTTATGCGTTAATGCGGTCAAGGGTTTTGCTATTCTGGAAAAGTCTTGGATGAACCTTCTGTAGTAACCAGCTAGTCCTAAAAACTGGCGTATGTGTTTCGGAGTTTTTGGGGTTTCCCACTTTTCAACAGTTTCTATCTTTGCCGGATCCACCTTAATATCTTCTTTGTTCACTATGTGACCGAGGAATTGAACTTCTTCCAACCAAAATGCACACTTTGAAAACTTAGCGTACAATTCTTCCTTCCTCAATACTTCTAACACCTTTCTCAAATGTTCACCGTGTTCTTGGTCATTCTTTGAGTAAATAAGGATGTCATCAATGAAAACAATGACAAACTTGTCAAGGTATGGTCCACACACTCGGTTCATAAGGTCCATGAACACAGCTGGTGCATTAGTTAAACCAAACGGCATGACCATAAACTCGTAATGACCGTAACGTGTTCTGAAAGCAGTCTTTGGAATATCATCTTCTTTCACCCGCATTTGATGATACCCGGAACGTAAGTCAATCTTTGAATAAACAGACGAGCCTTGTAGTTGATCAAATAAGTCGTCGATTCTCGGTAGTGGGTAGCGGTTCTTGATGGTAAGTTTGTTCAACTCTCGGTAGTCGATACACAACCTGAATGTACCATCTTTCTTCTTGACAAACAAAACAGGAGCTCCCCACGGTGATGTGCTTGGTCGAATGAAACCACGCTCTAAAAGTTCTTGTAATTGACTTTGCAGTTCTTTAATCTCGCTGGGTACGAGTCTGTAAGGAGCACGAGCTATTGGTGTAGCTCCTGGTACAAGATCTATTTGAAATTCAACGGATCGATGTGGGGGTAATCCCGGTAATTCTTTCGGAAATACATCTGGAAATTCTTTTGCAATGGGAACATCATTGATGCTCTTTTCGTCAGTTTGTACTTTCTCGACGTGTGCTAGAACAGCATAGCAACCTTTTCTTATTAGTTTTTGTGCCTTCAAATTACTAATAAGATGTAGCTTCGTGTTGCCCTTTTCTCCGTACACCATTAAGGGTTTTCCTTTTTCTCGTATAATGCGAATTGCATTTTTGTAACAAACGATCTCTGCTTTCACTTCTTTCAACCAGTCCATACCGATTATCACATCAAAACTCCCTAACTCTACTGGTATCAAATCAATCTTAAATGTTTCGCTAACCAGTTTAATTTCTCGATTCCGACATATATTATCTGCTAAAATTAATTTACCATTTGCTAATTCGAGTAAAAATTTACTATCCAAAGGCGTCAATGGACAACTTAATTTAGCACAAAAATCTCTACTCATATAGCTTCTATCCGCACCCGAATCAAATAAAACGTAAGCAGATTTATTGTCAATAAGAAACGTACCCGTAACAAGCTCCGGGTCTTCCTGTGCCTCTGCCGCATTAATATTGAAAACTCTTCCGCGGCCTTGTCCATTCGTGTTCTCCTGGTTCGGGCAATTTCTAATAATGTGGCCCGGTTTTCCACATTTATAAAAAACTACATTGGCATAACTTGCTCCGACACTACTTGCTCTGCCATTACTCGTTCCGACACCATTTGGTCCTTTCGTTCTATTAACCCCTGGTCCGTAGACCTCACACTTCGCCGCGCTATGACCATTTCTTTTACACTTGTTGCAAAATTTGGTGCAGAACCCCGAGTGATACTTTTCACACCTTTGGCATAGCTGCTTCTGATTGTTGTTGTTGTTGCGGTTATTATTGTTGTTGGGATGATTGTTGTAGTTGTTGTTGTTGTTGTTGTTGTTGTTATTGTTGGGCCGTTTGTTGTAGTTGCGATTGATGTTGCGATTGTTGGGATAATTGTTGCAATTATTGTTGTAATTGCTGTTGTTGTTGTATTGGTGATTCTTATCACCATTTTCCTCCCACTTTCTTTTGACTTGCTTCACATTGGCCTCTTCAGCAGTCTGTTCTTTAATTCTTTCTTCAATCTGGTTCACTAGTTTGTGAGCCATTCTACATGCCTGTTGTATGGAGGCGGGCTCGTGTGAACTTATATCTTCTTGGATTCTTTCCGGTAATCCTTTCACAAACGCGTCGATCTTCTCTTCCTCATCTTTGAATGCTCCCGGACACAATAGGCACAATTCTGTGAATCGTCTTTCGTACGTGGTAATATCAAATCCTTGGGTTCGTAACCCTCTAAGTTCTGTCTTGAGCTTATTGACCTCGGTTCTGGGACGGTACTTCTCGTTCATCAAGTGCTTGAATGCTGACCACGGTAGTGCGTACGCATCGTCTTGTCCCACTTGCTCTAGATAGGTATTCCACCATGTTAACGCAGAACCTGTGAAGGTATGCGTAGCGTACTTCACTTTGTCCTCTTCAGTACACTTACTTATGGCAAACACCGATTCGACCTTCTCGGTCCACCGTTTCAATCCGATCGGTCCTTCGGTTCCATCAAATTCCAAAGGTTTGCAGGCAGTGAATTCTTTGTAGGTGCATCCTACACGATTTCCTGTACTGCTAGATCCAAGGTTATTGTTGGTATGTAGCGCAGCCTGTACTGCGGCTATGTTTGAAGCTAGAAAAGTATGGAATTCCTCTTCATTCATATTCACAGTGTGTCGAGTAGTTGGTGCCATTTCCTTCAAAATAGTCAAATGGAACAAGTTAATCATACAGAATATTAAGAGTAGTTAATAGTATTTCGTAGCATAATATGAACTCATTTATAAAAGCTTTTTCTTCATATTAGCGTTTTATAAGTTTAAATTCGGGTAGTACCTACCCGTTAAGTTCATACTTAGTAGCTAATATACAATTCAACTACTACAATTCTATATGAAAAACTGATTATAATAATATTTCGCGTTCAAACTTTTACACAATATTTTACAAACTTACAATACCGCTTATTTTACATATAGCATGAAATATAGCACACAATAAATTTGATACAAGATGGTTGTGAAGATAATTCTAGCTAGTACACAAGTCGTTCAGCAAAGGCAATAAAGACACGTAATTCATACGTCCAGAAACAAGTCATGCATTCTGGTTTTACTAGGACTACTTCCCATCCTTGGTCTTGTGGAACATAACTGTTATGGCCGTTGATAAGACAACGTGTTGTAACGTTGTCAAAGGGACGAGGGTTACGTAATGTCCAACAGTCCCGTAACAATCTAAAAACCTCATTTCTTACCCCAATTACCGACTCCGTCACTTGTGGAAACGTTTTGTTTAATAGTTGTAGCCCGATGTTCTTGTTCTCACTTTGGTGAGAAGCGAACATTACTAATCCGTAAGCATAACATGCTTCTTTATGTTGCATGTTAGCCGCTTTTTCTAAATCACGAAGTCCAATATTCGGATATATTGAGTCAAAATAATTTCTTAACCCATTGCGTAAAATAGCATTTGGGTTCCCCGCAATATATGCGTCAAAGTAAACACATCGTAACTTATGGATTTCCCAATGTGATATCCCCCATCTTTTGAACGAAAGCCTTTTATAAACCAAGGCATTCTTGGAACGCTCTTCGAATGTCTTACAAACTGATCTCGCCTTAAATAGTTGTGCCGAAGAATTCTGACCGACTCTAGACAAGATTTCACCAATCATGTCTTCGGGTAGGTCTCTTAAAATATTGGGTTGTCTATCCATTTTGTGTTTTTATACTGTAAAATAGACAAGAGTTAGATTCATAAAAAAAAATACTTATTAATACAAGCAATTTTTACATATATCATAAAGCATAAACACACTATATTACATATATTACACCACACGAATACAACTATCTTATTCTGACTCGCTTGTTTCTTCTTCTTCGGTTTTGGTTCATTTTGCCAAGTTTCTAGGGATATATGATGTTCTCCTAATACGAGCCGTCGTTTTCTACATTGGTTTAGAAAAACCTGGTGGTTTAGAGGTTCCCGGGTCATTGTTACAACTTAAGGACTTCGGGGGTTGACGATACATATAAAGTTCATCGGGGTTGGAATTAGATTTCTCTATTTTTATGCCCTTTCCCTTATTATTTTATTTTGCCTTTTTAAATTCAGTTGGGGTAATTTCTATAACATCATCGGAATTCTCGTCGGAATCCGATTCATCGGAGAATTGGTAATCCTCCCAATATTTTGCTTCCTTGGCGGAAACACCATTGACCATAATTAACCTTGGTCGGTTGGTTGAGGATTTTCTTTTACTTAACCGTTTTATTATTTCCCCCACCGGTTCTATTTCTTCATTCGGTTCCGATTCTTCTTCCGGTTCCGATTCTTCTTCCGGTTCCGACTCTTCTTCCGGTTCCTCTTCGGGAACTTGTGAATCAGTCCAAGAATCATTCCAATTTACATTTGACTCTTCATTATTATTAGGTGAGTCAATGGGACTTGTTCTAGAGGTAGACATCTATCACATAATATCAAACGCGTTAAGAGATTAATATATCACATAATATTCACATGTTAAAAATATATAGTTTCCAACAAAATTTGTTAAGCAATCATTTTTCAAGTAAACACGGTCGAAGTCCAGACTCACTAATGCATCCTAACAAACTCGATAAGACACACTAATGCAAAATTCTGGTTCTCTAAGACCAACGCTCGGATACCAACTGAAATGTCCCGTTCTTATTGATTAAAAACGTTCCATATTAATTGATTTCGTTGCGAGGTTTTGACCTCTATATGAGACGTTTTTCAAAGACTGCATTCATTTTTAAAACAAACCATAACCTTTATTTCATAAATAAAGGTTTAAAAAGCTTTACGTAGATTATCAAATAATGATAATCTAAAATATCCTGTTTACACACGACCATTACAAAATGGTTTACAATACAAATATGTTACATCGAAATCAGTTTCTTGAATGCAGTTTTTACACAATATCATACAAACATGGACTCCAAATCTTGTCCTTATTTTAGTATGCAACAGCGGAAGCTCTTAGTATTCACCTGAGAATAAACATGCTTTAAACGTCAACAAAAATGTTGGTGAGTTATAGGTTTAACCTATATATATCAAATTGTAACAATAGACCACAAGATTTCATATTTCAATACATATCCCATACATAGAGATAAAAATCATTCATATGGTGAACACCTAGTAACCGACATTAACAAGATGCATATATAAGAATATCCCCATCATTCCGGGACACCCTTCGGATATGATATAAATTTTGAAGTACTAAAGCATCCGGTACTTTGGATGGGGTTTGTTAGGCCCAATAGATCTATCTTTAGGATTCGCGTCAATTAGGGTGTCTGTTCCCTAATTCTTAGATTACCAGACTTAATAAAAAGGGGCATATTCGATTTCGATAATTCAACCATAGAATGTAGTTTGATGTACTTGTGTCTATTTTGTAAATCATTTATAAAACCTGCATGTATTCTCATCCCAAAAATATTAGATTTTAAAAGTGGGACTATAACTCACGTTCACAGATTTTTACTTCGTCGGGAAGTAAGACTTGGCCACTGGTTGATTCACGAACCTATAACAATATATACATATATATCAAAGTATGTTCAAAATATATTTACAACACTTTTAATATATTTTGATGTTTTAAGTTTATTAAGTCAGCTGTCCTCGTTAGTAACCTACAACTAGTTGTCCACAGTTAGATGTACAGAAATAAATCGATAAATATTATCTTGAATCAATCCACGACCCAGTGTATACGTATCTCAGTATTGATCACAGCTCAAACTATATATATTTTGGAATCAACCTCAACCCTGTATAGCTAACTCCAACATTCACATATAGAGTGTCTATGGTTGTTCCGAAATATATATAGATGTGTCGACATGATAGGTCGAAACATTGTATACGTGTCTATGGTATCTCAAGATTACATAATATACAATACAAGTTGATTAAGTTATGGTTGGAATAGATTTGTTACCAATTTTCACGTAGCTAAAATGAGAAAAATTATCCAATCTTGTTTTACCCATAACTTCTTCATTTTAAATCCGTTTTGAGTGAATCAAATTGCTATGGTTTCATATTGAACTCTATTTTATGAATCTAAACAGAAAAAGTATAGGTTTATAGTCAGAAAAATAAGTTACAAGTCGTTTTTGTAAAGGTAGTCATTTCAGTCGAAAGAACGACGTCTAGATGACCATATTAGAAAACATACTTCCACTTTGAGTTTAACCATAATTTTTGGATATAGTTTCATGTTCATAATAAAAATCATTTTCTCAGAATAACAACTTTTAAATCAAAGTTTATCATAGTTTTTAATTAACTAACCCAAAACAGCCCGCGGTGTTACTACGACGGCGTAAATCCGGTTTTACGGTGTTTTTCGTGTTTTCAGGTTTTAAATCATTAAGTTAGCATATCATATAGATATATAATATGTGTTTAGTTGATTTTAAAAGTCAAGTTAGAAGGATTAACTTTTATTTGCGAACAATTTTAGAATTAACTAAACTATGTTCTAGTGATTACAAGTTTAAACCTTCGAATAAGATAGCTTTATATGTATGAATCGAATGATGTTATGAACATCATTACTACCTCAAGTTCCTTGGATAAACCTACTAGAAATGAGAAAAATGGATCTAGCTTCAAAGGATCCTTGGATGGCTTGAAAGTTCTTGAAGCAGAATCATGACACGAAAACAGTTCAAGTAAGATTTTCACTCGAAATAAGATTGTTATAATTATAGAAATTGAATTAAAGTTTGAATATGATTATTACCTTGTATTATAAAGATAACCTACTGTAAGTAACAAAGGTTTCTTGATCTTGGATGATTACTTGGAATGGATTTAGAAAACTTGAAAGTAAACTTGCAATCTTAGAAGTATTCTTGATTTTATGAAACTAGAACTTTTGGAATTTATGAAGAACACTTAGAACTTGAAGATAGAACTTGAGAGAGATTAATTAGATGAATAAAATTGAAAAATGAAAGTGTTTGTAGGTGTTTTTGGTCGTTAGTGTATGGATTAGATATAAAGGATATGTAATTTTGTTTTCATGTAAATAAGTCATGAATGATTACTCATATTTTTGTAATTTTATGAGATATTTCATGCTAGTTGCCAAATGATGGTTCCCACATGTATTAGGTGACTCACATGGGCTGCTAAGAGCTGGTCATTGGAGTGTATATACCAATAGTACATACATCTAAAAGCTGTGTATTGTACGAGTACGAATACGGGTGCATACGAGTAGAATTTTTGATGAAACTGAACGAGGATGTAATTGTAAGCATTTTTGTTAAGTAGAAGTATTTTGATAAGTGTATTGAAGTCTTTCAAAAGTGTATAAATACATATTAAAACACTACATGTATATACATTTTAACTGAGTCGTTAAGTCATCGTTAGTCGTTACATGTAAGTGTTGTTTTGAAACCTTTAGGTTAACGATCTTGTTAAATGTTGTTAACCCAATGTTTATAATATCAAATGAGATTTTAAATTATTATATTATCATGATATTATCATGTATGAATATCTCTTAATATGATATATATACATTAAATGTCTTTACAACGATAATCGTTACATATATGTCTCGTTTAAAAATCATTAAGTTAGTAGTCTTGTTTTTACATATGTAGTTCATTGTTAATATACTTAATGATATGTTTACTTATCATAGTATCATGTTAGCTATATATATATATATATATCCATATATATGTCATCATATAGTTTTTACAAGTTTTAACGTTCGTGAATCACCGGTCAACTTGGGTGGTCAATTGTCTATATGAAACATATTTCAATTAATCAAGTTTTAACAAGTTTGATTGCTTAACATGTTGGAAACATTTAATCATGTAAATATCAATCTCAATTAATATATATAAACATGGAAAAGTTCGGGTCACTACAGCCCACTCTGTGGCCCGAAACCCTAGCCCATGCGATCGCATGGCTGGATAACTTAGGACTCATGCGATCGCATGAGCCCGTCTGACACGCCACAGTTGACTGAGTACTGCAATAATTACGGTTTATAATTATTATTATTATATTTAAACCCTAATTAGGTTAGATTAGTTAAATATTTAATTTAGTTATTTATTTAATTTGTATTTTTAAGTTTAATTAGTTTTATAAAATATAAAATTAATAGTTTTATAAACTAAATAATATAAAAATAATATTTTTATAAAAATTGTACTTTTTACAACTTTTAGTATATTTTTATATTTTATACCTTTTTAATTGTTTTAGCGTAACTTTTGTAATTTTTGCTCGTATTTATTTTTAATTCATAGTTTTTGCCATAGTTATTTTTATTTCTAGATTTTTAGGCTTTGCCGTAAAATCCCTTAAGTGCTTTTTCTTTAGACTAAGATTTAAGTGCTTTAGAATTCTGCGACGTTTTTTTTAAGTTTTAATACCCTTTTTGAGATATTGCCATTTGGGATATAGTTTTTTCTGTAAGCTTTAATATTTTTAGACACCTTTTACCTATGTATCAATTATCATTCCAATTAGTAATCTCAATTTGCGATTATAATTTTAAGTTAGTGATAGTAATAAGGTTGGGTTAGTCGAGTTTTTTTTAAGTTTTATAGACATTTTTTTTTCTTTCTTATTTTTCGACGCCTTTTATTTTTCGATCTTTTCTTTTTCGACCTTTTTCGACGCGCTCTTTTTCTTTCTTATTTCTCGTCATTCTAGTTTTTAGGACTTAGAATTTTTTCTACTTCTTATCTATACTTCTTAAAATTACGAAAATTTATTTTAAGTGGTTAAATTGATAGACATCAAAATTTTCTGGTTCGTAGTAATAGTTGGATTTGTACGTGGACCGGGTTATTGGAGCCAAACAGTCCTCAATTATATTGAGACCAAACGAATTCTGCCCCTCTGCTGCATCTTTTGGCTATTCGAAACGTGGGGAAAATCAGAAAAGTCTATTAATTGGATAACTTATATAATTTTTTCTTTCCTTTTAAAAACTAATAGGATATTCAGTGAATGCACCGAGCAAGACGTTCACCACCTTTTGTACGTTCACCACCTGTAACTAGATCAAGACATCTAGAAAATATTATCGTCGTTGATTTTCCTTTAGAATCATCATCCAGTCGACCAAGTACTCCAATTCAAATTTCCGATAATCCATTTTTTGAACCCGACCTCACAATTGAGAATCCGGATAATATTCAGGGACAATTCATAGATCCTGAACCATTAAATTTTCCTCCGGAACCACCAATCATTCAAACAGAGATTGTTGAGGAACGAACCATTAAATCAGAATCCTCTAGTGATTCCGATTCAACAAATTCAATTATGGAGAATCTGGAACCTTTAAGTATGGAAGACCGAATGAGAGCTAAACGCACTGGCCAAGGTCACGCAATTACTCATCCAGACATTAATGCGCCAGATTATGAAATCAAAGGACAAATTCTACACATGGTGACTAATCAATGCCAATTTAGTGGTGCGCCGAAGGAAGATCCAAATGAACATCTTCGTACCTTTAATAGGATCTGCACTCTATTTAAAATCCGAGAAGTGGAGGATGAACAGATATATCTCATGTTATTTCCCTGGACTTTAAAGGGAGAAGCCAAAGATTGGTTGGAATCATTACCTGAAGGGGCGATCGATACATGGGACGTTTTAGTTGAAAAATTTCTTAAACAATTCTTTCCGACATCTAAAGCCGTAAGACTTCAAGAGAAATTTTTACGTTCACACAGAAACCGAATGAAACTCTATATGAGGCGTGGACAAGATTTGGAAAGTTATTAAGAGGATGTCCGCAACATGGTTTAGATACCTGTCAAATAGTACAAATATTCTACCAAGGATGCGACATCACTACAAGAAAAGACATAGATATAGCAGCCGGTGATTCCATTATGAAGAAAACCGAAACTGATGCTTACAAAATTATTGATAACACTGCTTCCCACTCACATGAGTGGCACCAAGAAAAAGATATCGTTAGATCATCTAAAGCAGCTAGAGCCGATTCTAGCCATGACTTAGATTCCATTTCTGCAAAGATAGATGCTGTCGAGAGACGAATGGAAAAGATGACTAAAGATATCCACTCAATACGAATTAGTTGTGAGCAGTGTGGAGGACCACATTTGACAAAAGATTGTCTTAGTATTGAATTAACAATGGAACAAAGAGAGAATATTTCATACATAAACCAAAGGCCTGGAAATAATTATCAGAATAATTATCAACCGCCAAGACCGATCTACAATCAAAACCAGAACTATAACCGAAATATTCCATACAACAACCAACAAGGTCCTAGCAATCAACAAGTATCCAATAATACTTACAACCAGCAAAGACCTAATTTTCAAAACAAACCACCACAAACTGATGATAAAAAGCCGAATTTAGAAGATATGATGACGAAGCTAGTTGAAACTCAAACGCAGTTTTTCACATCTCAAAAACAAACCAATGAACAAAATGCTCAAGCATTTAGAAATCAACAAGCTTCTATTCAAAATTTGGAACAAGAAGTAAGTAACCTAGCAAGGTTAATAGGTGAAAGAAAACCGGGAAGTTTACCTAGTGATACAAATGCTAACCCCCGGTATGAAACAGCTAAAGCCATTACCACAAGAAGTGGTACAACACTTAAACCACCTGAAATACCTGTAACTTCTGATGAAGCTATTCCTACTCCACAAGAACCACAACCTAAACAAGATAAGGAAAAAGAACCGGTAGTTGAAAAGGTTAATGAAGATAACACAGCTAAGGATAAACCTTATGTTAAACCATACCAACCACCACTTCCTTACCCAAGTAAAATGAAAAAAGAGAAACTTGAAGCCGAGCAATCCAAATTCTTGGATATGTTTAAACAGATAAATGTAAATCTTCCTTTCATTGATGTGATTTCAGGAATGCCTAGATATGCTAAATTTCTGAAAGATCTAATCTCGAATAGAAAGAAAATGGAAGAACTCTCGGCTGTTACTATGAATGCTAATTGTTCAGTAGTGCTGTTGGTTAAGATACCAGAAAAACTATCTGATCCAGGAAGTTTCACAATTCCATATTTTCTGGGTAGTCTTAGTTCAATAGAAGCATTGGCAGACTTAGGTGCTAGTATAAATTTAATGCCGTTTTCACTATACACTAAACTAGACCTTGGAGAATTGAAACCAACAAGAATAAGCATACAACTAGCCGATCGATCAATAAAATATCCTAGAGGGATAATGAAGAATATGCTAGTTAAAGTTGGTACTTTAGTATTTCCAGTAGATTTTGTTGTTCTGGACATGGAAGAAGATTCTCAAGTTCCTCTCATATTAGGAAGACCATTCTTAAACACGGCTAAAGCAATGATAGACGTGTTCGGTAAGAAATTGACCCTAAGTATAGAGGACGAGAGTGTTATGTTTTCAGTTGATAGAGCAATGCAACAACCGCAATCTGCAGATGATACATGTTATTATATTCAAACTATAGATTCACATGCAGAATTGTTAGAAGAATTTCCAGAATTACAAGGAACAGGAGAATGTTCTTTAGGAGAAGGAACTGAACAAATTGATGAAGCTGAAATGTTAGCTACACTTATAGCTAATGGATATGAACCAACAACAGAAGAAATTCAAATGCTAAAAGAAGAAGACAGATTTCGATATAAATCATCGATAGAAGAACCACCGAAATTAGAGTTAAAGCCACTTCCAAACCATTTGGAATACGCTTATTTACATGGTGAATCTGAATTACCAGTAATAATATCGTCTTCTCTTACTAAAAATGAGAAATCTCAACTCATTTCTGTGTTGAAAGCTCATAAACCAGCCATTGCATGGAAGATTCATGATATTAAAGGAATAAGTCCTTCGTATTGCACACATAAAATCCTTATGGAAGAAGGTCATAAAACGTATGTGCAACGCCAACGAAGAATAAATCCGAATATGCAAGATGTAGTTAAAAAAGAAATTATTAAACTGCTAGATGCAGGTTTAATTTATCCAATCTCTGATAGTCCATGGGTAAGCCCAGTTCAATGCGTGCCTAAGAAGGGTGGCATGACTGTCATTACAAATGAAAAAAATGAGCTTATTCCTACTAGGACTGTAACAGGATGGCGTGTATGTATTGATTATAGAAAATTAAATGACGCCACCAGAAAAGATCACTTTCCCTTACCTTTCATTGATCAAATGTTGGAAAGATTAGCCGGAAATAGTTATTATTGTTTTCTTGATGGATTTTCCGGATACTTTCAAATTCCAATAGCACCCGAAGATCAAGAGAAACCACATTCACGTGCCCTTATGGTACTTTTGCTTACAAATGCATGCCATTTGGACTTTGCAACGCCCCTGTAACCTTTCAAAGGTGCATGATGGCGATTTTTCACGACATGATAGAAGAATGCATGGAAGTTTTCATGGATGACTTTTCAGTCTTCGGTGATACATTTGAATCATGTCTAGTTAATCTGGAACAAATGCTTATTAGATGCGAACAATCAAATCTAGTACTTAATTGGGAGAAATGCCATTTCATGGTTAAAGAAGGCATCATTCTTGGACATAAAATTTCAAAAGAAGGAATTGAAGTGGATAGAGCTAAAGTAGATGTAATTGCTAAACTTCCACATCTTACCAATGTTAGAGGAGTTAGGAGTTTTCTAGGGCATGCCGGTTTTTACCGACGTTTCATAAAAGATTTTTCTAAAATTGCCACTCCTATGAATAAACTCCTAGAAAAGGATGCTCCATTCATCTTTTCAGATGAATGTATCAAATCTTTTAATATTCTTAAAGAGAAACTCACTAATGCGCCGATCATGATAACACCAAATTGGAATCTATCGTTTGAACTAATGTGCGATGCAAGTGATTTTGCAATGGGAGCCGTTTTAGGACAAAGGATCGAAAAATGATTTCAACCTATATATTATGCTAGTAAGACGTTACAAGGAGTACAAACGAACTATACAACTACTGAAAAAGAACTCCTTGCTATTGTCTTTGCTTTTGACAAATTTCGTTCATATATCGTTCTAGCAAAAACGGTGGTCTATACCGACCATTCTGCTCTTAGATACCTATTTTCGAAACAAGATGCCAAACCAAGATTAATCCGTTGGATCTTACTCTTACAAGAATTCGATATTGAAATCCGAGATAAAAGAGGAGCAGAAAATCTGGCCGCTGATCATCTTTCTCGTCTTGAAAATCCTGAATTAGAAGTTCTAAATGAATCGGCCATACAAGACAACTTTCCTGATGAATATCTATTGAAGATAGATTATAATGAAATACCATGGTTTGCAGACTATGCAAACTACTTAGTATGTGGATTCCTTGAAAAAGGATTATCGTACCAAAAACGAAAGAAATTCTTCAGTGATATAAAACACTATTTTTGGGAAGATCCACATCTGTTTAAAAGTTGTCCTTATGGAATAATACGCCGATGTGTATTCGGAGATGAAGCTAGTAAAATTTTAAACCATTGTCACACAGGACCAACAGGAGGGCACTATGGGCCTCAACTAACAGCAAGAAAAGTTTATGATGATGGATTCTATTGGCCTACAATTTACAAAGACGCACACCTTCTTTGCAAATCATGTGATGCTTGTCAAAGGGCCGGAAAAATAAGTCAACGTGATGAAATGCCACAAAATGTCATCCAAGTATGTGAAGTATTTGACATTTGGGGTATTGACTTTATGGGTCCATTTCTAAAATCTCATAATAATCTCTATATTCTCGTAGCCATTAATTATGTATCTAAATGGGCGGAAGCACAAGCTCTCCCAACTAATGATGCACGAGTTGTAGTCAACTTTTTAAAACGTCTTTTTGCAAGGTTTGGAACGCCGAAAGCTTTAATAAGTGATCGGGGTACTCATTTCTGTAATAATCAACTTGAGAAAGTTCTCAAAAGATATGGAGTAACTCATAAAATCTCCACCGCATATCATCCACAAACAAGTGGACAAGTTGAAAATACCAACCGAGCTTTAAAACGTATTCTAGAAAAAACCGTAGGATCAAATCCGAAGGAATGGTCCATTAAATTGGAGGATGCACTCTGGGCTTTTAGAACAGCCTACAAAACTCCAATTGGAACCACACCTTTTAAACTCGTCTACGGAAAAGTATGTCATCTTCCAGTTTAAATTGAACACAAAGCATTTTGGGCTTTGAAGACATGTAATCTTGATTTACATGAAGCTGGACGTCTACGATTAAGTCAACTAAACGAATTAGAAGAATTAAGACATGAAGCATACGAAAATTCGTTAATCTATAAAGAAAGAACGAAAAAATGGCATGATAAAAGAATCAGAAGTTCAAAAGAATTTAAAGAAGGAGACAGAGTTCTTCTTTTCAATTCACGATTCAAGCTATTTCCTGGAAAATTGAAATCAAGATGGTCTGGACCATTCATAGTCAAAAGAGTTTTCCCATACGGAACGATAGAATTAATAAATTCAAATGGAATTGAATTTAAAGTTAATGGTCACAGAGTTAAACATTACATAGATAATCCGATGGAAGTCGACAACGAAGTTAATCACAATTTCGATACCACAGCTAACTAAGTGTGGGGAGAATCAAGTCTTTAAAGGATAATATATATTTCTGTTAGAGTTAGATTTTCTATTTTCGTGTAGTTCTCGAAAATGGAACCCGAATGGTCTTTCCCTAGCAGACCCTAAAGAACTAGTCTTCTCCCCCCATTCTGAATTTTTATTTTTTTAGGAAATGAAGACTGCCTGTGAACTAAACCATGGTCTAATGCTACACGCTTTGATCACTAAACGTAATAATGACACACTTCCGAGTGAAATAGTATCAGTAATCAGAGAAAGATTGGACGGAGTAAGAAAAGAATCCAGATGCGAAGATAATAAGTTACAATTTGGTAAAGGAAAATCAAAATCCGCAGCGAAAAGAAGAGCACGACACCTTGAAAGATGTCACAAATTCGGAAAATGGTCACATGGAGGTAAATGTTCAAATAATCAAACCTATTCAAATACCGAATTTGTTACTTTATGCAGAGACGGACCGTTCATATGTTTAGAAGAAAAAACACTGAATGCTCGAGTTTACGCCTATGTAGCTATGGAAAACCAATTAAACCGACTATCTTATGAATGGGATAGATCATATAACTAAGAATACTATCTCACAGGTAAGTCTGTACAGTTTTTATTTTTTTATTTTTATTTTTAACATTTTGATAATAAACGCTAATTTGTTCGCTATAAAGTATTAAATTGGTATTGAATAAAATTAGGTTTGGCGACCGAAATTATTGATATCATACAAAAATTTATTACATCACTGCGAAATTTAACGTTTATTCTTAAGGATAAATATCTTTAATCAATCAACCCAAAATATTTCAAAAATTCGTCATGAGTTAAATTAGGTCATGGAACCGAAATTACTTTACCGAAAAGAGGGGCGCATATTTTTGATAATATTTGATTGATTAAAGTGGGATAAAAGCCAAAAAGATTTTTAATTTTATTTTTTTACCATGTTTTTAAAATTAATATATAAATATTAAATTAATATTTTGAACTTTGTAAAATTAATATATTTAAAATTGTAAATATTTGAAAAATTAATCTTTTTAATATAATTTTGTATGTATAAAAACAAAAATATAATATAAGTTTGGTGTGAATTTATAATATGAATTTTTATTTAAGTTTGGTGTGAATTTTTAATTTTATGCATATTTTAAATTTAAGTTTGGTGTGAATTTAAAAACAAAAATTTACTTTATTTCGATAAGTTAAAAATATGATTTTTAAAATTCGTCGTGAGTTGAAGACTAGGTCGTTGAACCGAAATTGCTTTACCCGAGGGAGGGACGAGAACTTTTATTATTATTATTTTTAATCTTATTGAATTAAAGTATGCCAAAAACATTTAAAAAATCCAAAAATCTTTACTTTTAAAACCGCGCTTTGATTTGATAAATTTTAAAAATTTTGTCGAGGGACAGACTAGGACGTCGATCCGAAACGCCCTCATCCTAAAAAAAACAAATTTCTAAAATTTTATTAATTTTATGTTTTATAAAGTATAATGTTTTATTTATTAAAAAAAAAAAAGGCAAAACACTGTAGCCGGGTACCCATGCGATCGCATGGGAATCACCCTATCCCTCCATGCGATCGCATGGAGGCAAATTCCAGGCCTGATACATACAGACAGCGAGTTTGTCTTCCTCACACCAACACACATACAAACACGAAACTCTCTCAAATCTTCACCAAATTTCATCATTTTTCCACCGTAATTCATCATTTTTCTTGTTCTAATCATGCCTAGATTCTCATTCTTCAGCAAAATGGTAAAAATTACACCCCTAAACTCTATAAATTCCTAGTTTTTGTGATAATAATCAATTTTTTACCTAATGCAATTTTGTTAATTTCTAATGTAATTAGTGTTAAATTGTTAGTATTTTATGCATGTATAACCTAGATTGATGCTATTTAACATGATTTGAAGTCAAAAACTTCAAAATTTTTAGAAATCTAGGGTTTGTGTTCTTGAGCAATTTGGGGCTTTTTGATATAAACAGGTTATGGCCAATTTTTGTCATGAATTATTGCTAAATTGAGTAGTGTAACATGTTTAGATAGTTAAATGATCCAAACATTGATCCTAAACATGATTTTTGGAGATTAAAGTGGACTTTTTAAGTCCAAAATTCATGAACTTGATTAATTTGATATATTTGCCATTTGAGACTTGTTTAATTATTAGTAATGAATATTTTCACATGTTATTTGAGTTAAAAGCTTATGAAATTTGTATACATTCTCATATTTGCTTATTTGAAAAGTGTAGAATTGTGAAAAATTGTGAAAATGTGTATAAGTTTAATTTTGATTTAACATGTTATAGTGATTGTTTTAAGTTGTTATTTTGCTAACACTAATGCATATTTGGATGCACAAATTTTGTGTTTAATGTGTTTTGCAGAAAGCCGATACTTGAGGTTCAGGAGCATCATCATCATCTAGACGACCAGCACCAGAACCAGAACCAGAAATGCAACACGAACAAGAACCACAACAACAGCCTGATCAGCACATACCTTATTATGATTCGGTACAGTTTGTTGATGAATTCATAGTATTCCCAATGAGGCCGCCAGTAGAATTCCCAACGATTCCTGAGCACACTCTGCATCCTAATCTAAGATTTGATAGGAGATGGAGAGATTACGAGACATATCAAAGGAACAAATTCAAATTGGTAACAAAAAATGTAGAGGTGCCAAGGGTAATCGATTGGACCCCTTTGGAAACGGTCCATCTAGCTTACCGTGTTAGACAGCTTTTAGTTCAAAGGTATGGCAGTTCTTCTTTTACAGATTGGGAACGTCTTTTCACCATTCGTAGACCTGTATATAAGGAATGGTGTGTTGAGTTGATGAGTACTGTATCACTTGATACAAATATAGTTAGAATAGATGATAGAAGATTTCTTAGGTTTATCCTTGGCAGTAGGATGTACAGAATGTCCATGCTGGACATGGCCAGGGCCTTACAGATATATACTCCTGGTGAGTTACTATTACCCGATTGTACAAATTTGATTCATTATGGTGAAAGGGTAGATAGTAACTTTGACGCTGACGCCATTTGGAGGCGTATGTCACATTCTGATGTTTTTACACGAGCAGGAGGACACTCCTATACACATATTGACAGAGCCGAGCTTCGTATTATTCATAGATTTTTGGCTAACTCGATTACACAGAGAGGTCATAATAAAGAAAAAATTACCTTACATGATTTATTCTACCTAAAGTGTATTCGGGATCGTAGAAGCTTTGTCAATATCCCTTACTGTGTTGCTTTTTATTTATCTAAAATGGTAGAGGGAATGCAGGACGGGAGTATAATAGGAGGAGGTATTTTTGTTACTCTCATTGGAGATTATTTAGGTGTTGATAGGAACCAAGGGGGTCCATTACAGCTTTGTAGAGAACAGGTTGAGCCCTTAGGATTGAAAGTTTATGTGGGTGCTAAGGTATTGAAAAATAGACGTAACCAGGCAGTACCCTATGAGAGATCTAATCCTCAGGTAGAGAGAGGCTCAGACGAGAAAGTGGAGGAGGCGGAAGACATTAGGGATGTCTTTCGAGATGCTATTCTTGACGTCCACGTTCGTATAGATGAGGAAGCAATGACGAACGCGGCCAGACATAGTATGTATGAGCAGTGGAACTCCGAGCGAGTATACGAGGATTATAAGCGATGCCAACACGATATCTGGTTAGTTCATCATCACCAAATCATGAGCCAGCTATCATATCAGGTACCAAATAATTACGTACCTACTCGACCTGCTCATTTTCCGCCACACAGCCCCGATATCCGACCACCCTTTAACCGGTATGACTATAATCAAGCCTATCAGAACACCTATAACCAACAATGGAACCCACCTGACGAGATGAACTGGAACTCATATCCAGACTGATTTAGTTCCATTTGGTTATTTATATGATTTTTATGTTTTTATCTTTTTACTTATACATGTTTAAACTTATGTTATTGAATATACTTATGTAATCTTTGTCATTTATATTATTATTGTGTACTAATATTTCACATTTAGGATTTGAAAGTGGGATATTAAGTCCCATTTCAAATTGCCATGCATATTTATATTTGTATGTATGTATATGGTAAATTGTACAAAACAGGGTAAAACAGCGCATTTTCAAATACTGGCATTAAGTTCAGCAAAAGCTACTAATTTTGACGACAAGATAAATGTGATGTAACAACAGATGGAATGGACAAATGATATGTACCATTTATCATTCAGCAAATAAACGCCAATATGTTTGGAAACTTTGGTAAAATTTAATCATTTCTACGCTAATCACCCTCAATAATTTAAATTGTTACTGATTTCTTGCAAATGAGGGCATTGCAAGATCCTAAGTGTGGGAAGGGGTTAAATTCTTTCGGATTTTTTAAATTTTTTTATCTTAAACACTTGGTTACCATTAAAAATACTAGTAAAGTAGTAGTTGTATTATAATCTAGTGCTCTCTGATAATAAAGAACAGCCCTAGCCTTATATACTGACTACCCAATTCTAGTAAAAATTTTCAAAATTTTCAATTAAATGAACTCAAAATCATGTTTATACATATTTATGAACGATAAAACTAGGTGTTAACACCGAAATTATTGTTACCTCGGAAAGGACATAAATTGAGAAACAAACCAAAATGTTAAAATTCATTTAAAATAGAATAGAGGACAATAAAAAGGAAAATAAAAGTCAAGTGTGGGAAATTTTCACCGAGTTATTCAAAATACATATCACATATTTTTGTACAAATAATTGAAAATACTTTTGTTTTGGACGATAATTAACTGTTTTACCCGATAAAAGAAAAGAAGAGATGGATCTACACGATGAATCAATTCCATCGTTAAAAGGAAGTAAAGTCTTTCAAAAAAGACACGCGCTTCTTGATTTAGGTCATGAAGTTGTCGTCCAGACCAGCTGTAGGTTGATGAAAAATCTAGAAAAGTCATCTCTAAAATCAGCAGGAAATCGACGGACCTCAGCATCAAACAGGGTCGCCAAGTGGTCAGATTTATCATAACCATGAGAAGGATTTATCTCGTACAATGGGGGGCACCGTGCAAATTAGCTTGATAAGACTAATGAATCAGATCTCCAGAAAGGATAATCTCCTTTAAAGATCAAAAATCAGCTTTTAAGACTGATATTACTCAATCCTAGAGATTGACCTTAAAGATTGAGAATTACAACTCATGGAATTCAATGATATCTAAACTCGAGCTTGAACGAGAAAATATTTTGATCAAATTATAAACCGATTTGTTTTCTGAAAACCCATTTTCAATGCGTTCATTACCATTGAACGACTGAACGTAAAGTCCTAGGAATTCACCTGGAATTCATTAGGTCATCTGAACCAAATCGGGTGTCAACCGTAAGAACGGTAGTTGCATAGCATGGTCGAAGACAGGACCTTGTGCCAGACCGAAAAATCATAAGGGTGAGCTTTACTATTGCTCCTACAAAGGATAGTAATTGCGTCCGACACGTTATAGACCATAATTAAAAGCATGTCAGGGAACATTGCCTTAACAGTTGCTTGTTCAACGCTTTCCTTTATAACCGGACGGTAGTTTACCGAAAGGTAATATACGGAGCAAGTATACTGGATGTGTTACTTTCCTAATACAAGGTTAGCAAGTGGGTGACATAAAACCACAAGTTTTGAGCTAAAATTTTCAAATCTGAAACCTACCAAGCCCACAAAAATATTTTGCAAACACCGGTGAAGGGTTATTTCGGAAAACTTATCTAGGGTAAAAACTAGATTTAATTTTCAAAAGATCAAATGTTTTCATAAAGATCCAATTTCCTTAATGGATCTAAATTTTATAGTCATGTGGGACTGTAAACCACATCGTTACTACCATTGTTTATACCGCCGTAAAGAAATCACTGATATACAAAGTGTGAAGAATAAAGAAGTGATTCTAGTATTTCAAGACTATATTGCTTGAGGACAAGCAACGCTCAAGTGTGGGAATATTTGATAATGCTAAAAACGAACATATATTTCATAGCATTATTCCTCAAGAAAGACAAGCTTTTAGTTGCAATTGTCCTATTTACAAGTGATATTCGTTTAAATAATAAAAGGTGAAGACAAAAGACAGATTCGACGAATTGAAGACGCAAACGACCAAAAAGCTCAAAAGTACAAAATACAATTAATGAGGTTCCAATTGTTGATAAGAAACGTCTCAAAATTACAAGAGTACAAGATTCAAAACGAAAAGTACAAGATATTAAATTGTACGCAAGGACGTTCAAAAATCCAGAACCGGGACCAGAGTCAACTCTCAACGCTCGACGCAACGGACTAAAAATTACAAGTCAACTATGCATATGAATATAATATAATATATAATTAATTCTTAAAATTAATATATATATTATATTATATTTAAATAAACGTCGGCAGAAGAAAACAACCAAAAGTGGCTCTCCCCAGCTGGCCATGCGATCGCATGGCCTGGAAGGCATAAATCCATGCGATCGCATGAGCCCCTTTTCCAGATCACAGGCCTATAAAAATCGAGCTTTGGTGCACCATTTTTCCATCCATAATATCAATCTCTCTATCTATATACGTAGTATATATTTATATTTATATTTTAATTTTAATTTTAATTTTAATTCTAATAATAAGGGTATGTTAGCGAATGTTGTAAGGGTGTAAGTCGAAATTCTGTCCGTGTAACGCTACGCTATTTTTAATCATTGTAAGTTATGTTCAACCTTTTTAATTTAATGTCTCGTAGCTAAGTTATTATTATGCTTATTTAATCCGAAGTAATCATGATGTTGGGCTAAAAATATTAAAATTGGGTAATTGGGCTTTGTACCATAATTGGGGTTTGGACAAAAGAACGACACTTGTGGAAATTAGACTATGGGCTATTAATGAACTTTATATTTGTTTAACTAAATGATAGTTTGTTAATGTTAATATAAAGATTTACAATTGGACGTCCCTATAAATAACCATATACACTCGATCGGACACGATGGGCGGGGTATTTATATGTACGAATAATCGTTCATTTAACCGGACACGGGAATGGATTAATAGCCACTAGAATTATTAAAACATGGGTGAAATTATGTACAAGGACACTTGGCATAATTGATAACAAAGTATTAAAACCTTGGGTTACACTCAGTCGACATCCTGGTGTAATTATTAAACAAAGTATTAAAATCTTGTTACAGTTTAAGTCCCCAATTAGTTGGAATATTTAAACTTCGGGTATAAGGATAATTTGACGAGGACACTCGCACTTTATATTTATGACTGATGGACTGTTATGGACAAAAACCAGACGGACATATTAAATAATCCAGGACAAAGGACAATTAACCCATGGGCATAAAACTAAAATCAACACGTCAAACATCATGATTACGGAATTTTAAATAAGCATAATTCTTTTATTTCATATTTAATTTCCTTTATTTTATATTTAATTGCACTTCTAATTATCGCACTTTTATTTATTGTTATTGTATTTAATTGCACTTTTAATTATCGTACTTTTTAATTATCGCAAGTTTATTTTATCGCACTTTTATTTATCGCAATTTCAGTATCGTTATTTACTTTACGCTTTAAATTAAGTCTTTTATTTATTTAATATTTTACATTTTGTTTTAACTGCGACTAAAGTTTTAAAATCGACAAACCGGTCATTAAACGGAAAAAAACCCCCCCTTAAAATAATAATATTACTTATATATATATATATTCGTATTTTTATAAATTAAACTAATATAGCGTTAAGCTTTGTGAAAAAGATTCCCTGTGGAACGAACCGGACTTACTAAAAATGTAACACCCCAGCTTAACATGACGACAATATTGTCCGCTTTGCCCGCAGGCGCACGGCTTTTTCTTGGCGACCACACACGAGAAGCACTTTCCCAGGAGGTCACCCATCCTGGTAGTGCTCTCGCCCGAGCACGCTTAACCACAACGTACTCGCACTTCTACTCAGCCTGTGATCCCAAAACGCGTTGTGTCATTTAAGCGTGAGTATTACCTTATAATCCCATGATCACTCATGTTCGTGGACGATGTGGGATTTGCCTAGGGTGTTACATTCACCCCCCCTTAGGGACTCATCGTCCTCGATGAGGTTTGCCCCACCACCCCCCAACGACACATGAGTGGCTCTGATACCATTCTGTAACACCCCAGCTTAACATGACCACAATATTGTCCGCTTTGCCTGCAGGCGCACGGATTTTTCTTCTCGACCACACACGAGAAGCACTTTCCCAGGAGGTCACCCATCCTGGTAGTGCTCTCGCCCGAGCACGCTTAACCACAACGTACTCGCACTTCTACTCAGCCTGTGATCCCAAAACGCGTTGTGTCATTTAAGCGTGAGTATTACCTTATAATCCCATGATCACTCATGTTCGTGGGCGATGCGGGATTTGCCTAGGGTGTTACATAAAACTACACTACTGTACGATTAGGTACACTGCCTATAAGTGTTGTAGCAAGGTTTAAGTATATCCATTCTATAAATAAATAAATATCTTGTGTAAAATTGTATCATATTTAATAGTATTTCCTAGTAAAATTTAAGCAATTTTATATACACCTCGCATAACATCAGTATGGTATCGTCAACATCGAACTTTAACCCATACCCCACAAGCAAATAAATCATATACATGCATATATAATTATTCCACTCACATTGTCACAAGGATGATGATTTAGCACTTCCGAGCTTCAACGCAATGTACCTAAATCATTAAGTGCACATTCAATTTCACAACTAGTGGGATTAACCACAATACTCCCACTTGAGCATTTAATGACCCAATTTGCATTAAATGACTCAACTACACACAACCGCCCATAAATGGCCAAGACTCGACTTTAATCACTAAGACTAGTGAATTAAAGTCTATTAACTTCAATTAGCACAAAACTTAGGGTAATTGATGTCGTAGCGTGGGGGTACGAAATAGTTTATATTTTTACTAGGAATATGCTACAATTTTACACAAGTTTTAATTATTTATTTACAAATGGGATATACCTAAACCTTGCTACAACACTATAGGCAGTGTACCTAATCGTAGAGTAGTATAGTTTTTAGGAAGTCCGGTTCGTTCCACAGGGAGCGGGCTTATTGCACACTATATTTTTAAACAACTATATTTGTACAAAATATATATAATTATATATAATAATATATAAAAGGGAGTTTACCGTTTAATGACCGGTTTGTCGATTTATATTTTAAGCGAAGCGTATAGTAAATGACGATATTTAAATAACAATATAAAATAAATAACAATAATTAAAATGACAATAAATAAAAGTACGAGGAAATATGAAATAAAATATATTATGCTTATTTAAACTTCCGTAACCATGATGGTTGACGTGTTGATTTTAGTTTTATGCCCATGGGTTAATTGTCCTTTGTCCTGGATTATTTAATATGTCCGTCTGATTTTTGTCCATAACAGTCCATCGGTCATAAATTTAAAGTGCGAGTGTCCTCGTCAAATTATTCTTATACCCGAAGTCAAATATTCCAACTAATTGGGGACTTAAACTGTAACAAAGTTTTAATACTTTGTTTAATAATTACACCAGAATATCGACTGCGTGTAACCCAATGTTTTAATACTTTGTTATCAATTATGCCAAGTGTCCTTGTTCATAATTTCACCCCTGTTTTAACAATTCCATAGACTATTAATCCATTCCCGTGTCCGGTTAAATGAACGATTATTCGTACATATAAATACCCCGCCCATCGTGTCCGATCGAGTGTATATGGTTATTTATAGGTACATCCAATTGTAAATCTTTATATTAAAATTAACAAACTATCATTTAGTTAAACAAATATAAAGCCCCTTAATAGCCCATAGTCTAATTTCCACAAGTGTCGTTCTTTTGTCCAAACCCCAATTATGGTACAAAGCCCAATTACCCAATTTTAATATTTTTAGCCCAACATCATGATTACTTCGTCTTAAATAAACATAATAATAACTTAAGTACGAGACATTAATTTAAAAAGGAGAACATAGCTTACATTGATTATTTATCGCGTAGTAGTACACGGACAGAGCTCCGACTTTAAAACCCGTAAAAATAACTTTTACATAACCCAAACTAATCTAATATAACACTAATCTATACTATATATATATATATATATATATATATATATATATATATATATATATATATATATATATATATATATATATATATTATTTATTTATATTATACTATGGAGTATTATTATTATTATTATCTTTAAACTTGCAAAATTCGCGGCCTTTTATAGGCATTTTGATTTCTGACAGCTCCGCGAGTCGTGGAGTTTTAAGCCTTCAAACTCCGCGAGTCGTGGAGTTTGAAAATCCAGTTCACAAACTTTTGGCTCCTAGCTTGTCGACATAATAAATATATAAATATAAAATATAAATAATTAATATAATTATTTATATATTATATTTTATTCTTGTGCATAGCAAAATTTTTGCACCGTTGCGTCGCGCGTTGAGAGTTGACTCATGTCCCGGTTCCGGATTTTCGAACGTCCTTGCGTACAATTTAATATCTTGTACTTTGCGTTTTGTAACTTGTACTCTTGTTATTTTTAGGCGTTTTTCATCAATAAATTGAACCTTTTGAATTGTATCTTGAACATTTGAGCTTTTTGGACGTTTATGTCTTCAAATCTTTGTTTTCGCCTTTTGTCTTCGCACTTATTTATTCAAACAAATACAATGAAAATATAATACAATTACATATGAAAACCTATTATTTATGAGAGATATTGCTATGAAATATATGTTCCTTTTTAGCCTTATCAAACATCCCCACACTTAAACGTTTCTTGTCCTCAAGCAATACATAACTTGAAATAATATAATACATAACACGAATCACTTCTTTATTCTTCACACTTTATACATCAGTGATTTTGAGATGGCGGTATAAACAATGATAGTAACGATAGAACCATGGTTAAAGGTGGGTGTGTCATCCACAGTTGCCTCGGGTTTAGGTCAACGACACTTGCAATCAAATAGCCGATTTACTTTCGGTTTCCAAAGCAAAGTGCACATTTGAAAGGCGGTTTACAGTCCCACATGACTATGAAAATTTAGATCCATTAGGAAATTGGATCTTTATGAAAACATTTGATCTTTTGAAAATTCAATCTAGCTTTTACCCTAGACAAGTTTTCCGGAATAACCCTTCACCGGTGTTTGCAAAATATTTTTGTGGGTTGTGTGGGTTTCAGATTTGAAAATTTTAGTTCAACACTTGTGGTTTTGTGTTACCCACTTGCTAACCTTGTATTAGGAAAGCAACACGTCCAGTTCACTTGTCCCGTATATTACCTTTCGGCAAACTACCGTCCGGTTGTAAAGGAAAGCGATGAACAAACAACTGTTAAGGCAATGTCTAATGACATGCATTTGATTATGGTCCAAAAACGTGTCGGATGCTATTACTATCCTTTGTAGGAGCAATAGTAAGATCATCCTATAATTTTTTCGGTCTGGCACAAGGTCCTGTCTCCGACCATGCTATGCAACCACCGTTCTTACGGTTGACACCCGATTTGGTTCAGGTGACCTAATAAATTCCAGGTGAATTCCTAGGATTTTACGTTCAATGGTAATGAACGCATTGAAAACAGGTTTCCAGAAAACAAATCGGTTTTAATTTTGATCAAAATATTTTCTCGTTCAAGCTCGAGTTTAGATATCATTGAATTCCATGAGTTTGTAATTCTCAATCTTTAAGGTCAATCTCAAGGATTGAGTAATATCAGTCTTAAAAGCTGATTTTTAATCTTTAAGGAGATTATCCTTTCTGGAGATCTGATTCATTAGTCTTATCAAGCTAATTTGCACGGTGCCCCCATTGTACGAGATAAATCCTTCTCATGCTTAGGATAAATCTGACCACTTGGCGACCCTGTTTGATGCTGAGGTCCGTGGATTTCCTGCTGATTTTAGAGATGACTTTTCTAGATTTTTCGTCAACCTACAGCTGGTCTGGACGACAACTTCCTGACCTAAATCAAGAAGCGCGTTTCTTTTTCGAAGACTTTACTTCCTTTTAATGATGCAATTGATTCATCGTGTAGATCCATCTTTTCTTTCAAATGTATTACTGTAAATCGGGTAAAACTGTCAATTTAGTCCAAAACAAAAGCACCTGCAATAACTTTACAGAAACATGTGATAGATAGTTTTTAATTGAATAACTTGGTACATTCTCCCCACACTTGGCTTTTTTCATGCGTCTTTTTATATCTTAATAAATAAATTCAAGCGTTTTAGTTGTTTCTCAATTTATGTTCTTTTCGAGGTAACGATAATTTCGGTATTAACACCTACTTTTCATCGTTCATAAATATGTATAAACATGATTTTGACTTCATTTAGTTGAAAATTTTTCAAATTTTCACAAAATTTGGCAAATAAACTAAGTGCAAACCCGAGAGAATTTATAACCCTTCCCCACACTTGAGATCATGCAATGCCCTCATTTGCATGAAATCAGACTATAATTATAAATTCATGAGGGTGATTAGTGTAGAAAAGTAATTAAAAATACCCAGTTTGTAATTACAAAGCTCGTCGAATGATAGATGGCGCGCCTCATCGTTCATTCCTTCTTGTTTTATCACACATATTTTTCTTCAAAAACGATTGCTTTTCTGAACTGTTTGCTAATCTTTGAATATACGTATTTTACCCTAAATTATCATGCATTTTTATTAACGAGTTATGCACTAACCCGAACCCCTAATTTAACGTTAAGTGGGGTTAGAATTCCCCACACTTAGCTGACGACATGTGAAGTCGGTAGAATAAGTTCTACGAATTAAAATAGTGAGCTAATTATTTACATCTCGGGTGGTGTATAATATATCAATGGGTTTAAAGTTTAGACTCACCCGATCATCACTACTCAATTCTTTTTTAAGTGTAGCTTTTAGTAAATGGATATGTCTCTTTTCTGGTTCTTGGTCAAATGGATCGATATACACCGACATACATATTTCTATAGGGTGGACAATTCCTAACATTTCCTTTCGTTCATTCTCGGGATCAAAGTTTTCACCTCTATTACCCAGTTGGGTGAAATTTGAGGTGTCAATATCTATTACAGCTTGTAGTTCATCTTTGGTAGATGACTTGTCTATTGAGAATATTGAGTTGGAAGGTTGTGGAATGGTGAATTTCGGGATCGAAGCAAATTCTTCTTCATTAATGGTACTTATTGGTCCTACCATTTTGGTCTCGAGGGTAAAATTTTCAACGTTATCGTTTTCCCAAGAGTACCAATTTGTCACCCTTATTTCTTCTTCATCCATAGATGGATCGATGATTTCGTCGGTAGAGGCTAATGTGTCGATATGTTGTGAAATTGGTAAGACTGAATAAAAAGTATCATCGGGATAGTTGGTGATTTCGGAGCTCTCGAATTCATCAAAATTCGATGATATGAGATTTTCTTGCACAATACTCCTCAGATCAACAGGTGTGTAGTCTGATAGAGTTTCAGCTTGCCGGTTTACAAACTCTCTCATTTGTTCATTTTGAGCATTGAGTTCTTCGAGTTTGATTTTCATATAATCTAAAGAATTTTCAGGCACATAATTTTCCTCGTCTTCTGGTTGTTGAGTTTGGATATATTCTTGGAAATAATCCCAATTAGAATTGTATTCCTCATAATCGTTCCATTCAGGTTCCATGGGTGCATAATTTTCCATAGGAACGTAATAATAACATTCCCATGTTGAGTGATAATCTCCACAGATTTCACAACCAGTTATTGTTTCGTCATTCGTGATCCAAGATTGACCGAACGAATTGTCACCAACACCCGTTTGAGAGTATTGATTAAATTGATTTCGGATGTCATAAAGAGTTTCCATAGCCTTGTTTTCAAAATTTTCCATTTTATTGCGATGGCCAAATTTTAGCTACAATGTGGTGCATTTACTAATTATCCTATTAGTTATAAAAATAGAAAAACTTATATAAGTTGTCCAATTAATAGACTTTTCTGCTTTTGCCCACGTTTCGAATAGCCAAAAGATGCAGCAGGGAGCCAGAACCCTTTAAATCGGAAGCTCACAACTCAGCCACTAACAAATCCAACTATTACTACGAAGCAGAAAATTGTCAACGTCCATTAATTTAATCACTTAAATAATTTTTCTTTCCGTTTGAGATATTAGATAAGAAATAGAGAAAATTTCTAAGTCCTAAAAACTAGCGTGTCGAGAAATAAGAAAGAAAAAGAGTGCGCGTCGAAAAATGTCGAAAAATAAAAGTAAGAAAGATAGCGCGAAAAACGGCGTCGCAAAATTCTAAAGCACCTAAATCTTAGTCTAAGGAATAAGCACTTAAGGGATTTTACGGCAAAGCCTAAAAATCTAGAAATAAAAATAACTATGGCAAAAACTATATTTAAAACTAAATACGAATAATAAAAATACAAAATATTACGATTACACTAAATAAAAGGATACAAATTATAAAAAGTGATAAAATTACTTATTTTTATAAAAAATATTATTTTTATATTTTTATTTTTATATTTTATAAAAGTATTAATTTTTTATATATTAAAACTAAATATAATTAATTATAACTAATTAATTTAAAAACTTAAACTAAATAATAATAATAATAAAGTAATTAGGGTTAAATAATAATAATAATTAATAATATTCCGTAATAAATGCGAAGTAGGGTTCCTGGGTGCGCCTGTCAGGGTGGCTCCGCGAGTCGTGGAGTTTTAAGCCTGCAAACTCCGCGAGTCGTGGAGTTTGAAAGACGTTTTTTTTTTATATTGTTTTTCTAAAAATATATATAAATATATTAAAAATATAGAGTTTCGCCGACTTCCCCGGCAGCGGTGCCAAAAACTTGATGTCGTAGCGTGGGGGTACGAAATAGTTTATATTTTTACTAGGAATATGCTACAATTTTACACAAGTTTTAATTATTTATTTACAAATGGGATATACCTAAACCTTGCTACAACACTATAGGCAGTGTACCTAATCGTAGAGTAGTATAGTTTTTAGGAAGTCTGGTTCGTTCCACAGGGAGCGGGCTTATTGCACACTATATTTTTAAACAACTATATTTGTACAAAATATATATAATTATATATAATAATATATAAAAGGGGGTTTACCGTTTAATGACCGGTTTTTCGATTTATAATTTAAGCGAAGCGTATAGTAAATGACGATATTTAAATAACAATATAAAATAAATAACAATAATTAAAATGACAATAAATAAAAGTACGAGGAAATATGAAATAAAATATATTATGCTTATTTAAACTTCCGTAACCATGATGGTTGACGTGTTGATTTTAGTTTTATGCCCATGGGTTAATTGTCCTTTGTCCTGGATTATTTAATATGTCCGTCTGGTTTTTATCCATAACAGTCCATCGGTCATAAATTTAAAGTGCGAGTGTCCTCGTCAAATTATTCTTATACCTGAAGTCAAATATTCCAACTAATTGGGGACTTAAACTGTAACAAGGTTTTAATACTTTGTTTAATAATTACACCAGAATATCAACTGCGTGTAACCCAAGGTTTTAATACTTTGTTATCAATTATGCCAAGTGTCCTTGTCCATAATTTCACCCCTGTTTTAACAATTCCATAGACTATTAATCCATTCCCGTGTCTGGTTAAATGAACGATTATTCGTACATATAAATACCCCGCCCATCGTGTCCGATCGAGTGTATATGGTTATTTATAGGTACATCCAATTGTAAATCTTTATATTAAAATTAACAAACTATCATTTAGTTAAACAAATATAAAGCCCATTAATAGCCCATAGTCTAATTTCCACAAGTGTCGTTCTTTTATCCAAACTCCAATTATGGTACAAAGCCCAATTACCCAATTTTAATATTTTTAGCCCAACATCATGATTACTTCGTCTTAAATAAACATAATAATAACTTAAGTACGAGACATTAATTTAAAAAGGAGAACATAGCTTACATTGATTATTTATCGCGTAGTAGTACACGGACAGAGCTCCGACTTTAAAACCCGTAAAAATAACTTTTACATAACCCAAACTAATCTAATATAACACTAATCTATACTATACTATATATATATATATATATATATATATATATATATATATATATATATATATTTATTTATTTATTTATTTATTTATATTATACTACGGAGTATTATTATTATTATGTTCTTTAAACTTGCAGAATTCGTGGCCTTTTATAGGCATTTTGATTTCTGACAGCTCCGCGAGTCGTGGAGTTTTAAGCCTTCAAACTCCGCGAGTCGTGGAGTTTGAAAATCCAGTTCACAAACTTTTGGCTCCTAGCTTGTCGACATAATAAATATATAAATATAAAATATAAATAATTAATATAATTATTTATATATTATATTATATTCTTGTGCATAGTAGACTTGTAATTTTTGCACCGTTGCGTCGCGCGTTGAGAGTTGACTCATGTCCCGGTTCCGGATTTTCGAACGTCCTTGCGTACAATTTAATATCTTGTACTTTGTGTTTTGTAACTTGTACTCTTGTCATTTTTAGACGTTTTTCATCAATAAATTGAACCTTTTGAATTGTATCTTGAACATTTGAGCTTTTTGGACGTTTGTGTCTTCAAATCTTTGTTTTCGCCTTTTGTCTTCGCACTTATTTATTTAAACAATTACAATGAAAATATAATACAATTACATATGAAAACCTATTATTTATGAGGGATATTGCTATGAAATATATGTTCCTTTTTAGCCTTATCAGTAATCCATACCCATTTTATCTAATTAGGTCAACTAGTACATTTTGACCCATTTTATATTACTTAGACTCACAATCAAGTCAAACTTAACCATTAACACTTCTTTCATAAATCTTAAAGTGCATTAGTGACTAACAACACCAATTGACACTTACAACCTCAAATCACAAGGCCAAAACCCTAGATTGTGGCCATTAGGGTTTCATAACAATAACATAACCTAAATTCACCCATTTTACCCTCAAATGGGTCATACATACCCCACATGAACCAAACCCTAGCTTAAACAAATTAAAACTCAAAACATAGAGTTAAGACTTACCAATACAATCACAACGTAGCTAGAGACGTAGGGAACAACTTTAAAACTTGGATTCGGGTGAGATTTGGTCTCCTTCTTTTCCAAGTGAGCTTTCTCTCACTAAACCCTAACTCTCTCTCTAAAATTGAATGTGGTGTAGGTGAAGATGTGTTAAATGAGTTAGAATAACTCATTTATCAGTTTTCTAGATCTAAAACCGTCCACAAGTGAAAAGACTTAAACATCCTCAAAGATGCCATTTAAATTGGGTCAAATTTGTCAAACAGCGACATCTGTCGCTTTTCGCGACAACCTGTCGGGTAACGCGACGCCCAAACGCGACAAACCACAACAGAACACAATAACCTCGACAGAACTGGGGGTTCTGGAGCTGTCGCGTTCCAGCCCACTTTGTCGCGTATCGCGACGCACCAGGACGAGATGAAACTCACTCAGACGCGACAGAAGGCCTGATCAAACCATTTTCCAATATTTTCACACATTAAACTAAAATAAACGATCATAGATGCAATAATAAACGTACACGAGGTAAATTACGTACCTTAAGTCATATCCGAGGAAAACGGGATGTTACAACTCTCCCCCACTTGAATCGAAGCGCGTCCTCGCGATCCAAGCCGCATGACAAGAGGGTAGGTAAACCAACACGAATTCTTCGGGCTCCCAAGTAAATTCGGAACCTTTACTATGACGCCATTGAACTTTAAAAGTTCTCACTTCTTTATTTCTCAACCTTTTGACCTTCTCATCAAGTATGGCAATCGGTTCCTCGATGTACTCTAACTTATTATTTAGCTCAATCTCGTCTAATGGCACCCAAGATGAATCATCCGCAAGATAATTACGGAGATGCGAAACATGAAATGTATTATGGATCCCCGCAAGCTCTTCGGGTAATTCCAAACGATACGCGACTTCACCAACACGAGCTAAAACCTTAAATGGTCCAATAAACCGAGGAGCTAACTTTCCTCGTTTCTGAAACCGAATAATACCCTTCCATGGCGAAACTTTGAGCATCACCATGTCACCTTATTGAAATTCGATCGTTCGTCTACGTTTATCGGCATAAGATTTTTGCCTATCTTGAGCCTTTTTCAAATACTCTCGAATCACATCAATCTTGCTATTCGTCTCTAAAACCAAATCGGTACTCCCGATTTCCTTTTGTCCCACTTCACCCCAACAAATCGGGGTTCGACACCTACGCCCATAAAGCATCTCATAAGGTGGCATCCCAATACTAGTATGATAACTATTATTGTACGAGAATTCCACCAAAGGTAAGTGCTCGTCCCAACTACCACCAAAATCGATAATGCACGCACGTAACATATCTTCTAAAGTTTTATTCGTACGTTCGGTTTGACCGTCCGTTTGAGGATGATACGCCGTGCTCAATTTCAATTGTGTACACATATCCTCATGAAACTTTTCCCAAAATCGAGATGTAAAACGAGTATCTCGATCTGAAACAATCGATATAGGAACGCCGTGTCGAGAGATGACTTCCTTGATAAACAACTTAGCCAAGGTCTCTGACGATATCGCTTCCTTAATGGGAAGAAACAAAGCACTCTTTGTCAGTCGATCAACTATAACCCAAATCGAATCAAACTGGGTTCTCGCCGTTTTAGGTAACTTTGTGATGAAATCCATGGTAATGTGCTCCCATTTCCATTTCGGGATTTCTAACGGTTGTAACTTATCGTACGGCTTTTGGTGTTCGGCCTTAACTTGCAAACACGTGACGCATTGCTCAACATACTTCACAACATCACGTTTCATGCCAGGCCACCAATAATCTTTCCTTAAATCAAGATACATTTTTATAGCGCCCGGATGAATGGAATACTTTGACTTATGTGCTTCATCAAGTAGCACTTGTCGGTAATCACCCATCTTAGGCACCCACACTCTTCCTTGAAAAGACAACAAACCACGCGAGCCCATAGTAATGAACTCCGATTGTCCCACAATTCGCTCCGCATGCTTGTTGTGAACGTAAGCCTCTATTTGAATCACACCGAGTTTTTCAAGAAAATCGTTAGTAATAATCATACGTAACAATCCCAATCGTAACGCCGGGTGATGACTCTTTCGACTTAACGCATCCGCGACCACATTCGCCTTACCCGGATGATAAAGTATTTCACAATCATAATATTTCACCACATCCATCCACCTACGTTGACGATAATTCAAATCTCGTTGATTAAAGAGGTGTTTCAAACTCTTATGATCCGAATAAATCGTACACTTGACACCATACAAGTAATGGCGCCAAATTTTCAAAGCATGCACAACTGCCGCCGACTCAAGATCATGAGTCAGATATCTCGTCTCGTGTTCCTTTAATTGTCGAGAGGCATAAGCGATGACTTTACCTCTTTGCATTAGAACACATCCGAGTCCTTTTAACGAGGCATCACAATAAACCGTCATGTCTGTAGTGACCCGAACTTTTTCATGTTTATATATATTAAATGAAATTGTTATTTACATGATTAAGTGTTTCCAACATGTTAAGCAATCAAAATTGTTAAGACTTGATTAATTGAAATAGGTTTCATATAGACAATTGACCACCCAAGTTGACCGGTGATTCACGAACGTTAAAACTTGTAAAAACTATATGATGACATATATATGGATATATATATAGTTAACATGATATTATGATAAGTAAACATATCATTAAGTATATTAACAATGAACTACATATGTAAAAGCAAGACTACTAACTTAATGATTTTGAAACGAGACATATATGTAACGATTATCGTTGTAACGAAATTTAATGTATATATATCATATTAAGAGATATTCATACATCATATTATCATGAAAATATAATAATTTAAAATCTCATTTGATATTATAAACATTGGGTTAACAACATTTAACAAGATCGTTAACCTAAAGGTTCCAAAACAACACTTACATGTAACGACTAACGATGACTTAACGACTCAGTTAAAATGTATATACATGTAGTGTTTTAATATGTATTCATACACTTTTAAAATACTTCAAGACACTTATCAAAATACTTCTACTTAACAAAAAAGCTTACAATTACATCCTCGTTCAGTTTCATCAACAATTCTACTCGTATGCACCCGTATTCGTACTCGTACAATACACAGCTTTTAGATGTATGTACTATTGGTATATACACTCTAATGATCAGCTCTTAGCAGCCCATTTGAGTCACCTAACATATGTGGGAACCATCATTTGGCAACTAGCATGAAATATCTCATAAAATTACAAAAATATGAGTAATCATTCATGACTTATTTACATGAAAACAAAATTACATATCCTTTATATCTAATCCATACACCAACGACCAAAAACACCTACAAACACTTTCATTCTTCAATTTTCTTTATCTAATTGATCTCTCTCAAGTTCTATCTTCAAGTTCTAAGTGTTCTTCATAAATTCTACAAGTTCTAGTTACATAAAATCAATAATACTTTCAAGTTTGCTAGCTCACTTCCAATCTTGTAAGGTGATCATCCAACCTCAAGAAATCTGTGTTTATTACAAAAGGTTATCATTCTAATACAAGGTAATAATCATATTCAAACTTTGGTTCAATTTCTATAACTATAACGATCTTATTTCAAGTGATGATCTTACTTGAACTTGTTTTCGTGTCATGATTCTGCTTCAAGAACTTCGAGCCATCCAAGGATCCGTTGAAGCTAGATCCATTTTTCTCTTTTCCAATAGGTTTATCCAAGGAACTTATGGTAGTAATGATGTTCATAACATCATTCGATTCATACATAAAAAGCTATCATATTCGAAGTGGTAAACTAGTAATCACTAGAACATAGTTTAGTTAATTCTAAACTTGTTCCCAAATAAAGTTAATCCTTATAACTACACTTTTAAAATCAACTATACACATGATATATATCTATATTATATGCTAACTTAATGTTTTAAAACCCGGAAACACGATAAACACCATAAAACCGGATTTACGCCGTCGTAGTTACAACCAGGGGCTGTTTTGGTTTGGATAATTAAAAACTATGAAAAACTTTGATTTAAAAGCTATACTTATGGAAAAATGATTTTTCTTATGAACATGAAACTATATCCAAAAATCATGGTTAAACTCAAAGTGAAAGTATGTTTTTCAAAACAGTCATCAAGATGTCGTTCTTTCGACAGAAATGACTACCTCTTTCAAAAATGACTTGTAACTTATATTTCTGACTACAAACCTATACCTTTTCTGTTTAGTTTCATAAAGTCAAGTTCAATACGAAACCGTGGCCGCTTAAATCACTCAAAACGGATTAGAAACGAAGAAATGGCGAGCAAAATAAAATTGGTAAAAACTACTCATTTTAGCTACGTGAAAATTGGTAACAAATCTATTCCAACTATAACTTAATCAACTTGTATTGTATATTATGTAATCTTGAGATACCATAGACACGTATACATTGTTTTGAACTATCATGTCGACACATCTATATATATTTCGGAACAACCATAGACACTCTATATGTGAATGTTGGAGTTAGCTATACAGGGTTGAGGTTGATTCCAAAATATATATAGTTTGAGTTGTGATCAATACTGAGATATGTATACACTGGGTCGTGGATTGATTCAAGATAATATATATCGATTTATTTCTGTTCATCTAACTGTAGACAACTAGTTGTAGGTTACTAACGAGGACAGCTAACTTAATGAACTTAAAATATCAAAATGTATTAAAAGTGTTGTAAATATATTTTGAACATACTTTGATATATATGTACATATTTATTATAGGTTCGTGAATCGACCAGTGGCCAAGTCTTACTTCCCGACGAAGTAAAAATCTATGAAAGTGAGTTATAGTCCCACTTTTAAAATCTAATATTTTTGGGATGAGAATACATGCACGTTTTATAAATAATTTACAAAATAGACACAAGTACGTGAAACTACATTCTATGGTTGAATTATCGAAATCGAATATGCCCCTTTTTATTAAGTCTGGTAATCTAAGAATTAGGGAACAAACACCCTAATTGACGCGAATCCTAAAGATAGATCTATTGGGCCTAACAAACCCCATCCAAAGTACCTGATGCTTTAGTACTTCGAAATTTATATCATATCCGAAGGGTGTCCCGGAATGATGGGGATATTCTTATATATGCATCTTGTTAATGTCGGTTACCAGGTGTTCACCATATGAATGATTTTTATCTCTATGTATGGGATGTATATTGAAATATGAAATCTTGTGGTCTATTGTTACGATTTGATATATATAGGTTAAACCTATAACTCACCAACAATTTTTGTTGACGTTTTAAGCATGTTTATTTTCAGGTGATTATTAAGAGCTTCCGCTGTCGCATACTTAAATAAGGACAAGATTTGGAGTCCATGCTTGTATTATATTGTGTAAAAACTGCATTCAAGAAACTTATTTCGTTGTATCATATTTGTATTGTAAACCATTATGTAATAGTCGTGTGTAAACATAATATTTTAGATTATCATTATTTGATAATCTACGTAAAGCTTTTTAAACCTTTATTGATGAAATAAAGGTTATGGTTTGTTTTAAAATGAATGCAGTCTTTGAAAAACGTCTCATATAGAGGTCAAAACCTCGCAACGAAATCAATTAATATGGAACATTTTTAATCAATAAGAACGGGACATTTCAGTTGGTATCCGAGCGTTGGTCTTAGAGAACCAGAATTTTGAATTAGTGTGTCTTATCGAGTTTGTTAAGATGCATTAGTGAGTCTGGACTTCGACTGTGTTTACTTGAAAAATGATTGCTTAACAAATTTTGTTGGAAACTATATATTTTTAACATGTAAATATTATGTGATATATTAATCTATTAACGCGTTTGATATTATGTGATAGATGTCTACCTCTAGAACAAGTCCCATTGACTCACCTAATAATAATGAAGAGTCAAATGTAAATAGGAATGATTCGTGGACTGATTCACAAGTTCCCGAAGAGGAACCGGAAGAAGAGTCAGAACCGGAAGAAGAATCGGAACCGGAAGAAGAATCGGAATCGGAAGAAGAAATAGAACCAGTGGGGGAAATAATAAAACGGTTAAGTAGAAGAAAATCCTCAACCAACCGACCAAAGTTAATTATGGTCGATGGTGTTTCCACCAAGGAAGCAAAGTATTGGGAGGATTACCAATTCTCCGATGAATCGGATCCCGACAAGGATTCCGATGATGTTATAGAAATTACCCCAACACAATTTAATAAGGCAAAAGAGAACAATAAGGGAAATGGCATAAAAATAGAGAAATTTGATTCCAAACCCGATGAACTTTATATGTATCGTCAACACCCGTATTTCTTAAGTTGTGACAATAACCCGGGAACCTCTAAACCACCAGGTTTTTCTAAACCAATGTGGAAAACAACGGCTCGTATTAGGGGAACATCATATATCCCTAGAAACTTGGCAAAACGAACCAAAACCGAAGAAGAAGAAACGAGCGAGTCGGAATAAGATAGTTGTATTCGTGTGGTGTAATATATGTAATATAGTGTGCTTATGCTTTATGATATATGTAAAAATTGCTTGTATTAATAAGTATTTTTTTTTATGAATCTAACTCTTGTCTATTTTACAGTATAAAAACACAAAATGGATAGACAACCCAATATTTTAAGAGACCTACCCGGAGACATGATTGATGAAATCTTGTCTAGAGTCGGTCAGAATTCCTCGGCACAACTATTTAAGGCGAGATCAGTTTGTAAGACATTCGAAGAACGTTCCAAGAATGCCTTGGTTTATAAAAGGCTTTCGTTCGAAAGATGGGGGATATCACATTGGGAAATCCATAAGTTACGATGTGTTTACTTTGACGCATATATTGCGGGGAACCCAAATGCTATTTTACACAACGGGATAAGAAATTATTTTGACTCAATATATCCGAATATAGGACTTCGTGATTTAGAAAAAGTGGCTAACATGCAACATAAAGAAGCATGTTATGCTTACGGGTTAGTAATGTTCGCTTCTCACCAAAGTGAAAACAAGAACATCGGGCTACAACTATTAAATAAAACGTTCCCACAAGTGACAGAGTCGGTAATTGGGGTAAGAAATGAGGTTTTTAGATTGTTACAGGACTGTTGGACATTACGTAACCCTCGTCCCTTTGATGATGTTATAACACGCTGTCTTATCAACGGCCATAACGGTTATGTTCCACAAGACCAAGGATGGGAAGTAGTCCTAGTAAAACCAGAATGCATGACTTGTTTCTGGACGTATGAATTACGTGTCTTTATTGCCTTTGCTGAACGACTTGTGTACTAGCTAGAATTATCTTCACAACCATCTTGTATCAAATTTATTGTGTGCTATATTTCATGCTATATGTAAAATAAGCGGTATTGTAAGTTTGTAAAATATTGTGTAAAAGTTTGAACGCGAAATATTATTATAATCAGTTTTTCATATAGAATTGTAGTAGTTGAATTGTATATTAGCTACTAAGTATGAACTTAACGGGTAGGTACTACCCGAATTTAAACTTATAAAACGCTAATATGAAGAAAAAGGTTTTATAAATGAGTTCATATTATGCTACGAGATACTATTGACTACTCTTAATATTCTGTATGATTAACTTGTTTCATTTGACTATTTTGAAGGAAATTGCACCAACTACTCGACACACCTTGAATATGAGCGAAGAGGAATTTCGTGCCTTTCTTGCTTCAAACATAGCCGCATTACAGGCTGCGCTACATACCAATAATAACCTTGGATCTAGCAGTACAGGAAATCGTGTAGGATGCACCTACAAAGAATTCACTGCCTGCAAACCTTTGGAATTTGATGGAACCAAAGGACCGATCGGATTGAAACGGTGGACCGAGAAGGTCGAATCGGTTTTTGCCATAAGTAAGTGTACTGAAGAGGACAATGTGAAGTACGCTACGCATACCTTCACAAGTTCTGCGTTAACATGGTGGAATACCTATCTAGAGCAAGTGGGACAAGATGATGCTTACGCACTACCGTGGTCATCATTCAAGCACTTGATGAACGAGAAGTACCATCCCAGAACCGAGGTCAATAAGCTCAAGACAGAACTTAGAGGGTTACGAACCCAAGGATTTGATATTACCACGTACGAAAGAAGATTCACAGAATTGTGCCTATTGTGTCCGGGAGCGTTCGAAGATGAGGAAGAGAAGATCGACGCGTTTGTGAAAGGATTACCGGAAAGAATCCAAGAAGATATAAGTTCACACGAGCCCACCTCCATACAACAGGCATGTAGAATGGCTCACAAACTAGTGAACCAGATTGAAGAAAGAATTAAAGAACAGACTGCTGAAGAGGCCAATGTGAAGCAAGTCAAAAGAAAGTGGGAGGAAAATGGTGATAAGAATCACCAATACAACAACAACAGCAATTACAACAATAATTGCAACAACTATCCCAACAATCGCAACATCAAACTCAACTACAACAAACGGCCCAACAACAACAACAACAACAACAACAACAGCAACAGCAACTACAACAATCATCCCAATAACAATAATAACCGCAACAACAACAACAACAACAATCAGAAGCAACTATGCCAAAGGTGTGAAAAGTATCACTCGGGGTTCTGCACCAAATTTTGCAACAAGTGTAAAAGAAATGGTCATAGCGCGGCGAAGTGTGAGGTCTACGGACCAGGGGTTAACAGAACGAAAGGAACAAATGGTGTCAGAACGAGTAATGGCGGAGCAAGTAGTGTCGGAGAAAGTTATGCCAATGTAGTTTGTTATAAATGTGGAAAACCGGGCCACATTATTAGAAATTGCCCGAACCAGGAGAACACGAATGGACAAGGCCGTGGAAGAGTTTTCAATATTAATACGGCAGAGGCACAGGAAGACCCGGAGCTTGTTACGGGTACGTTTCTTATTGACAATAAATCTGCTTACGTTTTATTTGATTCGGGTGCGGATAGAAGCTATATGAGTATAGATTTTTGTGCTAAATTAAGTTGTCCATTGACGCCTTTGGATAGTAAATTTTTACTCGAATTAGCAAATGGTAAATTAATTTCAGCAGATAATATATGTCGGAATCGATAAATTAAACTGGTTAGCAAAACATTTAAGATTGACTTGATACCAGTAGAGTTAGGGAGTTTTGATGTGATAATCGGTATGGACTGGTTGAAAGAAGTGAAAGCAGAGATCGTTTGTTACAAAAATGCAATTCGCATTATACGAGAAAAAGAAAAACCCTTAATGGTGTACGGAGAAAAGGGCAACACGAAGCTACATCTTATTAGTAATTTGAAGGCACAAAAACTAATAAGAAAAGGTTGCTATGCTGTTCTAGCACACGTCGAGAAAGTACAAACAGAAGAAAAGAGCATCAATGATGTTCCCATCGCAAAAGAATTTCCCGATGTATTTTCAAAAGAATTACCGGGATTACCCCCCACATCGATCCGTTGAATTTCAAATAGATCTTGTACCAGGAGCTGCACCAATAGCTCGTGCTCCTTACAGACTCGCACCCAGCGAGATGAAAGAACTGTAAAGCCAATTACAAGAACTTTTAGAGCGTGGTTTCATTCGACCAAGCACATCACCGTGGGGAGCTCCTGTTTTGTTTGTCAAGAAGAAAGATGGTACATTCATGTTGTGTATCGACTACCGAGAGTTGAACAAAATTACCATCAAGAACCGCTACCCACTACCGAGAATCGACGACTTATTTGATCAACTACAAGGCTCGTCTGTTTATTCAAAGATTGACTTACGTTCCGGGTATCATCAAATGCAGGTGAAAGAAGATGATATTCCAAAGACTGCTTTCAGAACACGTTACGGTCATTACGAGTTTATGGTCATGCCGTTTGGTTTAACTAATGCACCAGCTGTGTTCATGGACCTTATGAACTGAGTGTGTGAACCATACCTTGACAAGTTTGTCATTGTTTTCATTGATGACATACTTATTTACTCAAAGAATGACCAAGAACACAGTGAACATTTGAAAAAGGTGTTAGAAGTATTGAGGAAGGAAGAATTGTACGCTAAGTTTTCAAAGTGTGCATTTTGGTTGGAAGAAGTTCAATTCCTCGGTCACATAGTGAACAAAGAAGGTATTAAGGTGGATCCGGCAAAGATAGAAACTGTTGAAAAGTGGGAAACCCCGAAAACTCCAAAACACATACCCCAGTTTTTAGGACTAGCTGGTTACTACAGAAGGTTCATCCAAGACTTTTCCAGAATAGCAAAACCCTTGACTGCATTAACGCATAAAGGGAAGAAATTTGAATGGAAGGATGAACAAGAGAAAGCATTCCAGTTATTGAAGAAAAAGCTAACTACGGCACCTATATTGTCATTGCCTGAAGGGAATGATGATTTTGTGATTTATTGTGATGCATCAAAGCAAGGTCTCGGTTGTGTATTAATGCAACGAACGAAGGTGATTGCTTATGCGTCTAGACAATTGAAGATTCACGAACAAAATTATACGACGCATGATTTGGAATTAGGCGCGGTTGTTTTTGCATTAAAGACTTGGAGGCACTACTTATATGGGGTTAAAAGTATTATATATACCGACCACAAAAGTCTTCAACACATATTTAATCAGAAACAACTGAATATGAGGCAGCGTAGGTGGATTGAATTATTGAATGATTACGACTTTGAGATTCGTTACCACCCGGGGAAGGCAAATGTGGTAGCCGACACCTTGAGTAGAAAGGACAGAGAACCCATTCGAGTAAAATCTATGAATATAATGATTCACAATAACCTTACTACTCAAATAAAGGAGGCGCAACAAGGAGTTTTAAAAGAGGGAAATTTAAAGAATGAAATACCCAAAGGATCGGAGAAGCATCTTAATATTCGGGAAGATGGAACCCGGTATAGGTATGAAAGGATTTGGGTACCAAAATTTGGAGATATGAGAGAAATGGTACTTAGAGAAGATCATAAAACCAGATACTCAATACATCCTGGAACGGGGAAGATGTACAAGGATCTCAAGAAACATTTTTTTTGGCCAGGTATGAAAGCCGATGTTGCTAAATACGTAGGGGAATGTTTGACGTGTTCTAAGGTCAAAGCGGAGCATCAGAAACCATCAGGTCTACTTCAACAACCCGAAATCCCGGAATGGAAATGGGAAAACATTACCATGGATTTCATCACTAAATTGCCAAGGACTGCACGTGGTTTTGATACTACTTGGGTAATAGTTGATCGTCTCACCAAATCAGCACACTTCCTGCCAATAAGAGAAGATGACAAGATGGAGAAGTTAGCACGATTGTATTTGAAGGAAGTCGTCTCCAGACATGGAATACCAATCTCTATTATCTCTGATAGGGATGGCAGATTTATTTCAAGATTCTGGCAGACATTAAAGCAAGCATTAGGAACTCGTCTAGACATGAGTACTGCCTATCATCCACAAACTGATGGGCAAAGTGAAAGGACGATACAAACGCTTGAAGACATGATACGAGCATTTGTTATTGATTTCGGAAACAGTTGGGATCGACATCTACCGTTAGCAGAATTTTCCTACAACAACAGCTACCATTCAAGCATTGAGATGGCGCCATTTGAAGCACTTTATGGTAGAAAGTGCTGTTCTCCAATTTGTTGGAGTGAAGTGGGGGATAGACAGATTACGGGTCCGGAGATAATACAAGAAACTACCGAGAAGATCATCCAAATTCAACAACGGTTGAAAACCGCCCAAAGTCGACAAAAGAGTTACGCCGACATTAAAAGAAAAGATATAGAATTTGAAATTGGAGAGATGGTCATGCTTAAGGTTGCACCTTGGAAAGGCGTTGTTCGATTTGGTAAACGAGGTAAATTAAATCCAAGGTATATTGGACCATTCAAGATTATTGATCGTGTCGGACCAGTAGCTTACCGACTTGAGTTACCTCAACAACTCGCGGCTGTACATAACACTTTCCACGTCTCGAATTTGAAGAAATGTTTTGCTAAAGAAGATCTCACTATTCCATTAGACGAAATCCAAATCAACGAAAAACTTCAATTCATCGAAGAACCCGTCGAAATAATGGATCGTGAGGTTAAAAGACTTAAACAAAACAAGATACCAATTGTTAAGGTTCGATGGAATGCTCGTAGAGGACCCGAGTTCACCTGGGAACGAGAAGATCAGATGAAGAAGAAATACCCGCACTTATTTCCAGAAGATACGTCAACACCTCCAACTGCTTAAAATTTCAGGATAAAATTTATTTAACGGGTAGGTACTTGATGTGTGCAGCGGGGTGTACGAAATAGTATTAATTTAAATACGAAATACGACGAAATATTACACAAGCTTTAATTATTTATTTACAAAATGGATATACCTAAACCTTGCTACAACACTATAGGCAGTGTACCTAATCGTAGAGTAGTATAGTTTTTAGTAAGTCCGGTTCGTTCCACAGGGAGCGGGCTTATTGCACACTATATTTTTAAACAATTATATTTGTACAAAATATATTATATTGATAATATATAAAAGGGGGTTTACCATTTAATGACTGGTTTGTCGATTTTATATTTTAAGTTACAATTAAAACCTAATGCAAAATATAAATGACGATAATTAAAATAGCGAAAAATAAATGACAATAAATAAATGACGTTAAATAAAATAGCGAGTAAATAAAAGTACGATGAAATATGAAATAAAATATATTATGCTTATTTAAACTTCAGTAACCATGATGGTTGACGTGTTGATTTTAATTTTATGCCCATGGGTTAATATTCCTTTGTCCTGGATTATTTAATATGTCCGTCTGGTTTTTGTCCATAACAGTCCATCGGTCATAAATTTAAAGTGCGAGTGTCCTCGTCAAATTATCCTTATACCCGAAGTCAAATATTCCAACTAATTGGGGACCTAAACTGTAACAAGGTTTTAATACTTTGTTTAATAATTACACCAGGATATCGACTGCGTGTAACCCAAGGTTTTAATACTTTGTTATCAATTATGCCAAGTGTCCTTGTACATAATTTCACCCCTGTTTTAATAATTCCATAGACTATTAATCCATTTCCGTGTCCGGTTAAATGAACGATTATTCGTACATATAAATATCCCGCCCATCGTGTCCGATCGAGTGTATATGGTTATTTATAGGGACGTCCAATTGTAAATCTTTATATTAAAATTAACAAACTATCATTTAGTTAAACAAATATAAAGCCCATTAATAGCCCATAGTCTAATTTCCACAAGTGTCGTTCTTTTGTCCAAACCCCAATTAAGGTACAAAGCCCAATTACCCCGTCTTTAATATTTAGTCCAACATCATGATTACTTTGGCTCAAATAAGCATAATAATAACTTAAGTACGAGACATTAATTTAAAAAGGAGAACAAAGCTTACATTGATTATTTATCGCGTAGTGTTACACGGACAGAGCTCCGACTTTAAAACCCATAAAATAACCTTTACATAACCCGAACTAATCTAATATAAAACTACCCTATACTATATATATTATATATATATATTTATTTATTTATTTATTACAGAGTATTATTATTATTATTTTTATATTTTTAAACTCGGCAGAATGCATGGCCTTTTATAGGCATTTCTGATTTTTGCAGCTCCGCGACTCGTGGAGTTTTAAGCCTGCAAACTCCGCGAGTCGTGGAGTTTGAAAATCCAGCTCACATAATTTTGGAACCTTGCTTGTCGACATATTTTATATATAAATATAAAATATAAATAATTAATATAATTATTTATATATTATATTATATTCTTGTGCATAGTAGACTCGTAATTTTTGGTCCATTGCGTTGGGCGTTGATAGTTGGCTCGGGTACCGGTTCCGAATTTTCGAACGTCCTTGCGTACAATTTAATATCTTGTACTTTGCGTTTTGTAACTTGTACTCTTGTCATTTTTAGACGTTTTTCATCAATAAATTGAACCTTTTGAATTGTATCTTGTACATTTGAGCTTTTTGGACGTTTGTGTCTTCAAATCTTCGTTTTCGCCTTTTGTCTTCGCACTTATTTATTTAAACAATTACAATGAAAATATAATACAATTACATATGAAAACCTATTATTTAGGAGGGATATTGCTATGAAATATATGTTCCTTTTTAGCCTTATCAAATATCCCCACACTTAAACGTTACTTGTCCTTAAGCAATACATAACTTGAAATAAAATCACACTTCACTCGAATCACTTTTTTATTCTCACACTTTGTACATCAGTGATTTTGATATAGCGGTATAAACAATGATAGTAACAATGGTTAAAGGTGGGTGTGTCATCCACAGTTGCCTCGGGTTTAGGTTAACGACACTTGCAATCAAATAGCCGATTTACTTTCGGTTTCCAAAGCAAAGTGCACATTTGAAAGGCGGTTTACAGTCCCACATGACTATGAAAATGTAGATCCTTAAGGAAATTGGATCTTTGTGAAAACATTTGATCTTTTTGAAAATTTAATCTAGCTTTTACCCTAGATAAGTTTTCCGGAATAACCCTTCACCGGTGTTGCAAAATATTTTTGTAGGTTTTGTGGGTTTCAGATTTGAAAATTTTAGCTCAAAACTTATGGTTTTGTGTCACCCACTTGCTATCCTTGTATTAGGAAAGCAACACATCCAGTTTACTTGCTCCGTATATTACCTTTCGGTAAACTACCGTCCGGTTGTAAAGGAAAGCGATGAACAAGCAACTATTAAGGCAATGTCCCGTGACTTGCTTTTGATTTTGGTCTATAAACGTGTCGGATGCTAGTACTATCCTTTGTAGGAGCAATAGTAAGATTATCCTATAATTTTTTCGGTCTGGCACAAGGTCCTGTCTCCAACCATTCTATGCAACCACCGTTCTTACGGTTGACACCCGATTTAGTTCAGGTGACCTAATGAATTCCAGGTGAATTCCTAGGATTTTACGTTCAATGGTAATGAACGCATTGAAAATAGGTTTTCAGAAAATAAATCGGTTTTAATTTTGATCAAAATATTTTCTCGTTCAAGCTCGAGTTTAGATATCATTGAATTCCATGAGTTTGTAATTCTCAATCTTTAAGGTCAATCTCAAGGATTGAGTAATATCAGGCTTAAAAGCTGATTTTTAATCTTTAAGGAGATTATCCTTTCTGGGGATCTGATTCATTAGTCTTATCAATCTAATTTGCACGGTGCCCCCCATTGTACGAGATAAATCCTTCTCATGGTTAGGATAAATCTGACCACTTGGCGACCCTGTTTGATGCTGAGGTCCGTGGATTTCCTGCTGATTTTAGAGATGACTTTTCTAGATTTTTCGTCAACCTACAGCTGGTCTGGACGACAACTTCTTGACCTAAATCAAGAAGCGCGTGTCTTTTTTGGAAGACTTTACTTTCTTTTAATGATGGAATTGATTCATCGTGTAGATCCATCTTTTCTTTTCTTTCATCGGGTAAAATAGTTAATTTAGTCCAAAACAAAAGCACCTGCAATAAACTTTACAGAAACATGTGCTAGATAGTTTTTAATTGAATAACTAGGTACATTCTCCCCACACTTAGTTTCTTTCTTTGCCTTTTTATTCTCCTTTATTGCATTTTAAATGAATTCAAGCGTTTTAGGGTGTTTCTCCATTTATGTCCTTTCCGAGGTAACGATAATTTCGATATTAACACCTAATTTTCATCGTTCATAAATATGTATAAACATGATTTTGAATTCATTTAGTTTAAAATTTTTCAAATTTTCACAAAATTTGGCAAATAAAACCAAGTGTAAACCCGAGAGAGTTTATAATCCTTCCCCACACTTAAGATCATGCAATGCCCTCATTTGCATGAAATCAGACTCTAATTATAAATTCATGAGGGTGATTAGTGTAGAAAAGTGATTGAAAATACCCAGTTTGTAATTACAAAGCTCGTCGAATGATAGATGGTTTGCCTCATCGTTCATTCCTTCTTGTTTTATCACACATGTTTTTCCTCAAAAACGGTTGCTTTTCTGAACTGTTATCTAAGTTTTGAAAATACGTCTTTTACCCTAACTCATCATGCATTTTTATTAACGAGTTATGCACTAACCCGAACCCCTAATTTAACGTTAAGTGGGGTTAGACTTCCCCACACTTAGCTGATGACATGTGAAGTCAGTAGAATAAGTTCCACGAATTAAAATAGTGAGCCAGTTATTTACATCTCGGGTGGTATAAAATATATCAATGGGTTTAAAGTTTAGACCCACCCGAATATCACTACTTAATTCTTTTTTAAGTGTAGCTTTTAGTAAATGGATATGTCTCTTTTCTGGTTCTTGGTCAAATGGATCGATATACACCGATATACATATTTCTATAGGGTGGACAATTCCTAACACTTCCTTTCGTTCATTCTCGGAATCAATGTTTTCACCTCTATTACCCAATTGGGTGAAATTCGAGGTGTCAATATCTATTACAGCTTGTAGTTCATCTTCGGTAGATGACTCGTCTATTGAAAATATTGGGTTGCAAGGTTGTGGCTGGATTGAAGCAAATTCTTCTTCATTAACGGTACTTATCGGTCCCACCATTTTGGTCTCGGGGGTAAAATTTTCAATGTTATCATTTTCCCAAGAGTACCAATTTGTCATCCTTACTTCTTCTTCATCCATAGAGGCTAATGTGTCGATATGTTGTGAAATTGCTAAAGCTGAATAAAAAGTATCATCGGGATAGTTGGTGATTTCGGAGCTCTCGAATTCATCAAAATTCGATGATATGAGATTTTCTTGCACACGACTCCTCAGATCAACAGGTGTGTAATCTGATAGAGTTTCAGCTTGCCGATTTACAAACTCTCTCATTTGTTCATTTTGAGCATCAAGTTCTTCGAGTTTGATTTTCATATAATCTAAAGAATTTTCAGGCACATAATTTTCCTCGTCTTCTGGTTGTTGAGTTTGGATATATTCTTGGAAATAATCCCAATTAGAATTGTATTCCTCATAATCGTTCCATTCAGGTTCCATGGGTGCATAATTTTCCATAGGAACGTAATAATAACATTCCCATGTTGAGTGACAATCTCCACAGATTTCACAACCAGTTATTGTTTCGTCATTCGTGATCCAAGATTGACCGAACGAATTGTCATCAACACCCGTTTGAGAGTATTGATTAAATTGATTTCGGATGTCATAAAGAGTTTCCAAGGCCTTGTTTTCAAAATTTTTCATTTTATTGCGATGGCCAAATTTTAGCTACAATGTGGTGCATTCACTAATTATCCTATTAGTTATAAAAATATAAAAATTATTTAAAGTTATCAAATTAATAGACTTTTCTGCTTTTGCCCACGTTTCGAATAGCCAAAAGATGTAGCAGGGAGCCAGAACCCTTTAAATCGGAAGCTCACAACTCAGCCACTAACAAATCCAACTATTACTACGAAGCAGAAAATTTGGATGTCTATCAATTTAACCGCTTAAAATAATTTTTTGTTTTTAATTATTAGAGAAGAAGTAGAGAAAATTTCTAAGTCCTAAAACTAGCGTGGCGAGAAATAAGAAAGAAAAAGAGTGCACGTCGAAAAAACGTCGAAAAATAAAAATAAGAAAGAAAAACGTCGAAACTTAAAAGTCTAAAAATTAAATCTAAAAGTTACGCCTAAAGGTATTAAATCTTACAAGAATTCTATATCCAAAACGGCAATAACTTAAAAGGCACTAAAATTTAAAACGACGTCGTAAAATTCTAAAGTGCCTAAATCTTAATTTAAAGAAAAAGCACTTAAGGGATTTTACGGCAAAGCCTAAAAATCTAGAAATAAAAATAAGCTACGGCAAAATACTAAATTTAAAACTAGCTACGAACAATAAAAATACAAATATTATGCTAAAAATAAAAATAAAAATAAAAATAAACTTAAAGTTGTAAAAAGTACAATTTTTATAAAAATTTTATTTTTATATTTTTATTTTATAAAAGTATTAATTTTTATATATAATAAAACTAATTAAAAGTAATTATTACAAATTTAATTAAAACTAAAAATTAAATATTAAATTAATTAAACCTAATTAGGGTTTTAAAATAATAATAATTAATAATATTCCGTAATAAATGCGAAGTAGGGTTCCTGGGTGCGCCTGTCAGGGTGGCTCCGAGAGTCGCGGTGCCACGTAGAAGAAAATCTCCGCAAGTCGCGGAGTTTGCAAGACGTTTTTTTTTTAATTTTATATTGTTTTTCTAAAATGATATATAAATATATTTATACAAAAATAAATTAAAAATAAAGAGTTTCGCCGAGTCCCCGGCAGGGGCCCCAAAAACTTGATGTGTGCAGCGGGGTGTACGAAATAGTATTAATTTAAATACGAAATACGACGAAATATTACACAAGTTTTAATTATTTATTTACAAAATGGATATACCTAAACCTTGCTACAACACTATAGGCAGTGTACCTAATCGTAGAGTAGTATAGTTTTTAGTAAGTCCGGTTCGTTCCACAGGGAGCGGGCTTATTGCACACTATATTTTTAAACAATTATATTTGTACAAAATATATTATATTGATAATATATAAAAGGGGGTTTACCGTTTAATGACTGGTTTGTCGATTTTATATTTTAAGTTACAATTAAAACCTAATGCAAAATATAAATGATAGTTGGGGTTGGAGACAGATGTTAAGATTAAGGGATATTATGAAGCCTCATGTTCATATTGATACTAATGGTGAATTCTGGTGGAGAACTAGTAACAATAAACTGAAGCCTTACTCTTCTAACCTAGTGTGGAAAGATCTAAGGGACAATGTTGCTAAGGTAGAATGGTATCATGTTGTATGGTACCCACAAATAACCCCAAAACATGCCTTTATAAGTTGGTTAGCTGTGCAACAGAGACTGCTTACCCAAGACAGGCTTATGAAATGGTATCCTCATGAGGTATTCAAGTGTAATTTATGTGGTAAACATGAAGATTCTCAGTCACACTTGTTTTTTAAATGTGAATTTACAAGTCAAGTTTGGGAAAAAACAAAGAGCTTGATTGTGTATAAAGGACTGCACAATGATCTATTGAGTATTGTTCATGATTTTTCTAAGTACACTGCAGTTAAGGACATCAGAAATATTTCAAATAAAATTGCAATTGCAGCAGCTGTTTATTTTGTGTGGATGGAAAGGAATAGAAGACAGTTTATGAAGCTGATGAAATCTGTTGATGAAGTGTTTCAGGATATCAGAGAATATATTCGAGTTAAATTGGTGAGCATTAAGGTTAGAAGTACTTCAAATGTTCATCAGATAGCAAGTCTTTGTGATTTGGTAATTGTAGGCAATAGTCTTCAATTGATGTAAGTGTATTGTATTTTGCTGTATGCTGCCTTTGGGTAGTAGTTGGTCTTTTGTATTTGGGTAAGGATATACACTGCCCCATCTTGTATTTGGTTCAATTTTAATATATTCTTGCAAAAAAAAAAAAATTATAAATGACGATAATTAAAGTAGCGAAAAATAAATGACAATAAATAAATGACGTTAAATAAAATAGCGAGTAAATAAAAGTACGATGAAATATGAAATAAAATATATTATGCTTATTTAAACTTCCGTAACCATGATGGTTGACGTGTTGATTTTAATTTTATGCCCATGGGTTAATTGTCCTTTGTCCTGGATTATTTAATATGTCCGTCTGGTTTTTGTCCATAACAGTCCATCGGTCATAAATTTAAAGTGCGAGTGTCCTCGTCAAATTATCCTTATACCCGAAGTCAAATATTCCAACTAATTGGGGACTTAAACTGTAACAAGGTTTTAATACTTTGTTTAATAATTACACCAGGATATCGACTGCGTGTAACCCAAGATTTTAATACTTTGTTATCAATTATGCCAAGTGTCCTTGTACATAATTTCACCCCTGTTTTAATAATTCCATAGACTATTAATCCATTCCCGTGTCCGGTTAAATGAACGATTATTCGTACATATAAATATCCTGTCCATCGTGTCCGATCGAGTGTATATGGTTATTTATAGGGACGTCCAATTGTAAATCTTTATATTAAAATTAACAAACTATCATTTAGTTAAGCAAATGTAAAGCCCATTAATAGCCCATAGTCTAATTTCCACAAGTGTCGTTCTTTTGTCCAAACCTCAACTAAGGTACAAAGCCCAATTACCCCGTCTTTAATATTTAGTCCAACATCATAATTACTTTGGCTCAAATAAGCATAATAATAACTTAAGTACGAGACATTAATTTAAAAAGGAGAACATAGCTTACATTGATTATTTATCGCGTAGTGTTACACGGACAGAGCTCCGACTTTAAAACCCGTAAAATAACCTTTACATAACCCGAACTAATCTAATATAAAACTACCCTATACTATATATATTATATATATATTTATTTATTTATTTATTACAGAGTATTATTATTATTATTTTTATATTTTTAAACTCGGCAGAATGCATGGCCTTTTATAGGCATTTCTGATTTTTGCAGCTCCGCGAGTCGTGGAGTTTTAAGCCTGCAAACTCCGCGAGTCGTGGAGTTTTAAGCCTGCAAACTCCGCGAGTCGTGGAGTTTTAAGCCTGCAAACTCCGCGAGTCGTGGAGTTTGAAAATCCAGCTCACATAATTTTGGAACCTTGCTTGTCGACATATTTTATATATAAATATAAAATATAAATAATTAATATAATTATTTATATATTATATTATATTCTTATGCATAGTAGACTTGTAATTTTTGGTCCATTGCGTCGGGCGTTGATAGTTGGCTCGGGTACCGGTTCTGAATTTTCGAACGTCCTTGCGTACAATTTAATATCTTGTACTTTGCGTTTTGTAACTTGTACTCTTGTCATTTTTAGACATTTTTCATCAATAAATTGAACCTTTTGAATTGTATCTTGTACATTTGAGCTTTTTGGACGTTTGTGTCTTCAAATCTTCATTTTCGCCTTTTGTCTTCGCACTTATTTATTCAAACAATTACAATGAAAATATAATACAATTACATATGAAAACCTATTATTTAGGAGGGATATTGCTATGAAATATATGTTCCTTTTTAGCCTTATCAGTACTGTAGTGACCCGAACTTTTCCATGTTTATATATATTAAATGAAATTGTTATTTACATGATTAAGTGTTTCCAACATGTTAAGCAATCAAACTTGTTAAGACTTGATTAATTGAAATAGGTTTCATATAGACAATTGACCACCCAAGTTGACCGGTGATTCACGAACGTTAAAACTTGTAAAAACTATATGATGACATATATATGGATATATATATATAGTTAACATGATATTATGATAAGTAAACATATCATTAAGTATATTAACAATGAACTACATATGTAAAAGCAAGACTACTAACTTAATGATTTTGAAACGAGACATATATGTAACGATTATCGTTGTAACGACATTTAATGTATATATATCATATTAAGAGATATTCATACATCATATTATCATGATAATATAATAATTTAAAATCTCATTTGATATTATAAACATTGGGTTAACAACATTTAACAAGATCGTTAACCTAAAGGTTCCAAAACAACACTTACATGTAACGACTAACGATGACTTAACGACTCAGTTAAAATGTATATACATGTAGTGTTTTAATATGTATTCATACACTTTTGAAATACTTCAAGACACTTATCAAAATACTTCTACTTAACAAAAATGCTTGCAATTACATCCTCGTTCAGTTTCATCAACAATTCTACTCGTATGGACCCGTATTCGTACTCGTACAATACACAGCTTTTAGATGTATGTACTATTGGTATATACACTCCAATGATTAGCTCTTAGCAGCCCATGTGAGTCACCTAACACATGTGGGAACCATCATTTGGAAACTAGCATGAAATATCTCATAAAATTACAAAAATATGAGTAATCATTCATGACTTATTTACATGAAAACAAAATTACATATCCTTTAAATCTAATCCATACACCAACGACCAAAAACACCTACAAATACTTTCATTCTTCAATTTTATTCATCTAATTGATCTCTCTCAAGTTCTATCTTCAAGTTCTAAGTGTTCTTCATAAATTCTACAAGTTCTAGTTATATAAAATCAAGAATACTTTCAAGTTTGCTATCTCACTTCCAATCTTGTAAGGTGATCATCCAACCTCAAGAAATCTGTGTTTCTTACAGTAGGTTATCATTCTAATACAAGGTAATAATCATATTCAAACTTTGGTTCAATTTCTATAACTATAACGATCTTATTTCAAGTGATGATCTTACTTGAACTTGTTTTCGTGTCATGATTCTGCTTCAAGAACTTCGAGCCATCCAAGGATCCGTTGAAGCTAGATCCATTTTTCTCTTTTCCAGTAGGTTTATTCAAGGAACTTAAGGTAGTAATGATGTTCATAACATCATTCGATTCATACATAAAAAGCTATCATATTCGAAGTGGTAAACTAGTAATCACTAGAACATAGTTTAGTTAATTCTAAACTTGTTCCCAAATAAAGTTAATCCTTCTAACTACACTTTTAAAATCAACTATACACATGATCTATATCTATATGATATGCTAACTTAATGTTTTAAAACCCGAAAACACGATAAACACCATAAAACCGGATTTACGTCGTCGTAGTTACAACCGGGGGCTGTTTTGGTTTGGATAATTAAAAACTATGAAAAACTTTGATTTAAAAGCTATACTTCTGGAAAAATGATTTTTCTTATGAACATGAAACCATATCCACAAATCATGGTTAAACTCAAAGTGAAAGTATGTTTTTCAAAACAGTCATCAAGATGTGACGCCCCGTACTAAATCATCATGTACGGACCATCAACAACAGGATCATTACAAGGTTAAATACTATATGCGTTTTCAAAACAGAGTTTACATTCATAAAGAAAAGTGACGTCATAACATACGTCAATTGTTTTACAAATCAAAAGTATGCTTCGCTAAGTAGAAGCATTAAATAAGTGTACGTGACCATAATGGTCGTTACATAACATAAGTTCATAAGTAAAAAGTTTGAATGCAACATAAGTAGTCATGCGATAACAACTCTAGGCAGCGGGTTCTACAGCACGACTAGTAAGATAGCGGAAGCGACTTCAAGCACCTGAGAAAATACATGCTTAAAAAGGTCAACACAAAGGTTGGTGAGCTATAGTTTAAGTATAACAGTTATGTAAGTAGGCCACGAGATTTCAGTGCTACAACGAGCGTTTCAAATGTATGTAAAAGTATATGCTTAACCGTGGGCACCCGGTAACTAACTTAACGTTTAATGTACCCCCTTAAAGTGCACTTGGCAAGTGCGTATAACCTCGAAGTATTAAACACTCGTTAAATGCTAGCGCTACTAGCCCGAGTGGGGATGTCAAACCCTATGGATCCATATCTAAGATTCGCGTTCACGGTTCAAAAACCAATGATTAAACGTTACCGAGCTAAAGGGAATGTTTCTGCCGTTATATAACCCACACATATATAAAGTTTAAGTACTCGTGCCTAGTATGTAAAACATAAAATCCGCATGTATTCTCAGTTCCCAAAATAAGTTAAAGTAAAAAGGGAATGCTATAACTCACAATGATTAGACGTAACGGTAAGGTAGTAGTCGGGAAAGTGGTGTGCAAGTAACGGTCCAAACGTCCTCAACCTAAGTCAAATAGCACTAAGTCAATAAGTCGTCTCAAAAGGTTTACAAGTACGTAATTAAGGTCATAAGGGTCATCATCAATCATCATTAAACAAAAGGTAACAAGTAAGACTCGTTTATGAAAGTCGTTTAAAACAAAGGCTGACTTCGGTCAGTCACCACGGCCTCTACCCTTACTGAATTAAGGTGAGACCAGTGGTCATGGCTCCGTCTATGAGTCCCTTAAGTGTGGTAAAATTTACAGAAGCAAACTCGTCTTGGTTTGACCGTGGCGACGGTCTAAGTGCGAGTAGGTCAGAAATTTCTGCACAACGTTAAAGGACATGGTAACGATCGGAGGGCCATAAATCCTAAACCGTAACTCGGATTAAGACGAGTCCTATATGAAAAGTTATCTACTCGAAAAGTTCTATCTAAAAATCAAGGTTAGAACAGCCCAGGTCTACTGGTCTGTTCCAGAAGCATCAGGTCAGTAGGTCTTGGACAGAACAGTGGGTTTTGGAGAGTTCCGGTTGTCTCGGTGCTTGATGTTCATCACGGTTCTCATCCTTGATGCGTATAGCTTCAAGTGTACAACTCGTTGATGTGTTAACATCATTTTGACCAAGGTTTGTCCATCATAACTCAAGTGCAAGTGTTGTAAGTGTTTGATGAACCAAGGTTCCATGTAAGTTTATGAACAAGTTCATGAACACTAAGAAAGATCACAACCAAGTGTTGGATCCATGATACTTGCACCAAAGTGTAAGCTCTTGTTGGTTTCATGTCCTTGTTCAAATGTGTAGTAAGCAACTAACAATAAGAAATAAAGAAAATGAATGATAAGCCTAAACCAACCATGAAGGTGGTATTCTAGTAACATACAACAAACAAGAACACAAGTAACAAAAATTAAAGATTATAAACTTTAAATCTTTGAAACAAAATATGTAGAACATAACTAGATAGATTATGTTCTTGGATGTTCTTGATAAATACAAGATATTATGAAGAATCAAAACTAGGAAGTTAGATTCTTGTAACTTGGTAATGAAAGACAAGTAAGTAAGTAAATAATAACTAGTAATCAAGACAAGTAATTAATCTTTAACAAGAACAAGTAATAACAACAAAGATTGATGATGATTATGGGTCTCATGGCCATGGTTTTTAGGGAGAAAGAAGAAGAAGATATGTCTTCAAATTACTTACAAAGAACAAAGAACTTGAGAGAAAAAGAGAGAAGAAAATTGCAAGTAAAGTGAGTGTGTTTGAGAAATGAGTGAGCAAGTAATATGTGAATGAAAAATGAAAGCCAAAACACCCCATAAGGGCACCCTAGGCCACGGCCAGCAGAGAATCAAGGGGGGAAGGGAGAAGTTTGGTGGTCATTTGCATGTAAAGAAGGCTTAAAGTTGGACAATAAGGTGGTGTGCATGGGGATAGTGAGCCAACAAGATTCCAAATGGTCAAACTAGTTAGTTCCAAGCTAAATGATACTTACAAGCTTCAAGAGTGGGCTAATTAATCCAAGTAATAAGTAGGGTGGGCTTATACAAGTCCATTAACTCTTAAAAGGCCCAAGTAGTGAGTAGTTAGCTAGTAATCCACTAAAAGTCCAAGTTAAGCCCAAGTAACTAACTAACCATTATAGTTAACCTAAATGATTAATAAAATTAATCATGAATGTAAATAATACTTGAAAATATTATTCGTGCAAGTTCCGGGTGTCACCAAGACGTTTCGGGCATTTAAAGTTCAAGTACGGACAGTTAAAGCAACATGTAAATGTAATCGCATACATTCGTTTAATCAAGCGTATTAATAATAATAATTATTAATAAATAACGTTGGAAAAACCAGGGTCGTTACATTACCCACCTGTTAAAGAAAATTTCGTCCCGAAATTTTAAGCTGAAGTAGATGGAGGAGTCGGGAAAAGATGAGGATATTTCCGCATCATTTGATCCTCTCGCTCCCAAGTAAACTCAGGTCCTCGTTTGGCATTCCATCGTACTCGTACAATCGGAATCTTGTTGCGTTTCAAAGTTTTGATCTCACGATCCATAATCTCAACAGGTTCCTCCACAAAGTGGAGTTTGTCATCAATAGTAAGTTCTTCCAATGGTATGATGAGTTCGGGTGCAGCAAGGCACTTCTTCAAGTTTGACACATGGAAGGTAGGGTGAACTGAGCTCAATTGTGCTGGTAGATCCAAACGGTATGCAACTGGTCCAACACGTTCCAAGATCTCGAATGGACCAATGTATCGTGGGTTCAACTTTCCACGTTTTCCAAAACGGATCACACCTTTCCAAGGTGCAACCTTCAACATTACACGATCACCAACATTAAATTCAAAGTCTTTCCGTTTAAGATCGGCATAGCTCTTTTGGCGATCACGGGCAGTCTTAAGTCTAGCTTGGATCTGAGCAATCTTCTCCGTGGTTTCGTGAACTACCTCGGGTCCGGTGATTTGCTTTTCGCCTACTTCGGCCCAACAAATAGGAGATCGGCACTTACGACCATACAATGCTTCAAAAGGTGCAGCATTAATGCTTGAGTGATAACTGTTATTGTACGAGAATTCGGCGAGTGGCAAATGCCTTTCCCAGGCCTTTCCAAAATCAATGACACATGCACGCAGCATGTCCTCCAAGGTCTGAATCGTTCGTTCACTTTGCCCGTCAGTCTGAGGATGATAAGCAGTACTCATGTCAAGACGAGTTCCCATGGCTTCTTGCAAAGAACGCCAAAATCTGGAAGCAAAACGGGGATCGCGATCGGAGATGATTGATAAAGGTACACCATGACGAGATACAACCTCTTTGATGTACAGCTGAGCAAGTCTTTCCATTGTATCAGTTTCCTTCATCGCTAGGAAGTGTGCAGATTTGGTGAGGCGGTCAACAATAACCCAAATAGTATCGCATCCGCCCACTGTCTTCGGCAGCTTAGTAATGAAATCCATTGTGATCCTTTCCCACTTCCATTGTGGGATTTCCGGCTGTTGAAGTAACCCAGAAGGTCTCTGATGCTCGGCTTTAACCTTCGAGCAAGTCAAACACTTACCAACATAAGTCGCAACGTCCTTCTTAAGATTCGGCCACCAATACTGTTCTTTAAGGTCGTGGTACATCTTACCTGCACCGGGGTGAATCGAATATCTTGATTTGTGTGCTTCATCAAGTATCAGGCTTCGTAGATCTCCATAGTAAGGTACCCAAATTCTTCCGGCATAACATCGAAGTCCAGACTCTCTAACCTCGAATCGAGAGACAAGTATGTTCAAATGCTCGTGGGATATGTTCTCCTCCTTGAGAGCCTCAACTTGGGCTACTCTGATCTGGTTGTTGAGGTTCGAATGGATGGTGATGTTCAGAGCCCTAACACGGAGAGGTGCCGTCCTCTCCTTTCGGCTTAAAGCGTCAGCTACAACATTGGCCTTGCCAGGGTGATAACGGAGTTCACAATCGTAGTCGTTGAGCGTCTCGATCCATCGACGCTGTCTCATATTCAATTGCTTCTGATCGAAGATGTGCTGGAGACTCTTGTGATCGGTGAAGATAGTGCTCTTAGTTCCATACAAATAATGTCTCCACAATTTGAGTGCAAAGACAACGGCTCCAAGTTCAAGATCATGTGTAGTGTAGTTCCGCTCGTGAATCTTCAATTGGCGGGAGGCATAGGCAATAACCTTTGATCGTTGCATCAATACACAACCAAAACCACTCTTCGATGCATCGCAATAAACAACAAAGTCGTCACTGCCTTCAGGAAGTGATAGGATAGGTGCGGAGGTTAACTTCTTCTTCAAAGTTTGGAATGCTGATTCGTGTGTGGGTTCCCAAATGAACTTCTTGCCCTTGTGAGTCAGTGCGGTCAAAGGACGCGCAATCAGAGAAAATCCTTCGATAAACCTTCGATAATAACCGGCGAGACCTAGAAATTGGCGAATATGCGTTGGAGTAGTGGGGGTCTCCCACTTGCTGATGGCTTCAATCTTGGCGGGATCAACTTTGATACCCTGGTCGCTCACCACATGACCCAAAAACTGTACTTCCTTCAACCAAAATTCGCACTTGGAGAATTTGGCGTAAAGTTGCTCTTGTCTTAAGAGTTCAAGCACTAGCCGAAGGTGTTGCTCATGTTCTTCTTCGCTCTTAGAGTAGATGAGGATATCATCTATGAAGACGATAACAAACTTATCCAAGTAAGGCTTGCAGACACGATTCATGAGATCCATGAACACGGCAGGTGCATTTGTCAAACCGAATGGCATCACGAGGAACTCATAATGACCATAACGGGTCCTGAATGCAGTTTTCATCACGTCACTTTCCTTCACCCTCAGCTGGTGATATCCGGATCGCAAATCGATCTTTGAATAAACGCTCGATCCTTGTAGTTGATCAAAAAGATCATCAATTCGTGGAAGAGGATACCGATTCTTGATAGTCAATTTGTTGAGTTCACGGTAGTCGATACACATACGGAAGGATCCATCCTTCTTCTTTACAAACAACACAGGTGCGCCCCAAGGCGAGAAGCTTGGTTGGATAAACCCTCGATCTAATAGTTCTTGTAGTTGACTCTGTAATTCTTGCATCTCGGAAGGTGCGAGTCTATAAGGTGTGCGAGCTACAGGTGCAGCTCCTGGCACTAAGTCAATCTGAAACTCTACTGCCCTCGGTGGCGGTAATCCAGGCAGTTCTTCGGGAAAGACATCAGAAAACTCGTTCACAATACGCACATCGTTCACGTTCTTCACCTCAGTTTCTACCGCTTTCACATGTGCTAGGACAGCAAAGCGTCCCTTCTTCATAATCTTTTGTGCTTTCACGCAACTAATGAGGTTCAACTTCGAGGTACATCTCTCTCCATAGATAACCAGTGGTTCGCCATCTCCTTGTGGTATGCGAAGTGCTTTATCTCCACAGATAACATCGGCCTTTATCTTGCTCAACCAATCCATACCGACGATCGCGTCAAAACTTCCCAGTTTGATAGGTATCAAATCAATTTCGAAATCTGCACCAGCTATGTTGATAATAGCTCCACGACTAATATGGTCAACCTTTTCAAGTTTTCCATTGGCGACCTCGACAAGCATACTTTCCTTCAAAGGAACTAACGACCAATCTAACTTATCACAAAAATGTCTACACACATAGCTCCTATCGGCACCAGTATCAAATAGGACAGAAGCTAAAAGATTGTTGATCTTGAATATACCTGTCACCAAGTCGGGGTTGTCGCGAGCGTCCCTTGCATTAACATTGAAGGCTCTAGCACGTGGTGGTCCGCCATCCTTACGCTTGTTAGGACACTCATTTCTGAAATGGCCCGTCTTTCCACATTCATAACACTTCTTAGGCCCATTGTTGTTGTGGTTTGGCTTCACATTCAAAGTGGTAACCTTGCAATCCTTGCCAACATGTCCAGATCATTGGCACTTCTCACAGATAACATTGCAATACCCAGTGTGGTGCTTGTAGCACCTATTGCATTGTGGTAAGGTTCCTTTGTAGTTCGGATTGGTGCGGTTGTTGTTGTTGTTGGGGTTGGTGTTGTTGTTGTGCATGTTGTTGTTTTGCCTGAACCCTTCATGTCGTTTTGCCAGGTTTTGATCATAGTTCCTACCCCTGTTGTTGTTGTGGTTGTTGTCCCATTTCCTCTTTTCACCACTAACAGTTTCAAACTTAGCCTTCTCCGGCTCGTCAAGGATAATTTGATTCAAGAGAGTATGCGCCATGCGCATTGCTTCGGGAACGCTTGGCGGCTTGGATGAGGTAACATTACCCTTGATGGACTTAGGAAGTCCCGAGAAGTATTTCTCCAAACGCTTAAATTCGGGGGTGACCATGGTTGGACACATAAGAGCCAATTCCAAAAACCTACGGTTGTAGCTGTTAAGGTCGTTCCCTACGGTCTTCAATTGCATAAATTCGATTTCCATCTTTTGAATCTCGGTTCTCGGACAGTATTCCTCGATCATAGCACATTTAAATTCTTCCCAAGGCGTAGCATACGCCTCATCAATTCCTTTCGCTTGGGCCATGGTATTCCACCATGTGAGCGCGCCATCAGACAGCGTGCAAGATGCAAATTTCGTTTTGTTAGCCTCAGAACAATTGCTAACCCTGAATACCGATTCCAACTTTTCGAACCATCTGGTGAGACCGACGGGTCCCTCAGTGCCACTGAAGTAGTGTGGCTTGCAGTTTTGGAATTCCTTGTAAGTACACCCATCTCGGACGACAGGTGGATTGACAGGCGGTGGTGGTGGAACTTGGGGTTGTCTTTCAGCTAGTGCAGCAGCGACTCGCTCGTTAATCATTTCCTCAATTTGTGCCGCGGTGGGGATAGATCTCCCGTTGGCCATGATGTTCTATACAAACATTTTGACTCAAGTCAAAATCCATTATGCAAATAATAATAATATAGTATATAACAACCAACATGAAAACAGCACAACACATGTTGATTAAGTAATGCAAGCATATATAAGTACCACAAAACCATGATATGATAACGTAAATAGAACACTTGCGCACAAAGTAACAACACAAATTCCATTCATTAATGATAATAAGTTCATACATTACAATAAGTTCGTACATTACATAAGTGAAATATGAAATTACAAAAGAGATTACAATACAGAATCTAGTACAAAGTCCTACGGCGATGGTGGGTACAAGATGTCCAAAACATGAGTCATCTGCTCCTCGAGCTCAGTAACTCGAGTCTGGAGAATCTCAATCTCCCGCCTCATTTCCTCATTAGAGGAAGATGGTGGGGCAGGTGGTGCTGGCGGTGCAGGTGGAGCCGGTGGTGCTGAAGTGGATGGTCCGGCTCTGGGTGGAGACGGTAATATCAGTGGATCGGCGGGGTACGGCACCAGCCGTTTACGTGCAGTGATCCTACGACGCCGACCATAAGCGTCAGTGACAGTACGACCAGGAATTATGCCAGCGAAGCGATACCGCTTCTTCGGCGGGGTAGAAGGTGCCTGAATCGGTCGGTCAGCGGGATCCTCCTCATCACTGGAGTCGTCAGATGAGGTGTCGTCTGAAGAAGCATCGGTGGAAGAACCGTCGTCTGAATCATGCGGTGGTGGCGCGGGTGGCTCAACATATCCGAAAGCGGCCAACATCTGTCGGTGTCGGCCTGGCGTAATCACGGCTAAGCGGCCGTCGGCAGTGCGTCGGCAAGGTGTGCGCCAGTGGTTACGGAAGGGACCTTCCCCGAACTCCGCGGGGATCTCCATGCCGCCAATGCGAGCCAGTTGCCTCAGGGGTCTGGAAGAAGACGCCGGGATAGGCACACTAGAGCTAGCTCCAGAACTAGAGGCGCCGGGGTCGCCAGTGGGTGTCGGGGCCGGAATGTCAGCAGCAGCAGCAGTAGCAGCAACAGGTGCAGCAGTGGGAGGAACAACGGGGCCTGAGCCGCTCGGGATGTCAGTAGGTGGAACGTCCGACATCTGAACAAGGAAAAATAAATTTTCCATGTCAGTATGTCATAAAGCTAGCAAATAATAGGCCAACAGTTTAAATCATGTATAACAATAAGTAGCATGGCAATATCAGTAATCGTACGAAACTAGCATGCAATCGAAAGCAAGTAATAGCATGCAGTAGTGAAATCACGTAGTAGCATACGGCATATAGCAGTAACAGTAAGCAGCAGCATGCAGTAAGTTCAGCGGAAACAAGTAAACTAACAAGTTGTAGATTAGTCCTATTAGTGAATCCTACTCGGGTCGGTCTTAGACTCACTAATGCAACCTAATTCCCTACAACCAATGCTCTGATACCAAATGTGACGCCCCGTACTAAATCATCATGTACGGACCATCAACAACAGGATCATTACAAGGTTAAATACTATATGCGTTTTCAAAACAGAGTTTACATTCATAAAGAAAAGTGACGTCATAACATACGTCAATTGTTTTACAAATCAAAAGTATGCTTCGCTAAGTAGAAGCATTAAATAAGTGTACGTGACCATAATGGTCGTTACATAACATAAGTTCATAAGTAAAAAGTTTGAATGCAACATAAGTAGTCATGCGATAACAACTCTAGGCAGCGGGTTCTACAGCACGACTAGTAAGATAGCGGAAGCGACTTCAAGCACCTGAGAAAATACATGCTTAAAAAGGTCAACACAAAGGTTGGTGAGCTATAGTTTAAGTATAACAGTTATGTAAGTAGGCCACGAGATTTCAGTGCTACAACGAGCGTTTCAAATGTATGTAAAAGTATATGCTTAACCGTGGGCACCCGGTAACTAACTTAACGTTTAATGTACCCCCTTAAAGTGCACTTGGCAAGTGCGTATAACCTCGAAGTATTAAACACTCGTTAAATGCTAGCGCTACTAGCCCGAGTGGGGATGTCAAACCCTATGGATCCATATCTAAGATTCGCGTTCACGGTTCAAAAACCAATGATTAAACGTTACCGAGCTAAAGGGAATGTTTCTGCCGTTATATAACCCACACATATATAAAGTTTAAGTACTCGTGCCTAGTATGTAAAACATAAAATCCGCATGTATTCTCAGTTCCCAAAATAAGTTAAAGTAAAAAGGGAATGCTATAACTCACAATGATTAGACGTAACGGTAAGGTAGTAGTCGGGAAAGTGGTGTGCAAGTAACGGTCCAAACGTCCTCAACCTAAGTCAAATAGCACTAAGTCAATAAGTCGTCTCAAAAGGTTTACAAGTACGTAATTAAGGTCATAAGGGTCATCATCAATCATCATTAAACAAAAGGTAACAAGTAAGACTCGTTTATGAAAGTCGTTTAAAACAAAGGCTGACTTCGGTCAGTCACCACGGCCTCTACCCTTACTGAATTAAGGTGAGACCAGTGGTCATGGCTCCGTCTATGAGTCCCTTAAGTGTGGTAAAATTTACAGAAGCAAACTCGTCTTGGTTTGACCGTGGCGACGGTCTAAGTGCGAGTAGGTCAGAAATTTCTGCACAACGTTAAAGGACATGGTAACGATCGGAGGGCCATAAATCCTAAACCGTAACTCGGATTAAGACGAGTCCTATATGAAAAGTTATCTACTCGAAAAGTTCTATCTAAAAATCAAGGTTAGAACAGCCCAGGTCTACTGGTCTGTTCCAGAAGCATCAGGTCAGTAGGTCTTGGACAGAACAGTGGGTTTTGGAGAGTTCCGGTTGTCTCGGTGCTTGATGTTCATCACGGTTCTCATCCTTGATGCGTATAGCTTCAAGTGTACAACTCGTTGATGTGTTAACATCATTTTGACCAAGGTTTGTCCATCATAACTCAAGTGCAAGTGTTGTAAGTGTTTGATGAACCAAGGTTCCATGTAAGTTTATGAACAAGTTCATGAACACTAAGAAAGATCACAACCAAGTGTTGGATCCATGATACTTGCACCAAAGTGTAAGCTCTTGTTGGTTTCATGTCCTTGTTCAAATGTGTAGTAAGCAACTAACAATAAGAAATAAAGAAAATGAATGATAAGCCTAAACCAACCATGAAGGTGGTATTCTAGTAACATACAACAAACAAGAACACAAGTAACAAAAATTAAAGATTATAAACTTTAAATCTTTGAAACAAAATATGTAGAACATAACTAGATAGATTATGTTCTTGGATGTTCTTGATAAATACAAGATATTATGAAGAATCAAAACTAGGAAGTTAGATTCTTGTAACTTGGTAAAGAAAGACAAGTAAGTAAGTAAATAATAACTAGTAATCAAGACAAGTAATTAATCTTTAACAAGAACAAGTAATAACAACAAAGATTGATGATGATTATGGGTTTCATGGCCATGGTTTTTAGGGAGAAAGAAGAAGAAGATATGTCTTCAAATTACTTACAAAGAACAAAGAACTTGAGAGAAAAAGAGAGAAGAAAATTGCAAGTAAAGTGAGTGTGTTTGAGAAATGAGTGAGCAAGTAATATGTGAATGAAAAATGAAAGCCAAAACACCCCATAAGGGCACCCTAGGCCACGGCCAGCAGAGAATCAAGGGGGGAAGGGAGAAGTTTGGTGGTCATTTGCATGTAAAGAAGGCTTAAAGTTGGACAATAAGGTGGTGTGCATGGGGATAGTGAGCCAACAAGATTCCAAATGGTCAAACTAGTTAGTTCCAAGCTAAATGATACTTACAAGCTTCAAGAGTGGGCTAATTAATCCAAGTAATAAGTAGGGTGGGCTTATACAAGTCCATTAACTCTTAAAAGGCCCAAGTAGTGAGTAGTTAGCTAGTAATCCACTAAAAGTCCAAGTTAAGCCCAAGTAACTAACTAACCATTATAGTTAACTTAAATGATTAATAAAATTAATCATGAATGTAAATAATACTTGAAAATATTATTCGTGCAAGTTCCGGGTGTCACCAAGACGTTTCGGGCATTTAAAGTTCAAGTACGGACAGTTAAAGCAACATGTAAATGTAATCGCATACATTCGTTTAATCAAGCGTATTAATAATAATAATTATTAATAAATAACGTTGGAAAAACCAGGGTCGTTACACAAGATGTCGTTCTTTCGACAGAAATGACTACCTCTTTCAAAAATGACTTGTAACTTATATTTCCGACTACAAACCTATACCTTTTCTGTTTAGTTTCATAAATTCAAGTTCAATACGAAACCGTGGCCGCTTAAATCACTCAAAACGGATTTGAAACGAAAAAATGGCGAGCAAAATAAAATTGGTAAAAACTACTCATTTTAGCTACGTGAAAATTGGTAACAAATCTATTCCAACCATAACTTAATCAACTTGTATTGTATATTATGTAATCTTGAGATACCATAGACACGTATACATTGTTTTGAACTATCATGTCGACACATCTATTGTGACGACCCGGAAATTTCCGACCCAATTCAAACTTCAATCTTTATATGTTTCCGACACGATAAGCAAAGTCTGTAATGTTGAGTCTCGAAAACGTTGAAATTTATATTCAGTTACCCTTTGACTATTACCGACGATTCACGAACAACTATTTGTAATAGATACATGTATATTTAAATCTATGAAAATATAATAGTAATTGGAAATATAAATTGAAATATTATATGTTATTGTTAATAAAATTATTTAGGTAAAATAAAATAAATATAAGATATTATAATAATAATTATTTAAAACATATCTATATATATATATATATATATATATATATATATATATATATATATAAAGTATATTAAATATATATTTTGTAATTTCGAATCTATTTAGTAAACGTCAGAAACACTCAAATGTCATTCGATGGATATTAAACAAGTTAAATACGAACTTAAGTGATTTTAAAATAAACGGTGATACGAAAAGAAGTTATATAAGTTATAGGCTTATTAAAAGTATATTTAGGATCTAATTATTTAATTTTAACACTTTTTATATTTCACCCATAAATGGGAGGGACAGTTGATGTAATTTTTATTTAATAAATTAATGATCGAATTTTATACCATAATGACTGAAATAAATAAAGGAATTTAAATTAAAAATATGGGATTTTTCTGAAAGACTTTTATCCGCCACTAATTATCAACGGGATACGAAATAGTAGCCCGTGAAAACTGTCGGTAGAAAGAAAACAAGAAATCAGGCTGCTAAACTATTTCATTTCAATTCATGAATCATTGGTTGGTTTTACTGTTTGTCCTTTTTGATTCTTACTTCACTGAAAATAAGATTACAGAGTATATATAATATACATATTCTTATGCATTCCATACAAAACCAAAACTTGCATCACTATCTGTATTTTTTTGTTTGATTCCTTCTGTCTAAATTTTGTTACACTTGTCCATCAAACTTTTAAACTTTCTGCATCTTGTTTCTTATATCATTATGTGAGTAATAGATATAGATATTTATATATATTATGGGATAGGGAATATGCATATACATAGGTACAACATCTTTCTTCTCCTACTTTATATCTCTTCTTCATATTCAACAAGCCACCAAGGTCCACTGCCATCACCAACCCTCTTTACCATCCTACAACCACCATGTACGCCATCATTAAAACCATTAAAGCTATTGCTTTACTACAACTGTAAACCACGACTTTCTTCCTAATCATCAAAGCTAACCGACACCATTAAACTACTATAACTTGTTGGTGTTTGTATTTGAAAACCACTTTCCATAACTCATCTTTTTGCTGCTCAAACAGAACACAAACACCTATTTGTGCTACTACTCGATGCTATTTTATGTTACTATAAACCATCTTGTAATTTCCTACTGTGACTACAACATCTATTAAACTTCGATCACCACTACCATCCATATACCCATTGCTAGATTAACATCACTATCATCAATCATTTTATTTTTATATTTGTTGTTTCCTGTTTCGTTTAGCAACCCAGAACCGAGACCACCACATGAAAACCCACTTATTTCCATCAAAACCCACTTACTATTATTTCAGCCTTCTTCTCTGTTACAGCCAAACAGACCCTCATTACCCATTTATGTAATCAAAACAACCTACAAATGTTTTATTTTTATTTTTTTTGTTGTTGAGACCATTATCGAACACCATAACCAAAACCACCCTACCGCTATATTTTTCCCATTTCTATTTCGATTAACCTTGATCACCACCATGTTTAATCTCGAACCATAACCCACACCCTAACCCGTCTTTTCCTCTCTCCTCTCTCTCTCTTAAATTCTTGTATCCAAAACCCGTTTCATTCCCAATTTTATTTCAGTCACCTGCGTTACGGCTTTATTCTATTCATGATGATGACTATGATGAACGAGTATGATGATGATCACAGTGATCATGATGATGATCATAACGATGTTTAACTATGATGAAGTTATGTTCCTGTTATAATAAAGAAGACAAAGAGGTTTTAACGATGAATGTACGATGATGCGTAAAGTTTCTGTTTTCTTTTCTGTTCCCTATTACCAGACAACACCCTATACATATTTCATTGAATCACGATTAAGTGGGACCTTGTGGGATTCCTAAAGTCGGCAACTACAAAAGGCAATGGAGTCCAGTTTGCTATCTGATCGAATTTTATTTAAGCTATGTTAGTGGACTAGCTAAAGGATCCATTTAATCAAATGGACTATTAAATGGGCTCCTAAAGACCTAAATTGGGCTGCTCGACATGTTAAACTCACACCCCACGTAAATTGTTTTTATCTCGAAGCCATAGATAATGATGAAGACGATGGGCTGAAATAGTTGATGAAGAACGTGAGTTACTATGATAGATAAAGATGATGATACAGGGAACTCGACGAGGATGATGATAATAGTTGTTGATACATAAAAAATAACGAGGGGTTATAACCATTTAATTTACTAGTTAAATCAGAAAAGTAAACGACAGTGCAGTGGTTAGGAGTGTTGCGGGTTTTCGAGAGGTCGGGGGTTCGAGCCTCGTATGAGGCACATTTGTTTTTTTTAGAAGCCCTTCCTAAGGTAGCTTTCTATTTTTATTGTTATTATTATTATTATTATTATTATTATTATTATTATTATTATTATTATTATTATTATTATTATATTTATTATTATTATCATTAATATTAATATTATTATTGTTATTAGTATTATTATTATTATTGTTAATGTTATTGTTATTATTAGTAATTATAATTTTTATTATATATACAAAGATTAATACTATAATTGTATGATTATTACTAATATTATTATTATTATCATTATTAGTATTATCATTAAATATTTTTATTATTATCGTTATTATTAATTTTTATAAGACTATTACTAATATAAGTATTAGTTACCAATTATTATTACTAATATCATAACCTTAGTTACAATTATGATTATGATTATTATTAATGTTATTACTAATATTATTACCAATTAAAATATTATTACTAATTAATATGACTATTAATATTATTAATATTAACAAGATTTCTATTATTATTATTATCATTAGTATTATCACTAAAATCATTAGTAGTAAAATTATTATAGTTATTATTCTTAGAATTAGTATTATTAATACCATTATCACTAAAAGTAACATTATTTTCAAACCTGTCGTTTTTGTTAAAATTAATATTATCATCAAAAGTAACATCTGTACTATCATTATTATTATTAGTAGTAGTATTATCAATATCGTTAAAAATTTTATGATTTAGAAAATAAACGTTTTAAAGATATTGTTAAGGTTATAAATATAAAAATAAAGATTTCATATACACAAAAAAATATGTAAAATTACATAACTATGTTAATATTTCATGAAACTTATAAATTATTAATATATCAAATACCTCATTAACTATAATATATATTTATTCGATCACGAGTATATGTTTTAATATATATATATATATACAAATGATATAGGTTCGTGAATCCGAGGCCAACACTACATTGTTCAATATAGTCATATGTATTTTTACTACAAAATACATTAGGTGAGTTCATTTGAATCCCTTTTACTCTTTACATTTTTGGGACTGAGAATACATGCGCTTTTATAAATGTTTGACGCAATAGACACAAGTACCTTAACTGCATTCTATGATAGAATTATCTGGGATTGGGGTTGATTATTATGACACGCATTAGCCCCCGGTTTCCGTCAGAGCGTGTGAGCTCCCGAGCCGGGTGGATGGTTTATTATTTACGACATTTTGGCACCGGTTGGCCTATATTTTATAAACATGTGTTCAGCCGTGGGGTGTAAAGACTGGCACAGAGGTTCTATATTTTGAAGGCACATGTATTCAGTCGTGGGGTGAAAGACCGGCACAGATGGTTACTATTATATTTTGAATCCTCACCAGGTGTTCTTCATATGAAAGATATTTTTTTTGTGCAGTTGGAATGGGACTTCTGCACGTTTTATAATATTTAAAATCTTGTGGTCTATTAAAATGATGAAAATGAAATGATTACTATAAACTGATGAACTCACTAACCTTTTGGTTGACACTTGAAAGCATGTTTATTCTCAGGTTTGAAAGAAATCTTCCGCTGTGCATTAGCTCATTTTAAGGATATTACTTGGAGTCATTCATGACATATTTCAAAAGACGTTGCATTCGAGTCGTTGAAGTTCATTAGAGATTATTATTAAGTAAATGACGGATTAGGTCATTTATAGTTGGATATTACGAAATGGTATGCATACCTGTCAACTTTCGATGTAATGAAAGTTTGTCTTTTAAAAACGAATGCAATGTTTGTAAAATATATCATATAGAGGTCAAATACCTCGCGATGTAATCATATGTAATGTTCTCGTCCATATGAATTTGGTCGGGGCATCACAGGTGGTATCAGAGCGGTGGTCGTAGCGAACCAGGTCAACATTAGTGTGTCTAACCGGTAGTTGTTAGGATACATTAGTGAAGTCTGGACTTCGACCTAGTAGTTGTTAGGTTATATTAATAAGTCTGGACTTGAACCTGGCCTGCATGTCAAAATTTTTGCTTATCATTTCTTGTTGAAAATTACCTGCTTATCATTCTTAGTCTAGACACATCTTACTGCATTGATTACATGAATAGTGTATAGACAAAAATTCATATCTTAGCGTATCTGCTAATCCATATCTTAGTGTATCTGTCACTATAAACTTTGCCTGATATATTTCGTAAATTTCTCCGTAATCTACGAAATCTTTTGTTCTATATATATATAGATATTCTATGTAATTAGAATATCATCTGATATCCGAAAATCATTTCATATCGAAAAAAAAATCCTTTATTCAAGCGTACGCAATGGAACTCACAACTAGTTCAAGTTCATCGGATTCCGATATGGAGTCCCACTCCAGCTCCGAAAGCAGTGTCACCAGAATGAATCAATCAATCAGCCATCCCCAATTCATCTGATGAGTTCGTAGTCGACCAAATCAATGGAGACGAGAAGAAGGCAATCCTTTCATCAACCAAATTTCCCACTTGGCAAAGAACCTGAAGCACTTACCGGTGAACCTATTAGAAACACCATTTTCACCCTTATTTCCAGAATATCTCGCCATGATTATATTCTATCAAAAATTCTAATCCTTATTCGCTCGCTCGTTCTTATCGACAATCATCCTGGAATAATAAGTCAACGAGCTTCGCACCCGAGTCGTAGCATGGGAGAATATGGTGCAAAATGTACCAGCTTCAGCAACATTACCGGCATCAACAGTACCACCAATAACAACATCCGCATTCCAAGCCTCAATTTCACAATCTGTCCCACGAACATCAACATCATACGCACCATAGATACCAAGGAGTACCAACAGTAATGAACAATGAAGTATTGATCCGTAACTTCATCAATATTCTGCGAAGAATATGTGGATCCTAATAGTTTTAGAGATTACTTATTCTAGCTCAAATCGAAATTCAAATGAGTCTAATATTATATTGACTCATTAAATCCATGATTACATCTGAAGAAAATATATATGTACGTATGTGTTCATAAAGATTGTAATTAGAAATTCTTTTGTACAGACTGTTAATGGTGAAAATATTTTAACGGGTAGGTAATACCTGAGGAATATTTATACTTCACATTAATAAGTTACACTGTACATTCTTCAAATCTGACTCAATAGTCATTTCCTATCCTACTTACATCCACAGATATATGAATCCGTTCACCACAGGATAACCATTTCCATTCAAATTTTATATTTGGATTTTGACCTATCAGAATCCAACAAGTGGCATAATGAAGAAAACATTGGACAAAATAAAATTTGCTAGAAACAAACAAAGTAACTATGAGAAATGTTGTTAAGAATCCACGCTAACAAAAATCCTAGCTAACTGTTCCTAGCTAACTGTGGACTAATCAACTGAGGACTACCAACAGTGGACAATTAAAAATGAATTAAAATATTGATTATAACATATGAAACTAAACATCTCTTCAAGTTTGCCGCTTGGTTTTCATCTTAAACTTCATTTGTATGTTGACGATTACAATCTGCATTCAAACCTTTCATTATTCTTGAAAACACCTCAATCGAGAGGATGAACCAACCGTATTTCATCTACGGAAGGAAAGATTTATGCATATAGTTATGCACCTGAAAAACTCTCGGAACCTAAGTAAATGTTTAACGCGTAGCTGTGCTAATTTCCTTTAGCATTATTACAACAACAACAACAACAATACCCAAATCCCACAAAAGTGGGGTATGGGAGAGGTGGGTGTAGACAATCATTCCTCGTACCCTAGATTAGAAGGAAGTCGCTACTCCACCCGCGAGTATAGAACCCGCGCCTAGATAAGGTCGTCCCTCCCTCTACTCTAGAGCAAAAGAGATTGCTTTCCTTTAGCATTATTATTACCGAAAATAACTTTTCAATCTCTTTCCAAATTAGCCAATTTTGTCACAGCTCCAGCAAATCAACTGCGATTTTTATTCGAATTAGCCTTATTATAACCTTGATATATAAGTTTATCTTTCGTCATCGTTACCGAGGAACCTTTCATATCTCGTCACGTTAGTAGTAAACTTACCAACAACTTCATTACTCATTGGCTTAAGACTCTACGAAGAACCATTATAATTGTCATTAAAACCTTACCATATACTCATCCATATCTTATAACGAGAATTACCATACCAATTACTAGGAATTAGCAATCAGTATTTTGAATCTCGCAGCGTTTCTACATCAAAAGTTATATATACATATAACATTTATCCCTTAGAATTATGATCTCTCATCCTGAAACTCTGAACAAATTACAAGGACTAAACTTGTACATAAAGAATCCTAACGATTCTGTTTCTGATGAAATCTTTAGCAAATATCTTGCTCATTAATCGCTCTAAATCATCGTGAATGAATTTCTGCATCGCAATTTGATTCAAAAATTCTAAGATATTATCGTATCTTTCAATATTAGTATCCTCAATACTTCTGAAGATATCTTCATAAATATTCTTGTCCGATATTAATTACCTCTCCGCGCTATCAGTGTTACATCATATAAGAAACCGTTAGTTTCTATATTCTGTAAACTTTCGAGTTTAAAATATGAATGTTTTTGAAGTAGTGTTGGGAACTGATGCATGAGTTAGTATAATATAATGACACTTGATCAACGTGATTATATTATAGTAATTCATGTTGAGTTTCTAATGAAACGTGATGATTCACAGAACATACCGTCATCATGTGCCATTTACACGACTCTTACATTCAACACAATCTCTAAACATATTAAGAACATATCTTATTGATAGTTCTATCTTTTCAGATATTCTGGTAATTTACCAAATCAAGATCGTGCCAATACGATTCCCTTCTTAATACATTAACTATGTTCATCCAAAACTTCATACTTACGAATTCTGGACCATTACTCACTTTACTAGAGGTCGAGAAGAGAATAAAAAGGCAAAAAGCTTCGAAATATAAGGGAAGATATAAAGCCCAATGACAACTCTGAAATTACAAACCATATATATCGATGCATATGGCAATATAAAGATACGAGAGAACTAGAAACACTATAAAATCAAGAGTATAGTAGAAGTAAATAGATTCTTCTGGTGGCAGATGAAAGAGAAGAATGACATATATGAAGGTTAGGATTATATCGAGAATCAGAACTGGATGGAGCATATTGACAAATACTTTAAAGTGTGAATTGAGGGAGAAGGAATAGAAGATGTGAGATATGGAAAATAAGGGGGTGAATTTATAGTGAAATATCTGACAAAGAAATCGAAACAGATTACCGCATTTAATCAAAGAAGATTCTGATTTCCTTAATCGCCGAAGAATCAAATCTTATTATGAAGATTTTCTTTAAATCCCTTGAATTCCGGAAGTCAATCATAATGACGTCATCGGTTAAAACGAATATACATTTGTTCATTTCACTCATTTGCAATAGCTTCACATATACTCTTCACGTAATCAAATTGTTTTATCTATATTACCCAATGATGATAAAACTCTAATTATCAACTCATATTCGTCATAAAAACATTCTTATTGTTAACCATGACGACCTCTATCAAATTTCGGGGACGAAATTTCTTTAACGGGTAGGTACTGTGACGACCCGGAAATTTTCGACCCAATTCAAACTTCAATCTTTATATGTTTCCGACACGATAAGCAAAGTCTGTAATGTTGAGTCTCGAAAACTTTGAAATTTATATTCAGTTACCCTTTGACTATTACCGACGATTCACGAACAACTATTTGTAATAGATACATGTATATTTAAATCTATGAAAATATAATAGTAATTGGAAATATAAATTGAAATATTATATGTTATTGTTAATAAAATTATTTAGGTAAAATAAAATAAATATAAGATATTATAATAATAATTATTTAAAACATATATATATATATATATATATATATATATATATATATATATATATATATATATATATATATATATATATAAAGTATATTAAATATATATTTTGTAATTTCGAATCTATTTAGTAAACGTCAGAAACACTCAAATGTCATTCGATGGATATTAAACAAGTTAAATACGAACTTAAGTGATTTTAAAATAAACGGTGATACGAAAAGAAGTTATATAAGTTATAGGCTTATTAAAAGTATATTTAGGATCTAATTATTTAATTTTAACACTTTTTATATTTCACCCATAAATGGGAGGGACAGTTGATGTAATTTTTATTTAATAAATTAATGATCGAATTTTATACCATAATGACTGAAATAAATAAAGGAATTTAAATTAAAAATATGGGATTTTTCTGAAAGACTTTTATCCGCCACTAATTATCAACGGGATACGAAATAGTAGCCCGTGAAAACTGTCGGTAGAAAGAAAACAAGAAATCAGGCTGCTAAACTATTTCATTTCAATTCATGAATCATTGGTTGGTTTTACTATTTGTCCTTTTTGATTCTTACTTCACTGAAAATAAGATTACGGAGTATATATAATATACATATTCTTATGCATTCCATACAAAACCAAAACTTGCATCACTATCTGTATTTTTTTGTTTGATTCCTTCTGTCTAAATTTTGTTACACTTGTCCATCAAACTTTTAAACTTTCTGCATCTTGTTTCTTATATCATTATGTGAGTAATAGATATAGATATTTATATATATTATGGGATAGGGAATATGCATATACATAGGTACAACATCTTTCTTCTCCTACTTTATATCTCTTCTTCATATTCAACAAGCCACCAAGGTCCACTGCCATCACCAACCCTCTTTACCATCCTACAACCACCATGTACGCCATCATTAAAACCATTAAAGCTATTGCTTTACTACAACCGTAAACCACGACTTTTTTCCTAATCATCAAAGCTAACCGACACCATTAAAATACTATAACTTGTTGGTGTTTGTATTTGAAAACCACTTTCCATAACTCATCTTTTTGCTGCTCAAACAGAACACAAACACCCATTTGTGCTACTACTCGATGCTATTTTATGTTACTATAAACCATCTTGTAATTTCCTACTGTGACTACAACATCTATTAAACTTCGATCACCACTACCATCCATATACCCATCACTAGATTAACATCACTATCATCAATCGTTTTATTTTTATATTTGTTGTTTCCTGTTTCGTTTAGCAACCCAGAACCGAGACCACCACATGAAAACCCACTTATTTCCATCAAAACCCACTTACTATTATTTCAGCCTTCTTCTCTGTTACAGCCAAACAGACCCTCATTACCCATTTATGTAATCAAAACAACCTGCGAATGTTTTATTTTTTTATTTTTTTTGTTGAGACCATTATCGAACACCATAACCAAAACCACCCTACCGCTATATTTTTCCCATTTCTATTTCGATTAACCTTGATCACCACCATGTTTAATCTCGAACCATAACCCACACCCTAACCCGTCTTTTCCTCTCTCCTCTCTCTCTCTTAAATTCTTGTATCCAAAACCCGTTTCATTCCCAATTTTATTTCAGTCACCTGCGTTACGACTTTATTCTATTCATGATGATGACTATGATGAACGAGTATGATGATGATCACAGTGATCATGATGATGATCATAACGATGTTTAACTGTGATGAAGTTATGTTCCTGTTATAATAAAGAAGACAAAGAGGTTTTAACGATGAATGTATGATGATGCGTAAAGTTTCTGTTTTCTTTTCTGTTCCCTATTACCAGACAACACCCTATACATATTTCATTGAATCACGATTAAGTGGGACCTTGTGGGATTCCTAAAGTCGACAACTACAAAAGGCAATGGAGTCCAGTTTGCTATCTGATCGAATTTTATTTAAGCTATGTTAGTGGACTAGCTAAAGGATCCATTTAATCAAATGGACTATTAAATGGGCTCCTAAAGACCTAAATTGGGCTGCTCGACATGTTAAACTCACACCCCACGTAAATTGTTTTTATCTCGAAGCCATAGATAATGATGAAGACGATGGGCTGAAATAGTTGATGAAGAACGTGAGTTACTATGATAGATAAAGATGATGATACAGGGAACTCGACGAGGATGATGATAATAGTTGTTGATACATAAAAAATAACGAGGGGTTATAACCATTTAATTTACTAGTTAAATCAGAAAAGTAAACGACAGTGCAGTGGTTAGGAGTGTTGCGAGTTTTCGAGAGGTCGGGGGTTCGAGCCTCGTATGAGGCACATTTGTTTTTTTTAGAAGCCCTTCCTAAGGTAGCTTTCTATTTTTATTGTTATTATTATTATTATTATTATTATTATTATTATTATTATTATTATTATTATTATTATTATTATTATATTTATTATTATTATCATTAATATTATTATTGTTATTAGTATTATTATTATTGTTAATGTTATTGTTATTATTAGTAATTATAATTGTTATTATATATACAAAGATTAATACTATAATTGTATGATTATTACTAATATTATTATTATTATCATTATTAGTATTATCATTAAATATTTTTATTATTATCGTTATTATTAATTTTTATAAGACTATTACTAATATAAGTATTAGTTACCAATTATTATTACTGCTATCATAACCTTAGTTACAATTATGATTATGATTATTATTAATGTTATTACTAATATTATTACCAATTAAAATATTATTACTAATTAATATGACTATTAATATTATCAATATTAACAAGATTTCTATTATTATTATTATCATTAGTATTATCACTAAAATCATTAGTAGTAAAATTATTATAGTTATTATTCTTAGAATTAGTATTATTAATACCATTATCACTAAAAGTAACATTATTTTCAAACCTGTCGTTTTTGTTAAAATTAATATTATCATCAAAAGTAACATCTGTACTATCATTATTATTATTAGTAGTAGTATTATCAATATCGTTAAAATTTTTATGATTTCGAAAATAAACGTTTTAAAGATATTGTTAAGGTTATAAATATAAAAATAAAGATTTCATATACACAAAAATGTATGTAAAATTACATAACTATGTTAATATTTCATGAAACTTATAAATTATTAATATATCAAATACCTCATTAACTATAATATATATATTTATTCGATCACGAGTATATGTTTTAATATATATATATATATATATATATATATATACAAATGATATAGGTTCGTGAATCCGAGGCCAACACTACATTGTTCAATATAGTCATATGTATTTTTACTACAAAATACATTAGGTGAGTTCATTTGAATCCCTTTTACTCTTTACATTTTTGAGACTGAGAATACATGCGCTTTTATAAATGTTTGACGCAATAGACACAAGTACCTTAACTGCATTCTATGATAGAATTATCTGCGATTGGTGTTGATTATTATGACACGCATTAGCCCCCAGTTTCCGTCAGAGCGTGTGAGCTCCCGAGCCGGGTGGATGGTTTATTATTTACGACATTTTGGCACCGGTTGGCCTATATTTTATAAACATGTGTTCAGCCGTGGGGTGTAAAGACCGGCACAGAGGTTCTATATTTTGAAGGCACATGTATTCAGCCGTGGGGTGAAAGACCGGCACAGATGGTTACTATTATATTTTGAATCCTCACCAGGTATTCTTCATATGAAAGATATTTTTTTTGTGCAGTTGGAATGGGACTTCTGCACGTTTTATAATATTTAAAATCTTGTGGTCTATTAAAATGATGAAAACGAAATGATTACTATAAACTGATGAACTCACCAACCTTTTGGTTGACACTTGAAAGCATGTTTATTCTCAGGTTTGAAAGAAATCTTCCGCTGTGCATTAGCTCATTTTAAGGATATTACTTGGAGTCATTCATGACATATTTCAAAAGACGTTGCATTCGAGTCGTTGAAGTTCATTAGAGATTATTATTAAGTAAATGACGGATTAGGTCATTTATAGTTGGATATTACGAAATGGTATGCATACCTGTCAACTTTCGATGTAATGAAAGTTTGTCTTTTAAAAACGAATGCAATGTTTGTAAAATATATCATATAGAGGTCAAATACCTCGCGATGTAATCATATGTAATGTTCTCGTCCATATAAATTTGGTCAGGGCATCACATCTATATATATTTCGGAACAACCATAGACACTCTATATGTGAATGTTGGAGTTAGCTATACAGGGTTGAGGTTGATTCCAAAATATATATAGTTTGAGTTGTGATCAATACTGAGATATGTATACACTGGGTCGTGGATTGATTCAAGATAATATATATCGATTTATTTCTGTACATCAAACTGTGGACAACTAGTTGTAGGTTACTAACGAGGACAGCTAACTTAATGAACTTAAAATATCAAAATGTATTAAAAGTGTTGTAAATATATTTTGAACATACTTTGATATATATGTACATATTTGTTATAGGTTCGTGAATCGACCAGTGGCCAAGTCTTACTTCCCGACGAAGTAAAAATCTATGAAAGTGAGTTATAGTCCCACTTTTAAAATCTAATATTTTTGGGATGAGAATACATGCAGGTTTTATAAATAATTTACAAAATAGACACAAGTACGTGAAACTACATTCTATGGTTGAATTATCGAAATCGAATATGCCCCTTTTTATTAAGTCTGGTAATCTAAGAATTAGGGAACAAACACTCTAATTGACGCGAATCCTAAAGATAGATCTATTGGGCCTAACAAACCCCATCCAAAGTACCGGATGTTTTAGTACTTCGAAATTTATATCATATCCGAAGGGTGTCCCGGAATGATGGGGATATTCTTATATATGCATCTTGTTAATGTCGGTTACCAGGTGTTCACCATATGAATGATTTTTATCTCTATGTATGGGATGTATATTGAAATATGAAATCTTGTGGTCTATTGTTACGATTTGATATATATAGGTTAAACCTATAACTCACCAACAATTTTTGTTGACGTTTTAAGCATGTTTATTCTCAGGTGATTATTAAGAGCTTCCGCTGTCGCATACTTAAATAAGGACAAGATTTGGAGTCCATGCTTGTATGATATTGTGTAAAAACTGCATTCAAGAAACTTATTTCGTTGTATCATATTTGTATTGTAAACCATTATGTAATAGTCGTGTGTAAACATAATATTTTAGATTATCATTATTTGATAATCTACGTAAAGCTTTTTAAACCTTTATTGATGAAATAAAGGTTATGGTTTGTTTTAAAATGAATGCAGTCTTTGAAAAACGTCTCATATAGAGGTCAAAACCTCGCAACGAAATCAATTAACATGAAACGTTTTTAATCAATAAGAACGGGACATTTCAGTGTCTTCCACCCCTTCCGGCAAAACCAACACCGGAGCTTGACACAACTTATCTTTTAGCAATTGAAAAGCAATTTCTTGCTCGTTCTCCCAATTAAATCCCGCGTTCTTCCTTGTCAACTTCGTCAATGAAGAAGCGATCTTAGAAAAGTCTTGGATAAACCGACGATAATAACCGGCCAATCCGAGAAAACTTCGGACCTCCGTAGGCGTAGTCGGTTGTCTCCAACTCTTCACCGTTTCTATCTTCCCCGGATCTACTTGAATACCATCTTTGTTCACAATATGACCAAGGAATTGAACCTCCCTTAGCCAAAATTCACATTTGGAGAACTTAGCATACAACTTCTCCTTTCGTAACTTCTTCAATACTTCACGCAATGACATTCATGTTCGTTCATACTCTTTGAATAAACAAGTATGTCGTCAATGAACACAATTACCGACTTTTTCAACATAGGTTGGCACACTCAGTTCATAAGATCCATGAATGCCGCCGATGCATTCGTAAGACCAAAAGGCATAACTACAAACTCAAAATGCCCATAACGCGTTCGAAAAGCCGTTTTCTCAATATCTTCCCCACTGACCCGCATTTGGTGATAACCGGACCGTAGGTCAATCTTTGAGAAATACGTTGCACCTTGAAGTTGATCAAACAAATCGTCAATCCTAGGTAACGGATAACGATTCTTGATCGTCACTTTATTCAACTCTCGATAATCGATGCACATCCGCATACTACCATCCTTCTTCTTCACAAATAACACCGGAGCGCCCCATGGCGAAGCACTCGGTCGAATAAAACCCTTTTCAAGTAACTCTTGGGTTTGAGTTAACAACTCTTGCATTTCCATTGGTGCTAAACGATAAGGAGTTTTAGCAATTGGAGTAGCTCCCGGAACCAACTCAATGCGAAATTCAACTTGTCTTTCACCCGGTAACTCGTTCGGAAAAACGTCTTCGAATTAACTAACCACCGGAATTTCACGAATGGGTGGTGGCTCATGACGAGTATCAACAACATGGGCAAGAAAAGCCATGCCACCACTAACAAGAAAACGACGTGCCCGTGCAAAAGAACATATCGGCACAAGTCTTCTTCGCTTATCACCGTGAATAATTAACTCTCCCCCACAAGGGGTCTTCACACGAATAGATTTTTCATGGCATGCAATATCGACTCTATTTCGATCGAGCCAATCCATACCAACAACGATATCAAAATCGCCCAAAGTCATAGGGATGAGATCAATTTTAAAGTTTTCGGCACCAAAAATGACATCACAATTCTTACACACATCAACCACTAGCACCGTCTTGCCGTCCGCTATTTCAACTTCTACCGGACGACTTAAATTAGCTAACGGTCTATCAAGTTTAGGCACAAATTTTGGAGACACAAACGACAAATTTGCACCGCTATCAAATAAAATCCTTGCCGGATTAGAATTGACCATGAAAGTACCTGAGACTACTTCGTTTGATTGTTTGGCTTCGTCATTGGTCATCAAATAGTTGCGACCTCGAGCCGTACCCGTCGCCTTCTCTAGTCTTTTAACATTATCGTTGTTCAAATCGGGACACTCTGACTTTCGGTGTCCTTCTTTGTTGCAATTAAAACAAGTGAGCTTGTTTGTTGAATTTGGCTTCGGGCAATCTCGAGCCATATGTCCACGTACCCCACAATTGTAGCAAGTAGGGAAAAAGTTCCCAAAACCACCGGTAGCGCCCTTCTTCACACTATTGACACTTTCGGAACCCTTTTTGTTCTTGTTCTTTTTATTTGAAAAATTCGAATAACTCGAACCTTCAAACTTTCTTTTTGAAAAAGTGAAATCACTCTTTCTCGGAACCTCCGGTTCAAAACCCCGAGCCAACTCGAATAGCTCTTCAAAAGTCTTAGACATTCCCCGACTAATCTTACCCTTTAACTCATCGTTCAAGGTACGGTAGAAATCTTTCATTAGCTTGTGATCGTCACCAACATATTCCGGGCAAAAGCGAGTCTTTGCCAAAAAGGTAGACTTGAGAGTAACCAAGTCCATCGAACCTTGTTGCAAATGATGCAACTCGTCCCGGATTCTATCAAGGTCAGAAGAAGTTCGGTATTCTTGGAAGAATTCCTTCTTAAACTCCTCCCATGTCAAGCTCATGCATTGCTCTTCACCATACAACTTGATTTTATCGTCCCACCACAACTTTCTTTCTTCACGTAACATGCTAGACCCATATCTCGTCTTCTTCTCGGGAGGACATTCCGCGGTACGAAAAGCTCCCTCGATATCGGAAATCCAACAAGTGCTTTTCAATGGATCCCTCACCCCATTAAACATCGGAGGTTGAGTATCCTTGAAATTCTTGTAGTGGAAGTCCCGCCTTCCACCCCCACCATTACCTTCACCCCCTTCGCCTCGAGGATAAATGTTTATAGCCACTAAAGCCTCCTCTATTGCGGCTTTCATTCGATTGTTGATCATTTCGGTCACTTGTCCCTCGACCGACTCTTGGAAGACCTTCCGGACATTGTCAAGAAAATCCTTCTTTAAATTTTTAAAGATGGCCTCAACCTTGGCCGTGAGTTCAACATCCTCACTCGTACCACCGTTATCATTATCGTGTCCGTTTCTCGTCTTCATTCTATAAAACGGAAAAGATTAAACAAAGAACGAAAAGACATAACATGTAAGTATATACATGTACACCACACTACTCCATCTCGCTCGACAATCGTCGTACATTACTTGTTTGACACGATTTGCACCCGTAACAACGGTAGCTAATCGTTGTTACGTGAGCACGTCGCATTAACTCGCTAGTACAACGTCCGTCTTGCTTGATGATTGCTAAACACAACACAAAACAATTAGCACAAGGTTAGTTCACATAAACCAAAGCACTAACAATTCCCGATTAGACCCAAAGTCCTACAAGTCCCGCATAAAGCGCTCACACAATAAAGTCCAAGTCTAGGCACCTATCTAAAGTCGCCTAAATCCCTTAGACCATGCTCTGATACCACTTGAAACAACCCAACCCATATTCCATACGATAAATTTTTTTTTATTATAGTACACATTTACGCGCCAATTAAATATGTAAATCATTCCACAAGTTCCATTTAAACGTACATCAACTTAAACGTTTACAAAAAAGCACGAAGGCCATTAATTAAGTTTTATACAAGTTTGATCCACTACAATGATAGTTTATAATCCAAACGACCTCGGGCATGGTTTGGGGCTAAACTACCCAAAACGTTAGGCCAATTTCAAAAGCTAACACCAAAAGCACCCCCGACAACATAAGCGGGAGACCACTAGTCCAAACGTATGCCCTTACCCTTGTCCAAGCCGGAACCTATAAAATGGTAAACAACGAGAGGGTAAGCAAGGCTTAGTGAGTGCAACAATTATACATACATATATATAACCTACTTACTTGCAAACACTTACCAAATCCGCATACATACTAGTTACCTAATTAGCATACCCTTCACATGTATAACGCTAAGTATCACGATAACAAGGCTAGTATAACAATAGCTTATATCACAACAATACAATATGCTAAAACACAAGTATAACGATGATGTTCACAATATCCGTAGTACTCAAGATCTCAAGGCTAGCCCAACGAATGGTATCGTCAACATCGAACTTAAATCCCATTCGCCTATTTTAATGTGGTATCGTCAACACCGAACTTTAAACCCACATATGAGGTATCGTCAACAACGAACTTTAAACCCTCATCAACGTCACTACAATAATCGTATGGCATCGTCAACATCGAACTTTAATTCCATACGTATGAGGTATCGTCAACAACGAACTTTAAACACTCATCAACATCACAATATACTCTAGGGTATGGTATCGTCAACATCGAACTATAACCCATACCTCACAAGCAAATAAATCATATACATGCATATATAATTATTCCACTCACATTGTCACAAGGATGATGATTTAGCACTTCCGAGCTTCAACGCAATGTACCTAAATCATTAAGTGCACATTCAATTTCACAACTAGTGGGATTAACCACAATACTCCCACTTGAGCATTTAATGACCCAATTTGCATTAAATGACTTAACTACACACAACCGCCCATAAATGGCCAAGACTCGACTTTAATCACTAAGACTAGTAAATTAATGTCTATTAACTTCAATTAGCACAAAACTTAGGGTAATCCATACCTATTTTATCTAATTAGGTCAACTAGTACATTTTGACCCATTTTATATTACTTAGACTCACAATCAAGTCAAACTTAACCATTAACACTTCTTTCATAAATCTTAAAGTGCATTAGTGACTAACAACACCAATTGACACTTACAACCTCAAATCACAAGGCCAAAACCCTAGATTGTGGCCATTAGGGTTTCATAACAATAACATAACCCAAATTCACCCATTTTACCCTCAAATGGGTCATACATACCCCACATGAACCAAACCCTAGCTTAAACAAATTAAAACTCAAAACATAAAGTTAAGACTTACCAATACAATCACAACGTAGCTAGAGACGTAGGGAACAACTTTAAAACTTGGATTCGGGTGAGATTTGGTCTCCTTCTTTTCCAAGTGAGCTTTCTCTCACTAAACCCTAACTCTCTCTCTCTCTCAAATTGAATGTGGTGTAGGTGAAGATGTGTTAAATGAGTTAGGATAACTCATTTATCAGTTTTCTAGATCTAAAACCGTCCACAAGTGAAAAGACTTGAACACCCTCAAAGATGCCATTTAAATTGGGTCAAATTTGTTAAACAGCGACATCTGTCGCATTTCGCGACAACCTGTCACGTAACACGACGCCCAAACGTGACAAACCACAACAGAACGCGATAACCTCGACAGAACTGGGGGTTCTAGAGCTGTCGCGTTCCAGCCCACTTTGTCGCATATCGCGACGCACCAGGACGCGATGAAACTCACTCAGACGCGAAAGAAGGCCTGATCAAACCATTTTCCAATATTTCCACACATTAAACTAAAATAAACGATTATAGATGCAATAATAAACGTACACAAGGTTAATTACGCGCCTTAAGTCATATCCGAGGAAAACGGGATGTAACATTATCTTCCGCTGCAAAACTCAATAAAACGTCTCATATAGAGTCGTTCTCGTTTATACAACTGTGATTTGATATAATTAGTCACAAATACCCCAGGCCCTATTTGGGGGTGTGATAGATTGGTATCCGAGCAGGTTGTTGTAGAGAACCAGGATTGCATTTTATGTGTGCCTTATACAATTAGGTACCTTAGCAATGTAGGACTACAACTTTCCTTGACCATAGTGCCTTTAATTGTTGCTTTTAATTGTTAAATGCTACACTATACTTTAGAAACTTTACATATCTTAGAATGTCAAACCAATCTAAGAACTCTGCTCACTTTCCTAAGTACTATCCAATTCTGCCACCACATTTAAATGCGACACCATGATTTTTGAAATTCTCGACATTCCTTTGTCATCTATCATGGTTTTGTGTATTACATATGTATTACATGAAATGTTATCCATGATTCTTGAAATCTCTACTATTTATATTCATTACTTTCAAAATCTTTGCTTTCTCGTTATTTTTGCTCATTGAATTTTCTTGACGAGTGGCGTCTACGAAACTCTAGAATGGAAGGGTTTGGATTACCGATTTAAAGGATCCTATAGCTCAAGCCCCTAGACCTGAATAGGCCATTACGAATTGAAAGTCTTTAATCAAAAGTTTATCTGATTACATACTTATCATTTTTAAATCTCGACACGTCATACTGCCATTATTGCATAAACGGAGTATAGACACATCATATCTTATGATATCTATCCCAATACACTTTTTAACACTTTTTCTAAATTTCCTCTGTAAATTACGAAAATCTTTTGCTATATATACTTATTCAAAGAAACGAATATATCATTCAGTATCCATCACTCATTTCATATCAAACCCTACTCCAAACACATAATATGGATTCCTCGAACTCCTCGAGCTCCAATGGCAGCGTAACCGGAAAGAACAGACCAATTAGTCATCATCTATTCTGGATGAATTGGGGATGGGTTCGTAGTCGACTCAATCAATGGAGGCAAGAAGTAGGTGATCCCTTCCACCAACCAAATTCACCTCTTGGAGAAGAACCTGAAGCACTTACCGGCGAACCAGTTCGAAACACCATTTTCTCTCTTCTTTCCAGGGTATCCCGTTACGAATATATAATATCGAAGATTTTAGATCTTATTCACCCCCTTGTTCCAACCGCCAATCATCCCGGAATAATAGAAGAAGTCAACGAGCTTCGCGCTCGAGTGGTAGCTCTGGAGAATATGGTGCAAATTCTACAAGCATCAGCAGCACCAGCAGCATAACCAGCACCACCAGTACCAGCAATACCACCAACATCACCAAAACCGCAAGCACTGAAGGCACCAGTATCAGCAACAGCAACACCAGTACCATCTGCACCATCAGCATCACAAACAACAGCATCAGCTTCACCAACAACAACATCAGCATTCCAAGCCTCAACATCACACTCGGTACCTCGGATATCAACATCATATGCCCCAAAGATACTAAGGAATATTAGCAATAATGAGTTAAGATGTATTGACTCATTCTTAGTGAAGAATTATATATGTATACTTTATATATATATGATTTGGAACAATAATAAATCTTGTCGTACTAAGCAATTACGTGTGAATCTTAACTAGTAAGTACTACTTGGTTAATTCATATCACTAATATGCTATGATGTACACCCTTCGTTAATGACTTAACAATTGTTAATCAATGCTTCAACACAATAAACTCCATTTCATAATAAATCAAGTGTAACGATAAATGTATTGATTCATAACTTCAGTAGCGAAATATTTCGCAACAATTATGAAATCTCTAAGGTTTTGGAGATTATTCATTCTCGTTTCAACCGTAAATCAAATGAGTTTAATATTATATTAACTCATTAAATCCATAATTACATCTGAAGGAAAATATATTTGTACGTATATTTTCATAAAGACTGTAATTAAAACTCTTTTGTACAAACTGTTAATTGTGAAAATATTTTAACGGGTAGGTAATACCCTAGAAATATTTATATCTCACATTAATATGTTACATTGTACATTCTTCAATTCTGATTCTTATGAATTGTATTCATTCGTATTCTGTGATGAATTATCACATCAAACCACCGAAATTATCATTTCTTCGACAACCGTTAGATCCATTGATGGATACATCTTACGCTTAAACACTTTAAATTCAAAATTCTTGAAAACATCCTTTGTATCTTGACGATCACAATCAGCGTTTAATCATCTAAAAACGAAATTTCTTGAAACCATCTCGGATTGATAACCAATGATTCAAATATGACTGCATTAAATGCAGAGGAAACATCAAAGCTATAGATGGTCTTAATGGTCAAAAGTTTGATGATAAAGAATGACGTATTGAAAAAGCTCAGATTTGGAACTGAAAAATAGATTGAGCTAACCATGAAGGAGACCAAGGACAAATACAAGGACCAAACCCTATATTCAAAGAATCCAGGTAATTCTGGATCCGATGAAATCTTTAGAGAATATCTTGCTCCGAAGTCATGTTAAAAGCTTGCAGAAAATTTTTCTTCACCAACTTTCTAACTTAGAAATTCCGAAATATCATCATAAATATCTTCGATATTTCTGAAGATATTTTCATAAATATTCTAGTCCGAAATTATATACCTCTTTGTGCTATTTGTATTACATTATATAGGAAACTTCTGTAAAACCTAAGTATAAATTGTGAATGATTTGAAGTAGTGTTGGGAATTGAAGCATGAGTTAGTATAATATAAGGACGTTAGGCCAACGTGATTATATTACAATAAGTCATGCTAAATTTTTAATGGAAGATGATGATTCATAGACTCTATAATCATCATTTGCCATGTTACACGACTCTTACATTCTACTTAATCTCTGAACATATCAAGAACATATATTTTTGATAGTTCTATTCTCAGTGATTCTGGTAATTTAACAAATCAAATCATGATATTACGTTCCTTTCTGCTTAGAACATTAGGTTCATTCGAAACTTCATACCTACGAATTCTGGACCATTACTTGCTTTACAAAAGCATGAAGCTTCGACATATAAGGGAAAATATAAAGCCCGATAACAACATTGAAATTACAAACCGTGTATATCACTGCGTATAGAAATATAAAGACACGGGAGAACTAAAAACACAATAAATCCTAGAGCATAACAGACTCCTCTAGTGGGAGTTGGAAAAGAAGGAAGATTGTGGCGATAACCAATATAAGGTCAAGAACAAGAACTGGATTGAGCATATTAACAAATCTTTTGGAAGTATGAAGTTAGGAAGAAAGTATAGAAGTAGTGAAGATAATGAAACGGAAGAAGCTAATTTATAGCAAAAATTCCAAACATAACAATCGATGCAATTCACCGCATTTAATCAAAGAAAATCCTAATTTCCGTAATTACTGGAGAATCAAATCTTATAAAGATTATGAAGATTTCTTTAAATCCCTTGAATTCTGGAAATCAACTTTAACCATGTCAAAAGATAAGGCAAACATTTAATTTTCTCATTTCAATCTTTTACGATAGCTTCGTTTATACTCTTTCTATAATCGAATTACTTTATCCATATTGTTTAATGTCGATAAAACTCTAATTTTCAACTCATATTCATCATTCTTGTTGTAAAGAATGACGATCTCTATCAAATTTCATGACTATGATTTTCATGAACTCTTCTCTATTTTGTCTACTCTAATATTGTGACATAAACGCTCAAGGTTTAAATAAGCTCAATATTATTCATAACACATTTGATATGTATTGAAATGCTTGTATAGCGTCATCATCTCTTTCTGAGGAAACCTAATCAATGACACTCTTGTAAATCCTTTAGATAACCTCCGCATTAATAATAAAATGCACTTCGTAGAATTTATGGATCATATGATTTAAACTCTTAAAACAAAACAATATTCTATCCGTTGAAATTCATGCAAGGCCCCGAGTATACCTGGGAACGTGAAGACCAAATAAAATGAAAATATCCTCACCTGTTTACAAACAATGCCGATTAATGGCAACAACTAAATTTCGGGACGAAATTTCTTTTAACGGGTAGGTACAATAACAACCCGGAAATTTCCGATAAAATTTAAACAAAATTTTGAGATGTTTCAATTATCTTTGACCAATTCCGACGATTCACGAACAAATAATTTTAAATGAATATATAAACTTGAAATATAATACGACTTAATTGTTATAATTAAAAATGTAAAACTTTATACAAGATAATATTGCTGTTATATTATTACTTTTATTATTATATTTAACAATATTATCATTATCATTTACAATTATCATTATCAGTATTGTTAAAAACAATACTATTATTAATATTGCTATTATTATTATCAAAATTATTATTATCATTATTTATCATCTATTATGATGGTTAGTAATATCATTAACATAATATATCATTAACATTATTATTAATATTATTGTTAATACTTAACATGAACATTAATATAATAAAATATCATTATCATTAATATCAATATTATTATTATTATAAAAATAATACAATCTTTTATCATTATCATTAATAATACTATTATTATCATTTTTATTATCAATATTTTTATTATTATTAAAAATCATTATTAATATAATTAGTATTATTAATATTATTATTATTATTATTAATATAATTATTAATTAAATAAAAAGGAAAAGAGACAGATACCTAATTTAGGTATATCATTATCTGTTTTTTTTTTAGTTTTTTTTATCTATCACGATCTGAATATTTTTGTTCCCTTTCCTGATCGTATCCATTGACATCTGCTTTCCAATTTTTTTATTTATTTTATTTGCTCTATTTTATTTTATATATTTCTGTCTGATGGAATTAGGAGTCGACACCCACATTTTACATTATAAAAAAATCAATCCAATTCTGTAATATGGAGTTCCAATCATGTTCCAGTCGAATGACATTATCATTATCATTTATATATATGGTAGTAGATTGCTGCAAAGGAGAAATCAAAATAGAAATATATATATTTGTCCTCGTCGACCTCTATTCTTGTATAGTCCTGCCATAAATCAAATTCGAATTCCATATCAAAATGTATAAATGTAGTTGTGTTAGGATTCATCTAGTCAAACTTCCTGCAAAATTTCATATCCCAATTCCTCATAACGAATCTTAATTTTGGAGTCAAACTTTATTTTAAAAAAAGTCAAAGGATGTGTTCATCAAGAAATTCGAAGTCGTTTCGATGTTTTCATTAAAATTAACGATTGAGAAAGTTTATATGAGCGATTTAAAACCTTTTTCATGAAGAAAGTATGATCTAAAACATTTTGAAAAATGAAATTGATGTTTGAGTTATACATCGACTATTTTTCTGTTTCAGTTCCTTTATTTTTTTTTATTTCTGTACATAATCTATTTTCACATTAAGGTTGTTGTTTGAAATCATAGAGTCTTTAATAAATTGTTGATTAGAAGGAATCGAACTCTGATTTTTCCTGGTCGACTTTCAAAGTGAGGAAGAAGAAGAGTAACATAGGATAATTGGGTTTAAATAAAACCGGTTATAAATTAAAACAGAAAAACAGACATGGTCGAGTGGTTTGAGGGGTGTTCGGGTTAACGAGAGGTCACGGGTTCGAGTCCCGTCTTGGGCATATTATTTTTAGAAAGACTTCTAAGGTAGTTCCAACTCTATTTTTATTTTTATTATTATTAATTATTATTATTATTATTATTATTATTATTATTATTATTATTATTATTATTATAATTATTATTATAATTATTATTATTATTATTATGAAAATAATAAAAGTTATTATTATTTTCATTAATCTTATTATTAATATTTTTTTTAGTATTGTTATTAAAATTATCATTAGTAATAAGATTTTTATAATTATTATTATTATTAAGTGTGAAGTATTATTATCAAAATGATTATTTTCATTACCATTGTTATTAAATTTTTCATTTAAAAACTACAAGTATTATTATTAGAATTAAAATTATAGGAGTTATTAATAAAACTATCATTAATATTAAAATCATTAATATTAAAATTTATACTATCATTATTATTATTTTTACTAATATTATCTTAGTATTATTATAACTACTGTTTTAACAAACAAATAATATACATAAAAAATATATTTAAAATACATAACTTAACTATATAAAATTTCTTATGTATTTTTAAATATACAAAATAAATACCTTCAATTAAATAATAAAATACAAAAGCTATATCACTAACAATAAAATATATGTTCGTTCGATTTCGATTATATGTGTTAATAAATATACTAGATATAGGTTCGTGAATCCAAGGACAACCCTACACTTATTCGGTGCCATCATACGCATAATTACTACAAACTATCGTATCGTATCGTGAGTTTTCATAGCTTCCTTTTTATCTATATTTTTGGGCTGAGAATACATGCGCAACTTTTATAACTGTTTTACATGTTAGACACAAGTACTCAAACTTTTATGCTGAATACGTGCTTTGTCATGCTAAATCCCTGCCGTAATATCGTTAATTTCTTGGTGAACGCAAACTTAGTTATTATGAATACCGCTATGTCACGACCCGGAAAATTTCGACTAATTTTAAATCAAACTCTCGATACGATTTAATATCTTAGACACGATAAGTAAAGTCTATAAGGTTGAGTCTAAAAAATTTTGAACTATTTCATATATTCAATTGACCTTCGACTGTTCTCGACGGTTCACGAACCACTATTTGTAAATAGATACATATGTATATATATATATATATATATATATATATATATATATATATATATATATATATATATATATATATATATATATATATATATATATATATATATATATTGAAATACTAAATGATTTAGTTGTTAGAATTAATTATGTAAAATAAAATAAAAATATGATATTAAAATAATAATCATTTACAATATATTCTTATATAACTAAAATATATTAAAAATAAATATTAACTGATTGTAATACTCGTTTGATGTAATTTTTATTTAATAGTTAATGCTCGAATTTTATGACATAATGAGCGAAATAAAGAAAGTTAATTACTGTAAAAATATGAGATTTTTCTGAATACTTTTTATCCGTCACTGATCAACAACGAAGTACGAAATAACACCCAAAATTTAACGATGGTACATAAATGTGAGATGAATAATTGAATCTTAATCAATCATATTACTGTAACCTTTTTGAAAATCATACTCTATTAATTTGAATGATACAAAGTGAATTGAAAGGTTTCTGTTAGTTTCATGTACCATCATCCTTATTCCTTGTTTACTATTAACAGATATATATGTAAAGTATATCAACACCAAAAGTTTAGGAGTTTATTTGACTACATCCTTGTGATATTGATCTTTATGGATCGGAAATCATTGTTTAGTTAGTTACCTCAATGATAGGTAACAATACAGTGTATATATTGACATTATTGTGGAATGAGAACTTCACGGGATCATTGAGATTACTATTAGGAATATTATATTATTACTTTTAATTATTATAAATCTTATATATATACACACCACTGCATACATGATAACACACACATATACAAATCACATGTAGAATCACCACAATCACCGACGGTTTATTTAACCACCATCTCTCCACCGGCCACCATATGAACCACCTTTGAACACCCGGCAATCACCACCATTGATCAAGAGAACCACCTGCGTTTTTCTATTTCAATGGAAACTCAAAACCACAACACCGAGCACCTCTCCATCACCACAGACCACCGTAAATCCCTATTGTTTTCTTCGGTTTCCACTCCTGTTGAACATCTTAAACTACCACTGTTCTTGCTACTGTATGCAGTCGTGATCACGATAACCGACACCATCACAAGCTAACCACCTTCGCCACTTTGATTAATCCACCACCACCACCACCAAGAAACCTCCTTTCTTTCTCCATTTGAACTGTCACCCTAAGTCTTTCTCTCTCTCATCTTCAAACCACCTTAACATTTTTGTTTTCAACTACGGTTACAAACCTACAAACTAGCAACGAAAATCATCAACAACCAACAACATGAACCACCACTTTTCTATCCTTCTCTCTCATGCTCTCTCTCTCTTAAAACTGTTTTCTGTTTCAAATCAACAAAGCTACTGTAGCAGCTGAAACGGTTCTGTTTTGTTCGAGGATGCTGCTATACAAATATTTCTGTAACCCATTCAAACACCCTACAACAAAAACATTTAAGTCATATCATGAGTTAATATTTCGGTTACTTTTATTATTCGAATCCTATATGATTGTTATTATCCTAATCGATTTAAAGGAAAAAAAAAAGAAATGAAATCGTTGCTTACTGTGGTTTGTATTCCCCACATGACACCCACTTATTTCATAAAGTGAAACCATAATGTTTGGTGATGACGAGTGCTATTGGTAAATTATTCTGTTTATATTTCAAATAAGAACCCAACACCAAAACCTCACCTAATCCGCTTGTTATGAGATAATGGCCAAAGTCTGTTGCAGTTGGGCTGTTAATAGGCCGTCGAGTTTAATTTTGTTATTTGGGCCGAAACCCAATTTTATTTAAGTGAAAAGCGTCATGAATCGGGAGGGTATTATGATAACTAATGTTAAACAGTTACATAAGTACGATCGAACGAGTTGAAACAGAAATGAAGTGACAGAGTATTGGTTGGGCATGTTGTGTTTAAATGAGAGGTCTCGGGTTCGAGCCCCGTTGTGGGCAATTCTTTTTAAGAAAGGCTTTTAAAAAGGGTATACAATTTTACATGTTTATTTTCATTATTATTAATAATAATATAAATACTATACTTATTATTATTAAAATGAGTGTTAGAATTATCATTACTATTAATATTATTATTAATATTATTACTAAGTATTACCGTTAAATTATCATTTTCAAAATTATTATTATTATTATTAATATAAATACTATACTTATTATTATTAAAATGAGTGTTAGAATTATCATTACTATTAATATTATTATTAATATTATTACTAATTATTACCGTTAAATTATCATTTTCAAAATTATTATTATTAACAAAAGTATTTTTATTAAAAATTATCATTTTTATGAAAATTATCATTTTTGGAATTACTATTATTATTATTATCATCAGTATTATTACTATTACTATTAGTATTAACAATATTATTATTATTATTATTATTATTATTATTATTATTATTATTATTATTATTATTTTTAACATTATTATTATATTATTATTATCTTCAATATTTTAGTATTATTATAACTATTATTTTAAAAACAAATAAAATTAATCAAAAATAAGCCTAATAACATATGATACAACTATATTAATGGAATATGAGTTCTAAAATGATATCACTAAATAAATACATATATAAATTTGTTCGATTACCATTATATGTATTAATATACATGATTGAATAATAGGTTCGTGAATCCAAGATCAACCGTACACTTGTTAAATGATGTTATATGTATTTTTACTACGAAATACAGTATGGTGAGTTTCATTTGCTCCCTTTTTAATTACTTTTGCAATATATATTTTTGGGCTGAGAATATATGCGCTGCTTTTATAAATATTTACGAAATAGACACAAGTACTTAAAAATATATTCTACGTTGAGTTGTACCACTGGCATATTTCCCTGTAGCTTGGTAACTACTATTTACATGGGTATTGTAAACGCGAATCCTGTTGATAGATCTATCGGGCCTGACAACCCCAACCGGACTGGACGACCAGTATTCAACGGTTGCACAGTACTTCGTTTCGGTGACTACACTTGGTACGGTGTAATGAGATTTCATAATAAAGGGAATATGCGACGTTGATTAAATGTTAAGTATGGTTACCAAGTGCTCAACCACTTATAATAATTTTTATTAAAACGTTTGTGTATATGAAATCTTGTGGTCTATTAAGATATTGAAATAATTATTATGATAAACCTATGAACTCACCAACCTTTTGGTTGACACTTTTAAGCATGTTTATTCTCAGGTACGAATTAAGTCTTTCGCTGTGCATTTGCTCATTTTAAGGACATTACTTGGAGTTGATCATCGCAATGGGACCAAATGTTGATGACTTCGTCCAGGGGATAAGGACGGGTCGTCACAGGTGGTATCAGAGCGTTGGTCTTAGCGAACCAGGTCTTGCATTAGTGTGTCTAGCTGATAGTTGTTTAGATGCATTAGCGGGTCTGGACTTCGACCGTGTCTGCATGTCAGAAGTTTTGCTTATCATTTCGTGTCGAAAATTACCTGCTTATCATTCTAAGTCTAGACACGTCCTACTGCCTTTATTGCATAGATAGTGTACCGACAAATCCATATCTTAGCGTATCTGCTAATTCATATCTTAGCGTATCTATTACGATAAACTTTGCCTGATATCTCCCGTAAATTTCTCCGTAATTTAAGGAATCCTGGTACTATATATATCTATGCATAATATGCATTGAGAATACCATCCAACTATCAGTTGCTGTCACTAAACGTTTCATACCAAAAATATTTTTCTGTGATCGCGAAAGATGGCCTCTACGAATCGTCCAAGTTCCTCTGACTCCGAAGACAGTGTGACGGGAGCACACCAACCAATCAACTACCGTGATTACTGGAGAAGATGGAGGTGGGTTCGCGACATACTCACCCTATGGAGAAGGGAAGAAGGTACTCCATATCATGAACCGAATCTACCACCTAACCTTGGAGTACTCGACCCGCTCACCAGAGAACCTGTTCGCAACACCGTTTATACCCTTTTTGCGAGAATTTTTCGTCTTGAGACTACCATTAACGGAACTAGAAAAGATATCTGATCTCTACCTCACACTGATAACCAACCAGGGTTAGTAGAAGAAGTTAAAGAACTTCGAGCTCGAGTGCTAACCTTGGAGAATATGGTTCAAAACTTACAAGCACCAGCTGCATCACCGGCACTAACAGTACCACCAACATCAACATCAGTACCACCAACAACTCAAGTTTCAACATCACATGCCTCAACATCTCATTCTGTACCTCGAGCATAATCATCGTTCTACGTATCGTTCTATCTACTTTATCTTCGTTCTACATATCGTTCTACATCGATTATCTTCGCTCGTCAGGGCGATTATGTAATTTCTAAAGTTTTAGAGATTATGTAATCTAGTACTAATGATAAATCAAATAAGTTTAATATCTTACTGACTCATTAAATTCATGATTACATCTGAAGAAAATATATATGTATATATGTTTTCATAAAGAATGTAATTAATAATTCTTTCGTACAAATTGTTAATGGTGAAAATATTTTAACGGGTAGGTAATACCCGAGGAATATTTAGATTTCACATTAATAAGTTACACTGTACATTCTTTCAAATCTGATTCAACAGTCATTTACTATCCTGTTTACATCTACAGATATACGTATCCATTCACCGCAGAATAATCATATTCATCCAATTTCATATTTGGATTTTGATTTATCAAAAATCAAGTGGCTTAATGAAGGAAACATTTGACAAAATAAAATTTGTTAGAAACAAACAAATTAACTATGAGAAATTTTGTTAAGAATCCACGCTAACTGTTCCTAGCTAATTGTTCCCAGCTAACTGATTACACTTTATTTATCGCAATTTAATTATCGCAATTTACATTCTCGCAATTTTATTTATCGTCATTTAATTTCTGTTATTTACTTTACGCATTTTATTTATCGTCATTTAATTTCTGTATTTATTTTACTCACTTTAAATATTGGGACACGTATACAAGGTTTTGACATATCATATCGACGCATCTATATATATTATTTGAAATCACCATAGACACTCTATATGCAGTAATGATCGAGTTCTCTATACAGGGTTGAGATTGATTCTATAATAATATATATACTTTGAGTTGTGATCGAGTCTGAGACGTATACGGGTCACGACACGTATTAATTAATTCAAATATAATATAATAAAATATATACGAATTACTGGACTGTTAACTGTGGACTATCGACTGTGGACTAATAACATTGGACAATTAAAATGAATTAAAATATTGATTATAACATATGAAACTAAACAATTCTTCAAGTTTACTACTTGATTTCATCTTAAACCTCATTTGAATCTTAACGATTCCAACCCATGTTCAAATCTTTCATGATTCTTGAAAACACCTCGATCGAGAGGATGAATCAGCCGCACTTCATCTACGGAAGAAAAGATTGATGCATATAGTTATGCACCTGAAAACCCTCGGAAACTGAGAAAACGTTTAACACGTAGCTGTGCTAATTCCTTTAGTGTTATTATTACCCAAAATAATTTGGGTAATCCCTTTCAAATTAGCCAATTTTGTCACAGCTCCAACAAGTAAACTTTGACTTTTTGTTCGAAACAACCTTATTATGACCTTGATATATATACGTACTCATTTATTGTTACTAGGGAACCCTTTTATATTCCATCATACTACCATCAGCGTTTAATCATATAAAAACACAATTCTCTTGAAACCACCTCGGTTTGATAACCGATGACCCAGATCTGTTAACTTTGAAAATACTGACGAAGCAGCATGTTGTAGATGGTCTTAATGGCTAAAAGTTGATGATAAAGAATGGAATGTTGGGAAAGCTCGATAGAAAATTTGGTACTGAAAAACGGATTGAGCTAACCATGAAGGAGACCAAAAACAAATACAAGAACCAAACCCTATATTCAAATAATCCTGATGATTCTGTTTCTGATGAAATCTGTAGAGAATATCCTGCTCCGAAATCATGTTAAAATCTTGCGGAAAATTTTTCTTCATCAACCTTCGAACTTAGAAATTCCAAAATATCATCATAAATATCTTCGATATTTCTGAGGATATTTTCATAAATATTCTTGCCCAAAATTTTCTACCTCTTCGTGTTTTCTGTATTCCATTATATTGGAAACTTCTGTAAAATCTGAGTATGAATTATGAATGAATTGTGGAGAAGTGTTGGAAACTGATGCATGGGTTAATATAATATAATGACGCTTGACCAACGTGATTATATTACAGTTAGTCATGCTGAATTTCTAAGGGAATGTGATGATGGTTCAGAGATCATACCCTCATCATGTGCCATGTTACACGACTCTTTCATTCTACTTAATTTCTAAGCATATCACGAAAATATTTCCTTGATATTTCTGTTTCCTCGTAATTCCAACAAATTGTTAATAAATCGTGCTATTACATTTTCTTTTTGATTAGAAGATTTTCTTTAAATTCCATGAATTCCGAAAATCAACCATGACTATGTCAAAAGTTAAGACGAACCTTAATTTTATCATTTCGCTCTTTTGCGATAGCTTCACTCGTACTCTTCGAGTAATCGAATCGTTTTATCTATATTAATCAAAAATGATAAAACCCTATTTTGTCAACTCCTAATCGTCATGAAAAAATTCTTATTGTTAGCCATGACGACCTCGATCAAATTTCGGGACGAAATTTCTTTTACGGGTAGGTACTGTCACGACCCGGAAAATTTTGACTAATTTTAAATCAAACTCTCGATACGATTTAATATCTTAGACACGATAAGTAAAGTCTATTAGGTTGAGTCTCAAAAATTTTGAACTATTTCATATATTCAATTGACCTTCGACTGTTCTCGAACCACTATTTGTAAATAGATACATATATATATATATATATATATATATATATATATATATATATATATATATATATATATATATATATATATTTTGAAATACTAAATGATTTAGTTGTTAGAATTAATTATGTAAAATAAAAAAAAATATGATATTACAATAATAATCATTTACAATATATTCGTATATAACTAAAATATATTAAAAATAAATATTAACTGATTGTAATACTCGTTTGATGTAATTTTTATTTAATAGTTAATGCTCGAATTTTATGACATAATGAGCGAAATAAAGAAAGTTAATTACTGTAAAAATATGGGATTTTTCTGAATACTTTTTATCCGTCACTGATCAACAACGAAGTACGAAATAACACGCGAAATTTAACGATGGTACATAAATGTGAGATGAATAATTGAATCTTAATCAATCATATTACTGTAACCTTTTTGAAAATCATACTCTATTAATTTGAATGATACAAAGTGAATTGAAAGGTTTCTGTTAGTTTCATGTACCATCATCCTTATTCCTTGTTTACTATTAACAGATATATATATGTAAAGTATATCAACACCAAAAGTTTAGGAGTTTATTTGACTACATCCTTGTGATATTGATCTTTATGGATCGGAAATCATTGTTTAGTTAGTTACCTCAATGATAGGTAACAATACAGTGTATATATTGACATTATTGTGGAATGAGAACTTCACGGGATCATTGAGATTACTATTAGGAATATTATATTATTACTTTTAATTATTATAAATCTTATATATATACACACCACTGCATACATGATAACACACACATATACAAATCACATGTAGAATCACCACAGTCACCGACGGTTTATTTAACCACCATCTCTCCACCGGCCACCATATGAACCACCTTTGAACACCCGGCAATCACCACCATCGATCACGAGAACCACCTGCGTTTTTCTATTTCAATGGAAACTCAAAACCACACCACCGAGCACCTCTCCATCACCACAGACCACCGTAAATCCCTATTGTTTTCTTCGGTTTCCACTCCTGTTGAACATCTTAAACTACCACTGTTCTTGCTACTGTATGCAGTCGTGATCACCATAACTGACACCATCACAAGCTAACCACCTTCGCCACTTTGATCAATCCACCGCCACCACCACCAAGAAACCTCCTTTCTTTCTCCATTTGAACTGTCACCCTAAGTCTTTCTCTCTCTCATCTTCAAACCACCTTAACATTTTTGTTTTCAACTACGGTTACAAACCTACAAACTAGCAACGAAAATCATCAACAACCAACAACATGAACCACCACTTTTCTATCCTTCTCTCTCATGCTCTCTCTCTCTCTTAAAACTGTTTTCTGTTTCAAATCAACAAAGCTACTGTAGCAGCTGAAACGGTTCTGTTTTGTTCGAGGCTGCTGCTATACAAATATTTCTGTAACCCATTCAAACACCCCACAACAAAAACATTTAAGTCATATCATGAGTTAATATTTCGGTTACTTTTATTATTCGAATCCTATATGATTGTTATTATCCTAATCGATTTAAAGAAAGAAAAAAAAGAAATGAAATCGTTGCTTACTGTGGTTTGTATTCCCCACATGACACCCACTTGTTTCATAAAGTGAAACCATAATGTTTGGTGATGACGAGTGCTATTGGTAAATTATTCTGTTTATATTTCAAATAAGAACCCAACACCAAAACCTCACCTAATCCGCTTGTTATGAGATAATGGCCAAAGTCTGTTGCAGTTGGGCTGTTAATAGGCCGTCGAGTTTAATTTTGTTATTTAGGCCGAAGCCCAATTTTATTTAAGTGAAAAGCCTCATGAATCGGGAGGGTATTATGATAACTAATGTTAAACAGTTACATAAGTACGATCGAACGAGTTGAAACAGAAATGAAGTTACAGAGTATTGGTTGGGCATGTTGTGTTTAAATGAGAGGTCTCGGGTTCGAGCCCCATTGTGGGCAATTCTTTTTAAGAAAGGCTTAAAAAGGGTATACAATTTTACATGTTTATTTTCATTATTATTATTAATAATATAAATACTATACTTATTATTATTAAAATGAGTGTTAGAATTATCATTACTATTAATATTATTATTAATATTATTACTAAGTATTACCGTTAAATTATCATTTTCAAAATTATTATTAATATTATTAATATAAATACTATACTTATTATTATTAAAATGAGTGTTAGAATTATCATTACTATTAATATTATTATTAATATTATTACTAAGTATTACCGTTAAATTATCATTTTCAAAATTATTATTATTAACAAAAGTATTTTTATTAAAAATTATCATTTTTATGAAAATTATCATTTTTGGAATTACTATTATTATTATTATCATCAGTATTATTACTATTACTATTAGTATTAACAATATTATTATTATTATTATTATTATTATTATTATTATTATTATTATTATTATTATTTTTAACATTATTATTATCTTCAATATTTTAGTATTATTATAACTATTATTTTAAAAACAAATAAAATTAATCAAAAATAATCCTAATAACATATGATACAACTATATTAATGGAATATGAGTTCTAAAATGATATCACTAAATAAATACATATATAAATTTGTTCGATTACCATTATATGTATTAATATACATGATTGAATAATACGTTCGTGAATCCAAGATCAACCGTACACTTGTTAAATGATGTTATATGTATTTTTACTACGAAATACAGTATGGTGAGTTTCATTTGCTCCCTTTTTAATTACTTTTGCAATATATATTTTTGGGCTGAGAATACATGCGCTGCTTTTATAAATATTTACGAAATAGACACAAGTACTTAAAAATATATTCTACGTTGAGTTGTACCACTGGCATATTTTCCTGTAGCTTGGTAACTACTATTTACATGGGTATTGTAAACGCGAATCCTGTTGATAGATCTATCGGGCCTGACAACCCCAACCGGACTGGACGACCAGTATTCAACGGTTGCACAGTACTTCGTTTCGGTGACTACACTTGGTACGGTGTAGTGAGATTTCATAATAAAGGGAATATGCGACGTTGATTAAATGTTAAGTATGGTTACCAAGTGCTCAACCACTTAGAATAATTTTTATTAAAACGTTTGTGTATATGAAATCTTGTGGTCTATTAAGATATTGAAATGATTATTATGATAAACCTATGAACTCACCAACCTTTTGGTTGACACTTTTAAGCATGTTTATTCTCAGGTACGAATTAAGTCTTCCGCTGTGCATTTGCTCATTTTAAGGACATTACTTGGAGTTGATCATCGCAATGGGACCAAATGTTGATGACTTCGTCCAGGGGATAAGGACGGGTCGTCACACGCTATTGAGAGTAACGTCTCTAATCATTTGACCTCTGGTCTTTGATTACATAATAATGATTCAAACTGATACTGACTGTTCAAGGTGTCTCGGGGTAAAATTCTGTTTAGTCGCGATATTACAAACTACAGCAACTCTTTTTAGATTGATATGATGGGTATCAATCAACTTTAAACTGAAATCTTGTGGTCTAATGCTATATTGAACTATTGATTTATGATAAACCTATGAACTCACTCAACCTCGTGTTGACTTTTTAAGCATGTTTATTCTCAGATATTTAAATATTGCTTCCGCTGTATATCTGCTGCTTTGATGATGATTGCTTGCTATGCTTGAAGTCTTCATTACATATCATATCAATTAAAGACATTTAATGTTCTAAATACAATGTAATCTATTTATCTTCCGCTGCAAAATTCAATAAAACGTCTCATATAGAGTCGTTCTCGTTTATACAACTGTGTTTTGATATAATTAGTCACAAATACCCCGGGCCCTATTTTGGGGTTTGACAGCTGTAGTGCTGTTTTAGATGTAAATGATCAAAACTTTTTTATTACTGATTTGAGGGTTTTGATATTTAGATGTTTTTGGTAACTCTGACTAGAAGGTAGATAAAATGTGGATGATATAGCAACTTAACTTGAGAAGATTCAAACTATTATCTATGTTTTTGCTCTTTTGAGTAGAAGACACTCAGAAAGTTCATATAAATTTACTTTATTTGTATCTTGATGCCTGCAAAACTTGTTTCTTTAATGCCATTTGTTTGTCTGTGGAACTGATTTGTTGTGATAAAACTATCTTTATTTTGGTGTTTGGATAAGTTTTGGTGGTTGGATAAAATTGTGTACAGTTTGCTCTGAACAATTTGAAGGAAGTCTTGGTTGCATTGTGTGCCTGTTTAGAATTAAAAGTTATTATACTGGTACAAACTCAGAGTAAATTGAAATACGATGTGTGTTTTAGTGACCTTTTGGAGATGTAAAATTGAATTGAGATTTATATATGATATTTAAGAGTGAACTTTGTTTGAAATCTTGATTTTTATTTACTGCAATTTTTTGTACTTGATATTAAATAGGAGGAAGCTACCATGATCAAGGCTGCTAGCAAATCATGGTACAAGACTATGATTTCTGATAGTGATTATGCAGAGTTTTATATTTTCACCAAGTGGCTTGGAGTTTCTCAGTAATCTTTTTTTCTTCATATGGTTTTAAGTTTTGCACATTAACTTTTTAGGTTTTGAGATAGAACATTAAAATAAGCACTATGTGTTATTTTTTAACTTGGATATCTATATCTAGGTTTATGTAGTTGTTTTGGCAACAAGATTATTTTTGATTAAGTTTGAGTGATAATTGGATACAGACTATGTTGCATTTAGTAGAGTCACAAATAATAATTTGCACATAGGATTGTGTAAAACAAATTAACAATGTTATAACTGTAACATCACTGAATAGGAGGTAACCCATAGGAAAAATCTCAACATGACTTACCAATTTGGAGGTTATAACATGCTAAATTTGAAGGTTTTACTGGTTGTTACATTGTCCTGTTTATAACTGCATAACGTAATCTTCGTCATCATCTCATGTATATATATCACTTTTTTTTTTTGTTATTTAATTTGACTAAAACTTGTTTGCTAGGTTTTATTCGTTGTGATTTTAATTCATTATCTGACCCCATGACTTGTGGAGTTGTGGGACTGGCTGTCTTCTGTTATTTCTAAGGTCCTGAATTAGGGGCTGTTTATAAACAATGTTTTTGAACTTATCGGCCCAGTGGACTTATTCGGTCACCACAAAAGCCTGTTTACTTGAAGCTTAAAATAATTCCTGTCCCAGTTGCTTTTTCAGTCATCTACAAAACATTTGTAGTTCTTATTCAGCTCCATTTAATGTCAAAATGCCCCCATTTACTATTTTTTTTTGTCTGTTAGTACTCATTTACCTTTTCTCTTTATATATCTTTCTCTCTTTCAAGATTGTTGCATCTCTTCTACATAACTTAATCACTTGTAATTTAATACTCGTATTGAAATTGAAACCAATATGAAAATCAACTCATACCTGAAATTAAACTTGTCCATCATCCAAAACTATAAATCCACCAACATTTATTGCTATTTTTTAGTAATACTCTTCAATAGATTCAAGCAAACTAGTAAAGAAATTGTGTTACACATCGTTAAGGTTAAATTAATAAATTTTGGTGGATGTATCAAAAATTGTATTGGAAATATCAACTCCCAAAGCTTCACATTTTTTAGTTAAAAGTCAAACACTTGCAAATCTACATTAGGGTTTATGAAGTATCGTTTTTGTTTCTGAAGATGCCAAACTTATCTAACAGGACTACAGAAGCATAGCCATTTGTTGAACTGCCAATGGCCTATAAGCCTCCCTATAGACCTGACATGCATTTAATGATGGTACTAACAAATTTGCCTAACGCTTGCGGCTTCAAATAAGTTATCAATAACTAATGTCTCTTGAGAAATCTACAAACGATTAATAATATTAGTATCTTGCAAAATTCATGCATCTCACAATCTTAATCCGTCTTCATTTAATGGCCACAAACTTTATTTTATCCCTAAAACATGCGCTAGATCCTTTTTGTTGCGAGTCACAAACATTAGTTTGGCGGAGACGCGTTTATGTATATTTGTTTTCGATAAACAGAGAAATCTTACTTGAGCCAACTTTGTTAACATTACATGCAAATCCGCACCTCACAATTACCTCTCAAACTTGTTGACCCAACCAGACTGAGCCACATTGCACAAATGATATTTTCCGTGATTTTAAATTAATAAACTCATCAAAAAATTATGTATATTTCTAATATAATTGGCCTAAATTTATTTCTTAAACAAAATTTCCAATAAATGAATATTTTATAGAAAAATATCTTCTAGGTAAATATTACCCTACATCTAGTCATAAAATTTGTCAAATTAGCTAAGCAACTAAAGTCTACTTTTAATTGTTAAAGTATATCCCCTTTTAACTTGATGAACTAGTTAATTCCACAAACACATAAATAAGCTATACCCTAATAAACATATATCAATAATATCATAATGCAATTATTAAACTATGTCATTCTCTTTGTCACATTCTATTTTAATTATTTTTCATTAAATGGCAACAATTAAAAAAATAGAACAACGGTGCAGTGGCGGAACTTGAATCTGAATACAGATGGGGCGAGTGTAAAAAATTAATAAATTTATCAAAGTCAGCAGGGTGAAACCTTAAAAAAAACCTTATTTTTTGGTATAAAAAAAAAATTTTGTGTAAATTTTTTTTCCCGTTAAATCTAGGTGGAACGGATACCCCACTACTGCAACGGTGTAACCTTGAGCTGTTTCCGAAACTATCTAAAACGACGTCCAAGATGGCACCGAGGAGTAAGGAAATAGTAATTGGGACATTTTAAATTGAAAATGACAATGAAACGTTATATGCTTTAGAGACTTTTACCCAATAAAAAATAACGACCTTTGAAACATCTCACACGGTACCCATTGACATAGACCCAACCCCGAATTGCATGGTAATGTTTCATAAAGATATACTATTACAACTCTAAGACCATTCGTAATGGTGAGCGGTGTCACTTTTGGTGTCACTTGCCTTTTTGCACTTTTTTGATGAGTAGAACGTGTTACGTTTCTGAATGAAGTAGTGGTGGTGTTTCTTTTTTGGTGTTACTTTTAGTGGAATGCTGAGGTGACATTTATTTTTTTTTAATTTTTTAATTTGTTTTATTTTTACTTATGTAATTAATATGCAAATTTTTTTTAAATAAAACAGCATATAATTTATGGAGTAATACAAACATAGAAATAAAATAAATGGAGTATAAATATAATAAATCCATACATACATTGATACATATCTCGCATATACATTTACATACATATCTCGCATATACATACATATCTCCCATATACATACACCCAAATCAGATCTGTATATACATACACCCAAATCAGATATATACATACATACACTCGCAAATCAGATCTATACATACATACACTCGCATATACATATACATACATACACTCGCAAATCGTTAAATTCTCCATGGATCTACCTCCAGATTGTTGGGTGCAAACCCAATCCCACATTGGTTGGGGATAAATGTCAAAATCAACATATAAGCTCATGAGTGTCTCTCTCTACTACCAATTGGTTTTAGAGTAATGTGGGAGCTCATGGCTTATATGTTTGGTGCTTGTTGGGCTATAACCGGTCCTTTCAGTGGTATCAGAGCAGGTTAGCCTAGAATTATGTGGATTAATCGCCCCAGTTAGACAACGATAATGGATCATTGTGTGTGCCTTATATCAAAAGATCTCCCTGATTTGGCCTTGGTCAGGTTGAGAGTTGCGGGTAATGGCCGGCGATATAAGATGAATGGATCATGTGCGGAATATCGTTGAAGGGGAGGCCTGGTGATGTGGTCTTCGGTTTGAGGGGAGGATTGTTGGGTGCAAACCCAATCCCACATTGGTTGGAGATAAATGTCAAGATCAACATATAAGCTCATGAGTGTCTCTCTCTACTACCAATTGGTTTTAGAGTAATGTGAGAGCTCATGGCTTATATGTTTGGTGCTTGTTGGGCTATAACCGGTCCTTCACAGATGAGCTTCAATTTCTATCCACCACATGCCACGTGTAACAAACGGCTGTTACTTGCTTCGTTTCTTTCCGACTAACGCCGCCCAAACGCCACCTTGTGACGCCTTGTTACGCTGGTTCCGGCGTCTCTTGGGCTCCACGTCGGCCATGTGACGCCGTTACTTCATGTCGATACAAATGGTCTAAACAAAAACTTAAACTATCACAACAACAACAACAACAACAACAAGCCCAATCCCACATGTGTGAGTGTGACGATCGCTCCAAATCCATATGGACAATACGTCATTCATTGATTTCATTGCGAGGTATTTGACCTCTATATGATACGTTTTGTAAACATTGCATTCTTTTGAAAAGGCACACCATAAATGAATATTTAAATCAAAGGTTTTCAACATCTGATGATTTCTACATATAGACAGTCACTGTAAATAATAGCTTACAATAGTACTTCCGTTGACAGTACAGTCAAAATAAGATACATGGTGATGATTTGGTGAATGCAACGTTTCCTTGAAAAATATGCCATGTATGACTCCATGCACATAGCTTGTCTAACATATAAGCAAACAGCGGAAGACTTCTAGGAAACCTGAGAATAAACATGCTTCAAGTGTCAACACAAAGGTTGGTGAGTTCATAGTTTTAATATTACACATAATCCGTATATCAATGTGGATTACAAAAGTTCAGTTGTTTTATTCAAAACGTTTATCAATAGGTTTTACATAAAAGGGGGATCACAAGATTTCAGTTGTTTCATCCGAAACGTTTATCAATCGGTTCTACAAAATTGAGCACCATGGTAACTAAACTTTAATGTTTATATAATTTGTACCCTTTGTATAATCATCTTAATAATACACGCAAACCAACGTGTACGCTTCTCAAATAGCATACGTCCGTTAAAAGGCTAGCGCTCTAGCTCGGACGGGGATATCAAGCCCTATGGATCCATATATAACTACTCGCGCCCACCAGTTCTTATAACTGGCAGTTAACAGTTACCAAAGCTAAGGGATTTTTGGTTCAAACTCAGTGTAGAATTTAGTATGTACTTGTATCCATTGCGTTTAAAATAAAGTGCATGTATTCTCAGCCCAAAAATATATATTGCAAAAGCAATTAAAAAGGGAGCAATGAAACTCACGCATATAAATATTGTATATCGGTTAATAAAGCATTTGCATGTATTCTCAGCCCAAAAATGTAGAGAGTAAAAGGGATCTTATGAAACTCACAGTTTAATATTGATATACAATATTGCAGGAAAGCACGTAGACGCATTGGAGATAATAAGCACGAGGTTTGATTCACAAAAATACCCCCGAATATTACCCATAACCTCCTTGGCAATAACCCATATTTTCCTTAGCTCTAGCTTTCTCGGAAACTCGTTTTGAAAAATTACTTGGACAGCACTCCGTCGTAATATTTTATGTACATTATTATTTTTGTATCGCAAAAATAATAACACTAATAATAAGAATAATAAGATTAATAATAATCTTATTAATAATAATAATAATAATAATAAAATAAATAAATACGGAGTAAAAATAATATATATGTGTGTGTGATTTATCTGGCCAAAACTCGAGAATTTATAGCACTTGGCCTGAAATTTTGCCTCATGCGATCGCATGGATTTTGGGCATGATGGCCATGCGATCGCATGGCCTCAATTTCCAGCTCAGAATCATTTGTCCATTTGTTTGTCGACATGATAAAATATTAATATAATATATATAATTTAAATAATTAATTATATATTATATTAAATTCACGTGCATAGTTGACTTGTAATTTTTGTTCCGATAAGTCGTACGTCATCACTCGACTTATGTCCCGGTTCCAGTTTTTCGAATGTCCTTTCGTACCTTTAGAAAACTTGCATTTTACGTTTCGTGTCACGTACCTTTGTCAAAATATAGTCTTAAATTATCCATAAACTATACCACTCATAGTATATCTTAAACTTTCAAATGTTTTGGTCATTTACTTCTATAAATCATCGTCTCGCTATTTGTTAATATATATATAATATATACATTTTCATTTTGAAATAGTGTTACTGTAGCAAGTTACTGTAGCAAAGTCATTTTTTACTGTAGCAATTCACTGTAGCAAAGTCAATTTCAATGTAGCAAATAGTGATTTTTGAAAACACTGTAGCATTTTGGGTACTGTAGCAATTTGAAAATACTGTAGCAAATTAGTATTTTACTTGTTCATCTTAAACGTTTTAGTTAACTTATCTAAATATCAATCGAATCAATAATCGAATGTTACTATCGTTTACTAAATAACTTGAAATCATATATATTCAAATAGATATATAAACCAATAAGTTTAATGTACGGTATCATGCAATTAAAACTTTGTTACGTTTTCAAGTTATAGTATATATATGTATCTGTTTACATATAATGGTTCGCGAATCGTTGAGAACAACCGAAGGGTAATTGAATAGTTCAAAATTTTGAGATTCAACTTCATAGGCTTTGCTTATTGTGTCGAAGTCATTAATCATTTAAGATTAAGTTTAAATTTAGTCGAAATTTCCGGGTCATCACAGTGAGGTATGTGGGAGGTGAGACGTAGACAATCCTTCCTCTATCCTAGAATAAAGAGAAATCATTTCTCCAGCCCGAATGAAACACTCACAAGAGTAGAGAAGGTCCTCCCTCTCTTTGCTCGACGGATAGAGAGATTGCTTCCAAGAGGACCTCCGGCCCAAAAAGTAGGATAAAATAAAACAAAAATAAAAATAGATAAAGTAAATAAAACAAAAATAAAAACTTAAACTATCATCTTCCATTTATTATTACAAACCAGGTTTGTCAAAATAAAATTGAACTTCAAGGACTAAAAAGTAAAATTCTTAAATTAGAGGGATGAGACCCTATTCCGAGTGCAAATTTGGTATGACGTCTTATTCTTCCTACATTTAGCGACTTTTGTATTGGGTTGCGTGCCGGGATAGATTGTACGTTATCCATCTATTCCACGTCAACCAGAATAAACAAGAATTATTGTATACCTCCTATCAATATTATTTATTTACTCTTATCTATTTTCCGATATGTTCCCTTTATACTTAAATAATAATTTATATATTAAAAAATGAGTTTAAAAGTAATGACATAATTTCAAAAGTTCACTTATCTTTTTTTTTTTTTAACGGCGTTAGATCATTTCTTTCAACGACCCCTCATCATTTACACGTAACACAAACGTTCGGTCAGAAATCCGAATTATTTTATTGAACAAATGAAAAAAGTATATACTAATTTAATGTGAACAATAAAATCAGAATCATTATCACTTTTCCTTTTATAATACGGAGTAATACAAACATACGAATCCCGATTCAATGGTTATCCCATAATCAATTAATTACATTTAACATAGTACTGTAATGACAATGAACATGGGCATATCACCTTTGAAAATCACTTCCTATACATTGCTACAATTTACCAAAAATGTTAAAACAATCAAGCATAAGTTTATACGGAGTATTTATTTAATTTAATAACAAGATGTTTGCCCATTTTGTGTTCATACAATGTCACACCAACCAGTTACCAATTTTTAAAATTTTATTATATTATATACACTTTATTTACTTTATTATACTTTATAATTAAATAATTAACAATAAATAATACTCCCTAAATAATAATACGAGTAATATAATAATAAATATTAATATTAATATTAACATATTAATAATTTATAAATATTTAGTTACGGAGTATTTTATATATGGAGTATGTAATAAAAAATAAATAACATAAAAAAACTCCCATACTTCCACGTTCATACCCAATATTCAATAATTCAATTCAATAATAAATAATAATAATAAGTAGTAATAATAAATAAATATTATATTTATATATATATAAATATAAATAAATATTAAATAAAACCAAAATCCCATCAATTTCAACTAAACATACATATATAAGCACCACCGTCATCTTTCTTCTTCATCTTCTGATCTTGATTTTATTTTCATTTTTTTCTTTTAGACAATTCATCAAACATGTCATCTGCACTAAATTCCAATCAAATCAAATTCAAGGATACCGTTGACGATGAACAACCGACCACCCGAAGACTCCGCAACCTCTCCCTCCACCTCACTCCACCGTCCGATCACCGTTACAACCTCGAGTTCGAACCTTGCTCCGGCGGCCGTACAAAAATGATCGTCGACGCTGAAAAATTGACAATTTATTTAAGGGGAAAGCATAAAGATATACAAGAAAAGGTGTTTGAGTACTTTAATTCAAGAACTGATCTTCAAACACCGATAGAGATATTAAAAGATGATTATAGAGAACTTTGTATGAAACAATTAGTGGGACTTGTTAGAGAAGCTGGAATTAGACCTTTTAAATATGTTGTTGATGATCCTGTTAAGTACTTTGCAATGGTTGAAGCTGTTGGTAGTGTTGATATGTCTCTTGGGATTAAATTGGGTGTTCAATACAGGTAATTCTTCAATATTTTTTTAATAAATATTAAGTTCATCTATAATTTTTTATTGTATTTGTAATTGTAATTGATTATGTTAATTAAATTTAACATTGGTATAATTTTACGTTTTTTAGCACTTTTTTTGTTTGTAAATTTCTAATTTTTTATTTATTTAATTTTCGGTATTAGTATGTCAGTTTATTTTGTTAGAAATTGGACCATATAAATAGATTATTTTTAGTAGTGGGGTATATAAATTTTAAGTTGTAGCCTTTTGTGGTTGATTTTTTGTATGTATGTTGTTGAGAGTTGTGGATATATGCTATAATTTAACCTATCAAGATGCTGATCTTAATGCTAGTTTTTGTTAGTTTGTTATTCAGTTAGTATCTTAATGTGTTAACAGGAGTAATTCATGATTTATTTTTCCATATATCATGAATTTGATTCTAAATCTTGTAGATTAAAATCATGTTTATGCATTTTACCTTAATTGTGCGCCTCATTTTTCTGGTGCTTATGATTTAAGCATGGATCTTGAAGTTAATTGTATGGTTACGTGTACTGAAGCGAAGAAATTGCAGGCTTTTAAATGATGTTATTAATTATCAGTATAACTTGTAATGGCAGAGATAAGGTATATTATGTATAAACTTACACATTTGAGAGGAAAAATAATGTTGTTATGATTATTATTCCAGGCACACATTGCCACAGTTCCTTTATTAAGGTTTAAATTAACAAAAACTATGTTGCTATTTTTAGCAGATTTGGCTTAAAACTAACACTAAGATAGTATAAATATAGAAACTAATGTGAAAATCCCAGATTTTACTATTTTACATTAATAATATCTCTATGCTTTTGCAGTTTATGGGGAGGCTCAGTGCTAAATTTGGGTACCAAGAAACATAGGGATAAATACTTTGAGGGCATCGACAATTTAGAGTATCTCGGTTGTTTTGCCATGACAGAGCTTCACCATGGTATGTGTTTTCCATTACCTCTTGATAGAAGTGGCAAAACGGGCGGGTTGGGTAGTGGCTAAAGATGGGTTTGAATCAAACTGGGTCGGGTCAGCTCAGCTCACCCTAACAATTTATGTCCCTTTATTATATATAAATAACATTTTATAAATTATGTCTAGAAAACTACATTATTGAATTAGTGACTTAATGTTGTAGTATAATTTTAATTTCTTCTAAATAGTATATAACCATTGGGATACAAGTTATACAATTTGGACTCGTTTAATCGTTTATTGACTCGTTATCAAACAAAGTCAACCCGAGCTGATAACATGGTCTCGTTTGACCCTTTAGGTTCAAATGTTCAGGGTATTCAAACAGTTGCTACTTTCGATCCAATAACGGACGAATTCATAATCAATACACCAAACGATGGAGCCATCAAATGGTGGATTGGAAATGCGGCAGTTCACGGAAAATTTGCGACGGTTTTCGCCAAATTAATGCTGCCACACGACAAAAAGGGCGTTTCCGATATGGGTGTTCATGCGTTCATTGTTCCAATACGAGATCTAAAAACGCACGAAACACTTCCCGGGGTTGAAATAAACGATTGTGGACATAAAGTAGGTCTAAACGGAGTCGATAACGGCGCGTTAAGATTCCGTAATGTAAGAATCCCACGCGATAATCTTCTTAACCGATTTGGTGACGTGGCAAGAGACGGAACATATACGAGTCCTCTTCCAACTATTAATAAACGATTTGCCGCCACTTTAGGTGAACTTGTAGGTGGACGAGTCGGGCTTGCTTATTCGTCAGCCGGTGTACTCAAAATTGCTTCAACTATCGCTATTCGATATTCGTTACTTAGGCAACAATTTGGCCCTCCGAAAAAGCCCGAAATTAGCATACTTGATTACCAATCGCAACAACATAAGTTGATGCCGATGTTGGCGTCGACTTATGCGTTTCATTTTTCAACTGTTCATCTGGTTGAAAAGTATGCTGAAATGAAGAGAACCCATGATGAACAATTAGTGGCCGATGTTCATGCACTTTCGGCCGGGCTTAAATCGTATGTGACTTCGTATACGGCTAAGGCATTAAGCATTTGTAGGGAAGCTTGTGGTGGCCATGGCTATGCAGCTGTTAATCGATTTGGAAGCTTGAGGAATGATCATGATATTTTTCAGACGTTTGAAGGAGACAACACTGTGCTTTTACAACAGGTAAAATTTCATTAGAGGTGGCAAATGGGCGGGTCTGGTCAATGTGGGTAATCTCTTTGTACTTTCGGAACAAGTGGGTTGAAACCTGAATTACCAGTATATTAAACATCAGTCTAATGAATGATTTGTTAAAATGGGTCAGTTCAGAATAAGCAGTTTGTTATTATGAATTGAAAGTTGAAATGTTACAGATTCAAATTATTTCAGTGATTCTTTAAATAGAGATTTATTTATTATATCAGGTTTTAAGTAATAAAAGTACATTGTAGCATCTGTCGGCCGGTGTAAATCTGTATTCGACCTGTTTTCAGTGAAACCTACCCTTAATCGACCCATTCATATTAAATGGGTCGAAATTGCTATGTACCGTTATCTCTATGCTTCTTAAATACATGTTGTGGCTTGGTTTAGTACGTAGTAAATTACAGTAATAAGTATCGTCTTTTTGTTTGTATATTTAAGGTGGCGGGTGATCTATTGAAGCAGTACCAGGAGAAATTTCGTGGTGGAACGTTTTCGGTTACATGGAACTATTTGAGAGAGTCGATGAATACTTATCTTTCGCAGCCAAACCCTGTTACCGCTAGGTGGGAAGGTGAAGATCATTTACGAGATCCTAAATTCCAATTAGACGCTTTCAGGGTAATCTTTTATATCTTCTGCCATGTATAAAAGTCCATGTTTGACTATGAGTTTTAAATGAGTTAGTTTTGTAAAAAAATTCTGTCAAAAGTTATTCTTGGTAGACATTAGTATTTGACAAATAGTTAAACATTTTACATATACTATCTCATAAGTTAACATTTGGATTCTTCTAGATTATAAATTTAAGTACATCGATGGCGTTAATATGTGCAGTATCGAACATCGCGGTTGCTACAAAGTGCTGCTGTGCGACTACAGAAACATACCAAGACTCTTGGAAGCTTTGGTGCATGGAATAGATGTTTAAATCATCTTTTGACGCTTGCAGAATCTCACATTGAAACAGTCATTCTTGAAAAGTTCATTGAAGCCGTTAAGAGGTATTTTAATAAATAGTTGTATGTACAGGTAGCTAAATGCACAAGTTAGATGGGTTGGGTAATGGGTTGCAATGGGTTCCATTCAAAACAGAACTTTTCAAGTTGAGTGGTGATTTGTACACCACCTCTGTTTTGCCATACACCAATATTTTTGACCATTTTACCATTGACGGAATTAGTTTACTTGATGAAAATAGTTTATTCGAGAAAGGGTAAAATGGTCCAAAAAATTGGTTTGGTAGTGTATAGCAAAAAGGAGGTGGTGTATCAACTCCATTTCAAGTTAGGTTGACCCAGAACTCTTCTACAATATTTTTTTCCTTTACTTTTTTTTACTTTTATTTTTTATTTTATAAAAACTTGGTGGGTCATATAATCAAATATATGATTGTATAATATATAATAGCTAGGTTGTATTTTCAGTAACCTAATGTTTTGAATAAAATGAATTAGGAGATTGTATGCTTTGAAAATACACAATGACTGAACTCTGTCTGTTTCAGTTTGAGATATTTGTGGTCAAACGTAGCTTAAATTGATCCTTTTGCAAGTTAATGGGTCGAAATTGCCATCTTGATTTCAGCTGTCCAGATGAAAGTTCTCGAGCTGCTTTGAAGCTTGTTTGTGATTTATATGCCTTGAATCGGATATGGAACGATATAGGAACTTATCGTAATGTGGATTATGTTGCCCCAAACAAAGCCAAGGTAATAATAATTACACCAGTATCATAATTTACCATTTTCATGCAGGATTTATTGGCGACTTGACTGACTCTTAGAGCCTAAATTAAATTTCAGGCAGGATTTAAAACCCATGGAAATTTGATTTTACCATTTTCATGGCGTCTCAATTTTATTTTTTATTTTATTTTATTTTTTAAAAAACTTTTTCCTACTTATTGGCCGGAGGTCCACTCAGAAGCAATCTCTCCATCCGTCGAATAGAGAGAGGGATGATTTTCTCTACTTTTGAGAGTGTTTTTACTCTAGGTGGAGAAATGACTTGACTTTATTCTCGGATAGGGGAAGGATTGTCTACATCTCACCTCCCCATACACCACTTATGTGGTATTGGGTTTTGTTGTTGTTGTTGTATCATAATTTACTTGCGGGTGTTTGGATGTTCTTTTTGAAACTGATTTGTCTCGTAACAAAGTTTTTAACTTTCGGATAAACAGATTGGGTTACTGATTCGTTGATAATTTTTATCTTCTACAACCTGTATTGTTTCATCCAATATATCTAATCTATTATTTACTTATCTCATGTTTCCTTTATAAAACACACATCCAACATCCTCTTTAAGTTTGCAAATGTATTTTTTTTTTCTTTCTACATGTAGGCAATACACAAGCTGGCAGATTATTTAAGTTTTCAGGTGAAGAATATTGCTAAAGAACTTGTTGATGCGTTTGATTTACCCGATCATGTGACAAGGGCACCGATCGGAAAACAGTCACCAGGTGAAGCTTATACAGAATACACTCAATATGCTGGTTTCTAGCTTCCAATATACAAAGAAAGCGGATCATACGTGATAAACAGAAAAGAAAAAAAGGTAAGACTATGATCAAGTCTGAAAATAAGAAGACAAAATGTTTTTAAATTTGTTGATGTTTTTCTCCCGTAAGTCATTGACTATGTTTAAATTTCAACTATTTCATTAATGGCGAATTGCTGCTACATTTGTCTGTATCAACTATTTTGGCTGCCAAATGCACTACAAAATGGATTTAGAAATGGAGTCATCAACCTTTTGAATGATCATAATTGACATCTAAGTAAATTATCAAATTGCGAGTTGAACCGAAGTACCCAACACAATACTAAAACAAATGGTTCTATAAGAAAAAGTACTGAACAGTTGCGTTTTGCCATACAGTTAGGCATTTATAATTATTTCTTGGTCTGGACAAAAATAGGGTCTAAAAAAGCTTTTTAATAAGTAGTTGTTTTAAAGCTGATTAGATTTGATGTCTACTTATGTCCCTTGAAGTTTGAATCACAGACCTAGCCAAACCAGGCTCTGGCTGGGCCTGTGTGGACCAAGGATCCATTACGAAGTGTTCAGTTTTGGGTCGAGCCATGATTAATAATGATGTACATAGCATCCCTACACACTAGTTCTCATTTAGCCTTGCCGGAAACCGAGTCCACACTCATCATGCCCTCCACCTCCGATCATATCTTCGTGGACCACACTTAGGGTGCTTGAATATTCAGCATTCAGTGCGTTTGTTTCTGACATCTGAATGACATATGGTGCTAAATGGTTCAGTGCTGAACCATTCAGAGTTGAAACACTCTCTTAACCATTAAGCACTTAAATGGTTAATATCATCATTTCAAATGATTATCAAATGATGATATAATTGGTAAAATTACTTTAAAAGGGCTCTTAAAATCCTTCATATGTATAAATACATATAAAGTTTCCCCTGATATATATATATATATATATATATATATATATATATATATATATATATATATATATATATATATATATATATATATATATATATATATATATATATAGTGGTAGGATCAAGAGGGAAGTAACCATTCGGGGGGAAGCGGGGGGAAGCAAATTTTTTTTTTTTTTTCGTTTTTTGAAAAAACTTTGTTCACGAATATTATAGATGAGATGAAAATATGAACATTTAGTAGAGACACTTTGTGATAAATGTTTTTATTTTGGCGGGAAAACGCTCGAAGAAGTAATATATAACAATTATCGTGTTTTTCGAGCGTATTTTGAGGTTTTAGCTATTGGGGTTTAGATATTAGGGTTTAGATATTAGGGTTTATAGGGTTTAGATATTAGGGTTTAGAAATTTAGGGTTTAGGGTTTAGATTTAGGGTTTAGATTTAGGATTTAGACACGAACGGTTTAAAGTTTAGGGTTTAGGGTTTAGGGTTTGGTGTTTTGGGTTTATTCCCTAAACCCTAAACCCTAAACTCTAAATCGGGTTAAATTTTACTTCACAAAACATGAAGAAAAAAAAACATTCATATTTGTCACGAACAATATTATCTTGAATGTTATTTTTGTCGATCGTTTTCCCGCCTAAATAATAACATTCATCACGAAGTGTCTCTTCTAAATGTTCATATTTTCGTGTGATCTTGATGCCGGAAAAAATTTTTTAAAAAAAACGAAAAAAAATAAAAATTTTGCTTCCCTCAGCTTTACTTATCCACATATATATATATATATATATATATATATATATATATATATATATATATATATATATATATATATATATATATATATATATATAAGAATTATATGTTCATCACTGTAATAAAAAAACTAAAAATACAACACACAGACTTCATTTTCATGTTTCATGTTGTAATAAAAACAACCCATAATAAATACTACAAATCACTAAAAATTTCATATGCTAAAAGCTCTAGATGGTCGCCTATAACTTGAGTACGCATTTCCCGCAATCTCGCTTTGCTGTTTTATATCCTCATACATCTTCAATGAATCTTCAGAGAACTTGGTCAAACGGTCAAGAACCTTGGTCAAACTCGAGCGAACCATGCTTAAATTCGACCCTGAAACTTGATGATTCTTCATCTCCTCTCCATTTTCAATCAAACCAACATCGTTGTTCTCATAATTTTCTACAGAAAGTCGTCGAATATGACATAAAAGGTCTTTAATTGCATCACTAAGTTTTTGAGTAGGCAGACTTCGAATCCCAGTTGACCAATCACGACATATGACGAAAATTGGTGGGCCCACTGCCCGTTGAGGACAGAAGACTCTTCTGTTCTTGACACGTTCCTTTGGTTGACTAATGCAGTTTTGAAGCCAACTATTGATTGATTCAATGTATGAATTATAGCATTTGACTAAGTTTGAAAAACTCGACCCGAAGCATTCAGTTTCGTGTTGCAGGTCAGTCATGGTCTGGTGGTTTTTGGTGTCGTTGGGAGTTCGAGTTTTCGAAATGTTTGAATGGTAAGCTGATGATATTCTTAAGTATTGATCATGGTGGCATTTCATCATTGACTTCCACATTTTAATTAATCTGCATCATATACACAAAAAAAAAAAATATATATATAAATCGAACTGTTATTTTGGTACCTATAAAACAAACCAGATTGAGTTGAACAAAAAGTTTTATATCATCTGCAGAAACACACTGTTATTACAATATCAAATAGTCTTTTAGCAGCTATCGACCCGTTTGACTAATGTGACCCATTGATAAAATAAGACCCTTATTGACCTATTCATAAGTAAATTGGTCCAGATTTTCATCTGTAACATTCATTTTACTGTAAATTATGACAAACTTTCAAGTAATTTTAGTTCTTTATTTAAAACCTTAAGCAATTTTTGAACTTGAATTTTGATGTTTACCCTTGAATGAATTCCACGAGTTGAGGTTGTAACTCTTCGTCCCTCATTTTCTCAATCCGTTTGGATATAGAATCAACCGTATGCAATGAAACATTCAAACGTGCATGCAGATCTTTAGTCACAGCTCGAGTTTTATCAATCAAATCAGGTTTGAGATCCTTTGCACATTGGTGTCTAAGTTCTTCACACTTTCTATCATACTCCTTCCTTATACATTCGCTTGCCTGCACAATTAAAAAAATAATAATAATTAAATAATGTTTATAAAGTTATATAAAAATGACATTTAACCCTAAATGTGAAACCAAAAAGGAAGGGTACCTTCACTTCATCATAAAGCTTTCTTTCCCAAGCATATAACCTTTCAAGAGTTAAAGAATGGCTTCCTGAAATCATGCAAAACTCTTCTATGAAATTGTTTTCATTTTCATTCGTTCTTGGTTCGCTCAGAGGATTCGATAATGATGAATTTAAAGACGTTGATCGGTTCCATGTAATTACCTTTGCCATCGGTTGAACTTCTACATAAGAAAAAAATAACTATTTTTCAGAAATACAGTAAATCATCCCAAGATAGACTAGTGGTTGGTTCATGGTATCAGGTTCGAGCCTCACTAATAGCATATTCTGAGTTGACCAAGAGAAATGGGTCGGAAATAGTCAAGGGATAACCCAGTTTGACCACGTAGATCTAAGTAAAAATACTCGCGTCCCAGGTAGCATTTACGAATTCATTTCACTACTAACTTCATGCCAACATCAAGGGATAATAACTAAAAACCACAATTTGAAACCTCTTATAGCAAAATCTCAAAACTTACCATGCACGACGAGTGTATTTTCTTTTCGGAAACAAGTTAGGAGTGACATAGATGATCCTGTTGAGCTACCTAAATCAAACCATTAACACTAATCAAACAAATAATACATCAAATTACCAATACAAAATAATATATGAAACACGATATACCTTTAGCTTCCGAATAGCTAACTTGAATCTTACTCGCCTCAAGCATCCTCAAGACTTCATTCCCAGATTTTGAAGCTTCAATGAAATGACCCTCAATATCTTTAATACTAGAAAGAAAATCTTTAGCTCTATTAGTGATCAACTCTGTTTCTTCATCTAATAAATTAGCATCTTTCAAATCACATTGCTGAAGCTGACCGTTTTTGCAGATTAAATCAGACGTGTTCAAGTTGTTATCAGTCACATTATCCTCACAACGCCTATTTTGATCCTTTTTTATCGTTTCAGGAGGTGTAACAAAACCTCCTAAATCGGCATCTACATTAGTGTCGTTACAATTTACTCGAAACCTATCAAGACCCATTAATCTAAAGCTTCCATCGGTGGGATTAAAGTAGTCCCAAGACAACCGTGGAGGCGGTGGTGGCAAAGGTTCAAGATCATCTACATAAACCTTGTTGTTACTACTACTAATCATGGATGGATTAGGATTAAGATTGAGATTAACAGTTTCTGCACCAGCCTCACTTGATTTAGTATGATTCGGTGTCGAATTATTAGGTGAATGTGGCGGTGAACTGCTAGATAGGCAGCCATTTCCACAAGAAGCAGCATTGATGTCAAGTTGTAGTGGAGATGTTTCCAAGGATACTCGAGTTTCTGCAAATTTACGGAGGGCGATTCCTATATTTTGAAGTGATTGAAAATAAACTACATGAGCTGCTGCTAAATTGTACCTTGAATCAATTGCTTGTTTCATGAACTTTTTTCTTTCTTTGCATAAACGCAAAGGTTCACACGTCTCTACTTTTGAATTCGATACACCCATTTAGCAAATAACAGAACCCCAAATGGGATATCCACAAAAATATGAACTTTTTTCAAGAAAAATGTTGGGTTTTTCAAGAAAATGCAAAATCTGAAGAACCCAAATGAAAAAAGTTATCAAGATAACATTTTGAGAGGCAAAATGAGTTGGGTTTTTAAAGAAAATGCAATTTGTGAAGAATCCAAATGAAAAAATTATCAAGATAACACTTTAAGAGGCAAAATGAGTTGGGTTTTGGTATGAAAAACAGGTGTATTTGCTGTCACAAAGTAGTTGAAATGCAGAAGGCTAAAAGGAAACTTAAGATTGTGAAATGCATGAATTGAATATCTGGGAATCTGATTTACTTTATGAAAAGATAAGAAATGAGACTTTTATGAATGTGGGTCATGGTGGTTTTATGTAAAAAGTTGAAGGAATCTAATAGTATGACTCAATAACAACCCAAATGTTGTTAATCTGATTCTCTTCCTACAAAGGGTCTAGTAGTGTGCCACCTTTGTTAAAAATAAAGAATGCTACTTTCAGTACAAAAGTGTATTATAATAATTAAAGATTAAAGATAAGGATTAAAAGTGAAGACTTTATGACATGTAAAAATAAGTATAAAAACTCCAAGTTAGGTGCTTTTAACAGCTCCAATTATTTTCCGATACTCATGTACTCCGTATCATCTTACTTAATGTCGCCTATTACCAATAAATTACTACCGTACATAATAAGGTCTGAATAATACAAAGCCGTTAAAATTTTAAAATGGAGAGGAATTTACATATACACATACATACATAAATAGTCATGTATTTTAAATCTGCAGAAATAATATTTAATGAAAGTTTTAAATTGTCCAAACTTATAACCAGAATGTGATCGAAGAGTATATGAACAGTGACATCTATTCAATATTTGCACACACATGTACACAGTGTTGGTATGCACAAGAAATATACATATACATATACATTATACATATAAATGAATATAATTTGTAATTAGTACGTAGTATAATTTTATAAGGGTGTATTCATCAACTATTTTTTTCTTTGATGGAAATTGGTACGTGTACTGAAAAATTGGCAAAAAGTTCAATCATAGAAAATTATTATATTCAAACAATGTTTTGTTATATGGTGATGACACTTGTATTCTCATTTCCGTTAGCTCGTTGTTTCGTTAGTTGATCTTTAGCCTCTCTCATGGCTTTGCTTACCTCCTCGTATTCTGGTGATTCTTTCGCTAAGACCTCGTAATCGTCTATGGAAGCTTGCCATTTTCCCAACTATTTTGTACACATAAAAGAGAAATATCAGTAATTATTAGCCTATATAAGCTAAAACAAAGAAATCAAGTGAAGAGTAGCCTTCTGCCAACATCATGCTGATGTCAGCATATCGTTAGCTATTTCGTCCTCTTTCTATTTATTTATTTTTATTTTTAATTATCACCCGACCACCATGCACGGGCTTCCTAAGTCGTTTAGACTATATATAGGAAAATACACCCTTTTCAAACTTCTAAGAGTAAATACAGTTTTTAAATTTTTTCGAACAAAATACACCATATGCTATACCTGCACAATTTTACGTTTGCACTCGTTATGATATGTGTTTCTGAAATGTTACCGAGTAAGTGAGGTAACATACATGTGAATCACGTCCGAAAAAGAAAAAGAAAAACGTGTTCGGATACGTTCGTTCGTACGTAGTGAAGAGGTCGTAATAATTTTATCGGCCATCGAAAATTAGTGGTGTCCGAACATATCCGAACAAAGACTTGTGCGGGTATGTTCGGACGCAGTGAATGTTGTTGTAACTAATTTTATTGGTCACCGAAATCAATGGTGTCCATACATATCTGAGTTCGAGCATGTTTGTGTTCGGACATGTTCAGACGTGGTTTACAGCTACGACCGGTGGCGGTACTTAGTTATACCCGGAGGAGGGGTGCCCGCCCCGTCCGGATTTAAAAAAATAAAAAATAAATTACACTAATTTTTTTATACTAAAAAATAAGGTTTTTTTTTAGTGTTTACCCCCTGCCACTGGTTTCACCCCATCTGTGGTTGGCTCCAAGTTCCGCCACTGGCTACGACAGGCCAGTTATTCGGTAACGTTTCAGAAAAAGCAGGTCATTCCAAACAAAAAAATTGTGCGGATATGTTCTAACAAATGGTGTATTTTGTCAAATTTCGTTAAGAAAAGTGTATTTTCTTATATAACTTTGAAAAAAATGTGTATTTTCGTCGATTTTCCCCCTATATATATCAGCACAGTGCTATGTATTTACAACAATGGGTTCAGTATAAGGGTGCAGTGGTTCACCTTAGCATTGCATTCAGCTCTTCGTAGTCTTGCTTTGCTATAAGTGGGACGCGTATTCAAGGCCACAGTGCAATCCTCAATGGCTTTTTCAAACTGACCAAGTTTGGTTCGACATGCAGCACGGTTGCAGAGCAATACAGAGTTGTATGGGTCTTGGTCAAGTCCTTCGCCGTATGCAATGAAAGCCTCGGAGTATTTAAAAGCCTTAAATAACTCATTTCCCTTAGACCTGGCTCCCATTACTGACCTTGTTCGATTTACTATCATGTTCACATCTTTATTGTTCGGGTCCATTTTTACTGCCATTTGAGCCGCCTCAAACGCATCTTCAATCCTGGAGTTTGTTATATATGTAACTTCACACAATTAGCATACATATAGCATATGATATATATCATATATGATTACATATGATTATGTTACATTTAAAATGAAATGTTTATAATTAGACATATCATGTTTTCAATTAATTTGGTAAAAGTTAGAATTGATGGTAACTTTGTACATGAGTATGTTGTATACCATGACCAAATCAATAAGAGTATAACCTAAATTTGAAGATTTCAACTTCTTTCAAATTGGTTACATTTCTAACTTATGGTTGGTGAGTCTTTTATATCTTATTGGTAAAAAAAAGTAACTTTAGTAGTTGATATCAAGTAAAATATTCAAATCATTTGAATTAGTTGATATCTACCATTTTCGAGTTCTGATTGGCCTGTAATTAAAAAAAAATATCAAGATGGCAAATCCGTTTTAAAAGCTTCTAGATGATGTAATGTTATGAAGAAACTTGGTTCTGAATATTATCTAACTTTGACAAAGCAAACAGAAAGTAACAACAAACATATTTTAAACAGAACAGTAGTATACTGTCATGTTTGTTACAGATTTGAATTGGTTAATATTGAAGTGGTCTTTAATACTAGATTTTCAACAAATGCAACCAGTCATGGGTTTTAAACTTTTTAATTTTATTTAATTTATATTTACGTTTTCTGTTATCCTGATGAACGTTTAAAATGTACCTGCCAGCTGCCAGATCAATGTGAGCGCGTATAACCATCATATAAGCATGGGTGATCGGTCCATAAAACTTAATACAGTCATCTACATCAAACTTTGGTGCACTGCTCAACACTTGGTCTGCTTCATGATGCCTATTTAACTTCAATAACCCCTCTGCTTTCATGGTATATATCTTTATATAAATAAAAATAAAAAGAAATAACATTAGTTTAAAAGTCTCATCATGCCAAAACTAAAAAACAATCTATTATGATGACTTTTCTATCTATACAATTACGAGAGTGATCTGTAAACCACTAAAATTTATCCATACACCAATAAAACTGCTTTAGAGGTTGTACAGTAACACATTCTAGTGCATATTTAATGTTGTACGGATAATTTTAGTGGTGTACGGAGCATCGCTCATATAATTACCTGTAGTGCAGAATCTGCACCAGCAGATATAGCTATACTGGTCTCCTTAATCAATGTGTTCCAATCTCGTCGTTTCTTTGCCTCGTTGCAGCGACTAAAATGCCCCTGAAGTTTTCGAGCTTTTGTTATTAGATCGGGCTCGGCTTCTGACCCAGCCTGTTTATAATGACGCATTGTTTTGTCCGCATCTCCTAATCTGTTATCACATTCAAATTTTATGCACATGAATTGCAACACGCCGATTGATTCTAGACAACCTTTACGACATAATCACAAATGCAGAAGTATATAAAATCTTGAAACTTATAAATTCTTGTTTCCTGAAGCTAGCCTAAACTTTCTTATTTTTTTCAAAAGGGTATTTATTATTTTTGTTTGTATGTAATTTCAAAAAAAAATTATGCATCTACCTATAATGCTTAAATATGAAAAACTGCAAATTTGTTTTAGTGGCATGTATTATAAAAATCAGGAGGATAAAAATAGTATGAATTATGATCAATGATATATAACCTGAGATATAATGTGGCTAAACGATTATGAGCCCGTTGGTAAAAGGGTTCGATTCTGATTGCTTCTCTAGCTTCGAAAACAGCTTCTAAAAGCCTCCCTAAGCTTGTTAACGCTGCACTTTTATTACTTCTATACGATGCTTTTTCAGGATCAATTGAAATCGCAGCATCATAAAGTGATAACGCTTCAGCAAATCGTCCGTTTTTATAATCTTCATTACCCATGATCTTCAACTTCTCAGGGTCCATTCTTGTAGAAAGAGCTCTACAATAAGAAGTTGGTTTTATTGCTTTATGTGATTCTTTGTTTGTATTCCTAGTTATATTCCCAATCCCCTTTGGTAAAGATCGCTCCTTCAGCTCGGTTTTTGGTTGATAATTGACATTGCTAGATTTCGGTTTCCCTAAATTACCCAAATTTCCTAAAACCTTCATGTTGGCAGCATAATTTGAACGTTGTTGTTCGTCAATCATGGTTTCAAGCTCTCCTGATATCCCAAGTGACCCTTGAGGAAGCTTTTTGCTTTTACCATTTGTTTGAAAATGTTGTTGACCCATTTGACCATTCGACCCGTTTGATCTAACTTTTACATCATGTGTAATTTTCTTAACTTCTTGTTGTTGAGGAGGAACATACAACGGTGGGGTGGTCCGATCTGATCTCTTTTGCGCTTGTTCTGCATTTAATGAAGAATCAAATGATGAACCACTTGACCCTTTTCGTCTTCTTGAATCGGGTTTTTTGCTGCTTGGAATTTTAGGCAAGTCAAGCACAACGTCCGTTTGTTCTGTGCTTGACGAATAATCGGACAATGCACCACTTGACCCGTTTCGTCTTCTTGAATTAGATCTTTGGGTGCTTGGAGTTTTAAGTAAGTCAGGAACACTGTCTACAATCTCTAGTGATCCTGTTGAGGCTGATCGTCTCGATCTTCGTCCAAAAACAGCACCAAATACACCACACGCGTACTTATTCGTCTCGTTATTAGACATGTTTAATGTTTGTCTATTAAACCTTTGATGACAAGTTCAATAGTTGAAATGTTGAATGAGATAGATATGTAAAGATTTGGTAAAAGAATGTAGGTTGGTTTTATATTGAAGTTTTGCATGAAAAAGTCTTGGGTAGGAATTCTTACAAATTAATTAATTGTCAAATTTAAGAAGAAATTTGTTAATCAAATATAATTTGATGCCTTGTGTAACAATAATGTTAATTAATCCTTCAAAATACATGCATAAAAAAGCAGTAGAAAATAACCAAACACCAAATTACCATCCAATTTGAATTTAGACATTAATTGATTTTGGTTTACACTGTAAAGTACTCAAAATTTATTGTAAATTACTGTATTTTTATTTTGGTTATTGTTATTACGAGTAGTACAATATTATTATTACGAGTATTTGATTTGATATTGATATATGATTTGATTTGACTTTTAAGGAATTACATTACATTATTTAATCTAAGTTATTTAATAAAGGTTGAATGAATATATGTTGTGTAGATTGTGGGAGGGGAGCAAGAAAGCAGTTCACGGAATAAAGCTGTTTGATAGTATTTTGTATTCTCTTATGTTTTATTAAAATAGAAATAAATAATACAAAATCATATAATTAAAGAGACTTTTAATGAAGAAGAGGGGTTCACGTTGATATATGCAGTTGAACTATATATCCAACACCCCAGCCACGTCTGTTGGCTGCCATCCAACCTGTAACTAATCGACGATCGTATCTTATTTTCCTTTCTCTCAATTTAAATTCAAAATCTTATTCTAATTCTTATATAAATATAATGCGATCCGTTGGTCAATATGATCAACGATAGGGATGATGATTGGTCATTTAAATCCAAAGTTTAGTAAATTTTGTGAAGGAGTGAATCGTACAATACCTCTCCTTTTTATATACCACGTATATAATAATTATAATTATAATTATAATTTTGATTATGATTATTATTGATGCTTATCCTTGTTAAATTACTATTACTAATTTCCTTATAATACTATTAGCCACTCAAAAATAGGTCGTCGCGTTTATTAAATTCGCCAAAACGACATCATTCCCTTAATTCCTAGTTAGCGACTCAAAAATACATCGTTGCTTTTATTAAATTCGCCAAAACGACATCATTCCCTTAATTACTAGTTACTAATAATAGCAAAATGGGTGTCTGTCATTTAGTTTTTAAAATATCGTTTAATACTTGGTAAAACAATGTGGGCAGCAGCTTGTGCAAAAAAAATGGCCTTGTCTCAAAGGCCTAATCACTAGTTAAATAATAATAATGTGAGCTCGTTAAAGCAAAATCAACATCAATGTCTAACTATGCAGTATCTACTATCTAACTTCTGGTTTCTAATAATGAAGCATCACTGTCAACTTGTTATATATAACTACCAGTAGGAAAAGCTTTTGATCAAAAGCGACACCGAATTATAGCAAACCGCTAGTAATAATTGAAATAACCACAAAATAGGACACCGAGATTTAACGTGGAAAACCCCAAAAGGGTAAAAAACCACGGGCAAGGAAAGAAACGTTTCACTAATAAGAATAATAGGAATTACACTTATCTCTAATTACAAGGATAAACATTAATCTTTATATCTCTTGTAATTAGGAGATTACTCACAAACTCTCTATTTAATCTATTAGAACAAGAATGGAGAATGAATTATGGGATGAGAAATGAGCATGGTTAAGGCTCATATTTATACTACTAGAAATGTGGTAGGTGAATGTGTAAGGAAGTTTACCTAGTCAAATTTGTCTACACAAATTGTAGGCACCAACTTATTACCACAATATACATGTGGTGTTTGACCAAATGTATCAACCACCCACCTTTCACCATTAATATTTCAACAATCTCCCACTTGAAGATTTGATTGAAGCCCAATAAATCTTCACACGATAATCCTTCCTTGCCAATGATGTTGCTTACTTCTCTGCTAGGCCGCATGAGGAACGGCACCAAATAAACTTGTCACGATTGATTGACTTTGTTAGAAAATCAGCCACATTTTTATCAGTATGAATTTTCTGCATATCCACGGCTCCTTCTTCCACTTTCTCACGAACGAAGTGATACTGAACTCGTATATGCTTTGTCTTTGAATGAAATGCCGGATTCTTTGCAAGATGCAAGGCACTCTGGTTGTCACAAAATAGAGTGATATTCTTTTGTTTGTGTCCGAGTTCCTCCAACAACATCTTCAACCATACTGCCTCTTTAGTAGCTTGAGTAGCTGCTACATATTCTGCCTCTGTTGTTGACGTCGCCACAACTGACTGCAGTTTTGAAACCCAGCTTACTATTCCACCACAAAGTGTGAAAACATATGCAGTGGTAGATTTACTTTTATCGACATCACCGGCATAATCTGAATCAACATATCCTTTGACAATAAATTCCGGTTCTCCATAACATAATGCAACATCTAAGGTTCCCTTGATGTATTTAAGGATCCTCTTTACATCATTCCAATGCTCTTTACCAGGATTCGCCATGTACCGACTAACTACTCCCACTGCATGTGTAATGTCTGGTCTTGTACATATCATTGCGAACATTAAACTTCCCACTGCTGATGCATACGGTACGTGAGACATCTCCTTCCTCTCGTATTCACTGCTAGGACGCATAACGGAGGATAACTTGAGATTAGTAGGAAGTGGGGTTGAGATTGGCTTACTATCTTGCATATTGAAGCGCTGCAAGACTTTCTTCAAATAATTCTTTTGAGAAAGCCAAATCTTCCTAATATCTCTGTCTCGGTGAATTCGCATCCCTAGAATCTTGTTTGCGGCACCCAAGTCTTTCATTTCAAACTCCCTAGCCAATTGAGCCTTCAGCTTATTAATACGATCTTTGTTGGGGCCTGCAAGCAACATGTCGTCTACATATAACAGTAAAATAACAAAATCATTGTCCCCAAACCTCTTGAAATATGCACAAGGGTCTGCATAAAGTCTGTTATATTCAAGGATCATTATGAAAGAATCAAATCTCTTGTACCAACATCTCGGCGCCTGTTTGAGACCATACAGAGATTTCTTTAACCTGCAAACCAAGTTCTTTTTTTCTTGTAGTTCAAAACCTTCTGGTTGAAGCATATAAATTTCTTCTTCAAGATTTCCATGAAGAAATGCAGTTTTCACATCTAGCTACTCTAGATGCAAATTAAATGTAGCACACATCGCTAGAACTACTCGAATTGTTGTAAGTCGAACCACAGGAGAAAATATTTTATTAAAGTCTGTACCTTCTTTCTGAGCATATCCTTTAACCACCAGTCTTGCACGATACCGCTCCACTTGATCATAGCCATTTCGCTTGATCTTATACACCAATTTATTTCCAATAGGTTTTCTACCTTTCGGCAATGGCACAAGTTCCCATGTTTTATTTTTATGAAGAGCTTCAATTTCTTCCTGCATAGCTGTCATCCACTGAGATGCATATGAATGATTCAGTGCCTCGCGAAGAGTTCTTGGCTCTCCTTCCTCTGTTAGAAGACAATATGCAACATTGCTTCCCATAATATAATCCGAGTGCCACCCTGGACGTTTCCTTTCCCGATTAGAAATACGAGTCGCTGGAGCTTCATCAACGACTACTTGACTTTCATCGTGCTCTGGTGCTGCTTCAGAAGAATCTTTATGAAATTCATTACCCACCTGTATCGGTATAGTTTCTTTTGAAGTGCTAACATCTTCAAGATCTTTGTCTTCTGTAAAGACAACATCTCTGCTGATGACTACTTTGTGGGCAGTGGGGTCCCACAAGCGATACCCCTTAACTCCATCAGCATAACCCAAGAACAAACACTTTCTGGACTTCAGATCCAACTTTGTCGTTTCTTGAGAATTGTACATTGCGTACACAGGACTTCCAAATACATGAAGGTCAGAATAATCAACTGGTTTTTCAGTCCACATTTTCATCGGCGATTTCAACTCAATTGCAGTTGATGGTGACTGATTTATCACGTAACAGGCAGTACTTACTGCTTCTGCCCAGAATGATTTTCCCAAGCTTGCAGTTGCCAACATCGCCCTTGTTCTATCTAACAAGGTTCTGTTCATCCGCTCTGCCACTCCATTTTGTTGAGGAGTGTATGCTGTCGTGAACTGCCTTTTGATACCTTCTTGTTTGCAGAACTTATCAAATTTATCACCAGTATATTCTCCTCCATTATCAGTCCTTAAGCACTTGATCTTTTTACCAGATTCAAGTTCAACCCGTGCTTTGTAAACTTTGAAAACTTCAAACACATCCGCCTTTTTCTTGATTGGGTACACCCAACATCTCCTAGTGTAATCTTCAATAAATGATACAAAATACTTTGCTCCTCCTAGGGATTGAACTGGTGCTTGCCACACATCAGAGTGAACCAATTCTAGAATCAATTTACTTCTAGAATTTGATGTGTTAAACTTCAGGCGATGCTGCTTGCTGATTACACAATGTTCACAGAAAGGTAGCGATACCTTTGTAAGACCAGGAATAAGATTTCTTTCAACAAGAATCTTCATACCTTGCTCAGACATGTGTCCAAGCTTTTGATGCCATGTCATAGCAACTTTATCACTTGAACTATTCGAAGCAACAGATGCTTTCGATTCCTGTACCGTCTCACCTTTCAGAATGTATAAATTAGCACCCACCTTTTCTCCTTTCATAAATACAACCGCGCCTTTCTTGATTATCATGATCTTCTCATGTATCACCATCTTACAACCAAGATCATCCAATTGTCCTAAAGACAATAAGTTCTTCTTCAAACCCTCCACGTGTCGTACACCTTGAATAGTACGAACTGTACCATCGTGCATCTTCAGAATGATATCTCCAATTCCAATGATCTTTAGTTCATGATCATTGCAACTGTATACAGATCCTCTTGAGATACGTTCATATTATTTGAACCATTCTCTTCTAGGGGTCATGTGAAAAGTAGCTCCCGAGTCAAATAACCAGACATCAACAAATGTCTTTCTGCCTTCATTTGCTACCACTGCTTCACTAACCAAAGCAGTCCCATCATCTGAAGTGCTTGCAATATTTTCTTGAGGATTTGAGTTATTTAAACTCCGACAATCCTTCTTCAGGTGACCTTTCTTGCCACAATTGTAGCATGTATAGGTCTTCTTCTTTTTAGACTTCGGTTTACCATGATTGTGACTCCCACTTGGGCCACGTTCCGTTGATCTCCCTCCTGACACCACCAAGGCCTCCACTTGTCGTGAACCGGCCTGTTTGTCCTCCTTGTTATTGCGCCGATTTTCTTCTTCTAGAATAGCAGCCGCAACTTCATCATAGACTAAATACTCCGAGAGAACATTATTGGTTAAGTTAATAATGAGTTGATCATACGAATCAGATAGACTCTGAAGTAAAAGTTCAGCACGTTCTTTTGGCTCTATATTGCAACTTAATGAAGCGAGTTGAGAAAATAGAGTATTCAAAGAATTAATGTGCTCATTAACTGAAGTAGATTCATTCATGCGTAGCGCATAAAGTTTCCTCTTAAGGAATATCTTGTTGTGGAGTGATTTGGTCTCGTACAATTTTACGAGGTGATCCCAAATCTCTTTCGCCTTCTTCTTTTCTTCAATGCTAGACAAAACGCCATCTGCTAGTGCCAGATGAAGATTTGCGATAGCCTGGCAGTCCATCTCTTCCCATTTTTCATCAGTGACTTCGGCGGAACGTCCACTGATGGCCGCCAAACACTTATCCTTTCTCAGGATAGCTTTCATCTTTAGTTTCCATAACGAGAAGTTACTCCCGTTGAACTTTTCAATTTCGAATTTCGTAGACATTGCTATAATCACAATCTTCTTTTCGACAATACTATTTTTCTGAGAAATAGTACCCGGGAACTTTTATCGAGTGAAATTAATCTTACTTATTTTCTGATGTGGACGATCCACTCCCGTGACAACCACAGAGCATACGATAAGTAGATTAATACACAAAAGATATTAGTCCTTAGCTCTGATACCACTTGTTGATCAAAAGCGACACCGAATTATAGCAAACCGCTAGTAATAATTGAAATAACAACAAAATAGGACACCGAGATTTAACGTGGAAAACCCCAAAAGGGTAAAAAACCACGGGCAAGGAAAGAAACGTTTCACTAATAAGAATAATAGGAATTACACTTCTCTCTAATTACAAGAATAAACATTAATCTTTATATCTCTTCTAATTAGGAGATTACTCACGAACTCTCTATTTAATCTATTAGAACAAGAATGGAGAATGAATCATGAGATGAGAAATGAGCATGGTTAAGGCTCATATTTATACTACTAGAAATGTGGTAGGTGAATGTGTAAGGAAGTTTACCTAGTCAAATTTGTCTACACAAATTGTAGGCACCAATTTATTACCACAATATACATGCGGTGTTTGACCAAATGTATCAACCACCCACCTTTCACCATTAATATTTCAACAAAAGCTTGTGTCTTGCACGATTTTTGAACTACGTTTTAGTATTTTGATATTCATAATTGGTTGGATAATCGGAATACCTAAAATCCTGATAATGCCGAGGATGTTAATATGTCGATTAATTCATCATTTTTGAAGTTGCATTGACATGGTTAATAATCATTTTGCAAGCACACAACGTAGTCAAAATTTATATTTTCTTAATTGCAATACCTAGAGAAATGAACAACAAATGTATTAGCTATGGACGGTTTCGGTACTGGTACCGTACCGTACCGAAACTGAAAATCCCGATGCCGAATTTTTACAAAAGCTAGAACCGAGTACTGTACCGAATTTTACAAACGGTATGGGTTCGGTACTGGTATCAGTACAGGTATTTTACCTTTTTGAAACCGAAAATGAGCTTTCTCGTAAATTTTTATGATTTATAGTGACGATTGGTTAATATTTATATGTAAAAATAAACGCAGATCGTGTAAATAAACAAATTCATTTATATACTTGAACCAAATAAAAAGTCTAACATCACATTAATCACAGTAGTTTCATTTCATTTAAAAGAATAGCTAATTAACGAATCAAAATATTTAATTTATGGTTTTGTTCCCAGAAAAAAAGATTGTTCCTAATGGTTTAATATGGTTAGATTTTGTGGGGTTTTATGAATTTTAATGGAAATGATCGGTACATAAAGGATCACTCCCGAACAGGAAAGCCTTTCACCTTTTATAAAGGATCATTATGGGCCTACAAAATGGTTTTATTTGTTGAAATGATCTGTTAAAACTGAGGAACTAATTAATATCAGCGTTTAATTTGATAAAATTAGTTGATAGTCAACATCATTCATTTACTAGGTCGGTATCCAAAATCAGTGATTACATTTTGCGGCTTTGTAGTTTATTTTTTAATTTCGGTATCAATAGTCTGTTTACCCGGTACCGAAGCCGAACTCTTCTCATATCAAGAACCAAAACCGATACCGAATAGCGTCGGTATGGTATTTCAATACCGGTACCGGTACGGTACGGGTACGATTTCGGTTTTTTGGGATTCTTGCTCATCCCTACTATTATTTAATAACTATGATAATGATAAAGCTCAAATATAAATTTTGTGATTCTGTTTTTCGTGTTGTCGTTTTGCACTATTCACAGTGGTAATTTCGTAATTTTTTATGCTCTTTTGCATCATATAGTCTGTAAAGTAATGTTCAATTTTTTTTTCCTCTGTCACATTGATGATGTTGAAGCATTCAGCAAGATGTGTTAAACCATTTAAGGAAACTGCATATATTATATGTACAATGCTCCAGGCCTCCAACTATTCAACTAGATTTGCAAAGTATGTGGTTATACTCTAGCATGTATATAGCAACATTCGTTGACATAATTTGCATTTCCCATCTACAGTAATTATCGGGTTAGAGACCTGGTTACACACTGTAGTTAGACTTATCGGTACTTAACTGAACTCTGCCTACATAAGTGTGAGGTGGAAAACTCATGGGTTCACTTAACCCTGCCTAGTGTGATGATACCTTACTCACACGATTACGTTTTATTAGACTTGAATACACATAAAATAATATACAGACCCCATAGCTCTTTAAAATACTTGGAGTTGATGTATACCTAGCAACATAAGTTTGGGTAACTTTCAGCAATGTGATCAATGAAAACAATCGAAAAGTAACTGGATACGGATAAAATGAAACATGACTCATCACATACTCGAATTATCGAAAAGCAAACACACTTTAATATATAAAAATACTGAGGAAGATAATGACAGTTAAAGATGAAGGTGTTCAAGGGCAGAAAAGCATGAAACTCCTAATAGATATAGCAGTAGTCTGGCAATAAGTAGGAATTACAATAAAAACGAAAAATTACGAAAACATAAATAAGGGCGCCATTGAGTAATAAAAAACAATTACTCGTCAGCCTTGGGTGCTTCTTTAATCTCTTCGGCAGTGTCATCCTGTGTTCAATTCAACATTATAATCACTGATCAGTAAAAAGTTATTTTAAATCAACAAAATTCATATGTTTACGAAGATTTGCCCAAAAACCTGCATATCAGAAGTCCACAAAGTGAGGTTATCACGAAGAAGCTGCATGATAAGAGTACTGTCCTTGTACGAATCCTCTCCTAAGGTATCCAATTCAGCAATTGCTTCATCAAAAGCCTGCAAATACAAAACAAAACACCAGCCCACAATACATCAAAACTTTCGGTTCATAACTTCAAGCTTACGAAAATACCACCAAGTAAAAAAGTAACATATATAAAGGTAAAACGTATATGCGAGTACTCTTATCTCACCTGCTTTGCAAGATTACAAGCACGGTCAGGTGAGTTCAGGATCTCGTAGTAGAACACGGAAAAGTTAAGTGCCAGTCCGAGACGGATCGGATGAGTGGGAGCTAGTTCTGCATTAGCTATATCCTGCATAGATTAAAACTTCAAATCTTAATCAGTTGCTTTTTCATTTCATAACCTTAAAATTTTTAGAACTAACTAATATCCATGGAAAAGTTTAACTTATTATGTAAATATGTACAGTAGTAAGTAACAAGCACGATAAATTTCACTGTAAATATCTCATATCATACTCAAAATACTATCGCGTACATGATCGTACCACTAGAAAATCAACCACTGTATATGCCATCATAGACAACATGTATCATATAACCAAGGAAATTTGCAAAAAATAAGACAAGCTAAACACAATTTCTGTTTAAGGTACATAACTTTTTAATATAGAATTAAGACATACTATCGATCTCTTTAAGTATCAGCAGATGACATTAGCCCATTAAAATTATACAAACATACATTACCATTACCAATATAGCTAATAGACAAAACTTGTCTTATTTTTTATGAATAGTACTATTTAGTTTTTCAATTTTTGCAAACCAACCCCTAACTTTCATTAAAATACAAATCGAACCCCCTACTTTATACCTATATTATAACTTATTATTTATCCCATCACTAACACCAAAAACACCCACCACGCTTTACCGGCTTCTACACTGCGCTCAAACAATAGGACCCACATAAGCCACTACTGTGCTACATATTTTTTTTTTTGTCTCCAACGATAAAAGAAGCAACTTTCTTAAAAGGAACCATCCTTCAATGCTACCAAAAGATGTCGAAAAATATTTTTTTTTATAAAATAGATCAACTAACTTTAACGCTAAAAGAAGCAACTTTCACAAAAGGAACAACCATTCAATGTTAGATGTCGAAAAAAATTCTTTTTTCCAAAATAGATCCACAAAAGGAAAGACTTTTTTTTTTAACTCGCATTCAAAACGGAGTCCCGAAGCGAGGGCTCCACAACTAGTTATTATTTCTAAATACCAAGAATATTTATCAATCTGCACCAAACAAACAGTAGCTAACACAACTTAAATCACATGGTGTACAATTGTACAAACCTAATCATATATCATATATATCATAGGGAATATCATATATCATATAAAAGTAACAATACAAACCCTAATTACTTTTGATAATATAGATACACATAAATAAAAGTTAATAACAAGAGTATGTTCAAACCCTAATTAATTAGCATTGAACAGGTAAAACCCTAATTAATTTAACAAAGTGCGTAGTAAAATTAACCTGAGCAGCTTTATAAGCAGAAAGAGTATTCTCAGCAGCTTCTTTCCTTTCAGATCCAGTTTTAAACTCAGCCAAATACCTAAAATAATCCCCTTTCATTTTCAAATAAAACACTTTTGAATCACCATTACTTGCAGATCCGATTAGTTTCGTGTCCAACACTTTGAGTATTCCATCACATATCTTCGATAGCTCCGATTCAATCTTAGATCTGTAATCACGGATGCTTGACACGTGTCCTTCATTACCTCTACTCTCTTCTTTCTGTTCAATCGATGATATGATTCTCCACGAAGCTCTTCTTGCTCCGATCACATTTTTGTATGCAACTGAAAGAAGATTGCGTTCTTCGATTGTTAATTCTTCACCACCGTCGGCGGACGTCACTACCTTTTCCATAAATTCGACCATTTCTTCGTAACGTTCGGCTTGTTCGGCGAGTTTCGCCATGTATACGTTCTCTTCGCGTGCAGATGCCATTGATTTTGTTAAGTTTGATTGATTTGTGTGGGTGTGTGTGAAAAGGGATGTGTTTTTGTTGATGATGTTTGGACCCTAATTTTTTAATTTCAATTTATTTGGGAAAATGAGTGACATGGGGATATTAGTACTGCTGGATGATGCCAAATTTGCAAGTGGTGAAATTACAAAATTATTTTAATGAGAGGAAGGATTGATGCGCGTTGAAATATCCTTGCAAATAATTAATGGTTTCAATATATACTACTACTACTAGTACAAAAATAATAATAATAAAAAAAAAAAATTGTATTCTATACTTTTATACAAGGTTGCAAAATTCGCTATTCGGAGATCAATCGGTCGGGACTTTGGAAAGATTAATCAGCAATTCGGGGATTAATCGGATTGTACTGTATACATTTAAATATTAAATTTTAAAAATTATATGTGTAAATATGGAAAAAAGACCATAAATATAAAAATAAACCTTAATATAATTGTCTAAAATTGTTCATTTTGCTCCAAAACTATAAAGTTCTAGTTTAAATTCATGTTAAAATGTTATCCATCGTTTACTTTGACCGATTTGGTTATTAAATTCGGTTTTGACCCATCAATTGACGTTGACCGTTTAATTAAACGGATTTTTAGAAATCGGAACGGATTGTTCTTAAAAATGATTAATCGGAAATTAATCAGCGAGTAATCGGGATTTTTTACAACACTGCTTTTATACAATCAAAATATATAGTCCCTCCATCTCAGATTAATTGTCTGGTACTCCCTCCATCCCATAAAAAAAGTTTACATTACTATTTATATTTATCTTAAAATAAATGTTTCTTTTGTAAAATAACACTAAAAAGTCGCTGAAAATTTAATACTACCCTTTTTATATATGGAAGTCAGCAAAACATTTACTCATAATTTCTTCTGTCATTTACTTTGTTAAGGAAGCTAATTAATTCAGATAACATATTAAATGAAGGACAAAATAGACAATTTAACAACATATCTTAAATCAAACATTTTTTGTTGGGGGACACTTTTTGTGGAACGGAGGGAGGGAGTATTTTTTTTACCAGGTTGTCCCAAATTAATTATCCACTTCCAAATATGAAAAGTAAATTTAATGAAGTTTATAATATTGTCTCTCTTTTTTTTAGAAAGGCGGCAAATTTTATTAATCAAAGAACAAATGATACACTAGCTTTAGAGGATAAAGCTTACCGAGAGAAAAAAAGAAAAAACAAACACGACAGAAATCTAGAAATACAAACAGGACAATAAATCTAACAACGACAGAAATCTAGAAAAAGTCAAGCAGGAAAGTGGAATTTATCCATGATCATCTATGGCGTATGGGCTATCCAACCATTGTAGCCATTCAAACGTGGTTGCCTTCGATCTATTTTTGAGCCATTCGAAGCTCCACACTTGTATTTCTTGGAGTGCAAAAGGCCCGGACCAGGAGGAATTACGAAAGAGTGTATTGTTTCGATTTTGCCAAATTTTATAGGCCACTATCCAAATGCATGCTTGTCTGATTTTCGAGAAGGGTGAGCTATCGGACGGATTGGAGGAGCCTCAGATTATATTCTGGATGCTTTGCGGTACACACGATCCCATGCCCCACCAACGAAAAAACTGAGACCAAACGTCTTTTGCAAATGCACAATGTATCATTGTATGCTCTAGATCTTCGATATCGTTGTCACATACGGGGCATCGAGTAGAATTTATATCGATTCCCCTTCTATCCAACTCCGTTCTCATCGGTAGTCGATTTCTATGAGCACTCCATATGAATATCTCTATCTTTTTTGGAACATAATTATTGCGTGTAGTAGCCATGGCCGCTGAGTAAGTGTGACGACCCAGAAATTTCCGACCAAATTTAAAACTTAATCTTTATATGATTTCGACAAGATAAGCAAAGTCTGTAATATTGATATATATATATATATATATATATATATATATATATATATATATATATATATATATATATATATATATATATATATATATATATATATATATATATATATATATATATATATATATATATATATATATATATATATATATATATATATATATATATATATATATATATATATATATATATATATATATAACCTTTGACTATTGACCGGCGATTCACGAACATCTATTTGTAAATATATATATATATATATATATATATATATATATATATATATATATATATATATATATAATAAGTTGGAATATTAATTATTAAAATTAATTATAAATAACTTGCAATGTGTATTTAAAAACTGATTTATGTATATTAAATAAAGATATATACATATATATAATTTCAAGTTATTTAGTAAACGATAGTAACATTCGTTTATTGATTCGACTGATATTTAGATACGTTAACTAATACGTTTAAGATGAACAAGTAAAACACTAATTTGCTACAGTATTTTTGGATTGCTACAGTACCCGAAAAGCTACAGTGTTTTCGAAAATCACTATTTGCTACATTAAAAATCATTTTGCTACAGTAAAACACTATTTCAAAATGAAAATGTATGTATATTTTACAAATGTTATAAAATATAATATTAACTTAGATATAAAAAGGTTTTGATTTAAAATAATATTATTATATATTAAGACGTTAATTTATAGAAGCAAATGACCAAAACACTCGAACGTTCAAGATACACTTCGGGTTACATCGTTATTGGTAATGTAAGTCTATATTTTGGCAAAGGTACGAGTCACAAAACGTAAAGTACAAGTTTTCTAAGCATACGAAAGGACGTTCGAAAAATCAGAACTGGGACATTAGTCGTGTAGTGACCCGAACTTTTCCATGTTTATATATATTAAATGAAATTGTTATTTACATGATTAAGTGTTTCCAACATGTTAAGCAATCAAACTTGTTAAGACTTGATTAATTGAAATAGGTTTCATATAGACAATTGACCACCCAAGTTGACCGGTGATTCACGAACGTTAAAACTTGTAAAAACTATACGATGACATATATATGGTTATATATATAGTTAACATGATTTTATTATAAGTGTGTATCTCATTAGGTATTTTAACAATGAGCTATATACATAAAAATGAGACTATTAATTTAAGAAACTCGAAAACGATATATATAACGATTATCGTTATAACAACGTCTTACTAGGTACATATGAATCATATTAAGATATTGATACACTTGGTTAATTATGTTAAATTATAAGTAAATATATTATTAAGTGTATTAACAATGAAATACATATGTAAAAATAAGACTACTAACTTAATGATTTCGAAACGAGACATATATGTAACGATTATCGTTGTAACGACATTTAACTGTATATACATCATACTAAGATATATTATATATCATAATATCATGATAATATAACAATTTAACATCTCATTTGTTATAATAAACAATGGGTTAACAACATTCAACAAGATCGTTAACCTAAAGGTTTCAAAACAACATTTACATGTAACGACTAACGATGACTTAACGACTCAGTTAAAATGTATATACATGTAGTGTTTTAATATGTATTCATACTCTTTTGAAAGACTTCAAGACACTTATCAAAATACTTCTACTTAACAAAAATGCTTACAATTACATCCTCGTTCAGTTTCATCAACAATTCTACTCGTATGCACCCGTATTCGTACTCGTACAATACACAGCTTTTAGATGTATGTACTATTGGTATATACACTCCAATGATCAGCTCTTAGTAGCCCATGTGAGTCACCTAACACATGTGGGAACCATCATTTGGTAACTAGCATGAAATATCTCATAAAATTACAAAAATATGAGTAATCATTCATGACTTATTTACATGAAAACAAAATTACATATCCTTTATATCTAATCCATACACCAACGACCAAAAACACCTACAAACACTTTCATTCTTCAATTTTCTTCATCTAATTGATCTCTCTCAAGTTCTATCTTCAAGTTCTAAGTGTTCTTCATAAATTCCAAAAGTTCTAGTTTCATAAAATCAAGAATACTTTCAAGATTGCAAGTTTACTTCCAAGTTTTCTAAATTCATTCCAAGTAATCATCCAAGATCAAGAAACCTTTGTTACTTACAGTAGGTTATCTTTCTAATACAAGGTAATAATCATATTCAAACTTTAATTCAATTTCTATAACTATAACAATCTTATTTCGAGTGAAAATCTTACTTGAAATTGTTTTCGTGTCATGATTCTGCTTCAAGAACTTTCAAGCCATCCAAGGATCCGTTGAAGCTAGATCTATTTTTTTCATTTCTAGTAGGTTTATCCAAGGAACTTGAGGTAGTAATGATGTTCATAACATCATTCGATTCATACATATAAAGCTATCTTATTCGAAGGTTTAAACTTGTAATCACTAGAACATAGTTTAGTTAATTCTAAACTTGTTCGCAAATAAAAGTTAATCCTTCTAACTTGACTTTTAAAATCAACTAAACACATGTTCTATATCTATATGATAACTTAATGATTTAAAACCTGGAAACACGAAAAACACCGTAAAACCGGATTTACGCCGTCGTAGTAACACCGCGGGCTGTTTTGGGTTAGTTAATTAAAAACTATGATAAACTTTGATTTAAAAGTTGTTATTCCGAGAAAATGATTTTTATTATGAACATGAAACTATATCCAAAAATTATGGTTAAACTCAAAGTGGAAGTATGTTTTCTAAAATGGTCATCTAGACGTCGTTCTTTCGACTGAAATGACTACCTTTACAAAAACAACTTGTAACTTATTTTTCCGACTATAAACCTATACTTTTTCTGTTTAGATTCATAAAATAGAGTTCAATATAAAACCATAGCAATTTGATTCACTCAAAACAGATTTAAAATGAAGAAGTTATGGGTAAAACAAGATTGGATAATTTTTCTCATTTTAGCTACGTGAAAATTGGTAACAAATCTATTCCAACCATAACTTAATCAACTTGTATTGTATATTATGTAATCTTGAGATACCATAGACACGTATACAATGTTTCGACCTATCATGTCGACACATCTATATATATTTCGGAACAACCATAGAAACTCTATATGTGAATGTTGGAGTTAGCTATACAGGGTTGAGGTTGATTCCAAAATATATATAGTTTGAGTTGTGATCAATACTGAGATACGTATACACTGGGTCGTGGATTGATTTAAGATAATATTTATCGATTTATTTCTGTACATCTAACTGTGGACAACTAGTTGTAGGTTACTAACGAGGACAGCTGACTTAATAAACTTAAAACATCAAAATATATTAAAAGTGTTGTAAATATAATTTGAACATACTTTGATATATATGTATATATTGTTATAGGTTCATGAATCAACCAGTGACCAAGTCTTACTTCCCGACGAAGTAAAAATCTGTGAAAGTGAGTTATAGTCTCACTTTTAAAATCTAATATTTTTGGGATGAGAATACATGCAGGTTTTATAAATAATTTACAAAATAGACACAAGTACGTGAAACTACATTCTATGGTTGAATTATCGAAATCGAATATGCCCCTTTTTATTAAGTCTGGTAATCAAAGAATTAGGGAACAGACACCCTAATTGACGCGAATCCTAAAGATAGATCTATTGGGCCTAACAAACCCCATCTAAAGTACCGGATGCTTTAGTACTTTGAAATTTATATCATATCCGAAGGGTGTCCCGGAATGATGGGGATATTCTTATATATGCATCTTGTTAATGTCGGTTACCAGGTGTTCACCATATGAATGATTTTTATCTCTATGTATGGGATGTGTATTGAAATATGAAATCTTGTGGTCTATTGTTATGATTTGATATATATAGGTTAAACCTATAACTCACCAACATTTTTGTTGACGTTTAAAGCATGTTTATTCTCAGGTGAATACTAAGAGCTTCCGCTATTGCATAGTAAAATAAGGACAAGATTTGAAGTCCATGTTTGTATGATATTGTGTAAAAACTGCATTCAAGAAACTGATTTCGATGTAACATATTTGTATTGTAAACCATTATGTAATGGTCGTGTGTAAACATGATATTTTAGATTATCATTTAATCTACGTAAAGCTTTTTAAACCTTTATTTATGAAATAAAGGTTATGATTTGTTTTAAAAATGAATGCAGTCTTTGAAAAACGTCTCATATAGAGGTCAAAACCTCGTAACGAAATCAATTAATATGGAACGTTTTTAATCAATAAGAACGGGACATTTCAGTTGGTATCCGAGCGTTGGTCTTAAAGAACCAAAAAATTTGCATTAGTGTGTCTTATCGAGTTTGTTAGGATGCATTAGTGAGTCTGGACTTCGACCGTGTTTTCTTTAAAAATGATTGATTAACATTTTTGTTGGAAACTATATATTATTAACATGTATATATTATGTGATATATTAATCTCTTAACATGTTTGATATTGTGTGATAGATGTCTACCTCTAGCACAAATTCCATTGACTCACCTAATAATAACGAAGAGTCGAATATATATTGGACTGATTCACAAGTTCCCGAAGAGGAACCGGAAGAAGAATCAGAACCGGAAGAAGAATCAGAACCAGAAGAGGAGGAACCGGAGGAGAAAATAGAACCGGTGGGGGAAATAATAAAACGGTTAAGTAAAAGAAAATCCTCAACCAACTGACCAAGGTTAATTATGGTCAATGGTGTTTCCGCCAAGGAAGCAAAATATTGGGAGGATTACCAATTCTCCGATGAATCGGATTCCGACGAGAATTCCGATGATGTTATAGAAATTACCCCAACTGAATTTAAAAAAGCAAAAGAAAATAATAAGGGAAAGGGCATAAAAATAGAGAAATCTAATTCCAACCCCGATGAACTTTATATGTATCGTCAACCCCCGAAGTCCTTAAGTTGTAACAATGACCCGGGAACCTCTAAACCACCAGGTTTTTCTAAACCGTTGTGGAAAACGACAGCTAGTATTAGGGGAACATCATATATCCCTAGAAATTTGGCAAAACGAACCAAAACCGAAAAAGAAGAAACGAGCGAGTCGGAATAAGATAGTTGTATTCGTGTGGTGTAATATATGTAATATAGTGTGCTTATGCTTTATGATATATGTAAAAATTGCTTGTATTAATAAGTATTTTTTATGAATCTAACTCTTGTCTATTTTACAGTTTAAAAACACAAAATGGATAGACAAACCAATATTTTAAGAGACCTACCCGGAGACATGATTGATGAAATCTTGTCTAGAGTCGGTCAGAATTCCTCGGCATAACTATTTAAGGCGAGATCAGTTTGTAAGACATTCGAAGAACGTTCCAAGAATGTCTTGGTTTATAAGAGACTTTCGTTTGAAAGATGGGGGATATCACATTGGGAAACCCATAAGTTACGATGTGTTTACTTTGACGCATATATTGCGGGGAACCCAAATGCTATTTTACGCAACGGGTTAAGAAATTATTTTGACTCAATGTATCCGAATATAGGACTTCATGATTTAGAAAAAGCGGCTAACATGCAACATAAAGAAGCATGCTATGCTTACGGGTTAGTAATGTTCGCTTCTCACCAAAGTGAGAAAAAGAACATCGGGCTACAGCTATTAAACAAAATGTTCCCACAAGTGACGGAGTCGGTAATTGGGGTAAGAAATGAGGTTTTTAGGTTATTACGAGACTGTTGGTCATTACGTAACCCTCGTCCCTTTGACGACGTTACAACACGCTGTCTTATCAACGGCCATAACGGTTATGTTCCACAAGACCAAGGATGGGAAGTAGTCCTAGTAAAACCAGAATGCATGACTTGTTTCTGGACGTATGAATTACGTGTCTTTATTGCCTTTGCTGAACGACTTGTGTACTAGCTAGAATTATCTCACAACTATCTTGTATCAAAGTTATTGTGTGCTATATTTCATGCTTTATGTAAAATAAGCGATATTGTAAGTTTGTAAAATATTGTATAAAAGTTTGAACGTGAAATATTATTATAATCAGTTTTTCATATAGAATTGTAGTAGTTGAATTGTATATTAGCTACTAAGTATGAACTTAACGGGTAGGTACTACCCGAATTTAAACTTATAAAACGCTAATATGAAGAAAAAGCTTTTATAAATGAGTTCATATTATGCTACGAAATACTATTAACTACTCTTAATATTCTGTATGATTAACTTGTTCCATTTGACTATTTTGAAGGAAATGGCACCAACTACTCGACACACCGTGAATATGAATGAAGAGGAATTCCGTACTTTTCTAGCTTCAAACATAGCCGCAGTACAGGCTGCGCTACATACCAACAATAACCTTGGATCTAGCAGTACAGGAAATCGTGTAGGATGCACCTACAAAGAATTCACTGCCTGCAAACCTTTGGAATTTGATGGAACCGAAGGACCGATCGGATTGAAACGGTGGACCGAGAAGGTCGAATCGGTGTTTGCCATAAGTAAGTGTACTGAAGAGGACAAAGTGAAGTACGCTACGCATACCTTCACAGGTTCTGCATTAACATGGTGGAATACCTATCTAGAGCAAGTGGGACAAGATGATGCGTACGCACTACCGTGGTCAGCATTCAAGCACTTGATGAATGAGAAGTACCGTCCCAGAACCGAGGTCAATAAGCTCAAGACAGAACTTAGAGGGTTACGAACCCAAGGATTTGATATTACCACGTACGAAAGACGATTCACAGAATTGTGCCTATTGTGTCCGGGAGCGTTCGAAGATGAGGAAGAGAAGATCGATGCATTTGTGAAAGGATTACCGAAAAGAATCCAAGAAGATATAAGTTCACACGAGCCCGCTTCCATACAACAGGCATGTAGAATGGCTCACAAACTAGTGAACCAGATTGAGGAAAGAATTAAAGAACAGACGGCTGAAGAGGCCAATGTGAAGCAAGTCAAAAGAAAGTGGGAGAAAAACGGTGATAAGAATCACCAATACAACAACAACATCAATTACAATAATAATCGCAACAATTATCCCAACAATCGCAACATCAATCGCAACTACAACAAACGGCCCAACAACAACAACAACAACAACAGCAACTACAACAATCATCCCAACAACAATAACAACCGCAACAACAACAACAATCAGAAGCAGCTATGCCAAAGGTGTGAAAAGTATCACTCGGGGTTCTGCACCAAATTTTGAAACAAGTGTAAAAGAAATAGTCATAGCGCGGCGAAGTGTGAGGTCTACGGACCAGGGGTTAACAAAACGAAAGGAACAAATGGTGTCGGAACGAGTAATGGCGGAGCAAGTAGTGTCGGAGCAAGTTATGCCAATGTAGTTTGTTATAAATGTGGAAAACCGGGCCACATTATTAGAAATTGCCCGAACCAGGAGAACACGAATGGACAAGGCCGCGGAAGATTTTTCAATATTAATGCGGCAGAAGCACAGGAAGACCCGGAGCTTGTTACGGGTACGTTTCTTATTGACAATAAATCTGCTTACGTTTTATTTGATTCGGGTGCGGATAGAAGCTATATAAATAGAGATTTTTGTGCTAAATTAAGTTGTCCATTGACGCCTTTGGATAGTAAATTTTTACTCGAATTAGCAAATGGTAAATTAATTTTAGCAGATAATATATGTCGGAATCGAGAAATTAAACTGGTTAGCGAAACATTTAAGATTGACTTGATACCAGTAGAGTTAGGAGTTTTGATGTGATAATCGGTATGGACTGGTTGAAAGAAGTGAAAGCAGAGATTGTTTGTTACAAAAATGCAATTCGCATTATACGAGAAAAAGGAAAACCCTTAATGGTGTACGGAGAAAAGGGTAACACAAAGCTACATCTTATTAGTAATTTGAAGGCACAAAAACTAATAAGAAAAGGTTGCTATGCTGCTCTAGCACACGCCGAGAAAGTACAAACTGAAGAAAAGAGCACCAATGATGTTCCCGTCGCAAAAGAATTTCCCGATGTATTTCCGAAAGAATTACCGGGATTACCCCCACATCGATCCATTGAATTTCAAATAGATCTTGTACTAGGAGCTGCACCAATAGATTGTGCTCCTTACAGACTCGCACCCAGCGAGATGAAAGAACTGCAAAGCCAATTACAAGAACTTTTAGAGCGTGGTTTCATTCGACCAAGCACATCACCGTGGGGAGCTCTTGTTTTGTTTGTCAAGAAGAAAGATGGTACATTCAGGTTGTGTATCGACTACCGAGAGTTGAACAAACTTACCATCAAGAACCGCTACCCACTACCGAGAATTGACGACTTATTTGATCAACTACAAGGCTCGCCTGTTTATTGAAAGATTGACTTACGTTCCGGGTATCATCAAATGCGGGTGAAAGAAGATGATATTCCAAAGACTGCTTTCAGAACATGTTACGGTCATTACGAGTTTATGGTCATGCCATTTGGTTTAACTAATGCACCAGCTGTGTTCATGGACCTTATGAACCGAGTGTGTGGACCATACCTTGACAAGTTTGTCATTGTTTTCATTGATGACATACTTATTTACTCAAAGAATGACCAAGAACACGGTGAACATTTGAGAAAGGTGTTAGAAGAATTGAGGAAGGAAGAATTGTACGCTAAATTTTCAAAGTGTGCATTTTGGTTGGAAGAAGTTCAATTCCTCGGTCACATAGTGAACAAAAAAGGTATTAAGGTGGATCCGGCAAAGATAGAAACTGTTGAAAAGTGGGAAACCCCGAAAACTCCGAAACACATACGCCAGTTTTTAGGACTAGCTGGTTACTACAGAAGGTTCATCCAAGACTTTTCCAGAATAGCAAAACCCTTGACTGCATTAATGCATAAAGGGAAGAAATTTGAATGGAAGGATGAACAAGAGAAAGCGTTTCAGTTATTGAAGAAAAAGCTAACTACGGCACCTATATTGTCATTGCCTGAAGGGAATGATGATTTTGTGATTTATTGTGACGTATCAAAGTAAGGTCTCGGTTGTGTATTAATGCAACGAACGAAGGTGATTGCTTATGCGTCTAGACAATTGAAGATTCACGAGCAAAATTATATGACGCATGATTTGGAATTAGGCGCGGTTGTTTTTGCATTAAAGACTTGGAGGCACTACTTATATGGGGTCAAACGTATTATATATACCGACCACAAAAGTCTTCAACACTTATTTAATCAGAAACAACTGAATATGAGGCAGCGTAGGTGGATTGAATTGTTGAATGATTACGACTTTGAGATTCGTTACCACCCAGGGAAGGCAAATGTGGTAGCCGACGCCTTGAGCAGGAAGGACAGAGAACCCATTCGAGTAAAATCTATGAATATAATGATTCACAATAACCTTACTACTCAAATAAAGGAGGCGCAACAAGGAGTTTTAAAAGAGGGAAATTTAAAGGATGAAATACCCAAAGGATCGGAGAAGCATCTTAATATTCGAGAAGACGGAACCCGGTATAGGGCTGAAAGGATTTGGGTACCAAAATTTGGAGATATGAGAGAAATGGTACTTAGAGAAGCTCATAAAACCAGATACTCAATACATCCTGGAACGGGGAAGATGTACAAGGATCTTAAGAAACATTTTTGGTGGCCGGGTATCAAAGCCGATGTTGCTAAATACGTAGGAGAATGTTTGACGTGTTCTAAGGTCAAAGCTGAGCATCAGAAACCATCAGGTCTACTTCAACAACCCGAAATCCCGGAATGGAAATGGGAAAACATTACCATGGATTTCATCACTAAATTGCCAAGGACTGCAAGTGGTTTTGATACTATTTGAGTAATAGTTGATCGTCTCACCAAATCAGCACACTTCCTGCCAATAAGAGAAGATGACAAGATGGAGAAGTTAGCACGACTGTATTTGAAGGAAGTCGTCTCCAGACATGGAATACCAATCTCTATTATCTCTGATAGGGATGGCAGATTTATTTCAAGATTCTGGCAGACATTACAGCAAGCATTAGGAACTCGTCTAGACATGAGTACTGCCTATCATCCACAAACTGATGGGCAGAGCGAAAGGACGATACAAACGCTTAAAGACATGCTACGAGCATGTGTTATTGATTTCGGAAACAGTTGGGATCAACATCTACCGTTAGCAGAATTTTCCTACAACAACAGCTACCATTCAAGCATTGAGATGGCGCCATTTGAAGCACTTTATGGTAGAAAGTGCAGGTCTCTGATTTGTTGGAGTGAAGTGGCGGATAGACAGATTATGGGTCCGGAGATAATACAAGAAACTACCGAGAAGATCATCCAAATTCAACAACGGTTGAAAACCGCCCAAAGTCGACAAAAGAGCTACGCTGACATTAAAAGAAAAGATATAGAATTTGAAATTAGAGAGATGGTCATGCTTAAAGTTGCACCTTGGAAAGGCGTTGTTCGATTTGGTAAACGAGGGAAATTAAATCCAAGGTATATTGGACCATTCAAGATTATTGATCGTGTCGGACCAGTAGCTTACCGACTTGAGTTACCTCAACAACTCGTGGCTGTATATAACACTTTCCACGTCTCGAATTTGAAGAAATGTTTTGCTAAAGAAGATCTCACTATTCCGTTAGATGAAATCCAAATCAACGAAAAACTTCAATTTATCGAAGAACCCGTCGAAATAATGGATCGTGAGGTTAAAAGACTTAAGCAAAACAAGATACTAATTGTTAAGGTTCGATGGAATGCTCGTAGAGGACCCGAGTTCACCTGGTAACGAGAAGATCAGATGAAGAAGAAATACCCGCATTTATTTCCAGAAGATACGTCAACACCTCCAACTGCTTAAAATTTCGGGACGAAATTTATTTAACGGGTAGGTACTGTAGTGACCCGAACTTTTCCATGTTTATATATATATTAAATGAAATTGTTATTTAAATGATTACGTGTTTCCAACATGTTAAGCAATCAAACTTGTTAAGACTTGATTAATTGAAATAGGTTTCATATAGACAATTGACCACCCAAGTTGACCGGTGATTCACGAACGTTGAAACTTGTAAAAACTATACGATGACGTATATATGGTTATATATATAGTTAACATGATTTTATTATAAGTGTGTATCTCATTAGGTATTTTAACAATGAGTTATATACATAAAAATGAGACTATTAATTTAAGAAACTCGAAAACGATATATATAACGATTATCGTTATAACAACGTCTTACTAGGTACATATGAATCATATTAAGATATTGATACACTTGGTTAATTATGTTAAATGATAAGTAAATATATTATTAAGTGTATTAACAATGAAATACATATGTAAAAATAAGACTACTAACTTAATGATTTCGAAACGAGACATATATGTAACGATTATCGTTGTAACGACATTTAACTGTATATACATCATACTAAGATATATTATATATCATAATATCATGATAATATAACAATTTAACATCTCATTTGTTATAATAAACAATGGGTTAACAACATTCAACAAGATCGTTAACCTAAAGGATTTAAAACAACATTTACATGTAACGACTAACGATGACTTAACGACTCAGTTAAAATGTATATACATGCAGTGTTTTAATATGTATTCATACACTTTTGAAAGACTTCAAGACACTTATCAAAATATTTCTAGTTAACAAAAATGCTTACAATTACATCCTCGTTCAGTTTCATCAACAATTCTACTCGTATGCACCCGTATTCGTACTCGTACAATACACAGCTTTTAGATGTATGTACTATTGGTATATACACTCCAATGATCAGCTCTTAGCAGCCCATGTGAGTCACCTAACACATGTGGGAACCATCATTTAGCAACTAGCATGAAATATCTCATAAAATTATAAAAATATGAGTAATCATTCATGACTTATTTACATGAAAACAAAATTACATATCCTTTATATCTAATCCATACACCAACGACCAAAAACACCTACAAATACTTTCATTCTTCAATTTTCTTCATCTAATTGATCTCTCGCAAGTTCTATCTTCAAGTTCTAAAAGTTCTTCATAAATTCCAAAAGTTCTAGTTTCATAAAATCAAGAATACTTCTAAGATTGCAAGTTTACTTCCAAGTTTTCTAAATCTATTCCAAGTAATCATCCAAGATCAAGAAACCTTTGTTACTTACAGTAGGTTATCTTTCTAATACAAGGTAATAATCATATTCAAACTTTAATTCAATTTCTATAACTATAACAATCTTATTTCGAGTGGAAATCTTACTTGAAATTGTTTTCGTGTCATGATTCTGCTTCAAGAACTTTCAAGCCATCCAAGGATCATTTGAAGCTAGATCTATTTTTCTCATTTCCAGTAGGTTTATCCAAGGAACTTGAGGTAGTAATTATGTTCATAACATCATTCGATTCATACATATAAAGCTATCTTATTCGAAGGTTTAAACTTGTAATCACTAGAACATAGTTTAGTTAATTCTAAACTTGTTCGCAAATAAAATGTAATCCTTCTAACTTGACTTTTAAAATCAACTAAACACATGTTCTATATCTATATGATATGCTAACTTAATAAACACGAAAAACACCGTAAAACCGGATTTACGCCGTCGTAGTAACACCGCGGGCTGTTTTGAGTTAGTTAATTAAAAACTATGATAAACTTTGATTTAAAAGTTGTTATTCTGAGAAAATGATTTTTATTATGAACATGAAACTATATCCAAAAATTATGGTTAAACTCAAAGTGGAAGTATGTTTTCTAAAATGGTCATCTAGACGTCGTTCTTTCGACTGAAATGACTACCTTTACAAAAATGACTTGTAACTTATTTTTCCGACTATAAACCTATACTTTTTCTGTTTAGATTCATAAAATAGAGTTCAATATGAAACCATAGCAATTTGATTCACTCAAAACGGATTTAAAATGAAGAAGTTATGGGTAAAACAACATTGGATAATTTTTCTCATTTTAGCTACGTGAAAATTGGTAACAAATCTATTCCAACCATAACTTAATCAACTTGTATTGTATATTATGTAATCTTGAGATACCATAGACATGTATACAATATTTCGACCTATCATGTCGACACATCTATATATATTTCGGAACAACCATAGACACTCTATATGTGAATGTTGGAGTTAGCTATACAGGGTTGAGGTTGATTCCAAAATATATATAGTTTAAGTTGTGATCAATACTGAGATACGTATACACTGGGTCGTGGATTGATTCAAGATAATATTTATCGATTTATTTCTGTACATCTAACTGTGGACAACTAGTTGTAGGTTACTAACGAGGACAGCTGACTTAATAAACTTAAAACATCAAAATATATTAAAAGTGTTGTAAATATAATTTGAACATACTTTGATATATATGTATATATTGTTATAGGTTCGTGAATCAACCAGTGGCCAAGTCTTACTTCCCGACGAAGTAAAAATCTGTGAAAGTGAGTTATAGTCCCACTTTTAAAATCTAATATTTTTGGGATGAGAATACATGCAGGTTTTATAAATGATTTACAAAATAGACACAAGTACGTGAAACTACATTCTATGGTTGAATTATCGAAATCGAATATGCCCCTTTTTATTAAGTCTGGTAATCTAAGAATTAGGGAACAGACACCCTAATTGATGCGAATACTAAAGATAGATCTATTGGGCCTAACAAACCCCATCCAAAGTACCGGATGCTTTAGTACTTCGAAATTTATATCATATCCGAAGGGTGTCCCGGAATGATGGGGATATTCTTATATATGCATCTTGTTAATGTCGGTTACCAGGTGTTCACCATATAAATGATTTTTATCTCTATGTATGGGATGTGTATTGAAATATGAAATCTTGTGGTCTATTATTACGATTTGATATATATAGGTTAAACCTATAACTCACCAACATTTTTGTTGACGTTTAAAGCATGTTTATTCTCAGGTGAATACTAATAGCTTCCGCTGTTGCATACTAAAATAAGGACAAGATTTGGAGTCCATGTTTGTATGATATTGTGTAAAAACTGCATTCAAGAAACTGATTTCGATGTAACATATTTGTATTGTAAACCATTATGTAATGGTCGTGTGTAAACAGGATATTTTAGATTATCATTTAATCTACGTAAAGCTTTTTAAACCTTTATTTATGAAATAAAGGTTATGGTTTGTTTTAAAAATGAATGCAGTCTTTGAAAAACGTCTCATATAGAGGTCAAAACCTCGCAACGAAATCAATTAATATGGAACATTTTTAATTAATAAGAACGGGACATTTCAAGTCGAGCGTCAACGTACATATTATCGGACCTAAAATTACAAGTCAACTATGCACATGAATATAATATAATATATATATGTATAATTAATATAAATTATATATATATATATATATATATATATATATATATATATATATATATATATATATATATATATATTATAATAATAATATGTCGAAAAACAAGAAAACAAAACATATTGGATGCGTACCACCTGGCCATGCGATCGCATGGCATTATGCCTTTAGACCCATGCGATCGCATGGGGTCTGAATTCAGCAAAAGTGTATAAAGCTCGATCAGTTTGGCCGATTTCTTCACACTCTATTCTCTTATTTCTATTATGCTCTCTAATATATATATATATATATATATATATATATATATATATATATATATATATATATATATATATATATATATATATATATATATATATATATATATATATATATATATATATATATTATTAAGATTAATAATATTATTAATCTTATTATTATTATTAGTAGTATTAATGTTATTTTTATTAGTATTATACATAAAATACTACGACGAGGTCATGTCCAAATGATTTCAAACCGAGTTTTCGAATGAGTCAAAGCTAAGGAAACTATGGGTTATAGCTATGGAGGTTATGGGTAATGTTCGTGGATATTGTTCGTAAGTCAAACCTAGTGTTTATCATCTCCGTTACGTCTACGTACTTTCCCACTATATTGAATCACAATATTGATACGTGAGCATTCATATCTTATCTTTTATATATTAATAGTGTATCCATGTCTAGTGCTCGAGTATATATGTTTATACATGCTTGTATGCTAAATTTTGTCGTTAGATAGTTTTATGAAGAATCACGAATTTAATACATATACTACTGATATAAGGTATATGATATGCATGTTATTGGAAAGCTGGTGAAAAATTAATAACTTTTCATTTAGAAATCGCGTGATTTCGATGAACGGATTAAAAGATATAGTCAACTGAATTATGGTTAACGTTAATTGAAATTGTGTTTGAAACTGTAAATTAATATTTAAATAACTTGTTTATGAGATTGATATATTGGATTTTTAGATATTACTAATCGAGTAAATGAATTTCTATATAAGGCACGTTTTGTCTTGTTGAACAATTGTCAAAGTTGACTGTCTTATCATGTTTCAAAGCTTTATAAACACTATAATCTGATTTTACAAGTATCAGAAAACTATGTGAAATAATAAATCATGTTCGATTGCCATGATAATTCAAATATAATATAGCTCCTGAAATAAATAATATTTTGAGGTTGATAAACTATAAATTCGTTCAATTATCAAGACTTATACTATGTTAATAAACATGTATAGATTTAAAGATCATATTGGGTCAGGTTGACTTTTGAGATGACTTTTGTTAACTTCTGCATGTCGGTCTCGAGCATTAGGATTGTGATACACTATGACCTGACCTAGCTTGTTAGACATGTATTGACCAACATATGTTCTCTAGGTTGAGATCTACGGTTATTTTGCATTCCAAGTTTTGGTCACATTTTGAGAAATGACCTTATGTGTGTGATGACCCGGAAATTTCCGATCAAATTTAAACTTTAATCTTTATATGTTTCCGACACGATAAGAAAAAATCTGTAATGTTGAGTCTCAAAAACTTTGAACTATTTATATGAAATCATTTGACCTTTGACCATTCCCGACGATTCACGAACAATTGTGTGTAAATAAATATGTAAATAAATATTTATATGTAAATATAAAAATAAGAGTATATATTAATTTGAATTAATATTATGCCATTTAATCATTTGAATTAAATATATAGATTAAATACGAAATAAATAAGATATTATTAAAATAAATATATATAAATATATATATGAATTCTGTACACAATTTATATCATATGTATGTTGTAATATATATAAATTATAAATATTTAATATTCAATAAATGTTATTATATGATATATATTATATTATTAGTAAATATGATATAATTATTAAATATTACAAAATTAATAAATTGTAATATTAATATATTAAATGTGGTTACAACTTAAAAATATAATTGTTATACTAATATTATTATTACTTCTATTAATATTCATATTATTATTAATTCGATTATTATGATTACTAAAAATTATTTTTTTAATATTATTATTATTAAAATTATGATTTTTTTTGTTTTTAATATGATTACTATTATTATTAGTATTATTTGGATATTATTATTATTATTAATGTTCTTATTATTAATTTTTATTATTATAAATTTATTTACAGCGCTATAATTACTGACATAACTATATTTATTTACTACAAAAATTAAGTACAGAATCACACAAAATCAAATTCTGTTGCACATTCACATTGAGCAGTATTACTTTTGTTTATGTCTACAACTTGTTAATATTCAAATCAAGGATCGTACAGACCAATTTCAAATTCTGTTTAACATCTCCATCTACTTTATATTTTTTTTATTTATCCTCTTGATTGATTCTAGCTGTCTGATTCCATCTGTCGACCATCTTCATCATAAACAAACAATTATCTCATTAGACAGGAATCATTCAATCCTTCTCCTCTTACTTTGATCACCCACCGGTTATAACTATCACTTCATCACCTTCTACCACCATTGAACACCATCATAAACCGCAATACCAAACCCATCATCCAGGTTTACTTCTCTTACTTTGTTTCTGTGAATAAATATAGAGTATCTCAAACCACTCGATTTATGTATATACATATAATCAGACATACACAAAATATATTAACTTACCTCATATTCTTGTTTGAATCAATCACCATGTAAACCGCCACCTACACTTCTAAATTTTTCTGTTTTTTTCTTGTCTTGAACACAACAAACGCCACTATATCTTCCTCTCTCACGATCTCTCTCTTTTATCAACTCTCTCTAAATTGAAGTCGTGAAACATCATGTATTGGTTCTGTTTATATACCAAACGAACCTCCATCATCATTCTTCTCAAACCCTACCATTACCCATCAACCGTCCCCCTCATTATTATTATTTTTTATTTCCTTCGAGAACCTGCAACTATCCTTATTGTTGGGTTTCAAACCATCAAGAATCAAAACCCCATTTAAACGAGCTTGTATCTGCTGTCACATGTTATTGATCGAAACCCTCATCCTATCACTATATTCTCTTTTCCTCACTACAGCTACTGCTATTTTTCTTTCCTGTTTCGATTTCAGTTTCAAACGAAGGAGGAGGAGAGATTGACTGTTGCACATCGAATAATTTCTTCTTTCCTTTTCTATCACCCAACACCGACACCTTTTAAATTGTTTAATGAATCATGATGGAAAGAAAAACATAGTTATGAGCTGTAAAGAAAAGAAAGAAAAAGAAAAAGGGTTGGGGTATTATATAAATAATACATGCCTGTTAATGAACCGATGGTTTTTTTTCCATTTTATATTCTCACGGGCCAAAATCATTAATTAAGTGGACTGATGAGTTTAAAGTTGGGCCGAAATCTTTTATTTTGAAGTTGGGCCGAAGTCTTTTATCTCGGTGTTGGGCCGACTATGGCTGCTGCTTGTTCATTTATACTTCTGTTACCGAAAATCAACACAACCTTCCATTTGAATTCGTTTATACGTTCTATAGTTTAGGATTATGTAAAACGATGATGATTATGAAACGTTAGAAGGTGATGATAACATAAGAACAATGATGATATCATAATAATGAAAAACAATTATGATAATTATTGAAAATACATAATGATTATGATGGTGATGTTATGATCAAGTTGTGATGATGTTGGTAATATTATGATCATATTACAGATTCGTTGTTAATGAAGTAGGAGGTTTAAATGGGTTTTGATTTGGGTTTTAACTTAAGAAAGAGAGAAAGAAGAACAGACAAATATGAGGGTTATATAGTTTTAAATCAAGGAATATTTCAGAAAATTATAGGTAGAGGAATGGTTAAGGGGGTTGTGTGTTAAACGAGGGGTCTTGAGTTCGAGCCCGGCTTGTGACAGAATTTTTTTTTATAAAGCTTAATGAGGTAGTTACCTAATTATTACTATCATTTTATTATTATTATTATTATTATTATTATTATTATTATTATTATTATTATTATTATTATTATTATTATTATTATTATTATTATTATTATTATTATTATTATTATTATTATTATTATTAATATTAATATTATTAGTAAATCATTATTATTATCAAAATTATTTTTTTAAACAAATAAATAATTTTTGCATAAAATATACTTATTACATATATTATAAGTATATTAATATTTCACGTAACTATATATATCAAACCTATTAATATTATTTATATAAATACTTACATATAACAAACTATTGATTTTTAAATATAACACTAAATAATTATATATATATAAATATGGATATACTAATATAACTATAAAAATATTAATCACTTTGAATGTATACACAAGTTAAAAATATATGTTATTAATATAAAAGTAGCGTAATTAATAAATTTATATACATATTCATTTCATTACGATTATATGTAATAATGAATATGCAAATGATATAGGTTCGTGAATCCGATGTCAACCCTATACTTGTTCAATGTCGTTCTATGTATTTTTACTACAAAATACATTAGGTAAGTTCATTTGAATCCCTTTTACTCATTACATTTTTGAGCTGAGAATACATGCGCTGTTTTTACAACTGCTTTATTAAATACTTTTGAAATATATTTTTGAACTGCGAATATATGAAATGCTTTTATAAATGTTTGACGAGATAGACACAAGCAAAACATTCCTCGAAAGAATTATTATGCAAACAGGAGTTCTGCGGATTATTATTGAATTATGTGGACATGATAATTTCCACCATTGAATTATGTGGACATGATAATTGCCACCATTGAATTATGTGGACATGATAATTGCCACCAATTGATATGAATGTTATGTATCGAGAGAATGATTTTATACACAGGTTATGTGTATGTTATTTTTGTGCACAAGATATGTGTACGGATACTAAGATTTATGAAAGATGATTTTGTACACGAGAAAGGTGTACTGTATTTAAAAATATTGCATGTACATTACAGGTGGTTATAGGATTCGGGACCATTTGTACCATGCAGCATTTAAATTTTGTGGTCTATCAAAATGATGAATTTTATTGTTTTAAGATAAACCTATGAACTCACCAACCTTTTGGTTGACACTTTTAAGCATGTTTATTCTCAGGTATGAAAGAAACCTTCCGCTGTGCATTTGCTCATTTTAAGGACAATACTTGGAGTCGATCATCGCTCTGGGATCAAAGGTTGATGATTTCGTCCGGATGGATTAGGACGGGTCTTCACAGTTGGCATCAGAGCTGGTATAACGCCGTCCATGTGTGGCGGGTTAGTCGTAAAGGAGGTTCTCACAGTGTTACCTATGATGAAGCATTGGCTCTTATTCCTTGCGATCCCTTACAAGGGTTGGCAGTAGCCGAGAGGCAGGCCCTAAAATCAGTATCTGAGGTACACTCAGTGGTCACTAGGCGGTTAGCTGGGAAGGCACTGGGTGGGACGGTGGTTGTCCCCAACTGTTTCACAGTTGGTATCAGAGCAGTGGTCTTAGCGAACTAGGTCTTGCATTAGTGTGTCTAACTGATAGTTGTTTAGATGCATTAGTGAGTCTGGACTTCGACCGTGTCTGCATGTCAAAAGTTTTGCTTATCATTTCTAGTCGGAAATCATCTGCTTATCATCCTTAGGAAATTACCTGCTTATCATTCTTAGGGAATCATTTGCTTATCATTCTAAGTCTAGACACATCTTACTGCAATGACTGCATGAATAGTGTATAGACAATTCATATCTTAGCGTACCTGACAATTCATATCTTAGCATATCTGTTACTGTAGACTTTACCTGACCCGTAGATTCCTCCGTATCTTATGGAATTTTAGTATTATATATGCATATATAAATTATGTATTGCAGGGTACTAATCTACATCCTATAATCTGTTTCTTATCGAAAATTCTTCATTTGATCGTACGAGATGAATCCCTCAACTAGTTCGAATTCCTCGGATTCCGACAGCTATTCCGATATGGAGTTTCACCTAAGCTCCGAAAGTAGTGTCACCAGAACGAATCAACCAATCATCCATCCCCAATTCATCTGATGAGTTCGTAGTCTACTTAATCATTGGAGACAAGTAGAAGCGATCCCTTTCATCCGCCATATTGCCCTCTTGACGATGAACCTGAAGCACTTACCGGAAAACCTGTTCGAGACACCATTTTCTCTCTCATTTCCAGAGTATATCATCACGATTATATTCTATCAAAAAAAAAAAAATTTCTAAACCTTATTCATCCACTCGTTCCTACCGACAATCATCCCGGAATAATAGAAGAAGTTAGTGAATTTCGCGCTCGAGTAATCAATTTGGAGAATATGGTGCAAAAACATACCAGCTCCAGCAACATCACCGTCACCAACAGTACCATCAGTAACAGCATCCGTACCATCGACAAACCATTTCTCAACATTTCATTCAGTACCTTGAGTATAATCATCGTTCTACGTATCGTTCTACATCAAATATCTTCGTTCTTCATGGCGATTATGTAATCCCTAATGTTTTAGAGATTATGTACTCTAGTTCTAGCAGTAAATCTGATGAGTTTAATATCATATTAATTCATTAAATCCATGATTACATCTGAAGAGAATATATATGTAAGTATATTTTCATAACGATTGTAATTAAAAATTCTTTTGTACAAACAATTAATGGTGAAAATATTTTAACGGGTAGGTAATACCCGAGAAATATTTAGATTTCACATTAATAAGATACACTGTACATTCTTCGAATCTGATTCAACAGTCATTTACTATCCTACTTACAACCACCGACATACGTATCCGTTCATCGCAGAATAACCATTTTCACTCAATTTCATATTTGGATTTTGACCTATCAGAATCCAACAAGTGGCATAATGAAGAAAACATTTGACGAAATAAAAATATGATAGAAACAAACAAATTAACTACGAAAAACTTTGTTAAGAATCCACGCTAACTGTTCCAGCTAACTGTTCCTAGCTAACTGATTACATTTATTTATCGCAATTTATTTATCGCAATTTATTTATTTATCGCATTTTAATTATCGCAATTTACATTCTCGCAATTTTATTTATCGTCATTTAATTTCTGTTATTTACTTTACGCACTTTATTTATCGTTATTTAATTTCTGTTATTTATTTTACGCACTTTAAATATCGCGACACGTATACAAGGTTTTGACATATCATATCGACGCATTTATATATATTATTTGGAATAACCATAGACACTCTATCTGCAGTAATGATCGAGTTCTCTATACAGGGTTGAGGTTGATTCTACAATAATATATATAATTTGAGTTGTGATCGAGTCTGAGACGTATACGGGTCACGACACGTATTAATTAATTCGACTATTGTATATTAAACTATATATGAATTATTGGACTGTTACTGTGGACTATCGACTGTGGACTAATAACATTGGACAATTAAAAGGGATTAAAATATTGATTATAACATATGAAACTAAACATTCTTCAAGTTTGCCACTTGAATTCATCTTAAACTTCATTTGTATCTCGACGATTACAATATGCGTTCAAATCTTTCATGATTCTTGAAACCTCTCGATTAAGAAACAACTGAGAAGATGAACCAACCGCACTTCATCTATGGAAGAAAATATTGACGCATATAGTTATGCACCTGAAAACTCCTGGACCCTAAGTAAAAGTTTAACACGTGTCTATGTTAGCTCCTTTGGCATTGTTATTACCGAAAATAACATTGCAACTCTTTTTCAAATTAGCCAATTTTATCACAGCTTCAACAAATCAACTTTAACTTCCATTCGAATTAGCCTTATTATAACCTCGATATATAAGTTTGCCTGTCGTCATCGTTACCGGAGAACCGTTTATATTTCACCACATTAGCAGTAAAATTACCAGCAACTTCAATGAATTTGGAATTTCCGAAAAATCATTATATTCATTGAAACCCCATCTTGTATTCATCTATACCCTGTAACAATAATTGCCATACCAATTACCGGGAATCAGCAATCAGTATTTTGAATCTCGTAGCATTTCTACATCAATAGTTATATGTATACATATAACAATTATCTCCTAGGATTACGATCTTCAATTCTGAGATTTTGAAAAGGCACCCAGTTTACGAATCGATACTCTGAATGTTGGAAAAGCTCAGAAACGTTGGAACTGGAAAATGGATAAAGTTAAGCATGAAGGAGACCAAGGACAAATACAAGGACCATACCCTATATTCAAAGAATCCAGATAATTCTAGATCCGTTGAAATCTTTAGCGAATATCTTACTCCGAAGTCATGTTAAAATCTTGCGGAAAATCTTTCTCCATCAACCATCGAACTTAGAAATTCCAAAATATCATCATCAATATCTTCGATATTTCTGAGGATATTTTCATAAATATTCTAATCCGAAATTATATACCTCTTCGTGCTTCCTGTGTATCATTATATTGGAAACATTCAATAGAAAATTTAGTACCGAAAAGCAGATTATGCGAAATTATGAAGAAAGCCATGGACAAATCACAAAGAATAAGTTTGACTTCAAAGAATCCAAATGATTCAATGTCTGCTAAAGTCTTTAGTGAATATCTTGCTCCTTACTCTAAACCCTTGCAGACAATAGTCTCCATCATCCTCTGATCTTAGATATTCAAAGATATTATCGTATCTTTCATTATAAATATCCTCTATATTTATGAATATATTTTCATAACTAATCTTATATGAAATCATTTATCACTTTGAGCTATCAGTGTTACATCATATGAGAACTATTAGTTCCTATAGTCTGTAAACTTTCGAGTTTAAAATATGAATGTTTTTGAAGTAGTGTTGGAAACTGATGCATGAGTTAGTATAATATAATGCACTTGATCAACGTGATTATATTACAGTAATTCATGCTGAGTTTCTAATGGAACGTGATGATTCACAGAACATACCGTCATCATGTGCCATTTACATGACTCTTACATTCTATCCAATCTCCAAACATAGCAAGAACATATTTTCTTGATAGTTCAATCTCTTCGGATATTCTGGTAAATTACCAAATCGAGATCGTGCCATTACGATTTCTTTCTTTGAACATTAACTATGTTCGCTTCAAAAATCCATACCTACGAATTTCGAACCATTATTCGCTTGACTTGAAGTCGAGAAGAGGAGACAAAAGTATGGAACTCTTGAATATAAAAGAAAATAAAGCTCGACAACAACACATAAATCTACAAACCGTGTATATCAATACGTATTGCAACGTAAAGACACGGGAAAATTAATAACACTATAACCCCAAGATAATAGTAGAAGTAAATAAAATCCTCCGGTGGTAGATGAAAGAGAATAATGACAGATATGAAAGTTAAGAGGATATCAAAGATCAGGATGGGATGGAGCATATTAACGAATGCTTTAAAGTATGAGTTGAGGAAGAAAGAATAGAAGGTGTGAGTTGTAAGGAAACAACGGAGGTGGATTTATAGTAAGATATCGGACAGGGCAATCAAAACAGATGATCGCATTTAAAGCGGATCCTAATTCCCTTGATTACCGAAGAATCAAATCTTATTATGAAGATTTTCTCCAAATATCTTGAACTTGGAAATCAATCCTATCTACGTCAAAAGATATGACGAATCTATACCTACTCATTTCACTCTTTGGTGATAGCTTCACTCGTACTCTTCACAAAATCAATTGATTTTATCCATATTACTCAATGATGATAAAACTCTATTTATCAACTCATATTGGTCATGAAAACATTCTTATTGTTATCCATGACGACCTCTATCAAATTTCGGGGACGAAATTTCTTTAACGGGTAGGTACTGTGATGACCCGGAAATTTCCGATCAAATTTAAACTTTAATCTTTATATGTTTCCGACACGATAAGCAAAAATTTGTAATGTTGAGTCTCAAAAACTTTGAACTATTTATATGAAATCATTTGACCTTTGACCATTCCCGACGATTCATGAACAATTGTGTGTAAATAAATATGTAAATAAATATTTATATATAAATATAAAAATAAGAGTATATATTAATTTAAATTAATATTATGCCATTTAATCATTTGAATTAAATATATAGATTAAATACGAAATAAATAAGATGTTATTAAAATAAATATATATAAATATATATATGAATTCTGTACACAATTTATATCATATGTATGTTGTAATATATATAAATTATAAATATTAAATATTCAATATATGTTATTATATGATATATATTATATTATTAGTAAATATGATATAATTATTAAATATTACAAAATTAATAAATTGTAATATTAATATATTAAATGTGGTTACAACTTAAAAATATAATTTTTATACTAATATTATTATTACTTCTATTAATATTCATATTATTATTAATTCGATTATTATGATTACTAAAAATTATTTTTTTAATATTATTATTATTAAAATTATGATTTTTTTTTGTTTTTAATATGATTACTATTATTATTAGTATTATTTGGATATTATTATTATTAATGTTCTTATTATTAATTTTTATTATTATAAATTTATTTACAGCGTTATAATTACTGACATAACTATATTTATTTACTACAAAAATTAAGTACAGAATCACACAGAATCAAATTCTGTTGCACATTCACATTGAGCAGTATTACTTTTGTTTATGTCTACAACTTGTTAATATTCAAATCAAGGATCGTACAGACCAATTCCAAATTCTGTTTAACATCTCCATCTACTTTATATTTTTTTTATTTATCCTCTTGATTGATTCTAGCTGTCTGATTCCATCTGCCGACCATCTTCATCATAAACAAACAATTATCTCATTAAACAGGAATCATTCAATCCTTCTCCTCTTACTTTGATCACCCACCGGTTATAACTATCACTTCATCACCTTCTACCACCATTGAACACCATCATAAACCGCAATACCAAACCCATCATCCAGGTTTACTTCTCTTACTTTGTTTCTGTGAATAAATATAGAGTATCTCAAACACTCGATTTATGTATATACATATAATCAGACATACACAAAACATATTAACTTACCTCATATTCTTGTTTGAATCGATCACCATGTAAACCGCCACCTACACTTCTAAATTTTTCTGTTTTTTTCTTGTCTTGAACACAACAAACGCCACTATATCTTCCTCTCTCACGATCTCTCTCTTTTATCAACTCTCTCTAAATTGAAGTCGTGAAACATCATGTATTGGTTCTGTTTATATACCAAACGAACCTCCATCATCATTCTTCTCAAACCCTACCATTACCCATCAACCGTCCCCCTCATTATTATTTTTTTTATTTCCTTCGAGAACCTGCAACTATCCTTACTGTTGGGTTTCAAACCATCAAGAATCAAAACCCCATTTAAACGAGCTTGTATCTGCTGTCACATGTTATTGATCGAAACCCTCATCCTATCACTATATTCTCTTTTCCTCACTACAGCTACTGCTATTTTTCTTTCCTGTTTCGATTTCAGTTTCAAACGAAGGAGGAGGAGAGATTGACTGTTGCACATCGAATAATTTCTTCTTTCCTTTTCTATCACCCAACACCGACACCTTTTAAATTGTTTAATGAATCATGATGGAAAGAAAAACATAGTTATGAGCTGTAAAGAAAAGAAAGAAAAAGAAAAAGGGTTGGGGTATTATATAAATAATACATGCCTGTTAATGAACCGATGGTTTTTTTTCCATTTTATATTCTCACGGGCCAAAATCATTAATTAAGTGGACTGATGAGTTTAAAGTTGGGCCGAAATCTTTTATTTTGAAGTTGGGCCGAAGTCTTTTATCTCGTTGTTGGGCTGACTATGGCAGCTGCTTGTTCGTTTATACTTCTGTTACCGAAAATCAACACAACCTTCCATTTGAATTCGTTTATACGTTCTATAGTTTAAGATTATGTAAAACGATGATGATTATGAAACGTTAGAAGGTGATGATAACATAAGAACAATGATGATATCATAATAATGAAAAACGATTATGATAATTGTTGAAAATACATAATGATTATGATGGTGATGTTATGATCAAGTTGTGATGATGTTGGTAATATTATGATCATATTACAGATTCGTTGTTAATGAAGCAGAAGGTTTAAATGGGTTTTGATTTGGGTTTTAACTTAAGAAAGAGAGAAAGAAGAACAGACAAATACGAGGGTTATATAGTTTTAAATCAAGGAATATTTCAGAAAATTATAGGTAGAGGAATGGTTAAGGGGGTTGTGTGTTAAACGAGGGGTCTTGAGTTCGAGCCCGGCTTGTGACAGAATTTTTTTTATAAAGCTTAATGAGGTAGTTACCTAATTATTACTATCATTTTATTATTATTATTATTATTATTATTATTATTATTATTATTATTATTATTATTATTATTATTATTATTATTATTATTATTATTATTATTATTATTATTATTATTATTATTATTATTATTATTAATATTATTAGTAAATCATTATTATTATCAAAATTATTTTTTTAAACAAATAAATAATTTGTGCATAAAATATACTTATTACATATATTATAAGTATATTAATATTTCACGTAACTATATATATCAAACCTATTAATATTATTTATATAAATACTTACATATAACAAACTATTGATTTTTAAATATAACACTAAACAATTATATATATATATATATATATATATATATATATATATATATATATATATATATATATATATATATATATATATATATATATATATATATATAAATATGGATATACTAATATAACTATAAAAATATTAATCACTTTGAATGTATACACAAGTTAAAAATATATGTTATTAATATAAAAGTAGCGTAATTAATAAATTTATATACATATTCATTTGATTACGATTATATGTAATAATGAATATGCAAATGATATAGGTTCGTGAATCCGATGTCAACCCTATACTTGTTCAATGTCGTTCTATGTATTTTTACTACAAAATACATTAGGTGAGTTCATTTGAATCCCTTTTACTCATTACATTTTTGGGCTGAGAATACATGCGCTGTTTTTACAACTGCTTTATTAAATGCTTTTGAAATATATTTTTGAACTGCGAATACATGAAATACTTTTATAAATGTTTGACGAGATAGACACAAGCAAAACATTCCTCGAAAGAATTATTATGCAGACAGGAGTTCTGCGGATTATTATTGAATTATGTGGACATGATAATTGCCACCATTGAATTATGTGGACATGATAATTGCCACCATTGAATTATGTGGACATGATAATTGCCACCAATTGATATGAATGTTATGTATCGAGAGAATGATTTTATACACAGGTTATGTGTATGTTATTTTTGTGAACAAGATATGTGTACGGATACTAAGATTTATGAAAGATGATTTTGTACACGAGAAAGGTGTACTGTATTTAAAAATATCGCATGTACATTACAGGTGGGTATAGGATTCGGGCCCATTTGTACCATGCAGCATTTAAATTTTGTGGTCTATCAAAATGATGAATTTTATTGTTTTAAGATAAACCTATGAACTCACCAACCTTTTGGTTGACACTTTTAAGCATGTTTATTCTCTGGTATGAAAGAAACCTTCCGCTGTGCATTTGCTCATTTTAAGGACAATACTTGGAGTCGATCATCGCTCTGGGATCAAAGGTTGATAATTTTGTCCGGATGGATTAGGACGGGTCTTCACAATGTGCTGCTAAGGTGAGTTTATAGATCTCTTTTTAATTGCTTTTGCAATATATATTTTTGGGCTGAGAATACATGCAATTTATTTTAAACGCAATGGACACAAGTACATACTAAATTCTACACTGAGTTTGAACCAAAAATCCCTTAGCTTTGGTAACTAGTAACTGCCGGTTATAAGAACTGGTGGGCGCGAGTAGTTATATATGGATCCATAGAGCTTGACATCCTCGTCTGTTCCAGGTATAGAAACCTTAGCCTGAACTATAAAACAGACGTATGCTATTTGAGGTTAATACACGTTGGATTGCGTGTATTGTACATGTTGGTTGCATGTATGTTAAAACAGGGGTACTTATAATAACGTTAAAGTTTAGTTACCAGGGTGCTCAATTTCGTAGAATATTTTGATAAACGTTTCTGGATGAAACAATTGAAATCTTGTGATCCACATTTATATACAGATTATGCGCAACATTAAAACTATGAACTCACCAACCTTTGTGTTGACACTTTTAAGCATGTTTATTCTTAGGTTCCTAGAAGTCTTCCATTGTTTGCTTATATGTTATACAAGCTATGTGCATGGAGTCATACATGCTTTATTCGAGAAAACGTTGCATTCACAAAATCATCACCATGTATCTTATTTTGACTGCATTGTCAACATATGTAGTATTGTAAACTATTATTTATGGTGATTGTCTATATGTAGAAATCATCAAATGTCAAAAACCTTAGAATTTGATATTCATTTATGGTGTGCCTTTTCAAAAGAATGCAATGTTTACAAAACGTATCATGTAGAGGTCAGTACCTCACTGTGAAATCGATGAATGATGTATTCGTCCAAATGGATTTGGACGGGTCATCACAGTTGGCATCAGAGCTTGAGGTCATAGTGAACCAGAATTTGCATTAGTGTGTTTAACTGGTAATTGTTAGGATGCATTAGTGAGTCTGGACTATGACCGTATCTGTTTTTACCGAGTTTTACTTATCATTTCTTGTCAGAAATTACATGCTTATCATTTTTAAGTATAGACTCGTTTCCTGAATTTATTGCATACATAGTGTACAGACGAATTCATATCTTAGCATATCTATTACTGTAAACTTTGCTTGACATCTTCCGAAAATTCCTCCGTGATTTATGGAATTTTGGTATTATATATACATATGTAAATTATGTATTGAAGAGTACCAATCTAAATTCTATAATCTATTTCATATCAAAAATCATCTCCCTAATTATACAAGATGGATCCCGTATCTAGTTCAAATTCCTTAAACTCCGACAGCTATTCCGATATGGATATTCACCTGAACTCCGAAGACAGTGTAACCGGAATGGATCAACCAATCAGCCATCACCTATTCTGGATGAATTTGGGATGAGTTCGTAGCCTACTTAGTTATTGGAGACAAGAAGAAGGTGATCCCTTCCATCCACCCCATTTCCCTCTTGGCGAAGAACCTGAAGCACTTATCGGCGAACCTGTTCGAGACACCATTTTCTCTCTCATTTCCAGAATATCTCATCACGATAATATACTATCTCAAATTCTGGATCTTATTCATCCGCTCGTCCGAACCGCCAATCATCCCGGTGTAATAGAAGAAGTCAACGAGCTTCGCGCTCGAGTATTGGCTTTGGAGAATGATATTGCTCTAAACATACATATTATTCGACGCAATATCACTTATATTTCATAGGTTTTTATCATCTACAAAGACATTCAACGCGCATTTCACGAGAAAAACGACAAAAGTGGATAAGAGCTTACTATTTGAAGATTCGACGATAAAATGATAGTTTTAAACCAGATTTATATCAAGAAACGTTTATCCGAATGAAAGTACAAGATAAATGAAGAAAAGAAGTTCAAATGTAAAGTGCCAAGTCAGTACACGTCAACACGGAATCAACAAAGAACAACTGAAAAAGAAAAATGAAGAAAATTTCTGTTTACTCTTACACGAATCGTGTAGTGGTACACGAATCGTGTAGAATATCTGGTCTTACACGAATCGTGTAGCCATACACGAATCGTGTAATGTTAGGCCAAAGTACTGTTCCGGATTTCCAGAAGGGGCGGCTGGCTTTATGGTTTTAAAACATTTCTTTTCAAGTGGTGCAGACTTTTGACTCAAACATTCAGCAAATGGACTAGCTTTTTGACCAACTAAACTTCACCAACTACTAATTTTTCAAGCATAAATATGGAGTACGTACAGAGATCAAGAGACATATATTACACACAGGAGATTACAACACAAAATTACTATACACATACTATTGTCACTTTTATTATCAGTATTATTTACATTTCAGTTTCAAAGTTCAATTATTAGGATTAGTTTCAAATATTAAGGGGGTATTGTTCGTGATAAAGGGTGTTATTGTACGCGTGAAAGGGGTGTTATTATTGTAATTTTTCTACCGTTTGAAGTTAATGCAAGTGAAGATATTTTAGTAAGTTTACTCTGTTAAAATTAGCGTTGTTATTATGTTTGCATATCTATATTTTTATGTCTACCCTAGTGTAATGAATAGCTAAATTTCCCTAGTGTTTGCTTAAATGTAGAGCCCCTAGTGAAATGGATTGTTACCATCTGTAAAAGTTAAAATGTAACTTTAGTATTTTTAATATTGAGCCTAGTTAAAAAGAACCATTTTTATGTAATTAGGTATTTAACCCTTGCCACTTAATTTATTAAATTCAAATAACGAAAGTTATTTTTATTTACATAAATTAAGCTTCAACATTAAAAGTGATCTAGACGAATTTATGGATAATTTATTAACACCAATTTAGAAATAAACTTCGGTGGTTTGGGTGATATCAATAAATTACATGACAGTGAAATTATAAAAAGGGAAACCGTTATAATTTGGGTATTGGCGAAGGTCAAAACTAGGCTAGGTCTCAATTTAAATACTTGGGGAATAGTAGCTTTCTAAAAAGAATCCGATGAAAATTAGATTTTATTTAGTTAAGTTGTAACCTTATGTTTATTCGAGAGAAAAATGTAAAGTTTGATACTAGAACATTTTAATAGGGTGTAAAACTTAAAACAATCCATGGACCTAGGGGTGACACAATTAAGTAAACACTCCCATTTATCTTATTTATATTTGTTATAAAAGTATTATTATTATTATTTACGATTTACCATTTTAAAATATTAGAAAAATACATAAAAACATTTAATTTTCGTAACAGTTAAGTTGTCACATATTTTTACACGTACACGAATCGTGTATCATCACACGAATCGTGTAAGGCTAAAACGCGGCTACAGTACATCTAGGTTAAAATTAGGGTTTTTGTTATTTAATTATATTTATATTTAGGTTATTAGTTAATTTAGTTATTTTAATTAAGTTAATTAGTTAAAGTTATTTAAAATACTTAAAATACATGTTTTAATCCTAAAATTAGTATTACTTATTATAGGTTTATAAATTGTAATTAGTTTATAATTAGTAAATTAATTAAATTCCTTTTAATTTGTATTAGTTTTACTAAAAATGCATTTTAGTTAATTTAAATAAGTTTCTATTGTAATTGCTCAAAACAAAATTCTAAATATATAGTTTCATTAAAAATTACTATTTTACTAATTACCATTTAGTAACATAATTAATGCATCATAATTAGTTTATTTTCATTTAGTTCCTTTTTAAGTTAATTTTTGTAATCTTGTAATTTTATTTAGTAAATTAGTTTTAGTTATTTTCTTTTACTGTTATTTTACAATTGCCTAATCCAAAACTCCCTTTAATTAAGTTTGACATCAAAGACTATTAAAAACCATTAAACACTCCATCTCCCTGTGGAACGAATCGGATTTACCAACAAACTAAACTACACGGATAGGACTAGTTGCCTATATATATGTGTGAAATCAACCTGAAATCAATAAAATACCACATATACAATAAATCAATTCGTGTAACAAAACAACTCAAATCCGTTCATAAATAAAGGTTACGTTTCCGTACATCAACTCTTTGGCGCCGCTGCCGGGGACTTGGCAGTTAAATAAATAGATAATTTTTCTGATTCGTAGTAGTAGTTGGATTTGTACGTGGACCGGGTTGTTGGATCACCAATTTTATTAGTCAATAGAAGGATCCTGCCCCTCTGCTGCATCTTTTGGCTATTCAAAACGTGGGCAAAATCAGAAGGAAAATCTGTTTGTTTAAGGGTTTTTATCATTGTTTTTATGTTATTCGATCCTCTCGAGGATATTCATTTCCAAGAAAGTTCAAAGTTTTTGAATAAATCCTTTAATTCTTTGTACAATTTCCCAAATTGTATGATCCGTTCAATCCTAAACTCGTTAAACTTAATCCGGAACCTCAAAGAATTAATAAAGGACAAAAACAACAAAAAGAAATAGGAAGTACTAGTAATTTTAAAACACCGAAAAACACTAAAAAAAAAAGAGAAACAAGTAGGTAACCCTAGATAAACCTTTAGTGAAGTGATCTCATAATAGAAATTAATGTATGAACTTACGTTCCTCCAACGCTGAATTAACTCCCTCACATCCTGAACCCGAAAGAAAATTCCACAAACGCTTAAGAGCTCAAGAAGTAGAATCTCTTGCTAAAAATTTAGAGTCACTTTTCTTAGAATCCGACTCTGAACCAATAATTCAACCAATCATAGAGCCGATTGATAATGCTAAAAACGAACATATATTTCATAGCATTATTCCTCAAGAAAGACAAGCTTTTAGTTGCAATTGTTCTATTTACAAGTGATATTCGTTTAAATAATAAAAGGTGAAGACAGAAGACAGATTCGACGATTTGAAGACGCAAACGACCAAAAAGCTCAAAAGTACAAAAGACAATCAAAAAGGTTCCAATTATTGATAAGAAACGTCTTGAAATTACAAAAGTACAAGATTCAAAACACAAAGTACAAGATATTAAATTGTACGCGAGGACGTTCGAAAATCCGGAACCGGGACCAGAGTCAACTCTTAACGCTCGACGCAACGGACTAAAAATTACAAGTTAACTATGTATATAAATATAATATAATATATAATTAATTATATTAATTATATATATATTATATATATATATTAAAAACCGTCGGCAGCAAGAAACTCCAAGGGTGTGAGCTGTAAATATATCTCCGCGACTCGCGGAGTTTTAAGGGCATTTTGCCGCGAGTCGCGGAGCCCCAATTTTCAACTCTGGCTATAAAGCCAACCGAATTCTGATCAAAATATATCATCTTTTTTTTTCTTCTCATTCATACGAGTAATATATATATATAATTTATATTTTAATTTTAATTTTAATTTTAATTTTATAATAAGGGTATGTTAGCGAATGTTGTAAGGGTGTAAGTCGAAATTCTGTCCGTGTAACGCTACGCTATTTTTAATCATTGTAAGTTATGTTCAACCTTTTTATATTAATGTCTCGTAGCTAAGTTATTATTATGCTTATTTAAAACGAAGTAATCATGATGTTGGGCTAATTACTAAAATTGGGTAATTGGGCTTTGTACCATAATTGGGGTTTGGATAAAAGAACGACACTTGTGGAAATTAGACTATGGGCTATTAATGGGCTTTATATTTGTTTAACTAAATGAAAGTTTGTTAATGTTAATATAAAGATTTACAATTGGGCGTCCCTATAAATTACCATATACACTCGATCGGACACGATGGGCGGGGTATTTATATGTACGAATAATCGTTCATTTAACCGGACACGGGAATGGATTAATAGCCACTAGAATAATTAAAACAGGGGTGAAATTACATTCAAGGGTAATTGGTGTAATTGTTAACAAAGTGGTAAGACCTTGGTTTACACGCAGTCGATAACCTGGTGTATTCATTAAACAAAGTATTAAAACCTTGTTACAATTCGAATCCCCAATTAGTTGGAATATTTAACTTCGGGTATAAGAATAATTTGATGAGGACACTCGCACTTTATATTTATGACTGATGGACTGTTATGGACAAAAACCAGACGGACATATTAAATAATCCAGGACAAAGGACAATTAACCCATGGGCATAAAACTAAAATCAACACGTCAAACATCATGATTACGGAAGTTTAAATAAGCATAATTCTTTTATTTCATATTTAATTTCCTTTATTTTATATTTAATTGCACTTCTAATTATCGCACTTTTATTTATTTTATTTAATCGCATTTTTAATTATCGTACTTTTTAATTATCGCAATTTTATTTTATCGCATTTTTATTCGCAATTTCATTATCGTTATTTACTTTACGCTTTAATTTAAAGTCTTGTATTTATTTTATATTTTACATTAGGTTTTAACTACGACTAAAGTTTTAAAATCGACAAACCGGTCATTAAACGGTAAAAAACCCCCCTTTATAATAATAATATTACTTATATATATATTTGTATTTTTATAAAAGTAAACTAATATAGCGTTGAGCTTTGTTTAAAGATTTCCCTGTGGAACGAACCGGACTTACTAATTGTACGATTAGGTACACTGCCTATAAGTGTTGTAGCAAGGTTTAAGTATATCCATTCTATAAATAAATAAATATCTTGTGTAAAATTGTATCGTATTTAATAGTTTTTCCTAGTAAAATATAAACTATTTTATATACACCTCGTTCGACATCAAGTAATTTTTGGCGCCGCTGCCGGGGACTATCTTAAAAGCCGGAAACGCAACGCTAATATAAAAAAAAAAAAGATTTTTATCTACTTTTATTAAAAGTCGTTTTTTGTAAAATTACGTTTTAAAAATTCGAAAAATATAAAAAGAAAAACAAAAATATTAGTATTTTTAAGATTTTGTTAAATAGTTAAGTTTTATAAGTTTCTTTATTTCTATTTTAGTTTATAAAAATATAACTTTTGTTTTAAACATCTTTTATTTATATAAAAAAAAACAGAAAACATAAAAAAAAAAAATAAAATAAAGAAAAACGCGTAAAAAGTGAAACCTGTCAACTGAATTCTGGAACCCCGCGACTCGCGGGGATTTCTTCTTTAATTGCCGCGACTCGCGGAGGGCATCTGACACACGGACAAAAACCCTAATCAAGCATTGATTACGGGTTATTTTTAATTATTATTATTATTAAAACCTAATTATTATTATTATTATTATTAGTTTTAATTTTACTTTTACTTTTTATTTATATATATTTTAGTTAAATTAGTTTTATTAAAATTGTAAAATTAATAGTTTAATAAAATAAATAATATAAAAATAATATTTTTATAAAAATTATACTTTTTACAACTTTTTGTATATTTTTATATTTTGTACCTTTTTAATCGTTGTAGCGTAATATTTGTATTTTTAGCTCATATTTAATTTTAAACTTAGTTTTTGCTATAGTTATTTTTACTCCTAGATTTTTAGGCTTTGCCGTAGAATTTCTTAAGTGCTTTTTCTTTAGACTAAGATTTAGGTGCTTTAGAATTTTGCGACGCCTTTTTAAGTTTTAGTTTCTTTTTAAGTTATTTCCATTTGGGATTTAGTTTTTCCTTGTAAGCTTTAATATTTTTAGACCTTTTACTATGTACCAATTATCATTCCAATTAGTAATTTCAATTTGCGATTATAATTTTAAGTTAGTTGTAGTAATAAGGTTAGGTTAGTTAAGTATTTTTAAGTTTTTATAAGTTTCTTTTATTTTTCCGTCACCTTTTATTTTTTTTCAACCATTTTTCCTTTTTCGACCTTTTTCGACGAACTCTTTTTCTCTCTTATTTCTCGCTATTCTAGTTTTTAGGACTTAGAATTTTTTTTTCTACTTCTTATCTAAAATTCTTAAAATTACGAAAAATTTATTTTAAGTGGTTAAATTGATAGACATCAAAATTTTCTGGTTCGTAGTAATAGTTGGATTTGTACGTGGACCGGGTTATTGGAGCCAAACAGTCCTCAATTATATTGAGACCAAACGAATCCTGCCCCTCTGCTGCATCTTTTGGCTATTCGAAACGTGGGCAAAATCAGAAAAGTCTATTGACTGGATAACTTATTATAATTTTTCTTTCTTTTTTAAAACTAATAGGATATTCAGTGAATGCACCGAGCAAGACGTTCATCACCTTTTGTACGTTCACCACCTGTAACTCGATCAAGACATCGTTTAACAAATATAACCGCCGTTGATTTTTCTTTAGAATCGTCATCCAGTCGACCAAGTACTTCAGTTCAAATTTCCGATAATCCATTTTTTGAACCCAACCTCACAATTGAGAATCCAGAAAATATTCAGGAACGGTTCATAGATCCTGAACCATTAAACTTTCCTCCGGAACCACCAATCATTCAAACAGAGATTATTGAGGAACGAACTATTAAATCAGAACCATCTAGTGATACCGATTCAACAAATTCAATTATGGAAAATCTGGAACCTTTAAGTATGGAAGACCGAATGAGAGCTAAACGCACTGGCCAAGGTCACGCAATTACTCATCCAGACATTAATGCGCCAGATTATGAAATCAAAGGACAAATTTTACACATGGTGACTAATCAATGCCAATTTAGTGGTGCGCCGAAGGAAGATCCAAATGAACATCTACGTACCTTTAATAGGATCTGCACACTATTTAAAATACGAGAAGTGGAGGATGAACAGATATATCTCATGTTATTTCCCTGGACTTTAAAGGGAGAAGCCAAAGATTGGTTGGAATCGTTACCTGAAGGGGCGATTGATACATGGGATGTTTTAGTTGACAAATTTCTTAAACAATTCTTTCCTGCATCTAAAGCCGTAAGACTTCAAGCAGAAATTGTTACGTTCACACAGAAGCCAAATGAAACTCTATATGAGGCGTGGACAAGATATGGAAAGTTATTAAGAGGATGTCCGCAACATGGTTTAGACACCTGTCAAATAGTACAAATATTTTACCGAGGATGCGACATCACTACAAGAAAAGACATAGATATAGCAGCTGGTAGTTCTATTATGAAGAAAACCGAAACTGATGCTTACAAAATTATTGATAATACTACTTCCCACTCACATGAGTGGCACCAAGAAAAAGATATCATTAGATCATCTAAAGCAGCTAGAGCCGATTCTAGCCATGACTTAGATTCCATTTCCGCAAAGATAGATGCTTTCGAGAGACGAATGGAAAAGATGACTAAGGATATTCATGCTATACGAATTAGTTGTGAGCAGTGTGGAGGACCACATTTGACAAAAGATTGTCTCAGTATTGAATTAACAATGGAACAAAGAGAGAATATTTCATACATAAACCAAAGGCCTGGAAATAATTATCAGAATAATTATCAACCGCCAAGACCGATTTACAATCAAAACCAGAATTATAACCGAAATATTCCATACAACAACCAACAAGGTCCTAGCAATCAACAAGTATCCAATAATACTTACAATCAGCAAAGACCGAATTTTCAAAACAAACCACCACAACAAACCGATGATAAAAAGCCGAATTTAGAAGATATGATGACGAAGCTAGTTGAAACGCAAACGCAGTTTTTCACATCTCAAAAACAAACAAATGAACAAAATGCTCAAGCATTTAGAAATTAACAAGCTTCTATTCAAAATCTGGAACAAGAAGTGAGTAACCTAGCAAGGTTAATAGGTGAAAGAAAACCGAGAAATCTACCAAGCGATACAAATGCTAACCCCCGGAATGAAACAGCTAAAGCTATTACCACAAGAAGTGGAACAACACTTAAACCACCTGAAATACCAGTAACTTCTGATGAAACTATTCCTACTACACAAGAACCACAACCTGATCAAGAGAAGGAAAAAGAACCGGTAGTTGAAAAGGTTAATGAAGATAACACAGTTAAGGATAAACCTTATGTTAAACCATACCAACCACCACTTCCTTACCCGAGTAAAATGAAGAAAGAAAAACTTGAAGCCGAGCAATCCAAATTCTTGGATATGTTTAAACAGATAAATGTAAATCTTCCTTTCATTGATGTGATTTCAGGAATGCCAAGATATGCTAAATTCTTGAAAGATCTGATCACAAATAGAAAGAAAATGGAAGAACTCTCGGCTGTTACTATGAATGCTAATTGTTCAGCAGTGCTGTTGAATAAGATACCAGAAAAACTATCTGATCCAGGAAGTTTCACAATTCCATGTTTTCTGGGTAGTCTTAGTTCAATAGAAGCATTGGCAGACTTAGGTGCTAGTATAAATTTAATGCCGTATTCACTATACGCTAAACTAGACCTTGGAGAATTGAAACCAACCAGAATAAGCATACAACTAGCCGATAGATCAATAAAATATCCTAGAGGGATAATGGAGAACATGCTAGTTAAAGTTGGTACTTTAGTATTTCCAGTAGATTTTGTTGTTTTGGACATGGAAGAAGATTCTCAAGTTCCTCTCATATTAGGAAGACCATTCTTAAACACGGCTAAAGCAATGATAGACGTGTTCGGTAAGAAACTGACCCTAAGTATAGAGGATGAGAGTGTTACCTTTTCAGTTGATAGAGCAATGCAACAACCACAATCTGCAGATGATACATGTTATTATATTCAAACTATAGATGCACATGCAGAATTATTAGAAGAATTTCCAGAATTACAAGGAACAGGAGAATGTTCTTTAGGAGAAGGTAATGAACCAATTGATGAAGCTGAAATGTTAGCTACACTTATAGCTAATGGATATGAGCCAACAACAGAAGAAATTCAAATGCTAAAAGAAGAAGACAGATATCGATATAAATCATCGATAGAAGAACCTCCGAAATTAGAGTTAAAGCCACTTCCAAACCATTTGGAATACGCTTATTTACATGGTGAATCTGAATTACCTGTAATAATATCGTCTTCTCTTACTGAAAATGAGAAATCACAACTCATTTCTGTGTTGAAAGCTCATAAACCAGCCATTGCATGGAAGATTCATGATATTAAAGGAATAAGTCCTTCGTATTGCACACATAAAATCCTTATGGAAGAAGGTCATAAAACGTATGTGCAACGCCAACGAAGACTAAATCCTAATATGCAAGATGTGGTTAAGAAAGAGATTATTAAACTGCTAGATGCAGGTTTGATATATCCAATCTCTGATAGTCCATGGGTAAGCCCAGTTCAATGCGTACCTAAGAAGGGTGGCATGACTGTCATCACAAATGAGAAAAATGAGCTTATTCCTACTAGGACTGTAACAGGATGGCGTGTATGTATTGATTATAGAAAATTAAATGACGCCACCAGAAAAGATCACTTTCCCTTACCTTTCATAGATCAAATGTTGGAAAGATTAGCCGGAAATAGTTACTATTGTTTTCTAGATGGATTTTCCGGATATTTTCAAATTCCAATAGCACCCGAAGACCAAGAGAAAACCACATTCACGTGCCCTTATGGTACTTTTGCTTACAAAAGAATGCCATTTGGACTTTGCAACGCCCCTGCAACCTTTCAAAGGTGTATGATGGCGATTTTTCACGACATGATAGAAGAATGCATGGAAGTATTCATGGATGACTTTTCAGTCTTCGGTGATACATTTAAATCATGTCTAGTTAATCTGGAACGAATGCTAATTAGATGCGAAAAATCAAATCTAGTACTTAATTGGGAGAAATGCCATTTCATGGTTAAAGAAGGCATCGTTCTTGGACATAAAATTTCAAAAGAAGGAATCGAAGTGGATAGAGCTAAAGTAGATGTAATTGCTAAACTTCCACATCCCACCAATGTTAGAGGAGTTAGGAGTTTTCTAGGGCATGCCGGTTTTTACCGACGTTTCATAAAAGATTTTTCTAAAATTGCCACTCCTATGAATAAACTCCTAGAAAAGGATGCGCCATTCATCTTTTCAGATGAGTGTATCAAATCTTTTAATATTCTTAAAGAGAAACTCACTAATGCACCGATCATGATAACACCAAATTGGAATCTACCATTTGAACTAATGTGCGATGCAAGTGATTTTGCAATGGGAGCCGTTTTAGGACAAAGGATTGAAAAACGATTTCAACCTATATATTATGCTAGCAAGACATTACAAGGAGCACAAACGAACTATACAACTACTGAAAAAGAACTCCTTGCTATTGTCTTTGCTTTTGACAAATTTCGATCATATCTCGTTCTAGCAAAAACGGTGGTCTATACCGACCATTCTGCTCTTAGATACCTATTTTCAAAACAAGATGCTAAACCAAGATTAATCCGTTGGATCTTACTCTTACAAGAGTTTGATATTGAAATCCGAGATAAAAAAGGAGCAGAAAATCTCGCCGCTGATCATCTTTCTCGTCTTGAAAATCCCGAATTAGAAGTTCTGAATGAATCGGCCATACAAGACAACTTTCCTGATGAATATCTATTGAAGATAGATTATAAAGAAATCCCATGGTTTGCAGACTATGCAAACTACTTAGTTTGTGGATTCCTTGAAAAAGGATTATCGTACCAAAGACGAAAGAAATTCTTCAGTGATATAAAACACTATTTCTGGGAAGATCCACATCTGTTTAAAAGTTGTCCCGATGGAATAATACGCCGATGTGTATTTGGAGATGAAGCTAGTAAAATTTTAAACCATTGTCACACAGGACCAACAGGAGGGCATTATGGGCCTCAACTAACAGCAAGAAAAGTTTATGAAGCTGGATTCTATTGGCCTACAATTTACAAAGACTCACACCTTCTTTGCAAATCCTGTGATGCATGTCAAAGGGCCAGAAAAATAAGTCAACGCGATGAAATGCCACAAAATGTCATCCAAGTATGTGAAGTATTTGACATTTGGGGTATTGACTTTATGGGTCCATTTCCAAAATCTCATAATAATCTATATATACTCGTAGCCATTGATTATGTATCTAAATGGGCGGAAGCACAAGCTCTCCCAACTAACGATGCACGAGTTGTAGTCAACTTTTTAAAACGTCTTTTTGCAAGGTTTGGAACACCGAAAGCTTTAATAAGTGATCGGGGAACTCATTTTTGTAATAATCAACTTGAGAAAGTTCTTAAAAGATATGGAGTAACTCATAAAATCTCCACCGCATATCATCCACAAACAAGTGGACAAGTTGAAAATACAAACCGAGCTTTAAAACGTATTCTAGAGAAAACCGTAGGATCAAATCCGAAGGAATGGTCCATTAAATTGGAGGATGCACTCTGGGCTTTTAGAACAGCCTACAAAACTCCAATTGGAAACACACCTTTTAGACTTGTTTATGGAAAAGCATGTCATCTTCCAGTAGAAATTGAACACAAAGCATTTTGGGCTTTGAAGACATGTAATCTTGATTTACATGAAGCCGGACGTCTACGATTAAGTCAACTAAACGAATTAGAAGAATTAAGACATGAAGCATACGAAAATTCGTTAATCTATAAAGAAAGAACGAAGAAATGGCATGATAAAAGAATCAGAAGTTCAAAAGAATTTAAAGAAGGAGACAGAGTTCTTCTTTTCAATTCACGATTCAAGCTATTTCCTGGAAAATTGAAATCAAGATGGTCTGGACCATTCATAGTCAAAAGAGTTTTCCCATACGGAACGATAGAATTAATAAATTCAAATGGGATTGAATTTAAGGTTAATGGTCACAGAGTTAAACACTACATACATGGTCCGATGGAAGTCGACAATGAAGTTAATCACAATTTCGACACCACAGCTAACTAAGTGTGGGGAGAATCAAGTCTTTAAAGGATAATATGTATTTCTGTTAGAGTTAGATTGTCTGTTTTCGTGTAGTTCTCGAAAATGGAACACGTATGGTCTTTCCCTAGCAGACCCTAAAGAACTAGTCTTCTCCCCCCATTCTGAATTTTTATTTTTTTTAGGTTTTTACAAAATGAAGACTGCCTGTGAACTAAACCATGGTCTAATGCTACACGCTTTGATCACTAAAAGAAATAATGATATACTACCGAGTGAATTAGTATCAGTAATCAGAGAAAGAATGGACGGAGTTAGAAAAGGATCCAGATGCGAAGATAATAAGTTACAATTTGGTAAAGGAAAATCAAAATCCGCAGCAAAAAGAAGAGCACGACACCTAGAACGATGTCACAAATGCGGAAAATGGTCACATGGAGGTAAATGTTCAAATAATCAAACCTATTCAAATACCGAATTTGTTACTTTATGCAGAGACGGACCGTTCATATGTTTAGAAGAAAAGACAATGAATGCTCGAGGTTACGCCTATGCAGCCATGGAAAACCAATTAAACCGACTATCTTATGAATATAATAGATCATATAACTAAGAAATCTATTTCACAGGTATGTCTGTACAGTTTTTATTTTTATTTTTATTTTTAACCTTTTGATAATAAACGCTAATTTGTTCGCTAAAAAGTATTAAATTGGTATTAAATAAAATTAGGTTTGGCGACCGAAATTATTGATATCATTCAAAAATTTATTACATCACTGCGAAATTTAACGTTTATTCTTAAGGTATAAATATCTTTAATCAATCAACCCAAAATATTTCAAAAATTCGTCATGAGTTAAATTAGGTCTTGGAACCGAAATTACTTTACCGAAAAGAGGGGCGCATATTTTTGATAATATTTGATTGATTAAAGTGGGATAAAAAGACAAAAAGATTTTTAATTTTATTTTTACCATGTTTTTAAAATTAATATAAATCTTAAATTAATATTGTAAACTTTGTAAAAACAATATATTTAAAATTGTAAATATTTGAAAAATTAATATAAGTTTGGTATGAAATATGAATTTTTAAATTAAGTTTGGTGTGAATTTTTAATTTTTAAAATATGAAATTTTAATTTTATGCATTTTAAATTTTGAGTTTGGTGTGAATTTTTAATTTTGAATTTTATATTTAAGTTGTGTGAATTTAAAAACAAAAATTTACTTTATCTCATTAAGTTAAAAATATGATTTTTAAAATTCGTCGTAAGTTGAAGACTAGGTCTTTGAACCGAAATTGCTTTACCCGAGGGAGGGACGAGAACTTTTATTATCATTATTTTTAATCTTACTGAATTAGAGTATGCCAAAAACATTGAAAAAACCCAAAAATCTTAGCTTTTAAAACAATCGCTACAAAAAGACAAATTTTAAAATTTTGTCGAGGGACGGACTAGGACATCGATCCGAAACGACCTCGTCCTAAATAACAAGGGAAACAAAATTTTAAAATTAATTTCTTAATTGTTTTATAAGTTAAGGATTATAAAAAAAAAAAAAAAAAAAAAAAGAGTAAACTCCGCGACTCGCGGAGTTTGCAGTGCAAAACCTCCGCGAGTCGCGGAGGGACCAAAACCCAGAAAAAAATAAAAACAGCTGAAACGATCAGTAAACTCCCACCAACAAAAACACAGAAAAATACTGCGAAAAAGAACTCGAAAAAACCCGAAAATCACCCCCAAAAATCCCAATTTTTAACCGTTAATCACCAAATTTTTTGCTAAAATCATGTTGAGAAGGATGATATCTAAGAACTACTCAAGAAAAACGGTAAATTTCTACACCTAAACACCATTTAATTCGAATTTTAGTGTTCTTGAGCTATTTTTTCCCCAATTTAATTTTGATGCTTTTTAGTGTAATTAGACTTAAATTGTTTATGTATTATGCTTGTATAACCTAGATTGATGTTGTTTAACATGATTAGAAGCTTTAAACTTCAAATTTTGAATAATCTAGGGTTTGTGTTCTTGAGCAATTTGGGGCTTTTTGATATAAACAGGTTATGGCCAATTTTTGTCATGAATTGTTGCTAAATTGAGTAGTGTAACATGTCTAGGTAGTTAAATGATCCAAACTTTGAGCCTAAACATGATTTTGAGAATTAAAGTGGACTTTTTCAAGTCTAAAATTCATGAACTTGATTTTTGAAAGATAATGCCATTTGAGACTTGTTTATTTGCTAGTAATGATTATTTTGACATGTTATTTGAGTTGAATGCTTATGAACTTGGCGAAAATTTTCGTATATGCTTATTTGAAAAAGTGTAGATTTGATAAAAATGTGAAAATAAGCTTAAGTTTGATAAAAATTGATAATGTCATTGTAATTATTTTGATTGATGATTTTGCTGACACTAATGCATATTTGAATGCACAAAATTTGTGTTTGATGTGTTTTGCAGAATGAAAGGGGTGAATCTTCATCCCAAGCCCGCCATGCTCCTGCTGAGAACTTGGAACAACAGGAGGTAGATAACTACTACAAGCAGGATGTACCTCATCCAGTCATGACCTTTTCAGATATGCACTTGGAACAGTTGCACCCGAACCTGAGATTTGACAGACTTTGGATAGATTATCCAAAATATCAACGGGGTTTGCATACTCTTCATTCCAAGGTTGTTGAGGTACCAAGGGTCATAGAATGGGGACCCTTAGAAGCTGTAGAATTGGCTGGGCCAATTAGGGAATTACTGGTACAGAGGTATGGTAATTCTTCTTTTAATGACTGGATATGTTTATTCACCATACGCAGACCTGTATATAAAGTATGGTGTGAAGAGTTGTTATGTAGTATAGAGTTGAATGATCGGGTAGCTAGTTTAACCGATCGTTCTTTTATTAGATTTTTGTTAGGCGGTTCGATGCGCCACATGTCTTTACTGGACATGGCTCAGGCTTTACGTATATATACGCCTGAGGAATTAGCGTCTGCCGATTGTAGAGGATTGATACTAAACGGTAGAAAGATAGATGAGAATTTTGATACACACGGTGTGTGGAGTCAAATGACAAGCCATCACCGTTTCAAAGGGGGAAACTACTCTTATTTGGATATAGATAGAGCCGAATTAAGAGTAATACATAGGTTTTTAGCTAATTCGATTACACAAAGGGGTAAAAACAAAGAAAAGGTAAATGAACAAGATTTGTTTTACCATATGTGTATTCGAGACCCACACAGCGCTGTAAGTATACCATATTGTGTGGGTTATTATTTATCAGCTATGGTTCGGGGGATGCGTCCACATAGCATAATAGGAGGTGGTATTTTTATTACTTTGATTGGTGAATATCTCGGTGTGGATATAAGTCGGGGGGGATTATTAGTAGAAGAGCCGGAACCCCGCGACACTATAGGCTTAAATGTATACCATGGTGCGAAAGTTTTGAAGCGGCGAAATAACGCCGCAGTACGATACAATGGTAGACATCCACAGGTAGAGAGAAACCAGCAGCAAGGTAATATAGGAGGGGGGAATGAGATGCAAGAAATGCATAGGTTTATAGCTTCTCAGGAATACGAAAATGCTAGACAGAGAGCATTTGAAGATTGGCAAGTTCATCAGAACCAGATCATAGCGCATTGCCAACATATAGGTAGAAACTATATTCCTACACCGAAACCCGTCTTCCCTCCTTGGTCGATAGAGATGCAGCCACCATATCCTACGTATGACCCTGCCGAAGCATTCTATAGCACTTATGGTTATGCGTGGAACCCCTATTGGTACCAATATCATCCTTAGTTTACTTATTTTTTTTTTTATTTTGTAATTTGTAATTATTGATATGTTTAATATTTTTGTTAATATTGTAATCATTTTTATAATTATCTAACTTTTATTCTTAGATTTTAATAATTTTTGAATGTGGGGTAATAAACCAAACTTCAAAAATATGTATATATGTTTGTAGTTTATCTTATGTACACAACAGGGTAAAACAACGCATTTTCAAAGACTGGCATTAAGTTCAGCAAAAGCAACTAATTTTGACGACAAGATGCAAAATATATGTGAAATAACAACAAGACGGGATGAACAAATGATGTGCACCATTTATCATTCAGCAAACAAACGCCAATATATTTGGAAACTTTGGTAAAAATTTAATCATTTTCACACAAATCACCCTCAATAATTTAAATTGTTACTGATTTCTTGCAAATGAGGGCATTGCAAGATCTTAAGTGTGGGAAGGGATTAAATTCTTTCGGATTTTAAAATTTTTATATTAAACACTTGGTTACCATTAAAAATACTAGTAAAGCAGTAGTTGTATTAGAATCTAGTGCTCTTTGATAAAAAAGAACAGCCCTAGTCTTATATACTGACTACCCAATTCTAGTAAAATTTTTCAATTAAATGAATTCAAATCATGTTTATACATATTTATGAACGATAAAACTAGGTTTTAACACCGAAATTATTGTTACCTCGGAAAGGACATAAATTGAGAAACAAACTAAAATGTTAAAATTCATTTAAAATGGAATAGAGGACGATAAAAAGAAAAATAAAAAGCCAAGTGTGGGAAAATTTACCAAGTTATCTTAAACATATGTCACATATATCTGTAACAAATAATTGAAAATACTTTTGCTTTGGACTAAACTAAACTGTTTTACCCAATGAAAGAAAAGAAGAGATGGATCTACACGATGAATCAATTCCATCATTAAAAGGAAGTAAAGTCTTCCGAAAAAGAAACGCGCTTCTTGATTTAGGTCATGAAGTTGTCGTCCAGACCAGCTGTAGGTTGACGAAAAATCTAGAAAAGTCATCACTAAAATCAGCAGGAAATCCACGGACCTCAGCATTAAACAGGGTTGCCAAGTGGTCAGATTTATCCTAACCATGAGGAGGATTTATCTCGTACAATGGGGGGGCACCATGCAAATTAGCTGGATAAGACTAATGAATCAGATCCCCAGAAAGGATAATCTCCTTAAAGATTAAAAATCAGCTTTTAAGACTGATATTACTCAATCCTAGAGATTGACCTTAAAGATTGAGAATTCAAACTCATGGAATTCAATGATATCTAAACTCGAGCTTAAACGAGAAAATATTTTGATCAAAATTACAAACCGATTTATTTTCTGAAAACCCTATTTTCAATGCGTTCATTACCATTGAACGTAAAATCCTAGGAATTCACCTGGAATTCATTAGGTCACCTGAACTAAATCGGGTGTCAACCGTAAGAACGGTGGTTGCATAGCATGGTCAAAGACAGGACCTTGTGCCAGACCGAAAAATTATAAGGGTGAGCTTTACTATTGCTCCTACCAAGGATAGTAATTGCGTCCGACACATTATAGACCATAATCAAAAGCATGTCACGGGACATTGCCTTAAACAGTTGCTTGTTCAACGCTTTCCTTTACAACCGGACGGTAGTTTGCCGAAAGGTAATATACGGGACAAGTAAACTGGACGTGTTGCTTTCCAAATACAAGGTTAGCAAGTGGGTGACACAAAACCGCAAGTTTTGAGCTAAAATTTTCAAATCTGAAACCCACCAAACCCACAAAAATATTTTGCAAACACCGGTAAAGGGTTATTCCGGAAAACTTATCTAGGGTAAAAACTAGATTTAATTTTCAAAAGATCAAATGTTTTCATAAAGATCCAATTTCCTTAATGGATCTAAATTTTTATAGTCATGTGGGACTGTAAACCATATAGTTACTACCATTGTTTATACCGCCGTATAGAAATCACTGATGTACAAAGTGTGAAGAATAAAGAAGTGATTCTAGTATTTCAAGACAATATTGCTTGAGGACAAGCAACGCTCAAGTGTGGGAATATTTGATAATGCTAAAAACGAACATATATTTCATAGCATTATTCCTCAAGAAAGACAAGCTTTTAGTTGCAATTGTTCTATTTACAAGTGATATTCGTTTAAATAATAAAAGGTGAAGACAGAAGACAGATTCGACGATTTGAAGACGCAAACGACCAAAAAGCTCAAAAGTACAAAAGACAATCAAAAAGGTTCCAATTATTGATAAGAAACGTCTTGAAATTACAAAAGTACAAGATTCAAAACACAAAGTACAAGATATTAAATTGTACGCGAGGACGTTCGAAAATCCGGAACCGGGACCAGAGTCAACTCTTAACGCTCGACGCAACGGACTAAAAATTACAAGTTAACTATGTATATAAATATAATATAATATATAATTAATTATATTAATTATATATATATTATATATATATATTAAAAACCGTCGGCAGCAAGAAACTCCAAGGGTGTGAGCTGTAAATATATCTCCGCGACTCGCGGAGTTTTAAGGGCATTTTGCCGCGAGTCGCGGAGCCCCAATTTTCAACTCTGGCTATAAAGCCAACCGAATTCTGATCAAAATATATCATCTTTTTTTTTCTTCTCATTCATACGAGTAATATATATATATATAATTTATATTTTAATTTTAATTTTAATTTTAATTCTAATAATAAGGGTATGTTAGCGAATGTTGTAAGGGTGTAAGTCGAAATTCTGTCCGTGTAACGCTACGCTATTTTTAATCATTGTAAGTTATGTTCAACCTTTTTATATTAATGTCTCGTAGCTAAGTTATTATTATGCTTATTTAAAACGAAGTAATCATGATGTTGGGCTAATTACTAAAATTGGGTAATTGGGCTTTGTACCATAATTGGGGTTTGGATAAAAGAACGACACTTGTGGAAATTAGACTATGGGCTATTAATGGGCTTTATATTTGTTTAACTAAATGAAAGTTTGTTAATGTTAATATAAAGATTTACAATTGGGCGTCCCTATAAATTACCATATACACTCGATCGGACACGATGGGCGGGGTATTTATATGTACGAATAATCGTTCATTTAACCGGACACGGGAATGGATTAATAGCCACTAGAATAATTAAAACAGGGGTGAAATTACATTCAAGGGTAATTGGTGTAATTGTTAACAAAGTGGTAAAACCTTGGTTTACACGCAGTCGATAACCTGGTGTATTCATTAAACAAAGTATTAAAACCTTGTTACAATTCGAATCCCCAATTAGTTGGAATATTTAACTTCGGGTATAAGAATAATTTGATGAGGACACTCGCACTTTATATTTATGACTGATGGACTGTTATGGACAAAAACCAGACGGACATATTAAATAATCCAGGACAAAGGACAATTAACCCATGGGCATAAAACTAAAATCAACACGTCAAACATCATGATTACGGAAGTTTAAATAAGCATAATTCTTTTATTTCATATTTAATTTCCTTTATTTTATATTTAATTGCACTTCTAATTATCGCACTTTTATTTATTTTATTTAATCGCATTTTTAATTATCGTACTTTTTAATTATCGCAATTTTATTTTATCGCATTTTTATTCGCAATTTCATTATCGTTATTTACTTTACGCTTTAATTTAAAGTCTTGTATTTATTTTATATTTTACATTAGGTTTTAACTGCGACTAAAGTTTTAAAATCGACAAACCGGTCATTAAACGGTAAAAAACCCCCCTTTATAATAATAATATTACTTATATATATATTTGTATTTTTATAAAAGTAAACTAATATAGCGTTGAGCTTTGTTTAAAGATTTCCCTGTGGAACGAACCGGACTTACTAAAAACTACACTACTGTACGATTAGGTACACTGCCTATAAGTGTTGTAGCAAGGTTTAAGTATATCCATTCTATAAATAAATAAATATCTTGTGTAAAATTGTATCGTATTTAATAGTTTTTCCTAGTAAAATATAAACTATTTTATATACACCTCGTTCGACATCACCGATTATTAAAGAAGAAGAAGAAATGGCTGATACAAATCAAACGATGGAAGCATTAATGAAGGCCACAAGAAAAGGTCAAGGCCACGCAATCATCCAACCCACGATGAGTGATGGCTTTGAAATAAAAGGTCAATTTTTACACATGGTAACTAATACATGTCAATTCGGTGGAGCCCCAAATGAGGATGCTAACGAGCATCTTCGTAAGTTTGTAAGCATTTGCAAGCTTTTCAAAATCAAAGATGTCACCGATGAAGTTGCATGTTTAAAAATCTTTCCATGGTCCTTAAAAGATGATGCAAGAGATTGGCTAGACTCATTACCAGAAGGTTATATTGAAAACTGGAATGATATGATGGATAAATTTTTGTCAGAATTCTTTCCTGCTTCAAAAGAAGCAAAATTACAAAGTGACATAAATCACTTTAAACAAAAGCCTAATGAAACTCTTTATGAAGCTTGGACCCGATTCAATAAAATGCTTCGAATATGTCCTCAACACGGGTTGAATACATTCCAAAAGGTCCAAATATTCTATAAAGGAGTCAATGTGGCAACTAGAAAAGATATAGATGTTGCAGCCGGAGGTTCGATCATGAAGAAAACACCTGAAGACGCTCACACAATCATTGCTGATTTAGCTTCCCATTCTCATAATTGGCATCAAGAAATAGAATTTTCTAGATCATCAAATGTTGCTAGTATTGAAAGCAATGATGAAATTGCTTCTTTAAAAGTTCAAATAGCAAATCAAGCAAGGCAAATCGAGAAAGTAACCAAGGAAATGCATGCTATCAGAGTAGGATGTGAACTGTGCCAAGGTCCCCATCTTACTAGAGATTGTGATCAAAGTACAATGGAAGAACAAGCAAATTTCTTAGGATACTTACGAAAAGGTGAAATGAACTTCAGTGATTTTCCAGCTATAGAAGCAAACAACCGAAAATATCCTCCTATAAACAGCTATCAAGTAGGAGGACCTTCAGGATCAAATAATAATAACTATCAAAATAATAATAACTATCAAGGAGGAAATCCAGGTTACCAAAATAACCGGAATTTCCCAAATCAAAATCAAAGAAATCCGCCACCAGGTTATAATAACCGAAATCAACCTCAACGAAATTATCAAAATAATTTCCAACACAATCAACCACAACCACTAGCATTCAATCAACCACAACCATTAGCAATTATGCAACCTCAACCTGAGAGGAAATCTGGTTTAGAAGATCTCTTAAGAGATTTTATGGTTAAGCACGAGCAAAATGCAGAGCTCCAAACTCAGCAAATCCGAAATCAACAAGCCACAATACAAAACTTAGAAAGGGATGTTGGAAGGATATCACAGTTACTATCAGAGAGACCACCAGATACTCTCCCCTCAAATACTCAAGTGAATCCCAACAACCCCCAAACAAGGAACGAGCATGTAAATGCTATAACTACTAGAAGTGGCTTAACTACTAAACCGGAGACTCTTAAGTCCCCGGAAGTTTCTTTATCTCCTTGTGTTTTACAAATACCGGTTGATGAAAATGAGCAAGTTGATAAAGAACAAGAGAAAGATGATCCACCTGAGGTCATACCAAAGAAAAGTGAAGAACCACCAGTAAAGGTGCATAAGGAACCTATTCCTTACCCGAAAGCATTAAAGAAAGACAGACTCGCAAGGCGGTATGAGAAATTTGCGGACATGATTAAGCAAATTAGCATTAACATGCCACTCGCGGAGGTTCTTAGGGATATGCCCAATTACGGGAAGTTTTTAAAGGATCTCATATCCTCGAAGGGTAAATACCACGACGTTTCTGCCACATTCCTCCATGAGGAATGTTCGGCCATCTTAAAGAAACAAAATGTACCTCCAAAATTAGGAGACCCTGGTAGTTTTATCATACCATGTATGATGGGTGATTCGGTAGTGTACGATGCACTAGCCGACCTAGGTGCAAGTGTTAACTTAATGCCTTACTCGTTATATTTAAAACTTGACTTAGGAGACTTAAAACCAACCCGGATGGGTATTCGATTAGCAAACCAATCATTTGATACTCCCATAGGTATAGCCGAGGATATACTTGTAAAAGTTGGCTCACTTATCTTTCCCGTCGACTTTGTTATTCTAGAAATGCAAGAGGACACAAAAGTTCCTATCATTTTAGGACGTCCTTTCCTAAACACTGCAGATGCTATCATTAATGTCCAAAAAGAACAATTGAGTCTAGGTGTTGGAAACGAGAGAATAATTTGTCACATTGACAAAGCCATGAAAAGACCCACTTCTACCGATGACTCTTGTTTTCAAATTGATGTTATAGATCTTTGTGTCGAGAATGAATTGAAGGAGCTACTTGAAATTGATATCCCGGGGTTAGCCCCGGTAAGTGAGAATGAATACTTCAATATTGATAAAGATTTTGATGAGTTGATGAAGGTGGTCACGGATGACGAGACCATAATAGAAGAAATTCCCATGGAAGAGGAATCGTTTGAGGAAATCAAAAATGAAGATAGATTTCGTATAAAAAATTCCTTAGAAGAACCACCCGTACTAGAGCTTAAAGAGCTACCCAAACACTTGGAGTATGCTTATCTCGAAGGTACATCTAAATTACCAGTAATTATTGCTTCACATCTTTCAGATAATGAGAAGGATAAGCTAATTTCTGTATTAAAAACCCATAAAAAGGCTATAGCCTGGAAAACAACCGACATTCCGGGAATAAACCCGTCTTATTGTACACATAAAATTCTCCTTGAGAATGACTACAAACCCGTAGTACAAAGACAACGCAGGCTAAATCCCAACATGAAAGAGGTTGTTAAAAAGGAGGTCGTCAAGCTTCTTGACGCCGGGTTAATCTACCCCATCTCCGATAGTCCATGGGTTAGTCCAGTACAAGTAGTACCCAAAAAGGGGGGTACAACTGTTATATTAAATGAAAAGGACGAACTCGTCCCAACTAGAACAGTTACCGGCTGGAGAGTCTGTATTGATTACAGACGTCTAAATGATGCCACTAGAAAGGATCATTTCCCGTTACCTTTTATTGATCAAATGCTTGAACGATTAGCGGGAAAAGAATATTATTGCTTTTTAGACGGTTTCTCCGGTTACTTCCAAATTCCAATTGATCCCAACGACCAAGAAAAGACCACATTCACTTGTCCTTTCGGTACCTTTGCCTATCGCCGCATGCCGTTTGGTTTATGCAATGCACCCGGAACCTTTCAAAGGTGCATGATGGCAATCTTTGATGATATGGTAGAGGATTGTATGGAAGTCTTCATGGATGACTTTTCCGTGTTTGGAGACTCCTTTGAATCGTGTCTTTTCAATCTAGAACGTATGCTTATCCGATGTGAGAAAGCAAACTTGGTCCTAAATTGGGAAAAATGCCACTTCATGGTGAAGGAGGGCATTGTACTTGGTCACAAAATATCTCGTGCGGGAATAGAGGTAGATAAAGCTAAAATTGAAGTTATCTCTAAGCTACCTAAACCATCAAATGTTAAAGCAATTAGAAGCTTTCTTGGTCACGCAGGATTCTATAGGCGATTTATCAAAGATTTTTCTAAAATCGCCCGCCCATTGACCAAGCTTCTTGAAAAGGATGCTCCATTTGACTTTGACACTAATTGCGAGAATGCATTCTCGATTCTAAAGTCAAAACTCACACAAGCTCCCATTATGGTATCTCCAGATTGGAGTATGCCATTTGAGCTAATGTGTGACGCAAGTGACCATGCTTTAGGTGCTGTTTTAGGACAACGTCCCGATAATCATTTTCTTCCGATTTATTATGCAAGTAAAACTCTAACGGGAGCCCAAATTAATTATACCACCACGGAAAAAGAACTCCTAGCGGTTGTTTATGCATTTGATAAATTTCGGTCATATTTGGTGTTGTCCAAGACCATTGTTTACACGGACCATTCAGCACTTAGGTATTTATTCTCGAAACTAGATGCAAAACATCGTCTCATACGTTGGGTTCTTTTACTTCAAGAATTTGACATTGAGATACGTGACAAGAAAGGAGCTGAGAATCTAGCTGCCGATCATTTATCCTGACTTGAAAACCCCGAATTAGATAAACTTGATGACACAATCATCAAGGACACATTTCCTGACGAATCTCTAATGAGGGTTGAAAAAGAATCTGAAATCCCATGGTTTGCCCATTTTGCAAACTATCTTGCTTCAGGCATCCTACAAAAAGGACTTACTTATCAGCAAAAGAAGAAATTCTTTGCGGATTTAAAATCTTATTTCTGGGAATACCCAGACCTATTTCGTGTTGGTGCGGATCAAATAATTCGCCGTTGTGTGTACGGACAAGAAGCTCAACAAATTCTTGAGCATTGCCATCAAGGGCCAACCGGCGGTCATTTCGGACCAAACCACACTGCAAGAAAAATCCTTGAATCGGGCTTTTATTGGCCCACGATCTTTAAAGATGCCCATGATTTCGTTCGGACTTGTAACGCATGCCAACGAACGGGTAACATCACGAAAAAGGATGAGATGCCTCAGACCGGCATCCAAGTTTGTGAAATCTTTGACATTTGGGGAATCGATTTCATGGGACCCTTTCCAAGTTCACATAAGTGCAAGTACATACTAGTAGCCGTTGACTATGTATCCAAGTGGGCTGAAGCAAAAGCTTTGCCTACAAATGATGCTAGGGTGGTGGTAAACTTCTTGAAAAATCTCTTCTCACGCTTTGGGATCCCAAAAGCACTCATATCCGACCGAGGAACACATTTTACCAACAACCTTCTTGAAAAGGTGTTGAAGAAGTATGGCGTAACTCATCGTTTCTCTACTCCGTACCACCCGCAAACAAGTGGTCAAGTGGAGAACACGAATCGTGCCTTAAAACGCATACTTGAGAAGACGGTTAATAACAACCCTAAAATCTGGCAGCGCAAGTTAGATGACGCGTTGTGGGCTTTTAGGACTGCGTATAAAACACCAATAGGTACCACACCATTTAGACTTGTATACGGTAAAGCGTGTCATCTACCTGTTGAAGTTGAACACAAGGCGTACTGGGCTATGAGAGAATGTAATACTGACCTTGTACAAGCCGGAGAAAATAGGTTATCACAACTTAACGAACTAGATGAATTAAGATTACAAGCCTACGAAAATTCTAAAACATATAAAGAAAAAACTAAAGTATGGCACGATGCACGATTAAAAAAGAAAGAATTTGAACAAGGGGATAAAGTATTGGTATTCCAATCACGTTTCAAGTTTTCACCTGGTAAACTTAGATCCCGATGGAATAGGCCATATATAATAAAACAGTTTTTTCCATCTGGATATGCAGAGTTGTATGGTAAAGATGGTGGAACTTTCAAAGTGAACGGACACAGACTCAAGTTATACTTTGAAGAAATCAATACTACGGAAAGAGACGAAACCACCTTCTACCCTAAGGACAAATAAATTCAGGGTAACTCTAAGGTTTTAAACTCCATTCTCGATTTTTATTCTTATCTTTAAGAGTGGGGTTAGATTGGTCTTTCCCTAGCAGACCCTAAAGAACTAGTCTTCTCCCTCCATTCTACCTTTTTAATTTCTTTTTGTTTTTATTGTGTAATTTCAAGATGCGCAGTCAGTATATCTACAACCATTTCATTTTAAAGTGCGATAAGATTTTACCGAGGGATGTGGTGTTAGATATTAAGAAAAGATGCGATAAGGTGAGGAAAGAAGAAAGACAGAAACTAAATAAGACAAACTATGCAAGAGGAAAATCTAAATCAGCTAAAAGGCGTAGAGCACGTAATTTGGGTAAATGTGTGAAATGTGGAAAACCGACTCACTCCGGAGATTGCCCAAAGAACCAAACGGACTCTAATTACGAGTACGTAACCTTATGCCGAGAAGGGCCTTTAAAATGTGCAGAAGAAAACCTCTTAAACCAGCGAGGTTACGCCTACGAAGCAATGGGGAGCGAAATAATGCGACTCCACTACGAGGCGAGCCAACGAGGCTTCACTCTTTAAATCTTTTTCTCGCCAATTGTGTATTTGTGCATTTTTTTTTTGTGTGTAATGTTTTGGTGTGTTTGGTTTGTTTTTGTTTATTGTATGTTCTATTAAAACGGTCTACCATTTAAAAGTGATGAACCTTGAGTTCAATATGTTTTCATTAAAAACGATAAATGTTAAGTGTTACAACTGAATTATCGTTTTTCAAATTGCACGAAATTTCTTATTGGATTCATAAGATATCTGTTAAATAGTAAACCACGAAAACAAAAAAAAAAAAAAAAAAAAAAATTTCTTTCTACTAAATTGAGGTGAAACGCCTTGAGTTTAACTTGTTTCTTTGAAAATGAAAATGTTAGGTGTCACAACTGAATTTTTATTTTTCAAAAATTGTACAGAATATTTGTTAAATTCTAAAAGTCTGTAGTAGATTGCAAAAATATACTCTTTTATCAATAACCGTAAAAATATATAACTTGTAAATCTTTGTCGTGGATAATGATAGGTTTGACAACCGAAATTAATCTCTACCTAGACGATAGGAAACAAAGTTTTAAGTTTGAAAATTAGTTGATTTAAGGGTATATAACAAAAATAGAGTGAATTTTTATTTATTTAATTTTTATTTTTCATGTACTTGTTTTTATTTTATTTACTTTCGATAAAACTATAAAAACTTTAAACTTTTAATTAATTGAATTTTATAAATTGAAATTAAAAATTTATAAACGGATTAAGATCAGGTGTAAAAACCGAATTTCCGTTACAAATATAAATTTATAAAAGATATTTTGAATTCAATTGATTTTAAGTTAAATAAAAATAGAGTGTATTTTACATTATGTAATTTTAATTTTTTATGTACTTGTTCTAAAATTAAAAATGTTAATATTTTTAACACAAAAAAAGAGTGTTTTTATTTTATTTTTGAATTTGTTTTCAGAAAAACATTAAAAACTTTAACTATTAATGAATTGAATTTTATAAATTTATTTTTACGATTTATAAACGGATAAAGAACAGGTGTAAAAACCGAATTTCCGTTACAAATATAAATCTATAAAAGAGATTATAAATTTAATTAATTATAAGTTATGTATAAAAAAAAAAAAAAAATATACAACTGGAAATTAAGCCTTACACGAATCGTGTAGTGGTACACGATTCGTGTAAGGCCAAAAAACCTGAACATAACTAAACGAGCAGCAGTCTGTTTTCAACACTCCTCTCCCAATTTTTTTATGCTGCGACGAGACCAAACACCCAAAACACCCAAATTCGCACCAAATACTTAAATTAACACTCTCAATCTTCTCTAATTCTTCAATCTTTCATCATGCCTAGATTGGTAAGGATTTTTAACCCATTTTTATTAGTGTTCTTCAAGTTTTTCATTATTTTTCTTTATAGTTATAATCCGAATTTTGTGCATGTTTTTGTTGATTTTTGCTTGATTATTGTTATATATATGTTGTTAGTAACATAATAAACCCGATTAGCATAAGAAATTGATGTTTAATTGGTGATTGAAAATTAGGGTTTATACAAAATTGGGGAAAATTGAGAAATTGAAACTGAGGTGTGTTAATTTGGTTGTAATTAGTTGTTTTTGAGTGTTTTGTTAGTAGATAGAACTTGTGAACATGATTTTGATTGCTTGATTGTGTGATTTTTAATTTTAGCCTAAATTTGTTAAGTTTTGTCATTTCTATGAATCAAGTATGCGTTTTAATGATGTTAAGGATGATTTAGAAGCTGAGATATGCGCAATGTGATTGAATTGAATTAGATATGCTTAGAAAAATTACGTGTTTTCACTTGTGAATTATACTTTCTATATGAAACTTGATTTTTGATTTGTGATTTTTTGGTTTGTTTTTGCTTTGTTTTGAATTATAGAACTAAATCTTCCAAGTTTGTTGAATTAAATTGATTAAGGTGGTGTTGACAACAAAGTTGTTTGTTGAAATTAGAATCTTTGCTAACATTGACACATCCTATTGGGATGATCTCCTTGTTTTGAAAATGTTATGCAGGGACCAATTAGAATGAGGGCAGTGAACCAACAACAAGATCAAGTTACGCCCGAAATGGAACAACAGCTTTTGCAACTACACCCGATTCTTCAATTTCCTATGGAATTAAGCCAAAGGGTACAAAAAGTTAAGGATTTACTTACTCTGGTAAATCGAACAATCAATCAAGTTTGCATTGTTGATTGGACTCCCCTAGGTCCCCCAGTTAATTTAGATACACAGATAAAGAATACTTTAACCCAAAGCTACACGGATGAATTTGGGGTAATTAGGTATTTTAATGACTGGGAGAGATTATTTCGTTTGACTGCTCCTGTATATAGGGAATTGTGTTTAGAATTTTACTCTACTGTTAGGATGAATACCCGCCTCGCAACTGTCCAAGATACTAGTTTCCTACAATTCCGACTGGGTGGGGTTGATAGAGTAATGTCCCTAGGCGACATAACTATGGCCTTAGGGATTTATGAGGGTGATGATATGATTGCTCCAGGTTTTTGGGAATTTATATTTACAGGAGCTAGGTATTCAGGAGATTATGATTCTGTCAGCGTCTGGCGATCTTTTTCCGGAAGAAATTCATATACAGCAGGCCGAGAATCATACCTTAAGATCCAAGATATTCGCTATCGATTAATTCATAAATTTATAGCGAACACGATTAACCAAAGGGCATTCCTTACTACAGATAGGATTAATTATGTCGACCTTTGGTATTTGGATGTTATTAGAGATAGGGAAACTAATATTAGTATACCCTATGGAGTGGCCTACTTTTTGGCCAATGTAGGTAAGGGTGCTCGAGGAGACAGTGACATGTCGGGGGGGTCACTATATCACGTGTTTGGCATCCTGGTTCGATATCAACCCGAACGACTTCGCACCTCCAATCCAACCGATAAATCAACAGGTTCGCACCTTAGGATTGGATGTGTATAGGACAGCTAAGGCCATACGTGTGAGGGCTGAGGTGATTAGTTTAAGGCCACAGGAAGTTGCGCCTCAGGAACCCATGGAAGAGGATGACGAACCCGAGAGGGAAGCCAGGAGGATACGACGAGATACAGATCAGGCTAGCTCGTCTCATACAGGTACTTCTAATTTTGATATGCTCCAAAACTCATTTAACTCATTGAGTTTGGATGTACGTAACTCTTATCAAAACTGGGGAGTCAGATCAGAAGATCAGTACACGGCTTTATCTCGGCAGTTAGGGGACATTAGGCATACCCAATTAGACATCAGGCAGACCCAATTAGATCAATATAGTATGCTGTCCAACATCCGATATGATCAGAGGGGAATAGGAAATCAATTAGAGTGGGCGCACCAACAGGCATATTTATACGCGTCTAACCCACAGTCATACGCACCCTCAGCCTTTCCATCATATCCCCCATGGCAGTCACCCAATGACCCTCTACCTCCACCATATGATCACAACGCCGCCATTGCCGCGAGTCAGGATGCATATTGGCGTTTCTACGAGGAACAACGCCTAAACGAGCAACGTCAACGACAGCAGCAGGAGGAGGGCGAACGAGGAGGCCCATATTGGAGCCCATTTGATTAGTTCTAGTTCTATTGTTTTGAACATTTACATTTTTATTTTTATGATTTGTAATAACATATAATTGTGTGGTGTGTATTTTTACATTTTTATGTTTCTTATGTTTGATTATATTTTTGCAAGAAATTAGTGTGGGGTAAAATTGTTTTGTACGACTGAAGTACAACCCCATATCTTATATGTTTTTAACATGGTTTTGACAGGTACAAACGGAAATGCAATAAGATGAAACGAAACCAAACAAGGATATGCATTGTGATACAAAAATTGGATACAATCATAGGTAAAACAATTTGAAAAAAAATTCAAATCGGTTAACAAAGGAAGTTCTAAAAACCTTACACTTTTTAAGCTCTCACATTTATATATTTTAATCTATTTTGTTGTAATGAGGGCATTCCAAAAAAAATAAGTGTGGGGTGGGGATATAAATTTTCGAGAACTTATAACTTGGTCATTTTTACGAAAATTGAGAAAATTTTGAAAAATTTTAAACAAATATACTTGTCAAAAACAGAAAGTATCATCGCTATACCCAAGAAAAACAAGTTATTTGATTAAAAACATATGAAAAGGTAAAACCAACTATAAGAAAGGATAAAAGAAAAAGAAAACACGTTTTTAAAATCTCAGAATGTGCAATTAAATCAATTTCAGCACAAAACTACAGATTGAGATTTGACAACTCATGGCTCATCAGGAATATCTGGATTTTCAAATTACGGAAACTTGTCTTAACAGACTTGTTATCCTTTTCAAAAAATCAAAATGTTTTAATGAAAGATCCTGTTTTCCTTAGGATCAAATTTTTCATTCCATTGAAATCTATTGTCCCGTGTACCCAAAAGCGTGAGTATTCAGAAAAGCGTGTGTTTCATGAAATTGTGATTCGTGTTGGTGTGTATACTTCAAAGTGTGAGTGTGTATCAAGTGTGTGTTATACGAGAAAAGCGTGTGTTCAAATGTGTGCGTGTGTACTATATACAAATCTTAAACCAACTTTTGAAACACCCTTCAATTAGAACCACCATCATAACCAAACACTTCCGATTACCTCTCAACCAAATCATTACCTAAACCACCATCCATACTATTCAAATACACGATATATCCACCGACGATTCAGAAACTTACGAAATATCACAATACATTTCGGTTCACCATATTAAGTTCTTACGAAATTGCATTGTCATTTACCATGTATTTTTCAAGTGAAGATATTTTAGTAAAAAAAAAAAAAAAAAAAAACTATATATATATATATATATAACTATTTTCCTGTATCATTCCTATCTTACTCCTTCAACACCGGAGATTTGTAAAGGTTTGATACTTGTTCCGTGTCGCTATCATTACCAGATTAGCTGTGGATGACACCAAAACACTCACAATTGATAAGTGCTATCTCATCGCGTTCTCTGAACCGAGAAAGTATGTTTACCGGGGTAGTATGTTATCCGTGCGGTTGTTCAAAACCAGAATAACTTTGAATGCACATGACCTTATTAACTAAAATTTCGGAAAATGAGTCTAGTGTAAAAGCTAGCTTGTTATCCTGTTTAAAATGATAAAATGTTTTCTTAAGGTCCAATTTTCCCTAAGGATCCAAATTTTTAAAACCCTAATCACGAGTTTCATGTTTGTTTCTGTTGTCAGAATTTCATTTCGTGTGGTGTGCGTGTGATCCAATAAATACTGTGTTGTGTAATATATTTCATATAGCGTGTGTTTCATTTCGTGTAGTGTGTGTTGTGTAATATATAATGTTCTAACTCTGTTAAAAGATGTAATTGCTTGAGGACAAGCAACGTTCTAGTGTGGGGTATTTTGATATTGCTCTAAACATACATATTATTCGACGCAATATCACTTATATTTCATAGGTTTTTATCATCTACAAAGACATTCAACGCGCATTTCACGAGAAAAACGACAAAAGTGGATAAGAGCTTACTATTTGAAGATTCGACGATAAAACGATAGTTTTAAACCAGATTTATATCAAGAAACGTTTATCCGAATGAAAGTACAAGATAAATGAAGAAAAGAAGTTCAAATGTAAAGTGCCAAGTCAGTACACGTCAACACGGAATCAACAAAGAACAACTGAAAAAGAAAAATGAAGAAAATTTCTGTTTACTCTTACACGAATCGTGTAGTGGTACACGAATCGTGTAGAATATCTGGTCTTACACGAATCGTGTAGCCATACACGAATCGTGTAATGTTAGGCCAAAGTACTGTTCCGGATTTCCAGAAGGGGCGGCTGGCTTTATGGTTTTAAAACATTTCTTTTCAAGTGGTGCAGACTTTTGACTCAAACATTCAGCAAATGGACTAGCTTTTTGACCAACTAAACTTCACCAACTACTAATTTTTCAAGCATAAATATGGAGTACGTACAGAGATCAAGAGACATATATTACACACAGGAGATTACAACACAAAATTACTATACACATACTATTGTCACTTTTATTATCAGTATTATTTACATTTCAGTTTCAAAGTTCAATTATTAGGATTAGTTTCAAATATTAAGGGGGTATTGTTCGTGATAAAGGGTGTTATTGTACGCGTGAAAGGGGTGTTATTATTTTAATTTTTCTACCGTTTGAAGTTAATGCAAGTGAAGATATTTTAGTAAGTTTACTCTGTTAAAATTAGCGTTGTTATTATGTTTGCATATCTATATTTTTATGTCTACCCTAGTGTAATGAATAGCTAAATTTCCCTAGTGTTTGCTTAAATGTAGAGCCCCTAGTAAAATGGATTGTTACCATCTGTAAAAGTTAAAATGTAACTTTAGTATTTTTAATATTGAGCCTAGTTAAAAAGAACCATTTTTATGTAATTAGGTATTTAACCCTTGCCACTTAATTTATTAAATTCAAATAACGAAAGTTATTTTTATTTACATAAATTAAGCTTCAACATTAAAAGTGATCTAGACGAATTTATGGATAATTTATTAACACCAATTTAGAAATAAACTTCGGTGGTTTGGGTGATATCAATAAATTACATGACAGTGAAATTATAAAAAGGGAAACCGTTATAATTTGGGTATTGGCGAAGGTCAAAACTAGGCTAGGTCTCAATTTAAATACTTGGGGAATAGTAGCTTTCTAAAAAGAATCCGATGAAAATTAGATTTTATTTAGTTAAGTTGTAACCTTATGTTTATTCGAGAGAAAAATGTAAAGTTTGATACTAGAACATTTTAATAGGGCGTAAAACTTAAAACAATCCATGGACCTAGGGGTGACACAATTAAGTAAACACTCCCATTTATCTTATTTATATTTGTTATAAAAGTATTATTATTATTATTTACGATTTACCATTTTAAAATATTAGAAAAATACATAAAAACATTTAATTTTCGTAACAGTTAAGTTGTCACATATTTTTACACGTACACGAATCGTGTATCATCACACGAATCGTGTAAGGCTAAAACGCGGCTACAGTACAGCTAGGTTAAAATTAGGGTTTTTGTTATTTAATTATATTTATATTTAGGTTATTAGTTAATTTAGTTATTTTAATTAAGTTAATTAGTTAAAGTTATTTAAAATACTTAAAATACATGTTTTAATCCTAAAATTAGTATTACTTATTATAGGTTTATAAATTGTAATTAGTTTATAATTAGTAAATTAATTAAATTCCTTTTAATTTGTATTAGTTTTACTAAAAATGCATTTTAGTTAATTTAAATAAGTTTCTATTGTAATTGCTCAAAACAAAATTCTAAATATATAGTTTCATTAAAAATTACTATTTTACTAATTACCATTTAGTAACATAATTAATGCATCATAATTAGTTTATTTTCATTTAGTTCCTTTTTAAGTTAATTTTTGTAATCTTGTAATTTTATTTAGTAAATTAGTTTTAGTTATTTTCTTTTACTGTTATTTTACAATTGCCTAATCCAAAACTCCCTTTAATTAAGTTTGACATCAAAGACTATTAAAAACCATTAAACACTCCATCTCCCTGTGGAACGAATCGGATTTACCAACAAACTAAACTACACGGATAGGACTAGTTGCCTATATATATGTGTGAAATCAACCTGAAATCAATAAAATACCACATATACAATAAATCAATTCGTGTAACAAAACAACTCAAATCCGTTCATAAATAAAGGTTACGTTTCCGCACATCAGAGAATATGGTGCAAAGGTTACAAGCACCAGCAGCATCACCGACATCAACCGTACCACCATAATCAACAACAACGGTACCATTGCCACCATCAACAACCTCCGCATCCCACACCTCAACATCACAACCTGTACCTCGAGCATCAACATCATACGCACCATAGATACCAAGAAGTACCAACAACGATAACCTATGAAGTATTAATTTATAACTTCATTGGAGAAACATTCTGCGGCGATTATGTAATCTCTAAAGTCTTAAAGATTATCTATTCTAGCCTTAACCATAAATCAGATGAGTAGACCGAAATGATAGAAGGAAGAGTAGAAACCCTGACAAGAATGGTGCGTGATTTACAAGCTAGACTTGTTATACAAGCGCCACCGGTAGTACCACCAGCATCACCATCAATATCACCAACACCAGCAACACCTGTAGCACCACAAGCTACACCAGCTCCATAACTACCAATGATATCGACAACACAATCACCAATGGGTATATTGAAATAACGAGTTATGAAGTATTAACTCATTATTTCTAAAGAATTTATATTATATATATATATGAATTCTGGAAACCATAATATATCTTTTCGTATTAAGCTATTATGTATGAAATGAAAAAGGGTAGATACTACTCGGTTAATTCATATTACAAATGTGCTATGATGTACATTCTTCGTTGACGACTTAACAACCGTTAACTATAATCTCTGCTTCAACTCAATGAATTTCATTTCATAATAAACCAAGTGTATTATTCAATTATATGCTTGATTGTACATTTTCATCTTCAATGTACTCGAAACTTTCTAGAAAACATCATTCGTACCTTGCGAAACTCACAAGAATTCCACGAGCACCAACATCATTCACCGAGGAATATCAATAAGAATAGATAATGAAGTATCGATTACATTAGTAAAATAATTCTCAAGGATTATGTAATCTCTAAATGTTTTAGAGATTATTCATTTCTAATCCAGCCAAAAATCAAATGAGCTTAATATGATATTAACTCATTAAATCTGTATTACATCTAAAGAAAATATACATACATATATTTTCATAAAGACTGTAATAAAATTCTCTGGTACAAAATATTACTTGTGAAACTTTTAACGGGTAGGTAATACCCGAAAGATATATAAATTCACAATTAATATGTTACATTCTTCGATTCTGATTCAGCAAATCATCAACTATACTGTGACAACCTGAAAAATTTCGACTAATTTTAAACCAAACTCTCGATATGATATTATATTTTTGATACAATAAGCAATGTCTTTTAGGTTGAGTCTCAAAAATTTTGAACTGTTCAATTGACTATCGACCGTTCCCGACGATTCACGAACAACTATTTGTAAATAGATATGTACTTATTTAATATTTAATATGTATTAATTTGAAAGGTTATATGATTCAATTATTAGAATTTACCATGTAAAATAAAATAAAATATGATATTATAATAATTCTTATTTAAAACATAACTATATATAAATAATGTAAATATTAAATGATTATAATACTCGTTGGACATTTCGATTATTATTTAGAGAAGTTTAATTCAAACTTATATGATTTTAATACAAACGGTGATCTAGAAATGAGTTAAATAAATTATAGGCTTTAAAAAAATGTATTTAGGAGCTACTTATTAAATTTTAAAACTTTTTATATTTTACCCAGGATCGAGCGCGGGTAGTGATTTATTTATTTTATTTATTTAATTTATGACTGGTTTTTACACCATAATGATCAAAATAAATAAATATAATTACCATAAAAATTTGGAATTTATCTGAGTAATTTTTATCCGCCACTGAATTAACGACGAAGTTCGATGTAGCATCCCGTGAAAACTGTCGGTAGAATAGTTCATGAATGAGGCTGCTTATTGTTCCATCTGCACGTTTTTTATGTTGTACTATATTATTACTTTATGTTATATGTATATACTATGGATATATAGATAGATTACAGCTAAGAGTCACCACTTGTATTTTATATCTTTCTGTTACAACTGTACCCTTTTAGACTTTTAACATATCATATGATCATATGAAAATATATATATAATCGTGATACTTGATCAACCCATTTCATCAAATAACAACAAACCCCATCCTTGTTCCTTCTTTTCTATATATTCGGCAACCACAACCGCCACTCCACCGGTTATCATCTCCTTCATTCAAACAAACCACCACCATCGAAACTCAATTAAATCGCCATCACCATCTCCAGTGATCATCTAGACAACCCACCATCTTGTTCATTTTTATTTCGACCACCTTTACAACACCACTTGTTGCTATCAAAACTCCTACACTTATATTTTTTTTCTGTTAAACGAGCACCAACACCACTCCAAAACCCTACTGCTATACCCCAAAAAATTTTTCGGCTGTTTTCGCTACTGCAACACCATAAACCCATCACCCTTGTAAAGCTATCACCACCTTTACCCAAATAAAGTCGCTACTGCAGTTTTCTTTATAACCAAACCATTTCTCTCTAATTTCTTTACTCGATCAAACTCACTTGAAAGACTACAATACTTGTTTGTTTATATTAATAAGGTGATAGATATTAAAGTTGATATATGATTACCACTACAGCGTGTCTCTTTTGTTCCTTCCTTCTTTTGGCCGACAACTCCCCACTCACTCAAAATTTCTTTTTTTTTTCTTTCAAAAGCATATGTTACGGTATTACATAAATTAGTAATGTGGCAGCCATTTTCTAGCAATCAATGAATATGGATTATCTTTTTAAAAACCATGACCCACCCAAAAGTAAAGCCACCGAAATATTATCCTTCTCTAGACAAGTGGGACGTTTTTTTATTTATTTATTTGAAGGACCTTGCTGCTCCTCACTTCCTTGTTTCAATATTAAAACAATGAGTGAAAGTTCTTTTTTTTTTGTTTTTTTGTGCTTTTAGCGGACAAAGGATAAACAATTAAACCATTTGTTTCATTCTTTGGTTTATACTACTCGACAACTGGTTCCATTTTTTTTCTATATTTTTTTTACGAAATCTCAGCTGGACCATATTCTAAAATTGATAACGGGTTACTAGTTGGGTCGTGGACTCAGTTTAATATGGGTCGGCTCTTATATATGTGGTTGGGCCGTGGGCTTTTAAAGAAGGTGAGGTACCAATATTTTTTTTTACGCATAATGGATAGAAGGTTATTAGTGATAAGTGTGATTATTATCATTATCATCATATTTATAAGATGGTGTTAATGATGATAAGAGGTAGCGAGGATGATGAAGATGATAAGAAATGATATAAGTTATGATGATGACGAATTTGTGATGATAATGATAACTTGATTATGATAATGGGATGTGACAAGATTTAAGGTAGGGTCTCAATATGAGGCAAAGGTTACAGCTGGACGAATTTTTTTTTTTTTTGATATACATTCGATTGAGCTTAAAGAAACTAAACAAATTACCATGTGAAATTGAGCTGTGTAATGTTTAAATGTTGGGCCGAGATCAAATCTAGACAGTTGGGCCATCCTTGTTTTAAATGGATTTAGGAATTCATGTTGGTCTAGATCAATAACAAAATATATGGTTTTAATTCGGCGTATATGTCAGAAAAACGAAAATGGAAGAATGGTTAAGGTGTTAGCGGGTGAGCGAGAGGTCTTGGGTTAGATGCTGGGCAATAACAATTTTTTTTTTTTTGGAGATTATTACTTTAAAGGTAGTCTTCTTTATTTATATTTATTATTATTATTATTATTATTAATTATTATTATTATTATTATTATTATTATTATTATTATTATTATTATTATTATTATTATTATTATTATTATTATTATTATTATTATTATTATTATTACTAAAATAAGTATTAGTATTATCATTATTATTATTTTATTATCATTATTATTATTACTACAAATAAAATGACTAAGGTTATTATCAAAATTATTATTATCAATATCATTATTAAATATAATTATTAGTATTATTATCATTATTTTAGTATTATCATAATTATTATTTTGAAAAACAAAAAATAATTATATAAAAAATATAATTATGACATATATCATAAGTATACCTAATTCACTATTTTAATATAAAAATAACATATATAAATATATATTGTATTAGAAGTAATAAATACATTAATATTTTTGACAAATAATATATTTTAGAATTAATATATATAAACTGGATTGAATACCATTATATGCTCATTATGTGTTTTAATATATATTACTGAAATAGGTTCGTGAATCCGAGGCCAACCCTGCATTGTTCAGTTCCGTCGTATGCATATTTTTACTACAAAATATCGTATTGTGAGTTCATTTACTCCCTTTTACTCTTTATATTTTTGGGATGAGAATACATGCACTGTTTTAAAGACTGTTTTACAATATTTATATGCGTGAGTTCATTTGCTCCCTTTTACTCTTTATATTTTTGGGTTGAGAATACATGCACTATTTTAAAGATTGTTTTACAATATTTATATGCGTGAGTTCATTTGCTCCCTTTTACTCTTTACATTTTTGGGACTGAGAATACATGCGTTGTTTTTACAACTGCTTTATTAAATGTTTTGAAATATATTTTGAACTGCGAATACATGAAATGCTTTTATAAATGTTTGATGAGATAGACACAAGCAAAACATTCCTCGAATGAATTATTATGCAGACAGAAATTCTGTGGATTATTATTGAATTATGTGGACTTGATAATTGCCACTAATTGTTGTGAATATTTTCCCCCTGATTATTATTGCTTGGTAACCTAAGAATTAGGGAACATCACTAGTTTTGAGAATTAGTGCACGCCTAATTCACGCGAATCCTAAAGGTAGCTACCGGGTTTAACACCCCCACCCAGAATGTTCACTAGACGGAAGGGCTAGTGGGCATGGTGTTTAGTACTTCGAAGTTTATATGATTATTATACAGACGAGATGTTCTGTTTTGGGGATATTATTATGCGCATTATATGTTAAGGTCGGTTACCAAGCCAAGCTATGAAAGCAATGAAAAGTGAATGTTATGTATCGAGAGAATGATTTTATACACAGGTTATGTGTATGTTATTTTTGTGCACAAGATATGTGTACGGTTACTAAGATTTATGAAAGATGATTTCGTACACGAGAAAGGTGTACTGTATTTAAAAGATATCGCATGTGGGTATAGGATTCGGGCCATTTGTACCATGCAGCATTTAAATCTTGTGGTCTATCAAAACGATGAATTTTATTGTTTTATGATAAAATTGTTAGGACCCCGAAGTTGTAAAGTGTTTATGTGAAATAAGCTTAAATGAAGGTTCCTTAGAAGAGGGCTATATAAGGAACCTAAGTAGTCCTAATTAGATAGCCATTGCATTGTAAACGAGTTCTAGAAGCTGTGGAATGTAATTTTACCGATTCTCTCTAATACTGAGTCTCATTCTTACATACCGAATCTCTCTTTTTCTTATCATTTCTCTCAATCTTAACATGATCTGACCTATCATTTGGTATCAGAGCTTCCAGGAAGTGATTCTACATCACTATATCGATCCAGAGATTGTAGATTACAGAATCTGAATACTCTCGGTATTTTGAATCACATTCGGTATTATCGAATTTGATAATCTGACGTTCAGATTCTTGTGATAAGTTCAGCGAAGGTGCGTTAGGTCTTTTTGAAAGAGTTTCGATCATCATTACAGCTTTTTAACTTCAATTATGGAGAATCAACAAGTTGATTTTTAGAGTTTGTGGCTAAAACTCTCGGTATTGCTTAATTCAAGCTTGATTCTGGATTTTTGTGAAGATTTAAAGATTCAGTTGTGTTCGTGAGGTGTTAAATCATATTTCTGACGGTTCAATTTCTTCAATTCATCAAGTTTTGAAGATTTGATCAACACTCGGTATCGTAACTGTCATACCGAGTCTGCTTCATTACTTAAATTCATCTTAAGTGTTGCAGATTGTGGTGTGATCGTGATTCTATCACATTCGGTTTGATTATACGCAGCTAATTGGTGTGGTTTGAGAAAGGATTCTGTCATATTTCTAAGTTTTAAATTTAGACTCGGTATTGTCAACTGCTACAGTTGACATTCGGTATCCTATACTTGCGGTATCTTTGATATTTTGTGTGATACTAACTTGTTTTCTTGTGCAGCAAAGTTACAGAATCTAATTCAAAAGGATTGAATTGAGTTTGAACTTCAAATTCATACAGAATCTGACTACCGAGTCAGATACAGAATCTGAGTTTCTGTATCACTTAATCCATTGTTTTAAGTGGTTACAGGCTACAATTCTTGTGATTACCGAATCTATACTGAATCTGGGTGTGTCACTTGTATTTCTGATCAGTTTCTTATACAGAATCTGATATACAGAATCTTTACCGAATCTGCTACAGTACCGAATCTGATACAGAATCTGACATTCTGATCAGATTGTTGTGATTTTTCATCTTAGATTTGTGTAATACAGAATCTTTACCGAATCTACCTCATTTTCAAGATGTCTACTCAAGATACTTTGATCATTGGATCAGATTCCCGTCCTCCAGTGTTGTTTGATGGCAAGTACACTCAGTGGCTTCACCGTATCACTCAGTACATAGACTATAAGGGTAAGAAAGCAAAGTACATTTGGGCTTCTCTGAGAGATGGTCCAGTTGTTGATTATCATTCGGATACTGGTATGCCAATTCCAGTCTATGAACTTTCTGGTGATAAGCGTGAGAGAGCTCAGGGTGACATAGAGGCAAATAATATTGTTATGTAAGCTATCCCGTATGAATTGTTTTAAAATGTTGATAGCAACACAACAGCAAAAGATATATGGGATGAGATCAAACGACAGCAAGAAGGTTATGACATGTCAGACGTTACTAAATTGAATAAGGCTCTGGGATTCTATGAAGATTTCAAGCAGGAAACTGATGAACCACTCAAGGATACCTATCGTCGTTTCAATGGTGTTCTCAATGAGTTGAAAAGGTGCAAGATCATAAAAGTAAATGCTGAAGTCAACATGAAGTTTCTCAAAAAGCTCAATGCTGATTGGCTTCTTTATGGAACCATTGTTCGATCTACTAAAGAGATTGACAAGTTGACTATTCATGAGCTTGTTGGAGTTCTTATGAATTACCAACCTGAAGTGTCTAAACTTCAAGAAGGAAGGAAAGAGTCTTCTCCGGGCGATCCACTTGCCCTAATTGCCAAAAAGAAGAGCAAATCGTTGACGTCTTCCAAAAGCTTGTCCAAGAAAGTGCTTGTAGAAGAATCAACTGATTCAGAAGATTTGAATCTTTCTGATGTTGATGATTCTCACCTTGAATTAGTCAAGATGGCAGCCATGTTCACAAAAGCCTTGAACAAACACAAGTTTAAAGGCAAATCAAGCAATCAACGCAAAAACTCGTCATCTTCCTCGTACTACAAGAAAGCTGATCAATCTAAACAACAACGTGCTAATGATTCCAAGAAGGAAGATTCAATTTGTTTCAATTGTGGAAAAGCTGGTCATTACTCTCGTGAGTGCAAGATGCCTAAGAAGAAGGACGCAACTTACTACAAGAAAAAAATGTTGATGGCTAAGATTGTGGAAACTGGGGGAGAGCTAAAACCGGTTGATGATACTTGGTTTAACTGGACTGACGATTCAGATTCAGAGGTGGAACATGCAAATGTTTGCAAGGTGACAAAGGTCATCAAAGCTAAGGAAGCAATGGAGAATTCTGACTCAACATCTGATGATGATGAGGTACAATCAACTGAATTCTCACTTGATTTTATACAAATGCAAAATGACTTGATGAAGAATCTGGTCTCAATGTCAAAAGAAGTCAAAGGCTTAAAATCTGAAAACAAGGTTTTAAAAGATAAAATCAAAATGAATGAGACCAGACCTTCCTCATCCAAATTGCAAACGGATGTGCAACGATTGACTCTCCAACTCAACTCTACGGAAACTGAGTTGGAAGATCTGAAAAAGACAATTCATCCGATTAAAGTTGAAAGAACTGATTATCGTTTAAAATCGGAACGACTTGCAGAAAAAGTTCAATTTTTAGAAAAAGATCTTTCTGATTTGAAAAACCAACATGAACCCACACTTTCAAAACTAAACAATAAAATCGTTCAATTGGAAAACACCATAATTGAAAAGAACACTGAAATTTCTTTATTGTCAAAAGAATCTTTTCAAATGAAAGCACAACTTGCTCGATATGAGGAAAAACTCTATCGAACAGAGCAATCCAAAGCTATCATGGATATGGAACTTTCAAAACAAACGATTTTCATGAATAGACCAAAAACGATTCATGGTGAAAAGTGGGGGTTGGGTTATGAAGATCCGAAAATTTTGGAAGATGCTTCCAAAAAGATTCCAGGATTATATCATTCTGATTATTTTCAAGCCGGTTTACCATCGCATTTTGTACATGCTTCTGATGCTGATTTTGATGATATTATTGTGAATCGTAAATCTAGGAAATACCATCAAATTAGCTTAATGTATGAAAAAATCAATGCTAAGATAGGTAAATCGAATCCTGATTTCTTGAAAAATCTTGTTGAAAGTGAAAAGAACATGCAACGTGAAGATTATGTGCCTAAGCGTAGACTGGTTTATATCCCAACACTCATGCTAGAAAAATACATTTTAATGCTTGAGAATGAAGTGTTTAACAAACCTAGTTCTAGCATTACTGCAATAGATGAGGTGTTTGATGAACCAATTTTTGATGTGAAACCAATTCTACCAACTTTACCTGCATGTCCAGATGATGTTTTCCGTGAAGACCTAGCACATGAACTAACTGTCTTCTTTGAGACAGATTCTCTAGGTCAAAATTCTTTAGATGAAAAAGTAGAACCTCAGAATGAACCGAACATTGAACCTTTGATAGATTTTGAAAGTCAACTTGATCCTTTGCATGCTTATTACTTGCATTTGCCTGCTGTACGTGATTTGAATCGTATAGTAGCTCAACTTGAACAGGAGAATATTGACTTGCAACTTAAGTGCCAATCATTAGAACAAATGCTTGCTTTGTGTGATAAATTGCCTTCACTGCCTAAGAAAGAATGTACTTATGCTTTTAAGGAGGGTGACGTGATAGTTTCTGCTTAAGAATTATGTCTTGAGATTAAAAGCTTAAAACAAAAGATAATTCAACTGAAACAGGCTAACACACTTAAGCAAACGTCTAATGTTGCAACCAATGTGCTTGAATGTACTGGTGGGATTACTAAGAAGGGGAAGGGAACTACAACATCTAAGGATGTAAAACCCATTACTATTCTTAAAAATCCTCTACGTTCTCAATTTGGCAATCATGGTTCGAAAGTTGTTTCTACAACTCAGTATATTGTTAAAAAGGTTCATTCTCCAAATGGTTCTGTGTTAACTGAAAAGATTCCTATGATTCCTATGACAAAAACTTCAAAAGCGAGTGTTTTAAAGAAATCAGTTAAGTCCACAACACACACAAGTTCTAAACCTGATTTAAGTGAGTATGATGCAAAAGAACGTACAATCAAATTGGAAATTCTGCAAAATCAGTCATCTCATGTGTCAACTGAAAAGTTTGGACGTCTAACTAACAAAGGTGTTTTTCGTGTCACAGGTCATAATCCAAACTTGAATTACAAATCTGTATGGGTTCCTAAGTCCATGACTAAGAAAGTAGCAACCAAACCAAAGCAATCTGCTAGTCAGCCTAGGAAATCATCTCATGTTTTTCAATTTTTGTCTGTGAACAAAACATCTACTTGGAATAAATTGTGTGTTAAGACTTCTGATAACGATGTAAAGATTGATATTGCGTATGATGCTTCATGTAATGTGGTTTTAAATGATGCTTTATTGTCTAAACTGCATGATGCTTTACGTGATTATTTCATCATTGATCCAAAGTTTGTTGTTAATCTAAAGTTTATTGCTGGTACTAACCGAAAAGGACCCAAGAAACTTTGGGTACATAAACTCTAGGAAATTCACATTTACAGGGTTTCGACGTCTGTGTTTGGTATATCGATTCCGGTTGTTCTCGACACATGACGGGCGATAAATCCTTGCTTGTCAACTTCATTGACAAATTCCTAGGAACGGTTACATTCGAAAACGATGAGATTGCAGCAATAACGGGTTACGGAGATTTTGTGCAAAATGGCATAACAATCAAACGGGTTTCATATGTTGAGGGTTTGGGGTGCAGTTTATTTAGTGTGAGCCAATTCTGCGATGGAGATCTCAAAGTTTTGTTTAAACGTAGACAATGCTCAGTGCAATCCACCGAAGGGAATGATCTTCTTGTTGGTAAACGTTGTGCTTTACTATATACTATTGACCTCAATGATGCACCATCACATGCAACCATGTGTTTGGCCACTCGTTCTACCAAAGAAAATTCATGGTTATGGCATCATCGGATGTCACGCCTGAATTACAAGGGTATCAATCGACTAGTCTCTAAAGATTTAGTTGATGGTATTCCAACCTTTCAATATGATAAGCATCATATGTGTCCATCATGTGCGATGGGTAAGCTGAAACAGACCAATCATCCGCTTAAGCAAAACCCCAGTACTTCATCATCTTTGCAATTATTGCATATGGACTTATGTGGACCCATGCGTATCTCTAGCCTCGGTGGCAAGAAACATGTGCTTGTCATTGTTGATGACTATACCCGGTTTACATGGATTTTTCTTTTGCGAACTAAGTCAGAAACCCCCGCCATTATCATTGAGTTCATTAAAAAGATTCAACGCTCTTTTAACAAACATGTTAAGAGCATCAGAACTGATAATGGGACGGAATTTAAGAATGACCCGCTTGATAGTTATTTGAAAGGCCAAGGCATTGAACATCAGTTCTCTGCTGCTCGAACCCCCCAACAATGCTTGCCTATTCCAATTTACCTCAAAAAATGTGGGGGGAGGCCATTTCAACTGCATGCTATACCCAAAATCGTTGTATTGTAAACAAACGTTTTGATAAAACTCCATATGAGTTATTATATGGTAGACGCCCGAATGTCAAATATTTCCTTGTTTTTGGTTGTGTATGCTATGTGCTTAACGATTTTGACAGCCTCGGAAAGTTTGATCCTCATGGCGATCAGGCCATATTTCTTGGTTATTCCTCGAACAAAGTTGCTTATTGTATTTATCATAAGCGGACAAAGATGATTAAAGAGAGCATTAACGTCAAGTTCGATGAATTTTCGGGAATGGCTTTTGAACAACTCAGTTCAAAACCCGATCCTAACCTGGCTACTACTTCTTCCACGCAAAACTCAATTTTATCGAAGAAGTGTGTTCCTACGGTTACATCAGAGGAACTGGATATCTTGTTTGATAGTCTTTATACTCCTCAACGGGATTCAAATGTTCAAGCCGTACCGGTTACACCATTACAGTCAACTACTGTGGAGACTCTTCAAAGTTTTTTTGATGAAGATTCAACACCAACTGATTCACCTGTTGCTTTTTCATCCTCCCTCCAACCTCCTGTTACTGATAATCTTGAACAAGATCAAGATTCATCATTTGATACAACTCCAGCTATTTCTACAGATACTCTATTGAATCCATTAGATAATGTTACATCAGATCAAGCAGATCAAGGCTCAACGTCAACAACGGTTGATGTTCCGATGGATACAATTGATGTTCAACCTCTTCCCCACACCCGATGGACTAAAAGTCATCCAATAGATCTTATTATTGGTGACGCATCTGCTCCAGTTTCAACTCGAAGGGCTAATCAGAATATGTGTCTATTCACAGCCTTTCTTAGTAAGATTGAACCAACAACGGTTGCTCAAGCTTTACTCGATCCATACTGGGTAGTTGCAATGCAAGACGAGATCAATCAATTTGAACGATTGAAAGTATGGCGATTAGTTCCAAGACCAACGGGTCAACGACCAATAGGGGTTAAGTGGATTTTCAAGAACAAGAAGGATTCTGATGGAATTGTGGTTCGAAATAAGGCACGTCTTGTGGCCAAAGGATATCGACAACAAGAGGGCATTGATTATGACGAAACGTTTGCTCCAGTTGCTAGGATTGAGGCAATTCGTCTTTTCCTTGCATTTGCTTCTCATATGAAGTTCACGGTGTTTCAAATGGATGTCAAAACTGCTTTTCTGAATGGTTAACTTCAAGAGGAAGTCTATGTTGATCAACCAGAAGGCTTTGTCGATCCCATTAATCCAAACCACGTTTACTACTCGGAGAAAGCTTTATACGGTCTGAAGCAAGCACCGCGTGCATGGTACGAGACCTTAACAAAGTATTTGCTGGACAATGACTTCTCTCATGGAACGATTGATACAACGCTATTCATCCGTAAAAACCACGGTCACATTCTCTTGGTTCTAATTTACGTTGATGATATTATTTTTGGTTCCACGTCCCCGGCCTTATGCAAAGAATTTGGTGACCTTATGGCCATCAAATTCGAAATGAGCATGCTTGACCAGTTAACTTTCTTCTTGGGGTTACAAGTAAAACAATTACCAAATGGGGTTTTTATCAGTCAAACAAAGTATATCAATGATATGCTAAAACGTTTTAAAATGACTGCTTTAAAACCAATGACAACCCCAATGAGGACTTTACTGGATGCTGTTACTAATGGGGAACCCTTTGATATTACGCTTTATCGAAGCATGGCTGGTTATTTAATGTATCTGACTGCAAGTCGACCAGACATTACACTTGCCGTAACTGTCTGTGCCCGCTTTCAGTCCAACCCTAAGAAATCTCACTCCAAAGCGGTTGTTAGGATTTTTCAATACCTTAAAGGTACACCTAACCTTGGGATCTGGTATCCTCATGGATCCAATTTCAATCTCACTGCTTATACTGATGCGGATCATGATGGTTGCCATGTTGATAGAAAGAGCACATCTGGATCAATTCAGATGTTGGGGAATAGGCTAGTTGGTTGGTCTTCCAAAAAGCAGAACTGTGTGTCTTTATCAACAGCTGAGTCTGAGTACATTGTTGCAGCTCACTGTTGTTCACAAGTTTTGTGGATGCAAACTCAACTCTTGGACTATGGCTTTAAGATTTCTAAGACCCCGATCTATTGTGATTCACAAAGTGCTATTGCAATAACTAGCAACCCGGTTCAGCATTCTAAAACAAAACACATAGATATTCGTTATCATTTCATTAAGGACCATGTAGAGAAAGGGGATGTAGAGTTATACTATGTGCCTACTAAAGTGCAATTAGCTGACATGTTCACTAAACCTTTAGATGAACTTAGGCTAAAATTCTTGATCAAAGAGATTGGCATGGTAGAGTATAGTGCTTGATATTCCTTAGATCTGTTGGGACTTATTTTTGGGATCTTGTGTTTAGGGGTAGTAGATACTTTCTAGGGGGAGCAACTAAGTTTCAATGCTTTAGATAATTTTTCTTTAAGGGACTGCCTTTAGATTAATGATAACTTCCTAGATATATTTGTTCAATGGTTACGCAAGGGGGAGGTAACTCATTGATATCCTATTTCAAGGGGGAGTTAATTCATTTTTTTGGGAACATAATCAAAATGCTGATTTACTTTCTTGTATATCACATTTTGAGGGGGAGAAAAAGGGAGAAAATGAGAAAATTATTCAAAAATATTATTTTTCAAAAGTGAATTCAAAATTTCTTTGTTTTTATCTGAAATAATTCACTATGGCTTGTATACATCTCAGTATGCAACCCGTGTCAACAATTGGTATCACTGAAGATTTGTACTTTGTATAAAATTCAAAGTTCTTTTAAGTACAAATCTTATTTTGAAAAATTCATAAAAATTGGAAAAGATAAAATCCAAAAAAAAAAAAAATTTAATTTTACTGAATAAATGCTATTTTTAGCATTTTACCGAGTCTGACAACCAACAGTACAGATTCGGTAAGTTCAAAGTTTTCAAAAATTGTCTCAGAATTGTTTTTCATAAAAAGATTGAAATGGATTTCAAGAGAAAAAATCAATTTGTCAAGATTTGGAGTTAAATTGTTAAAGTTTTAAAAAATTGGACTGTATTCGGTATATTAGGCCCATTCTGTAAAGCCCATTCGGTATTTTACCATCGGTATCTATAAAAGGAGACTCAAAGTCAAACATTACTCTCTTACTGTTATTAATTACCTACCGAGTCTGTTGATTATACCGAATCTGCCTAATTCTACCGAGTCCGTCATTCTGTTTCTTCAAATTCTTGGTAATTGTTCATTTTAATCAATGTTTAAGATATATATAATTGTAGATCTGAGATAATTAAGTTTTTATCAACCAGAAAAGATCAAAAATAACTGCATTATGACCTTTAATTTTTGAAATCTTGTTGATTATACCGAGTCTGAGTCGATTTCAATTAATCTTTGATTAAACTCAATTGATTTGGAAAATCAACATGAAATCTTGTCTAATCTGAGTTAAATTGACTGATCTATCATTTGACCGAGCCTGATTACATGTTTAATTGCTTATTTGATGAATTCTGTATCTACCGAATGTGTTCTTATCCTGATACTGAGTTTGTTCATACAATTAACATGTTAATATGCTTGTAATTGAATGGTTAATTGATCATGGTTGTGAAATTACATGATATGTGATAGAATATGCATGTTTGAGTGACTTTCTGTTAACTGTTGAAGATACCGAATCTGGTTTTCTTTCTTGATACCAAGTCTGAAATTTGGTACCTTGAAATTTTCTGATTTTTATCTTCAAACACTTAACATATTTATTCTATATCTTTCTGATATGAAAACTCAAGCTTATTTGGTTACAGAATCTAAAGTTTTCATAAATACCGAATCTGCTTGAATTGTGCTAAAAATTGAATAAGTGTTGTTCTGATTCCTTGTGTTATATAATTGACTTTACATGATGATTTTGTACTAAAATGAATATCATATAAATGTCATGGTTGTCAATTATTTGTTCATATTTGGAATAAATGATTTTTATATCTTAGAAAAGTCATAAAAATTATAAAATTTGAAAAATATAAAAAGGATTTCAAAGGAAGTAAGAATAGAGAAATGTGCTTTATGATAACATTTTGTGGTCTTCTATTTCTTATGTATACAGCTAAATGGCGAATAATCACTTTATCAATTCTGAAACCAATATTCCCTGCAATTATTGGACTGCAATTCTAGAGAGGCATACTTTATGGCCTGCTCTGAGCTCCACAGTTAGTGTGCCAGAAACAAACTTGGATATTCTTAACAGATCAATCAGATTTGTGGAGGCCACACAACCAAATGCTACTAATCCACAGGGTGAACCAGCCAGATTTGAATTTAGGCTGAGGGGAGTACAAGGATTCAGGAGTATCACAAAAGCAGACTTCAGGAGGATATTCAGACTTCCTCTTGTACAGAATGCTCCTGCTTTTCCTGCCACACAGCAGATGATGTCTTCAATCTTTTCTCTTGGATATGTTGGAGCAACTAATGTTCCACCTGCTAAGTTTCAATAGAAGTATCTGCACTCCAGATGGTATGTGATATTCTCAATCATCAACAGATGCTTGTTGATGACAAGAAGTGGATCTGATAGCTTAACTGTGCCGATGCTCAAACTTTTCTACTCATTCACAAGAGTAGAGAATCCTGATTATGCAGAACTTATATGGGATTTGGTTCAGGCACAGGTTGAAAAGCCAAGGGGTTCATACATCCATTGCGAAAGGTTTTTCTGTATCTTTATCCATGATGCTATAAATGCTTGCAGAAATGCAAATATATTTGTACCAGGTACACATGGATTACAGATGAAAAGGTTTGGAGAGCTGAAGATGAACACCCCTATGGTGTCTGATAATCAATTCACTGCGCCAATTCCAAATTGGCTAGTGAGGCTAGCTGATCCCCAAGACGCTCGTATGCGTTCTTATTTTCAGGTTGTAGGAATACCTCTTCCGAACCCGGTACAACAAGAACAAGTTGAACCTGCTGTGGTTCCAGCCCCAGAGGTTGTAGAGGAACCTATAGTTCAACCACCCGGGCCAGCTAATCCTCCACTTAGGGTGAACCTCAAACAATCTAGGGTAGCACACCAAGCTCAACCCGTGAGGATCAGGGAACCTAGTTCAACTAGGATTGATCCAACCCTTTCCACAACACCCGAAGTAAGCAGTGACACTTCAGCAACAGCATCTGAATCATCTCCTGAACATTCTCCTAAGAGAACTCGATACATGCCTGATGAGATGATTCAGACTCCGCCAACCCAACGAGTAACTAGATCTAGGACTTCGAAACCCATCGTCCACCAAACAGTTACTCCAACCATTGGTGATACGGACCAAGACCTAGAGCCAATTAGGTCACCTTCACCCATCTCCGTATCACATCCAAGAATAACAGTAAGCCCTACACTAAATGAAGCGCAAGCTTCGGTAGGCAAGAGATCTAAACGCACGGATGGTAAAAAGACCACTAAGCCCATCCAATCTAAACAGGACTTAAGAATAAATCCCACAAAGCAAGATGCTTCGGCATCTAAGGAAGTAAAGTCTTCCTCTGCAGTAAAGTCTGCGTTGACTCAATCGATTGAGGACACTCAATCATTGAAGTCCAGAACGGCCGAAGGGGAGCCGAAAAATCTTGAAAAGGTACCCTGCGTATCGGCTGGAAATCCTCCTCTGCCTCAACGTACAACAGGGTCTCGAGGTCTGGCTTATCTTGATGAGGAAGATCTGCCGCGTCCCATGGAAACGAGTCAACATGACAATCCTTCGGGATATTTATCAGACTTCCAGCAGACAGTTCCCTTGGTTCATGAAAGTGATCCATTGGTTCAAACCACTTCTCTTCCGGATTCTGAATCTCAGGGTCTGGAGGAAGAGTCTTTAACTGAAAGAGATGTGCCACCTCATGGTATATCAATGATTTCAGGAGTCGGGGATAGCAATATCTCTGTGAGAACTAAAAAGACGGGTAGTTCTACTACTCTGTCAGAGTCCCATGAGACCAAAGTCATGGAGGCGGATGCTTCGAAAGAAACTTCGCCGGTGACAACTTCGGTTGTTACCCAACCTCCATCAGAAGGGGATATTACGAATCTGACTAGTAGTATGTATAGCCCTACATATAAGAATAATACCGCACAATCATCCTTACCTGCCCTCACGGCAACTTAAACACTTCCACCAACATCGCCTTCAACAGTTGCTGCTGCTGGTGTTCCTATTGTTACTTTTCCACCTTCACCCTCTCGTTTACCACATTTCTATGATGCTTTGGAGCAAGAATATTTCAGTCGTATGTTTTCTAGAGTCAATCTAGATGTTCTTCGACGCACTTCGCTTCAAGCATTGTTTCATGCTCGTGTTCAATATCCACTTAATTCCTGCTCTTCTCCGTTGAGTCCTCACCGTGATGATGAACATGACGATTCTGATCCTCAGAATAGCCATGAGGGGGAGATAGGAGTAGATGGAGAATATCTAACGGAAAACATTTCAACTAAGGGTGGTGGTGTAAGGTCTTCATCAGCTTCACAAGCTCAACAAGTTCAGATGGAATCAGAAATGGTTACTACACATGATGAAATTGATGATAAGGAGCCTGAGCAAGTTATAATTCCAATTGTTCATAATGAGGCTGATAGTGGACTGGTAGATGAGGATTTGAACTTGAGTGATTTCTATCTTGAAGAGACGGATGACGATGGATTTGTCATTCTAAACAAGTTATCATCAGTATCTTCAATTCCGGAAGATGTAGAGATTGTAGATGAAGAGAATCCTGAACCAGTAATAGAAAGTGATGATGAAATGGATTCTTCTGATGACGATGAAGACAATCTTTATGTTAATCCAAATGAAGATGAGATCTTTGATCATATTGAAGATGATGATGTTCCTAATGATGATGCAACAAATCCTACTGGTCATTCATCAAATTCTACACCTTCATCGAGTTCAAATCCAACAAATGCTAATGAAAGTTCAACTTCTGGTACATCTACATCAAGTGAAACAGTGGATTCCAGATTCAAATACAACCATGGAATATTCTTTAAGAATCAGGAGTAAAGATTATTGTTGGGAGTAGAACATGATTTTATAACATTACGAAACACATTCATCGAGGAAAATGCTTACAAGATCTTCCGCATCAATGAATTACCAATGAGTAAAAGGTTTACTTATATAGGTTCACGATTGGTTCCAGCAAGTGAAAGAAATTGGTATGAGTTTATATGGAGGAAACATATCAATAAAGATGAAGATGATCTGTGGCTTCAAATAAAATATCGTATTTCAGAAGTGTTGAATATTACTCGAGTCGGAGTAGAGATAAGCGAAAAGAAAGACGTCATCAGTAAGTTCCACGTTATCAGAGAAGATGAGAAAGAGTACAAGTTCACTGAAACAGATTTTCATAATCTAGATATGCTTGACATCATTCACATCTACAACTACCTCAGTATCATCACCATACGACCTTTTGATAGGGCTCAAGCTTTGGAAGCTGTGAAAAGATACATGATGGAGACAATTGAACTGATGAGATGTGAAGATTTTCAAATAGGTCTCGAAGTAAAAAGGAAAAAGATTCGAATTACGTGTCCAATTCAATTTACAGAGGGACTGAAGGATATGAGGATGTTTCAAATGCAATTCGAACCCGAAGGGTTTGTTTTTGTAAATTCTCAAAAAGAAAAGGTGTTCATTCGTACTGAAGAGCTGAACAAATATTCAGATGGAACACTTAAGGCTGCACTGAAGTATCTTAAGATTCATCAAAGCAAGTTCCATGACATTGATATGATAATGGGTCTTGGAGAATTCATAAAGCATATAAGAGATCGTCTGAAACTCCGGGTTCGTACAAGACAGTTTGAGATACTTCGTGGATAGAGAAAGAGAAGATATTTCAAGGAAATGGATGAATATCCATTACATGAGGGAGATCCAAGAAAAGCGTGGGGTGTCTGGAAACCTTCTAAGCAAATTTCAGAAAATTAAGTAGAAGTTTCAAAACCAGATGGCACACGATGGAAACTAACGTTTGGACCTCTCAAGATTACAAAATAGGATTATGTTGTAAAGTTCACATTTAACACTAAGGGGGAGATTGTTAGGACCCCGAAGTTGTATAGTGTTAATGTGAAATAAGCTTAAATGAAGGTTCCTTAGAAGAGGGCTATATAAGGAACCTAAGTAGTCCTAATTAGATAGCCATTGCATTGTAAATGAGTTCTAGAAGCTGTAGAATGTAATTTTACCGATTCTCTCTAATCCCGAGTCTCATTCTTACATACCGAATCTCTCTTTATCTTATCATTTCTCTCAATCTCAACATGATCTGACCTATCAAAACTTATGAACTCACCAACCTTTTGGTTAACACTTTAAAGCATGTTTATTCTCAGGTATGAAAGAAATCTTCCGCTGTGCATCTGCTCATATTACATGGAGTCGTTCATGGCATATAGAGGTCAGAACCTCGCAATGGGACCAACTGTTGAAGACTTCGTCCAGATGGATTAGGACGGGTCATTAGATTTGGTATCAGAGCGGTGGTCTTAGCGAACCAGGTCTTGTATTAGTGTGTCTAACTAATAGTTGTTTAGATGCATTAGTGAGTCTGGACTTCGACCGTGTCTGCATGTCAAAAGTTTTGCTTATCATTTCGTGTCGAAAATTACCTGCTTATCATTCTTAGGGAATCACTTGCTTATCATTCTTAGTCTAGACACATCTTACTGCATTGATTGCATGAAAAGTGTATAGACAAAATTCATATTTTAGCGTATCTGCTAATTCATATCTTAGCGTATCTGTTACTGTAAACTTTGTCTGGCATATTCCGTAAATTCCTCCATAATCTACGAAATATTTTGTTCTATATATATAGATATTCTATATAATTAGGATACCACCCGATAGCCAGAAATCATTTCATATCGATAAACCCTTTACTCAATCGTACGAAATGGAACTCGTCACTAGTTCAAGTTCTTCGGAATCCGATAGCTATTCTGACATGGTTGTTCACCTAAGCTCCAAAGCAGCGTCACCAGAATGAATCAACCAATCAGTCATCATCTATTCTGGATGAATTGGGGATGGGTTCGTAATCGACTTAATCAATGAAGAATAGAAGAAGGCGATCCTTTCCACCAATCGAATTCATCTCTTGGCAAAGAACCTGAAGCACTTATCGGCGAACCTGTCCAAAACACCATTTTCTCTCTCATTTCCAGAGTATCTCGTCACGACTATATACTATACCAAATTCTAGATCTTATTTATCCGCTCGTCCGAACCGACAATCACCCCGGAGTAATAGAAGAAGTCAACGAGCATCGCGCTCGAGTAGTGGCTTTGGAAAATTTGGTGCAAAACTTACTAGCTTCAGCAACAACATCGGCACCAGCAGTACCACCAGTATCATTAGCTGTATCACCAACAACACAAGTCTCAACATCACATTCTATACCTCGAGCATAATCTTCGTTCTACATATCTTTCTACATCTTAGTCTACATCAACTTTCTTCGTTCTACATCGATTATTTTCGTTCTACATATCGTTCAACATCATTTATCTACGTTCCACATGGCGATTATGTAATCTCTAATGTTTTAGAGATTATATTTTCTAGTTCTAACGGTAAATCAAATGAGTTTAATATTATATTGACTCATTAAATCCATGATTACATCTGAAGAAAATATATATGTATATATATTTTCATAAAGATTGTAATTAAAAATTCTTTTGTACAAACTGTTAATGGTGAAAATATTTTAACGGGTAGGTAATACCCGAGAAATATTTAGTTTTCACAATAATAAGTTACACTGTACAATGCTCAATTCAGATTCAACCATCAGTTAATATTTTACCTGCAAACATAGATATACGTATCCGTTCATCCACAAATAACCATTTTCACTCCAATTCAATTCATATTCGGATTTTGACCTATCAGAATCCAAATCAAGATTTAACAAGTGGCATAATGAAGAAAGTAATGAACAAAATAAAATTTATTAATAACCAATTAATTAGCTACGTAAAAACTTTAAACCTATACTAACCTTAAAAAAAAGGGTAGGAAATATTAAATATAACTTTTTGATTTAAAATATCGTTGATAAGTTACATCTACTCAGTTAAATATTTCCTCAAGTTTGCTACTTGATTTCATGTTAAATAATCATTTGTATCTTGACGATTACAATCTGTGTTCAAACCCTTCAAACCCTTGAAAACACCTCAGATTGATAGCCAATGATTCAAATATGAGAGTGCTGATGAAGCAGCAAAAACTATAGATGGTCCTAATGACCAGAAGCTTAATAATAAAGAATGGTGTGTTGAAAATGCTCAGAATTAGTACTGGAAAGCAGATCATGCAAAACTATAAAGGAGACTGTGGACAAATCACAAGGACTAAACCTGTACTTAATGAATTCAGATGATTCTGTATCTGATGAACTCTTTAGCGAATACCTTGATCCTTGTTTATTCTAAATCCTTGCAAAAAAGTTCTGCATCATCCTTTGATTCTAGATATTTTAAATTCTAAGATATCATCGTATCTTTCATTATAAATACCTTCGATATTTCTGAAGATACCTTCATAAATATCTTTGTTCGAAAATATCTATCTCCTCGTGCTATCTATGTTACATCATAAAAGAAACTGTTTTAGTTTCTATCCTTCTGTAAAATTTGAGTTTAAATTATGAATGTTTCTGGAGAAGTGTTGGGAATTGAAGCATGAGTTAGTATAATATAATGACGTCCGGCCAACATGATTATATTACAGTAAGTCATACTGAATTTCTTAATGGAACGGGATGATGGTTCACAGATCACACCTTCATCATGTGCCATGTTACACCACTCTTTCATTCTACTTAATCTCTAAGCATATCACGGAAATATTTCCTTGATATTTCTGTTATTCCGTAATTCTGACAGTTTGCTAATAAATCATGCGATTACATTTTCTTTCTGATTAGAAGATTTCTTTAAATTCTTTGAATTTTGGAATTCAATCGTGACTACGTCAAAAATTAAGACGAATCTTTATTTCTCATTTCACTATTTCGTGATAGCTTCACCCGTACGCTTCACGTAATCGAATTGTTTTATCCATATTACTCAATAATGATAAAACTATATTTATCAACTCATATTCTTCATGAAAATATTTTTATTGTTAGCCATGATGATCTCAATCAAATTTCGGGACAAAATTTCTTTAACGGGTAGGTACTGTGACGACCCGGAAAATTTCGACTAATTTTAAACCAAACTCTCGATATGATATTATATTTTTGACACAATAAGCTGTAGTGACCCGAACTTTTCCATGTTTATATATATTAAATGAAATTCTTATCTACATGATTAAATGTTTCCAACATGTTAAGCAATCAAACTTGTTAAGACTTAATTAAATGAAATAAGTTTCATATAGACAATTGATCACCCAAGTTGACCGGTGATTCACGAACGTTACAAAATTATAGAAACTACATGTTATGGTATATATATAGACATATATATATGGTTGACATAAGATTATGATGAGTAAGTATCTCACTAAGTATCTTAACAATGTGTGATATACATAAGAAATGAGATTACTAAGTTAAGAAACTCGAAATGATATATATATAACAATTATCGTCATGATAACGTCTACTAAATACATATGTATCATATTAAGATACAGATACACTATATTTAACATGATAAAATGATATTTAAATATATCATTAAGTGTGTTAACAATGAACTACATATGTAAAAACAAGACTACTAACTCGAGAATTACGAAACGAGACTTATATGTAACGATTATCGTTGTAACGACATTTAAATGTATATATATCATATTAAGATATATTAATATATCATAATATCATGATAATATAATAATTTAACATCTCATTAGATATAATAAACATTGGTTTAACAACATTTAACAAGATCGTTAACTTAAAGGTTTCAAATCAACATTTACATGTAACGACTAACGATGACTTAACGACTCAGTTAAAATGTATATACATGTTGTGTTTTGATATGTATTCTTACACTTTTGAAAGACTTCAAGACACATATCAAAATACTTCTACTTAATAAAAATGCTTACAATTACATCCTCGTTCAGTTTCATCAACAATTCTACTCGTATACACCCGTATTCGTACTCGTACAATACAAAGCTTTTAGATGTATGTACTATTGGTATATACACTCCAATGATCAGCTCTTAGCAGCCTATGTGAGTCACCTAACACATGTGGGAACCATAATTTGGCAACTAGCATGAAATATCTCATAAAATTACAAAAATATGTGTAATCATTCATGACTTATTTACATGAAAACAAAATTACACATCCTTTATATCTAATCCATATACCAACGACCAAAAACACCTACAAACACTTTCATTCTTCAATTTTCTTCATCTAAGTGATCTCTCTCAAGTTCTATCTTCAAGTTCTAAGTGTTCTTCATAAATTCCATAAGTATAGTTTCATAAAAATCAAGAATACTTCCAAGTTTGCAAGTCTACTTCCAAGCTTTCTAATCCATTCCAAGTAATCATCTAAGATTAAGGAACCTTTGTTATTCACAGTAGGTTATCTTTCTAATTCAAGGTAATATTCATATTCAAACTTTGATTCAATTTCTACAACTATAACAATCTTATTTCGAGTGAAAATCTTACTTGAACTTGTTTTCGTGTCATGATTCTGCTTCAACAACTTTCAAGCCATCCAAGGATCCTTTGAAGCTAGATCCATTTTTCTCATTTCCAATAGCTTTATCCAGAAAACTTGAGGTAGTAATGATGTTCATAACATCATTCGATTCATACATATAAAGCTATCTTATTCGAAGGTTTAAACTTGTAATCACTAGAACATAGTTTAGTTAATTCTAAACTTGTTCGCAAACAAAAGTTAATCCTTCTAACTTGACTTTAAAAATCAACTAAACACATGTTCTATATCTATATGATATGCTAACTTAATGATTTAAAATCGGAAAACACGAAAAACACCGTAAAACCGGATATACGCCGTTGTAGTAACACCGCGGGCTGTTTTGGGTTAGTTAATTAAAAACTATGATAAACTTTGATTTAAAAGTTGTTCTTCTGGGAAAATGATTTTTATTATGAACATGAAACTATATCCAAAAATCATGGTTAAACTCAAAGTGGAAGTATGTTTTCCAAAATAGTCATCTAGACGTCGTTCTTTCGACTGAAATGACTACCTTTACAAAAATGACTTGTAACCTGTAATTCCGACTATAAACTTATACTTTCTCTGTAAAGATTCATAAACTTAAGTTCAATATGAAACCATAGCAATTGAATTCACTCAAAACGGATTTAAAATGAAGAAGTTATGGGTAAAACAAGATTGGATATTTGTTGATTATTTTAGCTACGGGAAATGTTTAACAAATCTATACAAATCATATCCTAGCTAACTTATATTGTATTATACATGTATTCTAATATATTATGTAATCTTGGGATACCATAGACACGTATGCAAATGTTTTGACATATCATATCGACCCATGTACATACATTATTTGGAACAACCATAGACACTCTATATGCAGTAATGTTGGAGTTAGCTATACAGGGTTGAGGTTGATTCCAAAAATATATATACTTTGAGTTGTGATCTAGCCTGAGACGTGTATACACTGGGTCGTGGATTGATTCAAGATAATATATATCGATTTATTTATGTACATCTAACTGTGGACAACTAGTTGTAGGTTACTAACGAGGACAGCTGAATTAATACGCTCAAATCTTTAAAACATAATAAAAATGGTTGTAATTATATTTTGATCATACTTTGATATATATGTACAAATTTGTATAGGTCCGTGAATCGATCCGTGGCCAAGTCTTATTTCCGAGGAAGGAAATATCTGTGAAAGTGAGTTATAGTCCCACTTTTAAAATCTAATATTTTTGGAATGAGAATACATGCAGGTTTTATAAATGATTTACAAAATAGACACAAGTACGTGAAACTACATTCTATGGTTGAATTATCGAAATCGAATATGCCCCTTTTTATTAAGTCTGGTAATCTAAGAATTAGGGAACAGACACCCTAATTGACGCGAATCCTAAAGATAGATCTATTGGGCCTAACAAACCCCATCCAAAGTACCGGATGCTTTAGTACTTTGAAATTTATATCATATCCGAAGGGTGTCCCGGAATGATGGGGATATTCTTATATATGCATCTTGTTAATGTCGGTTACCAGGTGTTCACCATATGAATGATTTTTATCTCTATGTATGGGATGTATATTGAAATATGAAATCTTGTGGTCTATTATTATGATTTGATAATATATAGGTTAAACCTATAACTCACAAACATTTTTGTTGACGTTTTAAGCATGTTTATTCTCAGGTGATTATTAAGAGCTTCCGCTGTTGCATACTAAAATAAGGACAGATTTGGAGTCCATGCTTGTATGATATTATGTAAAAAACTGCATTCAAGAAACTTATTTTTGATGTAATATATTCTTATTGTAAACCATTATGTAATGATCGTGTGTAAACGGTATATTTTAGATTATCATTATTTGATAATCTACGTAATGCTTTTAAACCTTTATCGATAAAATAAAGGTTATGGTTGTTTTAAAAATGAATGCAGTCTTTGAAAAACGTCTCATATAGAGGTCAAAACCTCGCGACGAAATCAATTAATATGGAACGTTTATAATCAATATGAACGGGACATTTCATAAGCAATGTCTGTTAGGTTGAGTCTCAAAAATTTTGAACTGTTCAATTGACCATCGACCGTTCCCGACGATTCACGAACAACTATTTGTAAATAGATATGTACTTATTTAATATTTAATATGTATTAATTTGAAAGGTTATATGATTCAATTATTAGAATTTACCATGTAAAATAAAATAAAATATGATATTATAATAATTCTTATTTAAAACATAACTATATATAAATAATGTAAATATTAAATGATTGTAATACTCGTTGGACATTTCGATTATTATTTAGAGAAGTTTAATTCAAACTTATATGATTTTAATACAAACGGTGATCTAGAAATGAGTTAAATAAATTATAGGCTTTAAAAAAATGTATTTAGGAGCTACTTGTTAAATTTTAAAACTTTTTATATTTTACCCAGGATCGAGCGCGGGTAGTGATTTATTTTTTTATTTATTTAATTTATGACTGGTTTTTACACCATAATGATCAAAATAAATAAATATAATTACCATAAAAATTTGGAATTTATCTGAGTAATTTTTATCCGCCACTGAATTAACGACGGAGTTCGATGTAGCATCCCGTGAAAACTGTCGGTAGAATAGTTCATGAATGAGGCTGCTTATTGTTCCATCTGCACGTTTTTTATGTTGTACTATATTATTACTTTATGTTATATGTATATACTATGGATATATAGATAGATTACAGCTAAGAGTCACCACTTGTATTTTATATCTTTCTGTTACAACTGTACCCTTTTAGACTTTTAACATATCATATGATCATATGATAATATATATATAATCGTGATACTTGATCAACACATTTCATCAAATAACAACAAACCCCATCCTTGTTCCTTCTTTTCTATATATTCGGCAACCACAACCGCCACTCCACCAGTTATCATCTCCTTCATTCAAACAAACCACCACCATTGAAACTCAATTAAATCGCCATCACCATCTCCAGTGATCATCTAGACAACCCACCATCTTGTTCATTTTTATTTCAACCACCTTTACAACACCACTTGTTGCTATCAAAACTCCTACACTTATATTTTTTTCTGTTAAACGAGCACCAACACCACTCCAAAACCCTACTGCTATACCCCAAAAATTTTTCGACTGTTTTCGCTACTGCAACACCATAAACCCATCACCCTTGTAAAGCTATCACCATCTTTACCCAAATAAAGTCGCTACTGCATTTTTCTTTATAACCGAACCATCTCTCTCTAATATCTTTACTCGATCAAACTCATTTGAAAGACTACAATACTTGTTTGTTTATATTAATAAGGTGATAGATATTAAAGTTGATATATGATTACCACTACAGCGTGTCTCTTTTGTTCCTTCCTTCTTTTGGCCGACAACTCCCCACTCACTCAAAATTTCTTTTTTTCTTTTCAAAAGCATATGTTACGGTATTACATAAATTAGTAATGTGGGAGCCATTTTCTAGCAAGCAATGAATATGGATTATCTTTTTAAAAACCATGACCCACCCAAAAGTAAAGCCACCGAAATAATATCCTTCTCTAGACAAGTGGGACGTTTTTATTTTATTTGAAGGACCTTGCTGCTCCTCACTTCCTTGTTTCAATATTAAAACAATGAGTGAAAGTTCTTTTTTTTTGTTTTTTAGCCGACAAAGGATAAACAATTAAACCATTTGTTTCATTCTTTGGTTTACACTACTCGACAACTGGTTCCATTTTTTTTCTATATTTTTTTTACGAAACCTCAGCTAGACCATATTCTAAAATTGATAACGGGTTACTAGTTGGGTCGTGGACTCAGTTTAATATGGGCCGGCTTTTATATATGTGGTTGGGCCGTGGGCTTTTAAAGAAGGTGAGGTACCAATATTTTTTTTAGGCAGAATGGATAGAAGGTTATTAGTGATAAGTGTGATTATTATCATTATCATCATATTTATAAGATGGTGTTAATGATGATAAGAGGTAGCGAGGATGATGAAGATGATAAGAAATAATATAAGTTATGATGATGACGAATTTGATGATAATGATAACTTGATTATGATAATGGGATGTGACAAGATTTAAGGTAGGGTCTCAATATGAGGCAAAGGTTACAGCTGGACGATTTTTTTTTTTTTGATATACATTCGATTGAGCTTAAAGAAACTAAACAAATTACCATGTGAAATTGAGCTGTGTAATGTTTAAATGTTGGGCCGAGATCAAATCTAGACAGTTGGGCCATTCTTGTTTTAAATGGATTTAGGAATTCATGTTGGTCTAGATCAATAACAAAATATATGGTTTTAATTCGGCGTATATGTCAGAAAAACGAAAATGGAAGAATGGTTAAGGTGTTAGCGGGTGAGCGAGAGGTCTTGGGTTCGATGCTGGGCAATAACATTTTTTTTTTTTTTGGAGATTATTACTTTAAAGGTAGTCTTCTTTATTTATATTTTATTATTATTATTATTATTATTATTATTATTATTATTATTATTATTATTATTATTATTATTATTATTATTATTATTACTAAAATAAGTATTAGTATTATCATTATTATTATTACTACAAATAAAATGACTAAGGTTATTATCAAAATTATTATTATCAATATCATTATTAAATATAATTATTAGTATTATTATCATTATTTTAGTATTATCATAATTATTATTTTGACAAACAAAAAATAATTATATAAAAAATATAATTATGACATATATCGTAAGTATACCTAATTCACTATTTTAATATAAAAATAATATATATATAAAAATATATATTGTATTAGAAGTAATAAATACATTAATATTTTTGACAAATAATATATTTTATAATTAATATATATAAACTGGATTGAATACCATTATATGCTCATTATGTGTTTTAATATATATATTACTGAAATAGGTTCGTGAATCCGAGGCCAACCCTGCATTGTTCAGTTCTGTCGTATGCATATTTTACTACAAAATATCATATTGTGAGTTCATTTGCTCCCTTTTACTCTTTATATTTTTGGGCTGAGAATACATGCACTGTTTTAAAGACTGTTTTACAATATTTATATACGTGAGTTCATTTGCTCCCTTTTACTCTTTATATTTTTGGGCTGAGAATACATGCACTGTTTTAAAGACTGTTTTACAATATTTATATGCGTGAGTTCATTTGTTTCCTTTTACTCTTTACATTTTTAGGACTGAGAATACATGCGCTGTTTTTACAACTACTTTATTAAATGTTTTGAAATATATTTTGAACTGCGAATACATGAAATGCTTTTATAAATGTTTGACGAGATAGACACAAGCAAAACATTCCTAGAATGAATTATTATGCAGACAGAAGTTCTGTGGATTATTATTGAATTATGTGGACTTGATAATTACCACTAATTGTTGTGAATATTTTCCCCCTGATTATTATTGCTTGGTAACCTAAGAATTAGGGAACATCATGTAGTGACCCGAACTTTTACGAACCTTTCTATGATTATATGTTTAATGAAAACTATATTTACATGATTAAATGTTTTCAACATGTTAAGCAATCAAACTTGTTAAGACTTGATTAATTGAAATATGTTTCATATAGACAATTGACCACCCAAGTTGACCGGTGATTCACGAACGTTAAAACTTGTAAAAACTATATGATGACATAAATATGGATATATATATATATATATATATATAGTTAACATGATACTATGATAAGTAAACATATCATTAAGTATATTAACAATGAACTACATATGTAAAAACAAGGCTACTAACTTAATGATTTTTAAACGAGACATATATGTAACGATTATCGTTGTAAAGACATTTAATGTATATATATCATATTAAGAGATATTCATACATGATAATATCATGATAATATAATAATTTAAAATCTCATTTGATATTATAAACATTGGGTTAACAACATTTAACAAGATCGTTAACCTAAAGGTTTCAAAACAACACTTACATGTAACGACTAACGATGACTTAACGACTCAGTTAAAATGTATATACATGTAGTGTTTTAATATATATTTATACACTTTTGAAAGACTTCAATACACTTATCAAAATACTTCTACTTAACAAAAATGCTTACAATTACATCCTCGTTCAGTTTCATCAACAATTCTACTCGTATGCACCCGTATTCGTACTCGTACAATACACAGCTGTTAGATGTATGTACTATTGATACATACACTCCAATGATCAGCTCTTAGCAGCCCATGTGAGTCACCTAACACATGTGGGAACCATCATTTGGCAACTAGCATGAAATATCTCATAAAAATTCAAAAATATGAGTAATCATTCATGACTTATTTACATGAAAACAAAATTACATATCCTTTATATCTAATCCATACACCAACGACCAAAAACACCTACAAACACTTTCATTCTTCAATTTTCTTCATCTAATTGATCTCTCTCAAGTTCTATCTTCAAGTTCTAAGTGTTCTTCATAAATTCTACAAGTTCTAGTTACATAAAATCAAGAATACTTTCAAGTTTGCTAGCTCACTTCCAATCTTGTAAGGTGATCATCCAACCTCAAGAAATCTTTATTTCTTACAGTAGGTTATCATTCTAATACAAGGTAATAATCATATTCAAACTTTGGTTCAATTTCTATAACTATAAAAATCTTATTTCAAGTGATGATCTTACTTGAACTTGTTTTCGTGTCATGATTCTGCTTCAAGAACTTCGAGCCATCCAAGGATCCGTTAAAGCTAGATACATTTTTCTCTTTTTCAGTAGGTTTATCCAAGGAACTTAAGGTAGTAATGATGTTCATAACATCATTCGATTCATACATATAAAGCTATCTTATTCGAAGGTTTAAACTTGTAATCACTAGAACATAGTTTAGTTAATTCTAAACTTGTTCGCAAATAAATGTTAATCCTTCTAACTTGACTTTTAAAATCAACTAAACACATGTTCTATATCTATATGATATGCTAACTTAATGATTTAAAACCTGGAAACACGAAAAACACCGTAAAACCGGATTTACGCCGTCGTAGTAACACCGCGGGCTGTTTTGGATTAGTTAATTAAAAACTATGATAAACTTTTATTTAAAAGTTGTTATTCTGAGAAAATAATTTTTATTATGAACATGAAACTATATCCAAAAATTATGGTTAAACTCAAAGTGGAAGTATGTTTTCTAAAATGGTCATCTAGACGTCGTTCTTTCGACTGAAATGACTACCTTTACAAAAACGACTTGTAACTTATTTTTCCGACTATAAACCTATACTTTTTCTGTTTAGATTCATAAAATAGAGTTCAATATGAAACCATAGCAATTTGATTCACTCAAAACGGATTTAAAATGAAGAAGTTATGGGTAAAACAAGATTGGATAATTTTTCTCATTTTAGCTACGTGAAAATTAGTAACAAATTTATTCCAACCATAACTTAATCAACTTGTATTGTATATTATGTAATCTTGAGATACCATAGACACGTATACAATGTTTCGACCTATCATGTCGACACATCTATATATATTTCGGAACAACCATAGACACTCTATATGTGAATGTTGGAGTTAGCTATACAGGGTTGAGGTTGATTCCAAAATATATATAGTTTGAGTTGTGATCAATACTGAGATACGTATACACTGAGTTGTGGATTGATTCAAGATAATATTTATCAATTTATTTCTGTACATCTAACTGTGGACAACTAGTTGTAGGTTACTAACGAGGACAGCTGACATAATAAACTTAAAACATCAAAATATATTAAAAGTGTTGTAAATATATTTTGAACATACTTTGATATATATGTATATATTGTTATAGGTTCGTGAATCAACCAGTGGCCAAGTCTTACTTCCCGACGAAGTAAAAATCTGTGAAAGTGAGTTATAGTCCCACTTTTAAAATCTAATATTTTTGGGATGAGAATACATGCAGGTTTTATAAATGATTTACAAAATAGACACAAGTACGTGAAACTACATTCTATGGTTGAATTATCGAAATCGAATATGCCCTTTTTTATTAAGTCTGGTAATCTAAGAATTAGGGAACAGACACCCTAATTGACGTGAATCCTAAAGATAGATCTATTGGGCCTAACAAACCCCATCCAAAGTACCGGATGCTTTAGTACTTCGAAATTTATATCATATCCGAAGGGTGTCCCGGAATGATGGGGATATTCTTATATATGCATCTTGTTAATGTCGGTTGCCAGGTGTTCACCATATGAATGATTTTTATCTCTATGTATGGGATGTGTATTGAAATATGAAATCTTGTGGTCTATTGTTACGATTTGATATATATAGGTTAAACCTATAACTCACCAACATTTTTGTTGACGTTTAAAGCATGTTTATTCTCAGGTGAATACTAAGAGCTTCCGCTGTTGCATACTAAAATAAGGACAAGATTTGGAGTCCATGTTTGTATGATATTGTGTAAAAACTGCATTCAAGAAACTGATTTCAATGTAACATATTTGTATTGTAAACCATTATGTAATGATCGTGTGTAAACAGGATATTTTAGATTATCATTATTTGATAATCTACATAAAGCTTTTTAAACCTTTAATTATGAAATAAAGGTTATGGTTTGTTTTAAAATGAATGCAGTCTTTGAAAAATGTCCCATATAGAGGTCAAAACCTCGTAACGAAATCAATTAATATGGAACGTTTTTAATCAATAAGAACGGGACATTTCAGTTGGTATCCGAGCGTTGGTCTTAGAGAACCAGAATTTTGCATTAGTGTGTCTTATCGAGTTTGTTAGGATGCATTAGTGAGTCTGGACTTAGACCGTGTTTACTTGAAAAATGATTGCTTAACAAATTTTGTTGGAAACTATATATTTTTAACATGTGAATATTATGTGATATATTAATCTCTTAACGCGTTTGATATTATGTGATAGATGTCTACCTCTAGAACAAGTCCCATTGACTCACCTAATAATAATGAAGAGTCAAATGTAAATTGGAATGATTCGTGGACTGATTCACAAGTTCTCGAAGAGGAACCGGAAGAAGAGTCGGAACCGGAAGAAGAATCGGAACCGGAAGAAGAATCGGAACCGGATGAAGAAATAGAACCGGTGGGGGAAATAATAAAACGGTTAGTAAAAGAAAATCCTCAACCAACCGACCAAGGTTAATTATGGTCAATGGTGTTTCTGCCAAGGAAGCAAAATATTGGGAGGATTACCAATTCTCCGATGAATCGAATTCCGACGAGAATTCCGATGATGTTATAGAAATTACCCCAACTGAATTTAAAAAGGCAAAAGAAAATAATAAGGGAAAGGGCATAAAAATAGAGAAATCTAATTCCAACCCCGATGAACTTTATATGTATCATCAACCCCCGAAGTCCTTAAGTTGTAACAATGACCCGGGAACCTCTAAACCACCAGGTTTTTCTAAACCAATGTGGAAAACGATGGCTCGTATTAGGGTTACATCAAATATCCCTAGAAACTTGGCAAAACGAACCAAAACCGAAGAAGACGAAACAAGCGAGTCGGAATAAGATAGTTGTATTCGTGTGGTGTAATATATGTAATATAGTGTGCTTATGCTTTATGATATATGTAAAAATTGCTTGTATTAATAAGTATTTTTTTTATGAATCTAACTCTTGTCTATTTTACAGTATAAAAACACAAAATGGATAGACAACCCAATATTTTAAGAGACCTACCCGGAGACATGATTGATGAAATCTTGTCTAGAGTCAGTCAGAATTCTTCGGCACAACTATTTAAGGCGAGATCAGTTTGTAAGACATTCGAAGAACGTTCCAAGAATGCCTTGGTTTATAAAAGGCTTTCGTTCGAAAGATGGGGGATATCACATTGGGAAATCCATAAGTTACGATGTGTTTACTTTGACGCATATATTGCGGGGAACCCAAATGCTATTTTACGCAATGGGTTAAGAAATTATTTTGACTCAATATATCCGAATATTGGACTTCGTGATTTAGAAAAAGCGGCTAACATGCAACATAAAGAAGCATGTTATGCTTACGGATTAGTAATGTTCGCTTCTCACCAAAGTGAGAACAAGAATATCGGGCTACAACTATTAAACAAAACGTTCCCACAAGTGACGGAGTCGGTAATTGGGGTAAGAAATGAGGTTTTTAGATTGTTACGGGACTGTTGGACATTACGTAACCCTCGTCCCTTTGACGACGTTACAACACGCTGTCTTATCAACGGCCATAACGGTTATGTTCCACAAGACCAAGGATGGGAAGTAATCCTAGTAAAACCAGAATGCATGACTTGTTTCTGGACGTATGAATTACGTGTCTTTATTGCCTTTGCTGAACGACTTGTGTACTAGCTAGAATTATCTTCACAACCATCTTGTATCAAATTTATTGTGTGCTATATTTCATGCTATATGTAAAATAAGCGGTATTGTAAGTTTGTAAAATATTGTGTAAAAGTTTGAACGCGAAATATTATTATAATCAGTTTTTCATATAGAATTGTAGTAGTTGAATTGTATATTAGCTACTAAGTATGAACTTAACGGGTAGGTACTACCCAAATTTAAACTTATAAAACGCTAATATGAAGAAAAAGCTTTTATAAATGAGTTCATATTATGCTACGAAATACTATTAACTACTCTTAATATTCTGTATGATTAACTTGTTCCATTTGACTATTTTGAAGGAAATGGCACCGACTACTCGACACACCGTGAATATGAATGAAGAGGAATTCCGTACTTTTCTAGCTTCAAACATAGCCGCAGTACAGGCTGCGCTACATACCAACAATAACCTTGGATCTAGCAGTACAGGAAATCGTGTAGGATGCACCTACAAAGAATTCACTGCCTGCAAACCTTTGGAATTTGATGGAACCGAAGGACCGATCGGATTGAAACGGTGGACCGAGAAGGTTGAATCGGTGTTTGCCATAAGTAAGTGTACTGAAGAGGACAAAGTGAAGTATGCTACGCATACCTTCACAGGTTCTGCGTTAACATGGTGGAATACCTATCTAGAGCAAGTGGGACAAGACGATGCGTACGCACTACCGTGGTCAGCATTCAAGCACTTGATGAACGAGAAGTACCGTCCCAGAACCGAGGTCAATAAGCTCAAGACAGAACTTAGAGGGTTACGAACCCAAGGATTTGATATTACCATGTACGAAAGACGATTCACAGAATTGTGCCTATTGTGTCCGGGAGCATTCGAAGATGAGGAAGAGAAGATCGACGCGTTTGTGAAAGGATTACCGGAAAGAATCCAAGAAGATATAAGTTCACACGAGCCCGCCTCCATACAACAGGCATGTAGAATGGCTCACAAACTAGTGAACCAGATTGAAGAAAGAATTAAAGGACAGACTGCTGAAGAGGCCAATGTGAAGCAAATCAAAAGAAAGTGGGAGGAAAACGGTGATAAGAATCACCAATACAACAACAACAGCAATTACAACAATTATCCCAACAATCGCAACCTCAATCGCAACTACAACAAACGGCCCAACAACAACAACAACAACAACAACAACAACTACAACAATCATCCCAACAACAATAATAACCGCAACAACAACAACAATCAGAAGCAGCTATGCCAAAGGTGTGAAAAGTATCACTCGGGGTTCTGCACCAAATTTTGCAACAAGTGTAAAAGAAATGGTCATAGCGCGGCAAAGTGTGAGGTCTACGGACCAGGGATCAACAGAACGAAAGGAACAAATGGTGTCGGAAAGAGTAATGGCGGAGCAAGTAGTGTCGGAGCAAGTTATGCCAATGGTGTTTGTTATAAATGTGGAAAACCGGGCCACATTATTAGAAATTTCCCGAACCAGGAGAACACGAATGGACAAGACCGCGAAAGAGTTTTTAATATTAATGCGGCAGAGGCACAGGAAGACCCGGAGCTTGTTACGGGTACGTTTCTTATTGACAATAAATCTGCTTACGTTTTATTTGATTCGGGTGTGGATAGAAGCTATATGAGTAGAGATTTTTGTGCTAAATTAAGTTGTCCATTGACGCCTTTGGATAGTAAATTTTTACTCGAATTAGCAAATGGTAAATTAATTTCAGCAGATAATATATGTCGGAATCGAGAAATTAAACTGGTTAGCGAAACATTTAAGATTGATTTGATACCAGTAGAGTTAGGGAGTTTTGATGTGATAATCGGTATGGACTGGTTGAAAGAAGTGAAAGCAGAGATCGTTTGTTACAAAAATGTAATTCGCATTATACGAGAAAAAGGAAAACCCTTAATGGTGTACGGAGAAAAGGGCAACACGAAGCTACATCTTATTAGTAATTTGAAGGCACAAAAACTAATAAGAAAAGGTTGCTATGCTGTTCTAGCACACGTCGAGAAAGTACAAACTGAAGAAAAGAGCATCAATGATGTTCCCATTGCAAAAGAATTTCCCGATGTATTTCTGAAAGAATTACCGGGATTACCCCCACATCGATCCGTTGAATTTCAAATAGATCTTGTACCAGGAGCTGCACCAATAGCTCGTGCTCCTTACAGACTCGCACCCAGCGAGATGAAAGAACTGCAAAGCCAATTACAAGAACTTTTAGAGCGTGGTTTCATTCGACCAAGCATATCACCGTGGGGAGCTCCTATTTTGTTTGTCCAGAAGAAAGATGGTACATTCAGGTTGTGTATCGACTACCGAGAGTTGAACAAACTTACCATCAAGAACCGCTATCCACTACCGAGAATCGACAACTTATTTGATCAACTACAAGGCTCGTTTGTTTATTCAAAGATTGACTTACGTTCCGGGTATCATCAAATGCGGGTGAAAGAAGATGATATTCCAAAGACTGCTTTCAGAACATGTTACGGTCATTACGAGTTTATGGTCATGCCGTTTGGTTTAACTAATGCACCAGCTGTGTTCATGGACCTTATGAACCGAGTGTGTGGACCATACCTTGACATGTTTGTCATTGTTTTTATTGATGACATACTTATTTACTCAAAGAATGATCAAGAGCACGAAGAACATTTGAGAAAAGTGCTAGAAGTATTGAGGAAAGAAAAACTGTACGCTAAGTTTTCAAAGTGTGCATTTTGGTTGGAAGAAGTTCAATTCCTCGGTCACATAGTGAACAAAGAAGGTATCCAGGTGGACCCGGCAAAGATCGAAACCGTTGAAAAGTGGGAAACCCCAAAAACTCCGAAGCATATACGTCAATTTTTAGGATTGGCTGGTTATTACAGAAGATTCATCCAAGATTTCTCCAAAATAGCAAAACCCTTGACTGCATTAACGCATAAAGGGAAGAAATTTGAATGGAAGGATGAACAAGAAAAAGCGTTTTAATTATTGAAGAAAAAGCTAACTACGGTACCTATATTGTCATTGCCTGAAGGGAATGATGATTTTGTGATTTATTGTGACGCATCAAAGCAAGGTCTCGGTTGTGTATTAATGCAACGAACGAAGGTGATTGCTTATGCGTCTAGACAATTGAAGATTCAAGAGCAAAATTATACGACGCATGATTTGGAATTAGGCGCGGTTGTTTTTGCATTTAAGAATTGGAGGCACTACTTATATGGGGTCAAAAGTATTATATATACCGACCATAAAAGTATTCAACACATATTTAATCAGAAACAACTGAATATGAGGCAGCGTAGGTGGATTGAATTGTTGAATGATTATGACTTTGAGATTCGTTACCACCCGGGGAAGGCAAATGTGGTAGCTGATGCCTTGAGCAAGAAGGACAGAGAACCCATTCGAGTAAAATCTATGAATATAATGATTCATAATAACCTTACTACTCAAATAAAGGAGGTGCAACAAGGAGTTTTAAAAGAGGGAAATTTAAAGGATGAAATACCCAAAGGATCGGAGAAGCATCTTAATATTCGGGAAGACGGAACCCGGTATAGGGCTGAAAGGATTTGGGTACCAAAATTTGGAGATATGAGAGAAATGGTACTTAGAGAAGCTCATAAAACCAGATACTCAATACATCCTGGAACGGGGAAGATGTACAAGGATCTCAAGAAACATTTTTGGTGGCCGGGTATGAAAGGCGATGTTGCTAAATACGTAGGAGAATGTTTGACGTGTTCTAAGGTCAAAGCTGAGCATCAGAAACCATCAGGTCTACTTCAACAACCCGAAATCCCGGAATGAAAATGGGAAAACATTACCATGGATTTCATCACTAAATTGCCAAGGACTGCAAGTGGTTTTGATACCATTTGGGTAATAGTTGATCGTCTCACCAAATCAGCACACTTCCTGCCAATAAGAGAAGATGACAAGATGGAGAAGTTAGCAGGACTGTATTTAAAGGAAGTCGTCTCCAGACATGGAATACCAATCTCTATTATCTCTGATAGGGATGGCAGATTTATTTCAAGATTCTGGCAGATATTACAGCAAGCATTAGGAACTCGTCTAGACATGAGTACTGCCTATCATCCACAAACTGATGGGCAGAGCGAAAGGACGATACAAATGCTTGAAGACATGCTACGAGCATGTGTTATTGATTTCGGAAACAGTTGGGATCGACATCTACCGTTAGCAGAATTTTCCTACAACAACAGCTACCATTCAAGCATTGAGATGGCGCCGTTTGAAGCACTTTATGGTAGAAAGTGCAGGTCTCCGATTTGTTGGAGTGAAGTGGGGGATAGACAGATTACGAGTCCGGATATTATACAAGAAACTATCGAGAAGATCATCCAAATTCAACAACGGTTGAAAACCGCCCAAAGTCGACAAAAGAGCTATGCTGACATTAAAAGAAAAGATATAGAATTTGAAATTGGAGAGATGGTCATGCTTAAAGTTGCACCTTGGAAAGGCGTTGTTCGATTTGGTAAACGAGGGAAATTAAATCCAAGGTATATTGGACCATTCAAGATTATTGATCGTGTCGGACCAGTAGCTTACCGACTTGAGTTACCTCAACAACTCGCGGCTGTACATAACACTTTCCACGTCTCGAATTTGAAGAAATGTTTTGCTAAAGAAGATCTCACTATTCCGTTAGATGAAATTCAAATCAACGAAAAACTCCAATTCATCGAAGAACCCGTCGAAATAATGGATCGTGAGGTTAAAAGACTTAAGCAAAACAAGATACCAATTGTTAAGGTTCGATGGAATGCTTGTAGAGGACTCGAGTTCACCTGGGAGCATGAAGATCAGATGAAGAAGAAATACCCGCATTTATTTCCAGAAGATGAGCCAACACCTCCAATCGCTTAAAATTTCGTGACGAAATTTATTTAACGGGTAGGTACTGTAGTGACCCGAACTTTTCCGAACCTTTCTATGATTATATGTTTAATGAAAACTATATTTACATGATTAAATGTTTTCAACATGTTAAGCAATCAAACTTGTTAAGACTTGATTAATTGAAATATGTTTCATATAGACAATTGACCACCCAAGTTGACCGGTGATTCACGAACGTTAAAACTTGTAAAAACTATATGATGACATATATATGGATATATATATAGTTAACATGATACTCTGATAAGTAAACATATCATTAAGTATATTAACAATGAACTACATATGTAAAAACAAGACTACTAACTTAATGATTTTTAAACGAGACATATATGTAACGATTATCGTTGTAAAGACATTTAATGTATATATATATCATATTAAGAGATATTCATACATGATAATATCATGATAATATAATAATTTAAAATCTCATTTGATATTATAAACATTGGGTTAACAACATTTAACAAGATCGTTAACCTAAAGGTTTCAAAACAACACTTACATGTAACGACTAACGATGACTTAACGACTCAGTTAAAATGTATATACATGTAGTGTTTTGATATGTATTTATACACTTTTGAAAGACTTCAATACACTTATCAAAATACTTCTACTTAACAAAAATGCTTACAATTACATCCTCGTTCAGTTTCATCAACAATTCTACTCGTATGCACCCGTATTCGTACTCGTACAATACACAGCTTTTAGATGTATGTACTATTGGTACATACACTCTAATGATCAGCTCTTAGCAGCCCATGTGAGTCACCTAACACATGTGGGAACCATCATTTGGCAACTAGCATGAAATATCTCATAAAATTACAAAAATATGAGTAATCATTCATGACTTATTTACATGAAAACAAAATTACATATCCTTTATATCTAATCCATACACCAACGACCAAAAACACCTACAAACACTTTCATTCTTCAATTTTCTTCATCTAATTGATCTCTCTCAAGTTCTATCTTCAAGTTCTAAGTGTTCTTCATAAATTCTACAAGTTCTAGTTACATAAAATCAAGAATACTTTCAAGTTTGCTAGCTCACTTCCAATCTTGTAAGGTGATCATCCAACCTCAAGAAATCTTTGTTTCTTACAGTAGGTTATCATTCTAATACAAGGTAATAATCATATTCAAACTTTGGTTCAATTTCTATAACTATAACAATCTTATTTCAAGTGATGATCTTACTTGAACTTGTTTTCGTGTCATGATTCTGCTTCAAGAACTTCGAGCCATCCAAGGATCCGTTGAAGCTAGATCCATTTTTATATTTCCAGTGGGTTTATCCAAGGAACTTAAGGTAGTAATGATGTTCATAACATCATTCGATTCATACATATAAAGCTATCTTATTCGAAGGTTTAAACTTGTAATCACTAGAACATAGTTTAGTTAATTCTAAACTTGTTCGCAAATAAAAGTTAATCCTTCTAACTTGACTTTTAAAATCAACTAAACACATGTTCTATATCTATATGATATGCTAACTTAATGATTTAAAACCTTGAAACACGAAAAACACCGTAAAACCGGATTTACGCCGTCGTAGTAACACCACGGACTGTTTTGGATTAGTTAATTAAAAACTATGATAAACTTTGATTTAAAAGTTGTTATTCTGAGAAAATGATTTTTATTATGAACATGAAACTATATCCAAAAATTATGGTTAAACTCAAAGTGGAAGTATATTTTCTAAAATGATCATCTAGACGTCGTTCTTTCGACTGAAATGACTACCTTTACAAAAATGACTTGTAACTAATTTTTCCGACTATAAACCTATACTTTTTCTGTTTAGATTCATAAAATAGAGTTCAATATGAAACCATAGCAATTTGATTCACTCAAAACGGATTTAAAATGAAGAAGTTATGGGTAAAACAAGATTGGATAATTTTTCTCATTTTAGCTACGTGAAAATTGGTAACAAATCTATTCCAACCATAACTTAATCAACTTGTATTGTATATTATGTAATCTTGAGATACCATAGACACGTATACAATGTTTCGACCTATCATGTCGACACATCTATATATATTTCGGAACAACCATAGACACTCTATATGTGAATGTTGGAGTTAGCTATACAGGGTTGAGGTTGATTCCAAAATATATATAGTTTGAGTTGTGATCAATACTGAGATACGTATACACTGGGTCGTGGATTGATTCAAGATCGATTTATTTCTGTACATCTAACTGTGGACAACTAGTTGTAGGTTACTAACGAGGACAGCTGACTTAATAAACTTAAAACATCAAAATATATTAAAAGTGTTGTAAATATATTTTGAACAAACTTTGATATATATGTATATATTGTTATAGGTTCGTGAATCAACCAGTGGCCAAGTCTTACTTCCCGACGAAGTAAAAATCTGTGAAAGTGAGTTATAGTCCCACTTTTAAAATCTAATATTTTTGGGATGAGAATACATGCAGGTTTTATAAATGATTTACAAAATAGACACAAGTACGTGAAACTACATTCTATGGTTGAATTATCGAAATCGAATATGCCCTTTTTTATTAAGTCTGGTAATCTAAGAATCAGGGAACAGACACCCTAATTGACGCGAATCCTAAAGATAGATCTATTGGGCCTAACAAACCCCATCCAAAGTACCGGATGCTTTAGTACTTCGAAATTTATATCATATCCGAAGGGTGTCCCGGAATGATGGGGATATTCTTATATATGCATCTTGTTAATGTCGGTTACCAGGTGTTCACCATATGAATGATTTTTATCTCTATGTATGGGATGTGTATTGAAATATGAAATCTTGTGGTCTATTGTTACGATTTGATATATATAGGTTAAACCTATAACTCACCAACATTTTTGTTGACGTTTAAAGCATGTTTATTCTCAGGTGAATACTAAGAGCTTCCGCTGTTGCATACTAAAATAAGGACATGATTTGGAGTCCATGTTTGTATGATATTGTGTAAAAACTGCATTCAAGAAACTGATTTCAATGTAACATATTTGTATTGTAAACCATTATGTAATGGTCGTGTGTAAACAGGATATTTTAGATTATCATTATTTGATAATCTACATAAAGCTTTTTAAACCTTTATTTATGAAATAAAGGTTATGGTTTGTTTTAAAATGAATGCAGTCTTTGAAAAACGTCTCATATAGAGGTCAAAACCTCGTAACGAAATCAATTAATATGGAACGTTTTTAATCAATAAGAACGGGACATTTCACATCACTAGTTTTGAGAATTAGTGCACGCCTAATTCACGCGAATCCTAAAGGTAGCTACCGGGTTTAACACCCCCACCCAGAATGTTCACTAGACGGAAGGGCTAGTGGGCGTGGTGTTTAGTACTTCGAAGTTTATATGATTATTATACAGACGAGATGTTCTGTTTTGGGGATATTATTATGCGCATTATATGTTAAGGTCGGTTACCAAGCCAAGCTATGAAAGCAATGAAAAGTGAATGTTATGTATCGAGAGAATGATTTTATACACAGGTTATGTGTATGTTATTTTTGTGCACAAGATATGTGTACGGTTACTAAGATTTATGAAAGATGATTTCGTACACGAGAAAGGTGTACTGTATTTAAAAGATATCACATGTACATTACAGGTGGGTATAGGATTCGGGCCCATTTGTACCATGTAGTATTTAAATCTTGTGGTCTATCAAAATGATGAATTTTATTGTTTTATGATAAACTTATGAACTCACCAACCTTTTGGTTGACACTTTAAAGCATGTTTATTCTCAGGTATGAAAGAAATCTTTCGCTGTGCATCTGCTCATATTACATGGAGTCGTTCATGGCATATAGAGGTCAGAACCTCGCAATGGGACCAACTATTGAAGACTTCGTCCAGATGGATTAGGACGGGTCATTAGATATACTCACTACTTTCACAACGATATACATTCTTTCATAGAAATCAAAACAACCATTCGTATCCAAATTTGATTACATATTATGATTTTGACAAATCAAAATTCAAGTCAAGATTTAATAGAAGATATCACTCTTAGATCCCTACAGCCTTCAAAGCTATACTTTGACTTCAAAAATGTAATAGAACATCACTTATATTCATAAAACTCAGAAAAATATTCATGTTGTTCAAAATTCTAGAACATCATATGTATATTGACGATTAAAATCTGTGTTTAAACCCTTCATGAGTCTTGAAAACACCTCAATTAAGAAACAATCAAGAAGATGATCCAACCACACATTATGTATGAAAAGAAGAACTTATGCATACAATCATGCACCTGGAAAACTCCCAGAACCCAAGTAGAAGTTTAACACGTATCCGTGTCAGATCCTTTGGCATTTATTACCAAAAATAACTTTTCAATCCATTTACAAAGTAGACAGTTTTGTCACAGCTCCAGCAAATCAACTTCAATTTTTCATTCGAATAAGCCTTATTATAACGATTACCCCTTCATCATTGTTACTGGGGAACCTTTTATATCTCGACACATTAGCAGTAAACTTACCAACAACTTCATTGATCTTTGACCTTCCGAAAAATCATTATACTCATTGAAACTCTATCATGTACTCATCCACATCTTGTAACAATAATTTCCATACCAACTACAGGGAATTACCAATCCGTATTTTGAATCTCGCAGTGTTTCTACATCAACAGTTATATGCATACATATAACAATTATCTCTTAGAATTATGATCTTCCAATATGAAATTATGAAAAGAGCCCAGCTTACGAATCAGTTCTCGAAATTTTGAAAAATGCTGATGAAGCAGCAAAAACTGTAAACGACCTTAACAGCCAAAAGTTTGATGATAAAGAATAGTGTGTTAGCAAAGCTCAGAAAAAGAGAAGGTTTAGAACTGGAAAACGGATTGAGCAAACCATGAAGGAGGCTGTGGACAAATCACAAAGACTAAACCTGCCTTCAAAGAATCCAAATGATTCAGTGTCTGCTGAAGTCATTAACGAATACTTTGCTCCTGACTCTAAACCTTTACGAACAAATCTTCTTCATCATCCATTGATATTAGAAATTCTAAGATATCATCGTATCTTTCATTATAAATATCCTCGATATTTCTGAAGATATTTTCATAACTATTCTTATCTGAAATCATTTATCTCTTCGCGATATCAGCGTTACATCAGAAAGGAAACTGTTTTACTTTCTAAATTTTGAAAAGTTTGAACTTAAATTATGAATGTTATTGAAGTAGTGTTGGGAACTGAAGCATGAGTTAGTATAATATAATGACACTTGATCAACGTGATTATATTATAGTAAGTCATGCTGAGTTTCTAATGGAACATGATAAAGGTTCACAGATCATACCCTCATCATGAACCATGTTACATAACTCTTTCATTCTATTTAACCTCTAAACTATCAAGAAAATATTTTTCTTGATGATTCGGTCTTTTCCGAATATTCTGGTAATTTGACAAATCAAATCGTGCTATTACTTTTCCTTTCTACTTTGTATATTATGATCATTCGAAACTCCATACCTACGAATTCTGGACCATTATTCGCTTGACTTAAAGTCGGAAAGAGAAAATAAAAGTATGGAACTCCAAAATATAAAGGAAAATATAAAGTCTGACAACAATTACAAAACGTGTATATCAATATGTATTGCAACGTAAAGATACGGGAGAACTAAAAACACTATAAACCCAAGAGTATAGTAAAAGTAAACAGATTCCTCCGGTGGTAGATGAAAAAGAAGAATATGACTGATACGAAAGTCAGGAATATATTGAGGATCAGAACTGGATGGAGCATGTTGAAGAAAGTTTTAGAAGTATGAATTAAGGAAGAAAGTATAAAAGGTGGGAGTTGTGGAAATAAGAAAATGAATGGGGTGGATTTATAGTGAAATATCAGAGAGAGCAATCGAGACAGATTATCGCATTTAACCAAAGAGGATTCTAATTTCCTTAATTACCGAAGAATCAAATCTTATTAGGAAAATTTTCTCTAAATCCCTTGAACTCCGGAAATCAACCGTATTCACGTCAAAAGATATGACGAAACTTTACTTTTCTCATTTCACTCTTTTGTGATTGCTTCACTCGTACTCTTCACATAAATGAATTGTGTTATTCATATTACTCAATGGTGATAAAACTCTAATTTTCAACTCATGAGTCATGAAAACATACTTATTGTCAGCCATGACGATCCCAATCAAATTTCGGGACGAAATTTCTTTAACGGATAGGTACTGTGACGACCCAGAAATTTCCGACCAAATTTAAAACTTAATCTTTATATTATTTCGACAAGATAAGCAAAGTCTGTAATATTGATTATTAAAATTTTTGAACTAATGTTATATATTCAGTTAACATTTGACTATTGACCGACGATTCACGAACATCTATTTGTAAATAGATATATATATATATATATATATATATATATATATATATATATATATATATATATATATATATATATATATATAGACACACACACAATAAGTTGGAATATTAATTATTAAAATTAATTATAAATAACTTGCAATGTGTATTTAAAAACTAATTTATGTATAATAAAGATATATACATATATATAATTTCAAGTTATTTAGTAAACGATAGTAACATTCGTTTATTGATTCAATTGATATTTAGATAAGTTAACTAACACGTTTAAGATGAACAAGTAAAACACTAATTTGCTACAGTATTTTCGAATTGCTACAGTACCCCTAAAGCTACAGTGTTTTCGAAAACCACTATTTGCTACAGTAAAAATCATTTTGCTACAGTAAAACACTATTTCAAAATGAAAAAGTATGTATATTTTACAAATGTTATAAAATATAATATTAACTTAGATATAAAACGTTTTGATTTAAAATAATATTATTATATATTAAGACGTTAATTTATAGAAGCAAATGACCAAAACACTCGAACGTTCAAGATACACTTCGGGTAACATAGTTATTGGTAATGTAAGTCTATATTTTAGCAAAGGTACGAGTCACGAAATGTAAAGTACAAGTTTTTTAAGCATACGAAAGGACGTTCGAAAAACTGGAACCGGGACATTAGTCGAGTATCAACGTACATATTATCGGACCTAAAATTACAAGTCAACTATGCACATGAATATAATATAATATATATATATATATATATATATATATATATATATATATATATATATATATATATATATATATATATATATATATATATATATATATATATATATATATATATATATATATATATATATATATATTAATATGTCGACAAACAAGAAAACAAAACATATTGGGTGCGTACCAGCTGGCCATGTGATCGCATGGCATTATGCCTTCAGACCCAAGCGATCGCATGAGGTCTGGATTCAGCAAAAGTGTATAAAGCTCGATCAGTTTGGCCGATTTCTTCACACTCTATTCACTTATTTCTCTTCTGCTCTCTAAAATAAATATATATATATATATATATATATATATATATATATATATATATATATATATATATATTAAGATTAATAATATTATTAATCTTATTATTATTATCAGTAGTATTAATGTTATTTTTATTAGTATTATACATAAAATACTACGACGAGGTCATGTCCAAATGATTTCAAACCGAGTTTTCGAATGAGTCAAAGCTAAGGAAACTATGGGTTATAGCTATGGAGGTTATGGGTAATATTCGTGGGTATTGTTCGCAAGTCAAACCTAGTGTTTATCATCTCCGTTGCGTCTACGTACTTTCCTACAATATTAAATCACAATATTGATACGTGAGCATTCATATCTTATCTTTTATATATTAATAGTGTATCCATGTCTAGTGCTCGAGTATATATGTTTATACATGCTTGTATGCTAAATTTTGTCGTTAGATAGTTTTATGAAGAATTACGAATTTAATACATATACTACTGATATAAGGTATATGATATGCATGTTATTGGAAAGCTGGCAAAAAATTAATAACTTTTTATTTAGAAATCGCGTGATTTCGATGAACGGATTAAAAGATATAGTCAACTGAATTATGGTTAACGTTAATTGAAATTGTGTTTGAAACTGTAAATTAATATTTAAACAACTTGTCTATGAGATTGATAATTTGGATTTTTAGATATTAATAATCGAGTAAATGAATTTTTATATAAGGCACATTTTGTCTTGTTGAACAATTGTCAAAGTTGACTGTCTTATCATGTTTCAAAGCTTTATAAACACAATAATCCGATTTTACAAGTATTGGAAAACTATGTGAAATAATAAATCATGTTCGATTTCCATGATAATTCAAATATAATATAGCTCCTGAAATAAATAATATTTTGAGGTTGATAAACTATAAATTCGTTCAATTATCAAGACTTATACTATGTTAATAAACATGTATAGATTTAAAGATCATATTGGGTCAGGTTGACTTTTGAGATGACTTTTGTTAACTTCTACATGTCGGTCTCGAGCATTAGGATTGTGATACACTATGACCTGACCTAGCTTGTTAGACATGTATTGACCAACATATGTTCTCTAGGTTGAGATCTACGGTTATTTTGCATTCCGAGTTTCGGTCACATTTCGAGAAATGACCTTATGTGCTGCTAAGGTGAGTTTATAGATCCCTTTTTAATTGCTTTTGGAATATATATTTTTGGGCTGAGAATACATGCAATTTATTTTAAACGCAATTGACACAAGTACATACTAAATTCTACACTGAGTTTGAACCAAAAATCCCTTAGCTTTGGTAACTAGTAACTGCCGGTTATAAGAACTGGTGGGCGCGAGTAGTTATATATAGATCCATAGGGCTTGACATCCTCGTCTGTTCCAGGTATAGAAACCCTAGCCTGAACTATAAAATAGACGTATGCTATTTGAGGTTAATACACGTTGGATTGCGTGTACTGTACATGTTGGTTACATGTATGTTAAAATAGGGGTACTTATAATAACGTTAAAGTTTAGTTACCAGGGTGCTCAATTTCGTAGAATATTTTGATAAACATTTCTGGATGAAACAACTGAAATCTTGTGATCCACCTTTATATACAGATTATGCGCAACATTAAAACTATGAACTCACCAACCTTTGTGTTGACACTTTTAAGCATGTTTATTCTCAGGTTCCTAGAAGTCTTCCGCTGTTTGCTTATATGTTATACAAGCTATGTGCATGGAGTCATACATGCTTTATTCGAGAAAACGTTGCATTCACAAAATCATCACCATGTATCTTATTTTGACTGCATTGTCAATGGATGTAGTATTGTAAACTATTATTTATGGTGATTGTCTATATGTAGAAATCATCAAATGTTAAAAACCTTGAATTTGATATTCATTTATGGTGTGCCTTTTCAAAAGAATGCAATGTTTACAAAACGTATCATGTAGAGGTCAGTACCTCACTGTGAAATCGATGAATGATGTATTCTTCCAAATGGATTTGGACGGGTCATCACAGTAAGGTTCCAAGATTTTCTCGTTGATTAAATCGACTAGTACCCACGTCTGAAATTTGCCGCTGCCATGCATTGACCACTTCCAAGAATCTGCACTTCCATCCCCAAAACAGAATTCAGTTAACATGCTTTCTAATTGATTCAGTTCTAATCCAGTTCGTCCCGTGAGGTTTCTGTTCCAATTCCAAAAAAAAAACTCGACACCTGAACCAGCCCTTGAAATCCTCTCATTAACCGTCACATTTTCTTCTTCTTCCAACCAAAAAAGTCTATTGAAATGAGTACAAAGTGGAATGTCTCCAAACCAAATATCCTTCCAAAAAAGTGTATCAACCTCATTATTTACAATTTTGATATAACTGGTACTAAAGGGGATATTAATTTTATAGAATTCAGCCTCGGTTTTTAGTATGCCATTCCAAATTGAATTAGAGTTGTGCACTTCGCTACCCGAGATGTTAAGACCCCGTCCCGACCGTATATACTTTTGATCACTTTAACCCAAAAAGTGTTGTTTTCACTTTTGAAACATCACCACCATTTTCCTAAGAGGGAAAGGTTTTTCGCCTTTAGAGCTCCAATGTTTAGCCCGCCCCAATTGTACTACAAAGAATAGATTCCCATTTTACCCAAGACATTTTTGTAAATTCACCCGACCCGCCCTAAAAAACTTACGTCTCATACCCTCGAGCAAGTTGATGACACATGAAGGAGCGCAGAATAGGGAGAAGGCGTACAACGGGATGCTACTAAGTACCGATTTGATGAGAGTAATGCGGCCGCCAAATGAGAGAAATTTTGCTTTCCAATCCGATAGTCTAATTGATTTACAAAAGTTAGAAGGTATTCTAATTAATTGATTGAGGGTAAAACTCTAAAGTCAGAAAAAAGTACAGAAAAAATACATTGTGATAATGACATTTCTTAAACTGTGTGTTATTTGTCTGAAGACATATATTGAATATCCATGGCTAAAATAATTTTGGAGTACAAGCTGAATAAGCAAATGTGGAACACAAATGATCATTTATCATATAGTGATGAATGATAAATTAATCAATTAGCGTCTGAATGATAAATTTTCATTCATCACTATATGATGAATGATCATTTGTGGTCCACATTTGGTTATCCATTTTGTACTCTTTTAAGCTTAGTCATAGCTCAGTCCTAATTAGTACAAATACCTCACTTATGTAACATTGAATGTTGTCGTTGTTGATTATTACTACTCCCACCGTTCCAGTTCAATTGTCCTGTTTTAACTTTAGAGATATTTTCTTTCCAACTTTGACTTTAGATTACGTTTTGTGTGTTATATAAGACTTACTTACTAATCATTGTACCGGTAAAATATATCCAAAAAACAATCCATTGATATAAATTTCATCGAATAATATATAATATAAATACAAATAATTAAAGTCAAAGTTAGAAAAAAAAGACCAAAGTCACAACAAAGGACAACTGAACTGGGACGAATGGAGTACAAAATTATAAATTTCATTTGTTTCAAAACATTTAATAATTATAATAAAATTATACACTATAAACGTTTGAAAACAAATATTGCTACAAAAAATCATTTACAATGAATAAAAAATTCAAAAACAAAATAATTTAATTTTTTTTATTATATATCACGGAGCTAAAAAGAATAATTATAAAATCATTTTTAAAAGATATCTAATTTATTTTTGAAAAAGTCATATTAAAAAATATATTAAATAAGTCATGATGCCATCATTACACCAAAATAAATAGTATGAAATTTTTTTTTCTAAAAGTCATGCATAACGTCATGATGACATTAGTATTAAAAAAAAAACACTAGTAAAATGATCCGTGAAATCACGGGTTTGCTTAAATGAAAAAATTTAATGACATGTTTTAGGTATTAAGTGAATGTAAATGCTGAAGTCATTTATTTTAATGACCCGTTTGACTAAGAAACTTGTCGTTGTTTTTACAAATATATAGAGACATGTATTTTCGCATATATATGTAACGTAATTAATTTTGTAAAAAGAATCCATATTTGAATATTAATAATTTAATAATTATAATTATAATTATAATTATTATATTAAAAGTAACTAATAATAATAAAGTTCGCTCAAAGTAGAGTATTTATATTTTTAATAATAATAATAATTATTAGAAAATTAAAATTACAATTTAGGAGAGATTAGTATTTCCTTTTATAAAAAATTTTCTATTATTTTTTTAATTAAATTAATATATAATTATGATATATCATTATGAAAATTAAAGAGAAATTAGCTTAATGATAACATCATCATTTTAGAGATTTATATGACTATATAGATATGCGTGATATCATGTTGTCATGGAGTATAAAGTTATGTGCTCTAAAAGCAAATGATAAAACTATTATTACATGTTTAATATAAATCTCAACAGTAATCCATACTAACATGCAGTGGTGAAAACAGAAATTTTTTCACCTGGGGTGAAATTTATTTAAAAAACCTAGCAACTTTTTTTGGTAAAATATGAAGATTTTTGGACAAAATATGGAGGTTTTTGGGCAAAATATGGAGGAACTTGGGCAAAATATTGAGATTTTTGTGCAAAATTTTAAGGTTTTGTGGTAAAATATGGAGGCTTTGGGGCAAAAAAAGGAAGGTCATGGTTGCTATTATAAGATTGTGGCCAAAATGCTCTCAAATCGGCTACAGAAGGTCTTGCCATCTCTTGTCGGTCCAAAACAAAGCGCCTTTTTAAAAGGACGGTTTATCCTAGACGGGGCACTAATTGCTAATGAAACCAACGACTATCTCAAAAGTAATTGAAAAAAAGGAATTATCTTTAAGTTTGATTTTGAAAAGGCATTTGATAGCCTTAATTGATGCTTTCTTGCAGAGGTAATGAAAAGCATGGGTTTTGGATGCAAGTGGAGGAATTGAATTTCGATGTGTCTTATATTGGCTTCCATTTCTATTTTGGTTAACTACTCTCCAACTAATGAATTCTCTCTTGGTAGGGGTGTGGCAGCCGAAGGGTTAAACATCCTGACTAAATCAACACTAGAAAAAGGTCTCTTCAAAGGGGTGTAAGTAGGGAGGGATAATGTGTTAGTTTCGCACCTCTAATATACAGACAATACCATTTTTTTCGAGGAATGGAGTCGTACAAATGTACTTAATCTAAGGAACTTACTAAATTGTTTTGAGCTAGCTTCGGGATTAAAAGTCAACTTTCAAAAAAGTTGTATCTTCGGTGTTGGGGTTAACCAAATGTGAAGCGACCCGTCCTAATCCATCCGGATGAAGTCCATATCGATTACAAACGATTCACAATAGTTGATTACATCGCGAGGTACTTGACCTCTATATGATACAATTTTACAAACATTGCATTCGTTTTTAAAAGACAAACTTTCATTACATCGAAAGTTGATGGCATGCATACCATTTCATAATACATCCAACTATAATTGACTTAATAATAATCTTGATGAACTCGATGACTCGAATGCAACGTCTTTTGAAATATGTCATGAATGACTCCAAGTAATATCTCTAATATGAGCAAATGCACAGCGGAAGATTTCTTTCATACCTGAGAATAAACATGCTTTAAAGTGTCAACCAAAAGGTTGGTGAGTTCATTAGTTTATCATAATCATTCTTTTCCATCATTTTAATAGACCACAAGATTTTCATTTTCAGTTCTCACAAATATACGTCCCATGCATAGAGACAAAAATATCATTCATATGGATTGAACACCTGGTAACCGACATTAACAAGATGCATATAAGAATATCCCCTATCATTTCGGGAAATCCTTCGAACATGATATAGAACAACATCGAAGTACTAAAGCATCCTCTACAACGGATGGGGTTTGTTGGGCCCAATAGATTTATAAAACATTTTATAAAATTATTCTACATTGAGGTGTAACAAAAATATTTAATGATACAACTCAGCTTAGAATTTAAAATCAATGCTAAACAGCATATAATAATCCATGCTAAACAGTATATAGTAATCTATAGTTCTATTCCACAGCCTGAGGTGTAACCAAAAATATTTGTTGATACAACTCTACATAGAATTTAGTTTTTGACGGAACTATTTTGTAAATCAAAAAGCTCATTTATTCATCCCAAAACATTTAAAGAGTTTTAAAAATGGGATTAGTTTTTGTGTCTATTTCATCAAATATTTATAAAACAGCGCATGTATTCTCAGCCCAAAAATATATAATGTAAAAGCAATTAAAAAGGGAGAAAATGAAACTCACTTATTGTATTTTGTAGTAAAAATACATATGACGACATTGAACAAGTGTATATGACGACATTGAACAAGTGTAGGGTTGGCCTCGGATTCACGAACCTATATCATTTGTATATATATTAATACTCATTATCGTAATAGAACAATTATATATATATTTTATTATATATTTAGATTAATATTTATATACGATTTCATTAATACTTATAATGTATTATATTACTTATTTGATATATGAATTAATTAACATTATAATAATATAAATGATATTATATTAGTTAAAACATAATATTAATTAATATTAGTATACTTATGTAATAATTATATTTTTATACAAATTTCTTTTGTTTGTAATTTAATAGTTTCTAGAATAAGCATAATAATAGTAATTATAATACTAATATTAATGATGATAGTAATAATAATAAAAAATGATAAAAATGATAAGATAAAAATGATAGTTTTTATGGAAATACTATTTTTAATAATAACGGTAATTTTAATAATAATAGTTTTAATAGAAATTTTAGTAATAATAATACATATTTTATTGTTTAAATGTTGATTCGAATAATGATACTTTGTAATATTAGTAGTAATAATGATGATAATAAGTTTAATAATAACAATACTAATATTTATGAAATGATACTAATACTAATATTAATAATAATACAGTTTATCATTTTCATGATAATAATAACAATAATAGCCGTATTCATAATATTGATATTAATAGTGATAACCATAATATTCGTAATACTTAATAATAATAATGCTAATAATAATTAATATTCTAATACCTAATGATAATATCAATAATAATAATAATAACCATAATCTTCATAACAATTAATAATAACATTAACAATGATAATAATAATAATAATAATAATAATAATAATAATCATTATAATACTTTTGATATTAGGAAACTACCTTCTAAGTCTTTCAAAAAAAATATGGCTGAGACTAGACTAGAACCCGCGACCTCCAGTTCACCCGACAACACATAAACCATTCAGCTGCTACTCGTTTTTCTATTTAATTGTATAATTTAAATTCATTTAAATCGTAAACTGTTATCATCTTCTTCCTTAATTCCACAAAATTCAAACAACTGGGGAAATCATCCATAACGATAGCAAGTTATTGATTTGAATTGAGACTAAGATTTTAAATGGAGACGACCTGAATGAGAATGGATTGGCTTATCAAAACAGAAAAAAATAAGGTTTAAAGCTGTTACAGGAATATACACGATGATGATGAACTCGAACACTAATTTCAAAATCCAGGCCGTTTTAGATATTATTTTCTACATGAAGTAGGTTGTAAACCGTCCCCATAAACTTTATGAAGCATAAATTTTACCAGAAACCTCACAACAGCTACGAATTTCTTCATGAACACAATCGGTTGACCTTCTGAAATATACTTTGACTTCAACAATTCGAACTTAATATTTGAAATTGAAAGCTGAGCCTTTTCAGATAGCTTGAGTAGAAAAATTCTAACAACACTTCAGTGTTAGATTTTGAAACATCAAACAGATTTGAGTTTTTCAAAAAAATTAAACGCGAACAGAGTAAGCAGTGGGTTCTCTTTTAATTTTCTATTTTTACATCAGTAATTCGTAGCTGTGAGTAAAGTAATTGATAATGAGATCATTGAGTTGAATGATTTTTAGCATAACAAGATGTATACGTTTGTTTTATGCTCCTATTGGATCGACAGATAGTACACAGATAAGGAGAAAAAAATAAAAAGGAGAAAGTGACTTCAACTGCTTTTTAACCTCATCTGTTGAAATCGAAATTTATGGTACTGATTTGGATTAGGACAGTTAATAAATTAGATACAGAATCCAAGATTATCAACAGCTAGCTCGTGATGGGAATCAAAAGGTATAACATATATTCTGTATTTACTTTCTGTATACATTAGTATTATAACAAATTAAATTTATTAATGATAATAATTATATATAATCGTATACATATATATTTATCTGTTATATCTGTTTTTATAAATATACACCTGAATTTTATATATAGGTATTTATATATATCTGATTTCCAATATCTGGTAATGCATTTGTGTGTGTGTGTGTGTGTGTGTATATATATATATATATATATATATATATATATATATATATATATATATATATATATATATATATATATATATATATATATATATATAATTCATAAATTTTTGTATTCCTAATAATTATATTAGTATTATTCGTAATACTATTACTAATATCACCTATAATAATATTACTAGTTATGATAATAATACTACTAATAATGATAATATAACAACTTATACATATCAAATTTTATAGATATATGGTTTATATTATAAATAATAATATTACTAATACAAATATTAATATTAATATCAACAATAACAATAATATTGAAAGTAATGATAATAATATTAATATATCAATTATATTCAAACTTGTATATTACAATTTATAAATTTTATCCTAGTTACTAATTATATAGTATATATTATATAATAACTTATATTAAATATTTAATATTTATAATTTACAATACATATAATATTATTTATGTACAGAATTCACATATATAAATATATATTTGTTTTAATAGCAACTTATTTATTCTGTATTTTTATTTTTACATTGTTAATTCCAATTGATTGGAGTGCATTTTATTAATTCAAAATAATATCTATGTATACTTGTATTTATATTTATATCTATATATTTTATTTATAAACAATTGTTCGTGAATCGTCGGAGGTAGTCAATGGTCAGTTGAATATATGGAACAGTTCAAAATTTTTGAGACTCAATATTACAGACTTTGCTTATCGTGTCGGAATCATAGTAAGATTAAGTTTAAATTTGGTCAGAAATTCCCGGATCATTACAGTACCTACCCGTTAAAGAAATTTCGTCCCGAAATTTGAGTGAGGTCGTCATGGTTAACGATAATAATGTTTTCATGACGAATACAAGTTGATATATAAAGTTTTATCATTATAGAGTAATATGGATAAAACAATTCAATTATTAGAAGAGCATGAATGAAGCGATCACAAAATAGTGAAATGAGAAAGATAAGTTTCATCATACCTTTGACTAGTCATGGTTGAATTTAGAAAATAAGGTTCGTCTTAACTTTTGACGTCATCTTGGTCGAATTCCGAAATTCAAGGGATTTTAAGAAAATTTTCGAAATCTAAAAGATTTGATTCTTCGGCGAATAAGGGAATTAATATCTCTATAATTAAATACGATGATCTGCCTCGATTACTCTGTCTGATATTTCCATTATAAATTTACCTTTTTCGTTCCATTAGTTTCCACTACTTCTATACCTTCTTTCTCAGTTCATATATCCAAAAGATTATAATAATGCTTAATCCGGTTCGAATCCTTGTTCTTATTCTGACTATCGTAAGGATCGTTCTTCTTTTCCAACTCCCACCGGAAGAATCTGTTTATTTCTACTATTACCTTGGGGTGATACTATTCTTAATTATACCTTGTCTTTATATTGCTATTCGTATTAATATCCATGGTTTGAAATTTCTGGGTTGTTGTTGGGTTTTATATCTTCCCTTATATTTTGATGTCCCTGCTTCTGTCTCTTATAATCATTATCATCCACAGTTAATACTCTCTCCTATTTGCTGCGATTTATACCCCCATTTACACTTCGAAGCTTTATGCTCGGTTTTCTCTTCCATCCATTAAGCACATCAAATGATGATCCATAATTCGTAGGTATGGAGTTTCGAATGAACATGGCTAATGTTTTAAGAGAGAAGTTGTAATTGCACGATCTTGATTGGTTAAATTACCAGAATTTAAGAGAAAAGATAAAACTATCAAGAAAATATGTTCTTGATATGTTTGAAGATTAGATGGAATGTAAGAGTCGTGTAACATGGCACATGATGATGTTATGGTCTGTGAATCATCACATTTCATTAGAAACTCAGCATGACTTACTGTAGTATAATCACGTTGATCAAGTGTCATTATATTATACTAACTCATGCATCAGTTCCCAACATTACTTCAATAACATTCATATTTTAAGCTCGAAAGTTTACAGAATATAGAAACTAACGGTTTCTATATGATGTAATACTGATAGCACGAAGAGATTAATGACTTCAGATAAGAATAGTTATAAAAATATCTTCAGAAATATGGAGGATATTTATAATGAAAGATACGATGATATCTTGGAATTTCTAATATCGAAGGATGGTGAAGATAATTTGTCCGCAAGAGTTTGGAGTCAGAAGCAAGGTATTCGCTAAAGATTTTATCAGAAACAGAATCATCAGGATTCTTAATGTACAAGTTTAGTCCTTGTGATTTGTTTAGAGACTCCTTCGTAGTTTGCTCAATCAGTTTTTTTTTTAGTTTCAAACTTTTTCTGAGCTTTGCCAACATACAATTCTTTATCATCAACTTTTGGCTGTTGAGGTCGTTTACAATTTTTGTTGCTTCATTCAACTTTTCAAAATTCAGAGTATAAATTGCAGACTGGGTGCTTTTCAGAATTTCAGAATGGAAGATCATAGTTCTAAGAGATAAATATTATATGGATACATATTACTGTTGATGTGGAAACGTTACGAGGCTCACAATACAGATTTGCTGATTCCCGGTAATTGGTATGGCAATTCTTGTTACAAGATGCGGATAAGTACATGATGAGACTTCAATAGATAATTATAGTGATTTGTCGGAGAGATTTAAACCAAGGAGCGACGAGGTTACTGGTACATCTGCTGGTAATATGGTGGAATATAAAAGGTTCCTCGGTAACAATAAAAGTGAACGCATAATATCAAGGTTATAATAAGGTTGTTTCGAATGAAAAGTCGAAGTTGACTTGCTGGAGCTGTGACAAAATTGGCTAATTCTGGAAAGGAATTGCAAAGTTATTTTCGGTAATAACAGTGCCAAAAGAGTTAACACAGATACGTGTTTAACGTTTACTCAGGTTCCGAGTGTTTTCAGGTGTATAACTATATGTATCAATCTTTCCTTCCGTAGATGAAGTGCGGTTGATTCATCCTCTTGATTGAGGTGTTTTAAAGAATCATGAAGGGTTTGAACGCAGATTGTAATTGTCAAGATACAAATGAGGTTTAAGATGAAATTAAGTGGCAAAATTGAAGAATTGTTTAGTTTCATAAGTTATAATCAATATTTTAATTGTCCAATTTTATTAGTCCATAGTCGATAGTCCACAGTTAACAGTCCAATAATTCATATATAGTTTAATATATAATATTTGAATTAATTAATACGCATCGTGACCCGTGTTCATGTATTAGACTCGATCACAACTCAAAGTATATATATTATTTGAGAATCAACCTCAACCCTGTATAGAGAACTCGATCATTACTGCATATAGAGTGTCTATGATGATTCCAAATAATATATATAGATGTGTCGATATGATATGTCAAAACCTTGTATACGTGTCCCGATATTTAAAGTGCGTAAAATAAATAATAAATAACAGAAATTAAATGACGATAATTAAAGTGCGTAAAGTAAATATCAGAAATTAAATGACGATAAATAAAATTGCGATAATTAAATTGCGATAAATAAACTGCGATAAATAAAATGTAATCAGTTAGCTAGGAACAGTTAGCTAGGATTTTTGTTAGCGTGGATTCTTAACAAAATTTCTCATAGTTAATTTATTTGTTTCTAACAAATTCTATTTTGTCTAGTGTTTTCTTCATTATGCCACTTGTTGGATTCTGATAAGTCAAAATCCAATATGAAATTGAGTAAAAATGGTTATTCTGCGGTGAACGGATACGTATATCTGTGGATGTAAGTAAGATAGTAAATGACTGTTGAATCAGATTCGAAAAATGTACAGCGTAACTTATAAATGTGAAATCTAAATATTTCTAGGGTATTACCTACCCGTTAAAATATTTTCACCATTAACAGTTTGTACAAAAGAATTTTTAATTACAATTTTTATGAAAATATATATACATATATATTTTCTTCAGATGTAATCATGGATTTAATGAGTTAATATGATATTAATCTCATTTGATTTTCAGTTGAAACTAGAATGAATAATCTCTAAAACGTGAGAGATTACATAGTCGCCATGTCGAACAAAGATAATATAGATAGAACGATACGTAGAATGATGATTATACTCGAGGTACAGAATGAGATGTTGAGGCATGTATTGTTGATGGTACAGATGCTGTTACTGATGGTACTATTGGTGTCGGTGATGTTGCTGAAGCTGGTAAATTTTGCACCATATTCTCCAAATTGATTACTCGAGCGCGAAATTCGTTGACTTCTTCTATTATTCCGGGATAATTGTCGGTCGGAACGAGCGGATGAATAAGATCTAGAATTCGAGATAGTATATAATCATGACGAGGTACTCTGGAAATGAGAGAGAAAATGGTATTACGAGCAGGTTCGCCGGTAAATGCTTCAGGTTCTTCGTCAAGAGGGAAATTTGGTTGGTGGAAAGTATTGCCTTCTTCTCGTCTCCATTGATTGAGTCGACTACGAACTCAGCCCCAATTCATCCAGAATTGATGATGGCTGATTGGTTAATTCATTCCGGTGATGCTATTTCCGGAGCTTAGGTGAATATCCATGTCAGAATAATTGTCGGAATAACTATTGGAATAGCTCTCAGAATCTGAGGGACTCGAACTGGTTGAGGGATTCATCTCGTACGATCATATGAAGGATTTTCGATAAGAAATAGATTATAGGATGTAGATTAGTACCCTGCAATACATAGTTTACATATGCATATATAATACTAAAATCCCATTAGTTACGAAGGAATCTACGAAAGCTGTCAGGCAAAGTCTATAGTAACAGATACACTAAGATATGAATTTTGTCTATACACTATTCATGCAATCAATGCAGTAAGATGTGTTTAGACTAAGAGTGATAAGCAAGTGATTCTCTAAGAATGATAAGTAGGTAATTTTCTAAGAATGATAAGTAGATACTTTTCGACACGAAATGATAAGCAAAACTTTTGACATGCAGACACGGTCGAAGTCCAGACTCACTAATGCATCTAAACAACTATCAGTTAGACACACTAATGCAAGCCTGGTTCGCTAAGACCACCGCTCTGATACCAACTGAAGCGACCCGTCCTAATCCATCCAGACGAAGTCCATATTGATTACAAACGATTCACAATAGTTGGTTACATCGCGAGGTACTTGACCTCTATATGATACAATTTTATAAACATTGCATTCGTTTTTAAAAGACAAACTTTCATTACATTGAAAGTTGACGGCATGCATACCATTTCATAATACATCCAACTATAATTGACTTAATAATAATCTTGATGAACTCGATGACTCGAATGCAACGTCTTTTGAAATATGTCATGAATGACTCCAAGTAATATCTCTAATATGAGCAAATGCACAGCGGAAGATTTCTTTCATACCTGAGAATAAACATGCTTTAAAGTGTCAACCAAAAGGTTGGTGAGTTCATTAGTTTATCATAATCATTCTTTTCCATCATTTTAATAGACCACAAGATTTTCATTTTCAGTTCTCATAAATATACGTCCCATGCATAGAGACAAAAATATCATTCATATGGATTGAACACCTGGTAACCGACATTAACAAGATGCATATAAGAATATCCCCTATCATTCCGGAAAATCCTTCGGACATGATATAGAACAACATCGAAGTACTAAAGCATCCGCTACAACGAATGGGGTTTGTTGGGCCCAATAGATTTATAAAACATTTTATAAAATTATTCTACATTGAGGTGTAACAAAAATATTTAATGATACAACTCAGCTTAGAATTTAAAATCAATGCTAAACAGCATATAATAATCCATGCTAAACAGCATATAGTAATCTATAGTTCTATTCCACAGCCTGAGGTGTAACCAAAAGTATTTGTTGATACAACTCTACATAGAATTTAGTTTTTGACGGAACTATTTTGTAAATCAAAAAGCTCATTTATTCATCCCAAAATATTTAAAGAGTTTTAAAAATGGGATTAGTTTTTGTGTCTATTTCATCAAACATTTATAAAACATCGCATGTATTCTCAGCCCAAAAATATATAATGTAAATGCAATTAAAAAGGGAGCAAATGAAACTCACTTATTGTATTTTGTAGTAAAAATACATATGACGACATTGAACAAGTGTATATGACGACATTGAACAAGTGTAGGGTTGGCCTCGGATTCACGAACCTATATCATTTGTACATATATTAATACTCATTATCGTAATAGAACAATTATATAAATATTTTATTATATATTTAGATTAATATTTATATACAATTTCATTAATACTTATAATGTATTATATTACTTATTTGATATATGAATTAATTAACGTTATAATAATATAAATGATATTATATTAGTTAAAACATAATATTAATTAATATTAGTATACTTATGTAATAATTATATTTTTATACAAATTTCTTTTGTTTGCAATTTAATAGTTTCTAGAATAAGCATAATAATAGTAATTATAATACTAATATTAATGATGATAGTAATAATAATAAAAAAAAATGATAATAATGATAAGATAAAAATGATAGTTTTTATGGAAATACTATTTTTAATAATAACGGTAATTTTAATAATAATAGTTTTAATAGAAACTTTAGTAATAATAATACATATTTTATTGTTTAAATGTTGATTCTAATAATGATACTTTGTAATATTAGTAGTAATAATGATGATAATAAGTTTAATAATAACAATACTAATATTTATGAAATGATACTAATACTAGTATTAATAATAATACAGTTTATCATTTTCATGATAATAATAACAATAATAGCCGTATTCATAATATTGATATTAATAGTGATAACCATAATATTCGTAATACTTAATAATAATAATGCTAATAATAATTAATATTCTAATACCTAATGATAATATCAATAATAATAATAATAACCATAATCTTCATAAGAATTAATAATAACATTAACAATGATAATTATAATCATCATAATAATAATAATCATTATAATACTTTTGATATTAGGAAACTACCTTCTAAGTCTTTCAAAAAAAATATGGCTGAGACTAGACTCGAACCCGCGACCTCCAGTTCACCCGACAACATATAAACCATTCAGCTGCTACTCGTTTTTCTGTTTAATTGTATAATTTAAATTCATTTAAACCGTAAACTGTTATCATCTTCTTCCTTAATTCCACAAAATTCAAACAACTAGGGAAATCATCCATAACGATAGCAAGTTATTGATTTGAATTGAAACTAAGATTTAAAATGGAGACGACCTGAATGAGAATGGATTGGCTTATCAAAACAGAAAAAAAGGTTTAAAGCTGTTACAGGAATATACACGATGATGATGAACTCGAACACTAATTTCAAAATCCAGGCCGTTTTAGATATTATTTTCTACATGAAGTAGGTTGTAAACCGTCCCCATAAACTTTATGAAGCATTAATTTTACCAGAAACCTCACAACAGCTACGAATTTCTTCATGAACACTATCGGTTGACCTTCTGAAATATACTTTGACTTCAACAATTCGAACTTAATATTTGAAATTGAAGGCTGAGCCTTTTCAGATAGCTTGAGTAGAAAAATTCTAACAACACTTCATTGTTAGATTTTGAAACATCAAACAGATTTGAGTTTTTCAATAAAATTAAACGCGAACAAAGTAAGCAGTGGGTTCTCTTTTAATTTTCTGTTTTTACATCAGTAATTCGTAGCTGTGAGTAAAGTAATTGATAATGAGATCAATGGGTTGAATGATTTTTAGCATAACAAGATGTATACGTTTGTTTTATGCTCCAATTGGATCGACAGATAGTACACAGATATGGAGAAAAAAATAAAAAGGGAAAGTGACTTCAACTGCTTTTAACCTCATCTGTTGAAATCGAATTTTATGGTACTGATTTGGATTAGGACAGTTAACAAATTAGATACAGAATCCAAGATTATCAACAGCTAGCTCGTGATGGGAATCAAAAGGCATAACATATATTCTGTATTTAATTTCTGTATACATTAGTATTATAACAAATTAAATTTATTAATGATAATAATTATATATAATCGTATACATATATATTTATCTGTTATATCTGTTTTTATAAATATACACCTGAATTTTATATATAGGTATTTATATATAACTGATTTCCTATATCTGTTAATGCATTTGTGTGTGTGTGTATATATATATATATATATATATATATATATATATATATATATATATATATATATATATATATATATATAATTCATAAATTTTTGTATTCCTAATAATTATATTAGTATTATAAGTAATACTATTACTAATATCACCTATAATAATATTACTAGTTATGATAATAATAATACTAATAATGATAATATAACAACTTATACATATCAAAATTTATAGATATATGGTTTATATTATTAATAATAATATTACTAATACAAATATTAATATTAATATCAACAATAACAATAATATTGAAAGTAATGATAATAATATTAATATATCAATTATATTCAGACTTGTATATTACAATTTATAAATTTTATCCTAGTTACTAATTATATAGTATATATTATAAAATAACTTATTTTAAATATTTAATATTTATAATTTACAATACATATAATATTATTTATGTTCATAATTCATATATATAAATATATATTTATTTTAATAGCAACTTATTTATTCTGTATTTTTATTTTTACATTGTTAATTCCAATTGATTGGAGTGCATTTTATTAATTCAAAATAATATCTATGTATACTTGTATTTATATTGATATCTATATATTTTATTTACAAACAATTGTTCGTGAATCGTCGGAGGTAGTCAATGGTCAGTTGAATATATGGTACAGTTCAAAATTTTTGAGACTCAATATTACAGACTTTTCTTATCGTGTCGGAATCATAGTAAGATTAAGTTTAAATTTGGTCGGAAATTCCCGGGTCATCACAAAATGGAAGTTAATTCGGTAGCCACTCACATGGGTTGCCAAGTCGGGAAATTCCCTTTCATTTTTCTCGGGCTACCTATTGGCTCGAAAATGAATTGAAAGATTGGAATCTGGTTATTGATAAGTTCATCAATCGACTTTCAGGATGGAAAATGCGTTCGTTGTCCTTTGGAGGAAGATTATTCCTTATTAAATCGCTTCTCGCTAGCCCACCGTTGTACTATTTTTCGCTCTTTCGTGCTCCGCCTTGTGTGATTAAAAAACTTGAGAGTGTAAGGAGAGCGTTTTTTGGGACGGGTCTGGCCCGAGTTCCAAAATTTCTTGGGTTAATTGGGAAAATGTCATTAACACATACGGGAACGGTCCTTGTGGTGGCTTAATGTCGGAGAGTGAAATCAACCACTCTTCGGCATAAGGTATTTGGCGCAATATTATCTTAACTGGAACATCATTGGAAGATTTGCAAGTGCCTTTTAGAAGCCCATTCATCAAAACAATCGGAGATGACGAGTCAACGTCCTTTTGGCATGAGCATTGGATAAGTGAAGACAAGCTATGTAACCTCTACTCATGGTTGTACAGACTTGAAGTATACAAAGATACATATATAAAAGATCGAGTCTTGAGTACAGATGGTGTCATTTCGCAAAACTAGAGCTGAATATCACTAAATGAGATACAAATCAAATCGTTCGAGTGGATCTCGTCTAGAGCAAAAGAAAGAAAGTTCGAGTGCCTCACATAGTTAAGTAATCCTAGTGTATATCTCAACATGTCTTGATATATGTAGTTTTGGGCTGCTATCTTTGCAACCCCCATAAGAGTTTCTAAATTTTGTGTATGTATGTATCTTTTTATGGCTTCATGTGTGATTTATTCCTTGTAAAAATCCTCATTCTCTTGTAATTTCTTCGTGCTAATATATAATCTTTTGTCTTTCAATAAAAAAAGTAAATTTAAGAATTTTAGTCGTGCATCACACGGGTAAAAAATCTAATATTAATCAAAAACTAATTAATTGAAAGTTTAGCGTATATTACGAAGTACTTGTAAAACATGTTATATAAACAGGTAAATGAATAATTTTATATTCAAATTATTTGTGGATAACTATTATATTCACTTTTTTATAAACATGTAAATGAATAATTTTCTTTTCAAATTATTTGAGGATAACTATTATATTCACTTACGACTAACTAGGTTATTCCGTGACATACTTTTTATGACTTCGCTAACCATGTACGCGGCTAACTAGGTTAGTGTGTGACCGTTAATTTATGACTCGACTAACTAGGTTATTCTCGACTATTTTTGACTGAGCTAATTATTATTATGTGACCATTTTCAACTCTTATCTACAATACCATGTAATCCATATGTGATATATGTACGTAGAAGTATATAACATGTGAGTTAACTGCGTGTTTATGTTTTCTTCCTTTCTTTTCTAACTTTGATATCGTGATATCACAGTATAATGATTGTTATACGAAAATGACAATTCCATTTCATATATGATTTAATTTATTCATTTCTGTGGGTGTGATAATTGTGACACCTCTTCAGTTTATTACACAAAATGGCATTCTTTCAATATTTGGGTGCCAGAATCGAAGAAAATGATCTGTTATGCTGTTAAATGTACTTCATTTTTTTAGACTAACCAAAAAAATTAAACATAACTACATAAGTATGCCGACTAGTGATTTACATGTTGCTTTTTAATACCAAATATATTGTCATATGATTTATATGTTCTCACTATTTTATATATATATATATATATATATATATATATATATATATATATATATATATATATATATATATATATATATATATATATATATATATATATATATATGTTGGGATTTAACAAGTTCATATAATACTTAAACCATTTTAAGAAATAAGAAAGCAGAAGCATGTTAATTACCAATTAAGAACATGTATATCTTTAACCAATTAAAGTTAAATCCCAATTTGGATCAAGTTGTGAAACATACTTACAAACTACAAGCAAGAAAAGAGTTTATACCTTCTCCTAGCTTGTTGATAGATGATGATGAAGATGATGATAAATGGAGCTCCAAAACTATGAAACCTCAAGTAGTTATACCCCAAGCTTTGCACCAACACCTTTGAAATTAGTTAGGATTTGATTGACACTAGATATGAGCTTGTAAAAACCAAAATATGAACTCCCTTGAGTCCCTAATAGGCCACGGCCTTCAGCTCATTTAGAGCAGAATTCTGTGCAGTTTTTTACAAGTATAAAAGTCTAGTATTACTTGAGAGAAAGTGAGTCAAGCCTTGGTTCAAGTGTGAGACATGCACCTATGAAGTTGTGTATATTGGAAGTAGCAAACGCGTAAAAGCAATATACCTATCGTTAAAGTCCGTGGAAGGAGAGGTCAAACAAACGCGTAAAAGCAATATACCTATCGTTAAAGTCCGTTGGAATTCGCGTAGAGGCCCCGAATATACCTGGGAACGCAAAGACCATATGAAACGGAAATATCCCCATCTCTTCTCAACTGCTGATGCAAACGAGGAAACTACCTAAAAACTTCGGGACGAAGTTTTCAATAACGGGGAGGTACTATAACGACCCTCATTTTTTCCATTCTATATTTTTCCAATATTAAAAGCCCAAACAATATAATTAAAACTTAATGATTAAACTTTAATCAACAATTGTTAAGTGTTAAGAGTTAGAAAACATATTAATTAACTTTGTACAAAAATTGACAAGTTAATAAAAGATGAAAATAATAAACTGTTAGTCGACACTCACTGCTAATTAAAATTTATGCATTTATGTAATATTATAACTAATAACCTATAAGTAATAAATAAAAAGTGACATTTATATAAATAATAAAACAATTGGGAACTAAATATATACAAGTCATGAATTAGTAAAAAGAAAATAATACTTATCATGTAGTAAATGTAAAAATAATAATAATAATAATAGTAGTAATAATAATGAGACTAAAAAAATCTTACATCCTTATGTTGACTAAAAATAAAGTGTAAACTAGTACATCCTTATGTTGACTAATTATAAACTAGTACCACCTATTGTTGACTAAAAATTATAAAACAAAATAAAATCATTAATTAGAACATCCTTATGTTGACTAACACTCTAATACTTGCACTATATAAACACCTAGTTTCTCATTCACAAATCACACCAAAATCCTCTCTCAAAAACAATCTCTCCCTCTCCCTCTCTTGTGGTATTCGGATCTTCAAGCTTGTTCTTCGTGTTCTTCAAGAATCTTCAAGGAGTTCTTCAAGATTTTCAAGGCTTTGATCTTCCATCTTCATCGTGTTCATCTTTTCTTTGTTAATTATCTTGAATCTTCAAAGGTATAACATAAACCCTAAACTATTTACATAAACTTTGATCTTTGATAATTCATATTCATATTATAAACTTGTTATTCATAAGTATATACATAAACACACCTAGATTTATATATACATATATACATGTAAAAAAAATATTTATATATATATATATATATATACATATATATACGAATTATATATACATATACATATTAAAACCTTAAACCCTAATTACACCTAAACTATAATTCTTAAACCCTAATTAATTAAACTCTAAACATTTATGAAACCTTAGGACATTAATTACTAAACCCTAGTTATTAATTACTACTTTAATTAACTAACCCTAATTAATGAAACCCTAATACTACTTATACTAGTACTTAACATGTATACACTATTACTATTACTAGCACCTATAACCTACTAATTATATTGTAGCACAAAAACATTTTAGGATATGTATTAGAGATGTATAGATCTTCGAACTTTCTTGACGAATGGTTTCTACGAGATTCTAGGCAGAGGGTTTGGATTTCCGATTTAAAGGGTCCTATGGCTCAAGCCCCTAGATCTAAATTAGCCATTCGAATGGAAAGGGGTGATTGGAAGCTTATCTAATACGGCAAGTATCCTAAAATGGAAACACTCATAAAAGTAGAAACTCTCTAGTCATAGAAACTTAGTAAAATAAGAAACTTTCTAAAAATAGAAACTTTATAAAAATAGTAACTTACTAGGAATAGAAACTTAGTAAAACAAACTATACTTAAACACATACTTAAACTTAAACATGTGCAAAACACTTAACTACTCTTAAATGTCAATAGGTTGACTTTCCTGCTCACTCGTTCAACTCTCTATTTCGAGGAATAACTCTCTCTACTTACTAAGGTGAATTTCATAGCCCCACTTTTTACTATTTCATTACTGTTTTGAAACTATGGGGTGAGACACATGCTTGCTTTTAAATTTTTAACATGCAATATTTTAATAACTGTTTTACAATATTTATATACGTGAATTCATAGCCCCATTTTTTTACTGTTTCATAAGTGTTTTATAACTTTTGGGGTGAGAATACATGCACAACTTTTATAACTGTTTTACACGTATTAACTATTAAACTGTGATATGTTGGGCTATGACCAGCTAGCCCCCAACCGATAAGTATAAACGATAACTTGTTACGGGGTAAACTTGAAAGTCTAGTCTAAATATCAGTACTTACACGTATCTACTATTAAACTGTGATATGTTGGGCTATGACCAGCAAGCCCCCAACCGACAAGTATAAACGATAACTTGACACGGGGTAAACTTGAAAGTCTAGTCTAAATATCAGTACCAACTGTTAAAACTATGCTATACCCGGCTATGTCCGACTAAGTCCCTACAGTGATATTTTTAAGTGCTGCGGCATGCTTATTTATTGGGGGTAGGCCTATCGGGAGTAACGTCCCCGATACATTTGACTCAGTCTTTGTATTACTTGATAATAAAATTTAAACCGACAAGGACAGACACAACTTGTCATGGGGCAAACTTGAACGTTTAGTCTAAATATCACGCACTGGCATAACTTTTGGATCTGCGAGATCTACTTTTTGATCCTGCGGGAGATCAACTTTACAACTAAATCTTGTGGTCTAAAAACAACGATAACTACTTTTGTTAAACCTATGAACTTCACTCAACCTTTTTGGTTGACACTTTAGCATGTTTTGTCTCAGGTGCTGTTTGATTCAAGCTTTCTTATCTACTACTTATGTGATGCTACTTGGACTTAGGATCAAGAGATATCGCATTTATTACTTCTGCATATGAACAATTACTTTATCGTTATTTCCATTATTATAACGACATTTCATTTTCCGCTGCGTACTCAATAAAGTTAAATTTTCTCATTTAGTATTGTTCTCGTATTATAATATGTTGGTTTATTTGATATTAGTAACGTTTCTTCCAGACCCTATTGGGAGGACGTTACAGATTGGTATCAGAGCATAACCAGGCTGTTATAGAGAACCAGGATTGCAATTTTATGTGTGCCTTACTTGCTAGCTAGGGTGCCTTAGCAATCTAGGAAACTATAACCTTTCCTGCCTTACACTTAAAGCACTTAGGATTGCCTTATAATCTTAACAATCATGCTTTACCAAACTTGACTTAAAGATTCTAATCAAAGTCTCTTGCCTAATGTAGGACTACAACTTTTCTTGACCATAGTGCCTTTAATTGTTGCCTTTAACTGTTAAATGCTACACTATACTTTATAAACTTTACTTATCTTAGAATGACGAGCTAATCTAAGAACTCTGCTCACTTTCCTGAGTACTATCCAATTACACCACCGCATCTAAATGCGACACAATGATTTCAGAAATTCTTGACATTCATAAGTCATCTATCATGGTTATGTGTATTACATATGTATTACATGAAATATTATCCATGATTTTGAAACTCTTATAATTGTTACTACTCACACACAAACGTATATAACTCCCTGTTATATCACGTACCTATATGCCTTATGCCTTTATGCATCGGTTTATGAATCGAAAAATGTCATTGGGTTATCACAGTATACGAATTGAAAGTCTTTAATCAAAAGATTATTAGATTACATACTTATCACTTTATGATCTCGACACGTCATACTGCCATTATTAAAGTATAGACACATCATATCTTATTATATCTTATCGTATCTATCCCAATAGATTTTGTCTAACACTTTTCCTAAATTCCCTCCGTAAATTACGGAAATCTTTTTGCTATATACACGTATTCGAGGAGACGAATATATCATCCAGTATTCAACACTAATCTCATATCAAAAACCCTAATTCCAAACACATAATATGGAATCCTCGAACTCTTCGAGCTCCAATGGCAGCGTAACCGGAATGAACCAACCAATCAGCCATCATCTATTTTGGATGAATTGGGGATGGGTTCGTAGTAAACTTAATCAATGGAGACAAGAAGAAGGTGATCCCTTCCACCAACCGAATTCACCTCTTGGTGAAGAACCTGAAGCACTTACTGGCGAACCCGTTCGGAACACTATTTTCACCCTCATTTCCAGGATATCCAGTCACGAATATATAATATCTAAAATTTTAGATCTTATTCATCCACTTGTCCGAACCGCCAATCATCCCAGAATAATAGAAGAAGTCAACGAGCTTCGCGCTCGAGTAGTGGCTCTGGAGAATATGGTGCGAAACCTACGAACACCAGCAGCAGCACCAGCAGCATAACCAGTACCACCAGTACCATCAGCATCACCACCAACATCACCACCAACATCACCAGCTTCACCAACGACAACATCCGCATTCCACGCCTCAACATCGCACTCAGTACCTCAAACATCAACATCATACGCCCCATAGATACCAAGGAATATTATTAATAATGAGTTAAGATGTATTGACTCATTCTTCCTGAAGAATTACATATGTATACTTTATATATATGGATTGGAACAATAATAAATCTTTTCGTACTAAGCTATTACGTGTGAATCTTAACTAGTATGTACTACATGGTTAATTCATATCACAATATGCTATGATGTACATCTTTTGTTAATAACTTAACAATCGTTAATCATTGCTTCAATACAATAAACTCCATTTCGTAATAAACCAAGTGTATTACTCAAATATATGATTGATTGTATACTTTAATTTTCGATGTACTCGAAACTTTCTAGAAAATATCATTAGTGCCTTATGAATTTCACAAGAATTCCAAGAGCACCAACATCATATACCGAAGTATATCAATAACAATGAACGATGAAGTATTAATTCATAACTTCATTAGCGAAATATTTCACGACAATTATGAAATCTCTAAGGTTTTGGAGATTATTTATTCTCGTTTCAACAGCAAATCAAATGAGTTTAATATTATATTAGCTCATTAAAACCATGATTACATCTGAAGAATACATATATGAACGTATATCTTCTCTTTTGTACAAACTGTTAATTGTAAAAAATATTTTAACGGGTAGGTAAAACCCGAGAGATATTCATATCTCATATAAATATGTTACATTGTACATTCTTCCATTCTGATTCAGCAGTTGTTAACTATACTACTTACATTCACATGATATATGTATATGTTCACCAAAGAAAAACCATTTTCATACAAATTCAGTTACATACTCTGATTTTGACATATCGAAACTTAAGTAAAGCTTTAGCAAGTGTTATCTTCCTAAAGATCACTACATTCATGAATTATATTCATTCGTATTCTATGATGAATTATCAAATCAAACCACCGAACTTACCATTCCTTACTTTTGAAAATCACAACATTTCTTCGTCAACCGTTAGATCCATTGATGGATGCATCTTACGCTTAAACACTTCAAATTTAAAATTCTTGAAAACATCCTTTGAATCTTGACGATCGCAATCAGCGTTTAATCATCTAAAAATGAAATTTCTTGAAACCATTTCGGATTGATAACCGATGATTCAAATATGGCTGCATTAAATGCAGAGGAAACAGAAAAATTGTAGATGGTCTTAAGGGCCAACAGTTTGATAATAAAGAATGGTACGTTGAAAAAGCTCAAAAGAAAATTTGGAACTGAAAAACGGATTGAGCTAACCATGGAGGAGACCAAGGACAAACACAAGGGTCAAACCCTATATTCAAAGAATCCAGGTAATTTTGGATCCGGTGAAATCTTTAGAGAATATCTTGCTCCGAAGTCATGTTAAAAGCTTGCGGAAAATTTTTCTTCATCAACTTTCGAACTTAGAAATTCCAAAATATCATCATAAATATCCTCTATATTTCGAAAGATATCTTCATAACGATTCATGTCCGCAATTAAGTATCTCTTTGCGATATCTTTATAAAGGAAACTGTTTTAGTTTCTATATTCTGTAAAATTCGAGTTTAAATTATAAATGCTTTGAAGAAGTGTTGGGAATTGAAGCATGAGTTAGTATAATATAATGACGTCAGGCCAACGTGATTATATTACAGTAAGTCATGCTAAGTTTTTAATGGAAGATGATGATTCATAGATTTTATAATCATCATTTTCCATGTTACACGACTCTTACATTCTATTTAACCTCTAAATATATCAAGAACATATTTTTCTTGATGATTCGGTCTTTTCCGGATATTCTGGTAATATGACAAATCAAATCGTGCTATTACATTTCCTTTCTACTTTATATATTATGATCATTCGAAACTTCATACCTATGAATTCTGGACCATTACTCGCTTGACTTGAAGTCGGGAAGAAGAAACAAAAGCATAAAGCTCCGACATATAAGGGAAAATATAAAACCCGATAACGACTCCAAAATTACAAACCGTGTATATCAATGCGTATAGCAATATAAAGACACGGGATAATTAAAAACACTATAACCCCAAGAGCATAGTAGAAGTAAACAGATTCCTCTGGCGGTAAAAGAAAAAGAAGAATGACTGCATAGATGGTCAATATAATAACCAGGATCAGAACTGGATTAAGCATTTTCTTAATCTTTTGAAAGTTTGAATTGAGAAAGAAAGTATATAAGTGGTGAAGATAATGAAACGAAAGAAGCTAATTTATAGCAAAATTCCAAACACATCAATCGAGGCAAATCACCGCATTTAATCAAACAAATCTCAAAATTTCGTAAATACCGGAGAATCAAATCTTATAGATTACGAAGATTTCCTTTAATTCCTTGAATTCCGGAAATCAATCGTGACTACGTCAAAAGTTAAGGCGAACATTTAATTTTCTCATTTCACTCTTTTATGATAGCTTCATTTATACTCTTCCTATAAACGAATCGTTTTATCCATATTATTCAATAGTGATAAAACTTTATTTTTCAACTTATATTCATCATTAAAATATTCTTGTTGTAAACAATGAAGATCTCTATCAAATTTCATGACTGTGATTTTCACGAACTCCTCTTTGTTTGCCTGCCCTAATATTGTGGCATAAAATGCTCAAGGTTTTAAATGAGCTCAGTACTATTCATAACACATTTCATGTATCCAATTTACTGAAATGACTTGTATAACATCATCATTTTGAATGATATTCGCATTAATGATAAAATGCACTTCGTTGAATAACCTATAGAAATCATGGAAGGAGAGGTCAAACAAACGCGTAAAAGCAATATACCTATCGTTAAAGTCCGTTGGAATTCGCGTAGAGGCCCCGAATATACCTGGGAACGCAAAGACCATATGAAACGGAAATATCCCCATCTCTTCTCAACTGCTGATGCAAACGAGGAAACTACCTAAAAACTTCGGGACGAAGTTTTCAATAACGGGGAGGTACTATAACGACCCTCATTTTTTCCATTCTATATTTTTCCAATATTAAAAGCCCAAACAATATAATTAAAACTTAATGATTAAACTTTAATCAACAATTGTTAAGTGTTAAGAGTTAGAAAACATATTAATTAACTTTGTACAAAAATTGACAAGTTAATAAAAGATGAAAATAATAAACTGTTAGTCGACACTCACTGCTAATTAAAATTTATGCATTTATGTAATATTATAACTAATAACCTATAAGTAATAAATAAAAAGTGACATTTATATAAATAATAAAACAATTGGGAACTAAATATATACAAGTCATGAATTAGTAAAAAGAAAATAATACTTATCATGTAGTAAATGTAAAAATAATAATAATAATAATAGTAATAATAATGAGACTAAAAAAATCTTACATCCTTATGTTGACTAAAAATAAAGTGTAAACTAGTACATCCTTATGTTGACTAATTATAAACTAGTACCACCTATTGTTGACTAAAAATTATAAAACAAAATAAAATCATTAATTAGAACATCCTTATGTTGACTAACACTCTAATACTTGCACTATATAAACACCTAGTTTCTCATTCACAAATCACACCAAAATCCTCTCTCAAAAACAATCTCTCCCTCTCCCTCTCTTGTGGTATTCGGATCTTCAAGCTTGTTCTTCGTGTTCTTCAAGAATCTTCAAGGAGTTCTTCAAGATTTTCAAGGCTTTGATCTTCCATCTTCATCGTGTTCATCTTTTCTTTGTTAATTATCTTGAATCTTCAAAGGTATAACATAAACCCTAAACTATTTACATAAACTTTGATCTTTGATAATTCATATTCATATTATAAACTTGTTATTCATAAGTATATACATAAACACACCTAGATTTATATATACATATATACATGTAAAAAAAATATTTATATATATATATATATATATATATATACATATATATACGAATTATATATACATATACATATTAAAACCTTAAACCCTAATTACACCTAAACTATAATTCTTAAACCCTAATTAATTAAACTCTAAACATTTATGAAACCCTAGGACATTAATTACTAAACCCTAGTTATTAATTACTACTTTAATTAACTAACCCTAATTAATGAAACCCTAATACTACTTATACTAGTACTTAACATGTATACACTATTACTATTACTAGCACCTATAACCTACTAATTATATTGTAGCACAAAAACATTTTAGGATATGTATTAGAGATGTATAGATCTTCGAACTTTCTTGACGAATGGTTTCTACGAGATTCTAGGCAGAGGGTTTGGATTTCCGATTTAAAGGGTCCTATGGCTCAAGCCCCTAGATCTAAATTAGCCATTCGAAGGGAAAGGGGTGATTGGAAGCTTATCTAATACGGCAAGTATCCTAAAATGGAAACACTCATAAAAGTAGAAACTCTCTAGTCATAGAAACTTAGTAAAATAAGAAACTTTCTAAAAATAGAAACTTTATAAAAATAGTAACTTACTAGGAATAGAAACTTAGTAAAACAAACTATACTTAAACACATACTTAAACTTAAACATGTGCAAAACACTTAACTACTCTTAAATGTCAATAGGTTGACTTTCCTGCTCACTCGTTCAACTCTCTATTCCGAGGAATAACTCTCTCTACTTACTAAGGTGAATTTCATAGCCCCACTTTTTACTATTTCATTACTGTTTTGAAACTATGGGGTGAGACACATGCTTGCTTTTAAATTTTTAACATGCAATATTTTAATAACTGTTTTACAATATTTATATACGTGAATTCATAGCCCCATTTTTTTACTGTTTCATAAGTGTTTTATAACTTTTGGGGTGAGAATACATGCACAACTTTTATAACTATTTTACACGTATTAACTATTAAACTGTGATATGTTGGGCTATGACCAGCTAGCCCCCAACCGATAAGTATAAACGATAACTTGTTACGGGGTAAACTTGAAAGTCTAGTCTAAATATCAGTACTTACACGTATCTACTATTAAACTGTGATATGTTGGGCTATGACCAGCAAGCCCCCAACCGACAAGTATAAACGATAACTTGACACGGGGTAAACTTGAAAGTCTAGTCTAAATATCAGTACCAACTGTTAAAACTATGCTATACCCGGCTATGTCCGACTAAGTCCCTACAGTGATATTTTTAAGTGCTGCGGCATGCTTATTTATTGGGGGTAGGCCTATCGGGAGTAACGTCCCCGATACATTTGACTCAGTATTTGTATTACTTGATAATAAAATTTAAACCGACAAGGACAGACACAACTTGTCATGGGGCAAACTTGAACGTTTAGTCTAAATATCACGCACTGGCATAACTTTTGGATCTGCGAGATCTACTTTTTGATCCTGCGGGAGATCAACTTTACAACTAAATCTTGTGGTCTAAAAACAACGATAACTACTTTTGTTAAACCTATGAACTTCACTCAACCTTTTTGGTTGACACTTTAGCATGTTTTGTCTCAGGTGCTGTTTGATTCAAGCTTTCTTATCTACTACTTATGTGATGCTACTTGGACTTAGGATCAAGAGATATCGCATTTATTACTTCTGCATATGAACAATTACTTTATCGTTATTTCCATTATTGTAACGACATCTCATTTTCCGCTGCGTACTCAATAAAGTTAAATTTTCTCATTTAGTATTGTTCTCGTATTATAATATGTTGGTTTATTTGATATTAGTAACGTTTCTTCCAGACCCTATTGGGAGGACGTTACAATTATAATATGCAAATTGTTTTATAAAACAATATTTATAAACCCATGTATAAATATATATACATATATTTTGTTACTTATATATTTTATAACCTTTTATAAAATATAACACAACATAATTATTTAAACCTATAAATAATTAAATATAAATTATCCAAATAATTTATCTCAAGTAATAATATTTTAGAAAACCGATTTTCCAAAGTTTAAGTGTCGTGTATTTATTTAACAATCCAATCGTTAAGATTAAATACATATAAGGTGTCGGTAAGGTTGTTATTGGGTATGACCCGACTTGGATCGTAACATATTAGCCACATTAATTTAATATGTCTCTCGGGCATACGAAATACCTTCAATCTCCCACTTGCACGAGAAACATATGAAATTAATGCAAGTGACGGATACCACCTAACGACCGTCCATCACCCCCAATATGTTATGACTTTGTGCCATTCAATAACATCATCCCTTTCGAGTTCCCATCTCGAATATGAATAGGTGAATCTTTTCATTATATCCTTTTGTCCTAGATGTCATGTTAAATCCAAGAGATACATAGTGATCACTCTCCTTTAGATTTAACTTTATCAGGCCTTAGACATCTGACTCTCAACGAATAAGAGGGACAAATTCCATCTTGACTACATACGTCCTTAATATATACCTTGCATTATACCTGAGCTCCTCCTTATGAACTACCATATTTCAGAATAGCGAAGGAAAGAATCAAGGCACAATACTTGGTAGATATCCGAATCCAATATGTATCTCAGGTCAGAGGATACAATGATATTCGCCTTTACTCAAGATTACATGTGATCAACCACAAAGGCTCCATTTAGTAAATCTTGAGGGCGGGTCTTCCAATATTTGTATCCCACAAATATCTATGAACCTTGGTTGCAACCTTGCCCCACATTCATCCCGTGAATGTAAACCAATCCAAGTTCATAATAGTCTAAACCTCACACTTGTTCCCACAAATGTGATAAACTACGGAATTTAGAATAATTACTTATTCATGGATAAAATATGCAAAATAGGAACATAACTCAAAATAAATTAGTGCCATAATTATATTAATGAGTTTGAACAATTTCGTTCCGATACAATACTTAAAACAGATTATGACCAATCACTAGAATATCGAAGCCCTAATGCACAAACATGTCCTGCATGTTTTGATCCATGTAAGAGCTTCGTGAGAGGATCCGCTATATTAAGATCTGTGTGAACTTTGCGAATACATATCTTTACCTTTTCAACTTCATCCCTTATGTAGTTGAATCTCCGCTCAATGTGACGGGTCTTTTGATGAGCACGAGGTTCTTTGATTTGAGCAATCGCACCCTCGTTGTCACAAAAGATCTCAAGAGGGTCCTGAATGGAAGGGACTACTCCTAAGTCGTCGATGAATTTCTTCATCCATGCAGCTTCCTGAGCTGCCAATGATGCGGCGATGTACTCCGACTCTGTAGTGGATAAAGCAACAACATCCTGTTTTAAACTCTTCCAAGAGACCGCACCTCCATTTAACGTGAAGACATAACCGGATTGTGATCTAGAATCATCTCGATCAGTTTGGAAACTCGCATCCACGTAACCTTTTACAGCAAGTTCCTCCTCACCAGACCCATATATCAGAAACATATCCTTAGTCCTCCTAAGGTATTTCAATATACTTTTGACAGCAATCCAATGACTGTTCCTTGGGTTATTCTGGTATCTACTTGTCAGGCTAAGAGCGCATGACACATCCGGTCTAGTGCATATCATTGCATACATGATTGACCCAATGGCAGACGCATATGGGACTTTCTTCATTCTCTCCTGTTCATCTTTCGTGGTGGGGCACTGAGATGAACTGAGAAGTGTTCCCTTTTGAATAGGTACCAAACCTTTCTTAGAGTTCTCCATCTTGAACCTTTTCAAGATCTTTTCAATGTATGCACTTTGATTCAAACCTATCAGTTTCTTGGATCTATCCCTGTAGATCCCAATCCCCAAAACGTATTGTGCTTCTCCAAGATCCTTAATGGAGAAGCATTTACTTAGCCAAGTTTTAACACTTTGCATTGCAGGAATATCATTTCCAAATAACAATATATCATCCACATATAGTACAAGGAACATGATTGTGCTCCCACTAGCCTTCTTGTATACACAAGCTTCATCACCATTTTTAATGAAGCCAAATTTCTTGGCTTCCTCATTAAAATGATGATTCCACATTCTAGATGCTTGTTTCAATCCGTAGATTGACTTCTTTAACTTGCATACCTTTTTAGGATATTTTGGATCAACAAAACCTTCAGGCTGAACCATATAGACATCTTCCTCAAGATGTCCATTTAGGAAAGCGGTCTTGACATCCATTTGCCATATTTCATAATCATAATGAGCAGCAATGGCAAGTGATATCCTAATAGTTTTTAACATTGCCACAGGCGAAAAAGTTTCATCATAGTCAATCCCTTGAGTTTGAGTGAAACCTTTTGCTACAAGTCTAGCTTATATGTATCCAAGTTTCCATGTATGTTGGTTTTCATTTTGAAAAGCCATTTACAATCAACTAGCCTTGAGCCAATAGGTTGTTCAACAAGTTCCCAAACTTGGTTGTCATACATGGACTGCATCTCAGCATTCATGGCTTCCTGCCATTTATCTTTATCAATCCTTGATAAGGCATCTTGGTAGTTTGTTGGTTCATCCAAATCAACCACATAGCAACCATCCATGAGAAACCCATATCTCTCAGGAGGATTACTAATCCTACCAGATCTGTGAATGTCTTGTGTATTTTGATCATCCATTTGATCATTCTCAACATTTTCATGTTGAGTGCTAGTGTCAAGCAATTGTGTATCATCTACTTGATCTTGAACCTCCTCAATGTAGTGACCCGAACTTTTCCATGTTTATATATATTAATTGAGATTGATATTTACATGATTAAATGTTTCCAACATGTTAAGCAATCAAACTTGTTAAGACTTGATTAATTGAAATATGTTTCATATAGACAATTGACCACCCAAGTTGACCGGCGATTCACGAACGTTAAAACTTGTAAAAACGACATGACGAAATATATATATGGATATACATATGGTTAACATGAGATTATGATAAGTAAGTATCTCCCTAAGTATATTAACAATGAGTTATATACATATAAACAAGACTACTAACTTAAGGATTTCGAAACGAGACATATATGTAACGATTATCGTTGTAACGACATTTAAATGTATATATATATCATATTAAGATATATTAATATATCATAATATCATGATAATATAATAATTTAACATCTCATTAGATATAATAAATAATGGGTTAACAACATTAATTGAGATCGTTAACTTAAAGGTTTCAAAACAACACTTACATGTAACGACTAACAATGACTTAACGACTCAGTTAAAATGTATATACATGTAGTGTATTTTGATGTATTAAAATACTTTTGGAAGACTTCAAGACATATATCAAAACACTCATACTTAACAAAAATGGTTACAGTTACTTTCCCATTCTTTTCTTTCATCAAGAATTCTAGTCGTATTCTTACCCGTATTATACACAGCTTCAAAATGTACTTACTATGGGTATATACCAATAGGAACTAGCATGGGATTCCACTCTTGATTATGTCATGTATGACTAATCAATTTTAACTTCTACCATGAGCTAGTCAACTAACTAGAACTTCTTTTAACCCCACTCACCACTCACCAATTACCACTCATCATTCACTCCATTTCACTTCCAATTCTCTTTCTAATTCTCTCTCAGCACACACACACTATTATGAACGTATTTTTCCAGTAGTTAATCAACATCTTCATCAAAAATCACTTCAAGAATCAAGCTATAATCATCATAGGAAGAACACTTCAAGAACACTTCAAAAATCCCTTCAAGTTTACTAATTTACTTCCAAGCTTTCTAATCCATTCCAAGTAATCATCTAAGATCAAGAAACCTTTGTTATATACAGTAGGTTATCTTTCTTATTCAAGGTAATATTCATATTCAAACTTTGATTCAATTTCTATAACTATAAACTATCTTAATTCGAGTAAAAATCTTACTTGAACTTGTTTTTGTGTCATGATCCTACTTCAAGAACTTTCAAGCCATCCAAGATCCTTTGAAGCTAGATCATTTCTTGTCACTTCCAGTAGGTTTACCTACTAAACTTGAGGTAGTAATGATGTTCATAACATCATTCGATTCATATATATAAAACTATCTTATTTGAAGGTTTAAACTCGTAATCACTAGAACATACTTTAGTTAATTCTAAACTTGTTCGCAAACAAAAGTTAATCCTTCTAACTTGACTTTTAAAATTAACTAAACACATGTTCTATATCTATATGATATGCTAACTTAATGATTTAAAACCTGGAAACACGAAAAACACCGTAAAACCGGATTTACGCCGTCGTAGTAACACCGCGGGCTGTTTTGGGTTAGTTAATTAAAAACTATGATAAACTTTGATTTAAAAGTTGTTATTCTGAGAAAATGATTTTTATTATGAACATGAAACTATATCCAAAAATTATGGTTAAACTCAAAGTGGAAGTATGTTTTCTAAAATGGTCATCTAGACGTCGTTCTTTCGACTGAAATGACTACCTTTACAAAAATGACTTGTAATTTATTTTTCCGACTATAAACCTATACTTTTTCTGTTTAGATTCATAAAATAGAGTTCAATATGAAACCATAGCAATTTGATTCACTCAAAACGGATTTAAAATGAAGAAGTTATGGGTAAAACAAGATTGGATAATTTTTCTCATTTTAGCTACGTGAAAATTGGTAACAAATTTATTCCAACCATAACTTAATCAACTTGTATTGTATATTATGTAATCTTGAGATACCATAGACACGTATACAATGTTTCGACCTATCATGTCGACACATCTATATATATTTCGGAACAACCATAGACACTCTATATGTGAATGTTGGAGTTAGCTATACAGGGTTGAGGTTGATTCCAAAATATATATAGTTTGAGTTGTGATCAATACTGAGATACGTATACACTGGGTCGTGGATTGATTCAAGATAATATTTACCGATTTATTTCTGTACATCTAACAGTGGACAACTAGTTGTAGGTTATTAACGAGGACAGCTGACTTAATAAACTTAAAACATCAAAATATATTAAAAGTGTTGTAAATATATTTTGAACATACTTTGATATATATGTATATATTGTTATAGGTTCGTGAATCAACCAGTGGCCAAGTCTTACTTCCCGACGAAGTAAAAATCTGTGAAAGTGAGTTATAGTCCCACTTTTAAAATCTAATATTTTGGGATGAGAATACATGCAGGTTTTATAAATGATTTACAAAATAGACACAAGTACGTGAAACTACATTCTATGGTTGAATTATCGAAATCGAATATGCCCCTTTTTATTAAGTCTGGTAATCTAAGAATTAGGGAACAGACACCCTAATTGAGCGAATCCTAAAGATAGATCTATTGGGCCTAACAAGCCCCATCCAAAGTACCGGATGCTTTAGTACTTCGAAATTTATATCATATCCGAAGGGTGTCCCGGAATGATGGGGATATTCTTATATATGCATCTTGTTAATGTCGATTACCAGGTGTTCACCATATGAATGATTTTTATCTCTATGTATGGGATGTGTATTGAAATATGAAATCTTGTGGTCTATTGTTACGATTTGATATATATAGGTTAAACCTATAACTCACCAACATTTTTGTTGACGTTTAAAGCATGTTTATTCTCAGGTGAATATTAAGAGCTTCCGCTGTTGCATACTAAAATAAGGACAAGATTTGGAGTCCATGTTTGTATGATATTGTGTAAAAACTGCATTCAAGAAACTGATTTCGATGTAACATATTTGTATTGTAAACCATTATGTAATGGTCGTGTGTAAACAGGATATTTTAGATTATCATTATTTGATAATCTACATAAAGTTTTTTAAACCTTCATTTATAAAAATAAAGGTTATGGTTTGTTTTAAAATGAATGCAGTCTTTGAAAAACGTCTCATATAGAGGTCAAAACCTCGCAACGAAATCAATTAATATGGAACGTTTTTAATCAATAAGAACGGGACATTTCAGTTGGTATCAGAGCGTTGGTCTTAGAGAACCAGAATTTTGCATTAGTGTGTCTTATCGAGTTTGTTAGGATGCATTAGTGAGTCTGGACTTCGACCGTGTTTACTTGAAAAATGATTGCTTAACAAATTTTGTTGGAAACTATATATTTTTAACATGTGAATATTATGTGATATATTAATCTCTTAACGCGTTTGATATTATGTGATAGATGTCTACCTCTAGAACAAGTCCCATTGACTCACCTAATAATAATGAAGAGTCAAATGTAAATTGGAATGATTCGTGGACTGATTCACAAGTTCCCGAAGAGGAACCGGAAGAAGAGTCGGAACCAGAAGAAGAATCGGAACCGGAAGAAGAATCGGAACCGGATGAAGAAATAGAACCGGTGGGGGAAATAATAAAACGGTTAAGTAAAAGAAAATCCTCAACCAATCGACCAAGGTTAATTATGGTCAATGGTGTTTCCGCTAAGGAAGCAAAATATTGGGAGGATTACCAATTCTCCGATGAATCGGATTCTGACGAGAATTCCGATGATGTTATAGAAATTACCCCAACTGAATTTAAAAAGGTAAAAGAAAATAATAAGGGAAATGGCATAAAAATAGAGAAATCTAATTCCAACCCCGATGAACTTTATATGTATCGTCAACCCCCGAAGTCCTTAAGTTGTAACAATGACCCGGGAACCTCTAAACCACCAGGTTTTTCTAAACCAATGTGGAAAACGACGGCTCGTATTAGGGGAACATCATATATCCCTAGAAACTTAGCAAAACGAACCAAAACCGAAGAAGAAGAAACAAGCGAGTCGGAATAAGATAGTTGTATTCGTGTGGTGTAATATATGTAATATAGTGTGCTTATGCTTTATGATATATGTAAAAATTGCTTGTATTAATAAGTATTTTTTTATGAATCTAACTCTTGTCTATTTTACAGTATAAAAACACAAAATGGATAGACAACCCAATATTTTAAGAGACCTACCCGGAGACATGATTGATGAAATCTTGTCTAGAGTCGGTCAGAATTCTTCGGCACAACTATTTAAGGCGAGATCAGTTTGTAAGACATTCGAAGAACGTTCCAAGAATGCCTTGATTTATAAAAGGCTTTCGTTTGAAAGATGGGGGATATCACATTGGGAAATCCATAAGTTACGATGTGTTTACTTTGACGCATATATTGCGGGGAACCCAAATGCTATTTTACGCAATGGGTTAAGAAATTATTTTGACTCAATATATCCGAATATTGGACTTCGTGATTTAGAAAAAGCGGCTAACATGCAACATAAAGAAGCATGTTATGCTTACGGATTAGTAATGTTCGCTTCTCACCAAAGTGAGAACAAGAACATCGGGCTACAACTATTAAACAAAACGTTCCTACAAGTGACGGAGTCGGTAATTGGGGTAAGAAATGAGGTTTTTAGATTGTTACGGGACTGTTGGACATTACGTAACCCTCATCCCTTTGATGACGTTACAACACGCTGTCTTATCAACGTCCATAACGGTTATGTTCCACAAGACCAAGGATGGGAAGTAGTCCTAGTAAAACCAGAATGCATGACTTGTTTCTGGAAGTATGAATTATGTGTCTTTATTACCTTTGCTGAACGACTTGTGTACTAGCTAGAATTATCTTCACAACTATCTTGTATCAAAGTTATTGTGTGCTATATTTCATGCTTTATGTAAAATAAGCGGTATTGTAAGTTTGTAAAATATTGTATAAAAGTTTGAACGCGAAATATTATTATAATCAGTTTTTCATATAGAATTGTAGTAGTTGAATTGTATATTAGCTACTAAGTATGAACTTAACGGGTAGGTACTACCCGAATTTAAACTTATAAAAAGCTAATATGAAGAAAAAGCTTTTATAAATGAGTTCATATTATGCTACGAAATACTATTAACTACTCTTAATATTCTGTATGATTAACTTGTTCCATTTGCCTATTTTGAAGGAAATAGCACCGACTACTCGACACACCGTGAATATGAATGAAGAGGAATTCCGTACTTTTCTAGCTTCAAACATAGCCGCAGTACAGGCTGCGCTACATACCAACAATAACATTGGATCTAGCAGTACAGGAAATCGTGTAGGATGCACCTACAAAGAATTCACTGCCTGCAAACCTTTGGAATTTGATGGAACCGAAGGACCGATCGGATTGAAACGGTGGACCGAGAAGGTCGAATCGGTGTTTGCCATAAGTAAGTGTACTGAAGAGGACAAAGTAAAGTACGCTACGCATACCTTCACAGGTTCTGCGTTAACATGGTTGAATACCTATCTAGATCAAGTGGGACAAGACGATGCGTACGCACTACCGTGGTCAGCATTCAAGCACTTGATGAACGAGAAGTACCGTCCCAGAACCGAGGTCAATAAGCTCAAGACAGAACTTAGAGGGTTACGAACCCAAGGATTTGATATTACCACGTACGAAAGACGATTCACAGAATTGTGCCTATTGTGTCTGGGAGCATTCGAAGATGAGGAAGAGAAGATCGACGCGTTTGTGAAAGGATTACCTGAAAGAATCCAAGAAGATATAAGTTCACACGAGCCCGCCTCCATACAACAGGCATGTAGAATGGCTCACAAACTAGTGAACCAGATTGAAGAAAGAATTAAAGAACAGACTGCTGAAGAGGCCAATGTGAAGCAAGTCAAAAGAAAGTGGGAGGAAAACGGTGATAAGAATCACCAATACAACAACAACAGCAATTACAACAATAATCGCACCAATTATCCCAACAATCGCAACATCAATCGCAACTACAACAAACGGCCCAACAACAACAACAACAACAACAACAACAACAACAACAACAACAACAACAGCAACTATAACAATCATCCCAACAACAATAATAACCGTAACAACAACAACAATCAGAAGCAGCTATGCCAAAGGTGTGAAAAGTATCACTCGGGGTTCTGCACCAAAGTTTGCAACAAGTGTAAAAGAAACGGTCATAGCGCTGCGAAGTGTGAGGTCTACGGACCAGGGGTTAATAGAACAAAAGGAACAAATGGTGTCGGAACGAGTAATGGCAGAGCAAGTAGTGTCGGAGCAAGTTATGCCAATGTAGTTTGTTATAAATGTGGAAAACCGGGCCACATTATTAGAAATTGCCCGAACCAGGAGAACACGAATGGACAAGGCCGCGGAAGAGTTTTCAATATTAATGCGGCAGAGGCACATGAAGACCCGGAGCTTGTTACGGGTACGTTTCTTATTGACAATAAATCTGCTTACGTTTTATTTGATTCGGGTGTGGATAGAAGCTATATGAGTAGAGATTTTTGTGCTAAATTAAGTTGTCCATTGACGCCTTTGGATAGTAAATTTTTACTCGAATTAGCAAATGGTAAATTAATTTCAGCAGATAATATATGTCGGAATTGAGAAATTAAACTGGTTAGCGAAACATTTAAGATTGATTTGATACCAGTAGAGTTAGGGAGTTTTGATGTGATAATCGGTATGGACTGGTTGAAAGAAGTGAAAGCAGAGATCGTTTGTTACAAAAATGCAATTCGCATTATACGAGAAAAAGGAAAACCCTTAATGGTGTACGGAGAAAAGGGCAACACGAAGCTACATCTTATTAGTAATTTGAAGGCACAAAAACTAATAAGAAAAGGTTGCTATGCTGTTCTAGCACACGTCAAGAAAGTACAAACTGAAGAAAAGAGCATCAATGATGTTCCCATTGCAAAAGAATTTCCCGATGTATTTCCGAAAGAATTACCGGGATTACCCCCACATCGATCCGTTGAATATCAAATAGATCTTGTGCCAGGAGCTGCACCAATAGCTCGTGCTCCTTACAGACTCGCACCCAGCGAGATGAAAGAACTGCAAAGCCAATTACAAGAACTTTTAGAGCGTGGTTTCATTCGACCAAGCACATCACCGTGGGGAGCTCCTGTTTTGTTTGTCAAGAAGAAAGATGGTACATTCAGGTTGTGTATCGACTACCGAGAGTTAAACAAACTTACCATCAAGAACCGCTACCCACTACCGAGAATCGATGACTTATTTGATCAACTACAAGGCTCGTCTGTTTATTCAAAGATTGACTTACGTTCCGGGTATCATCAAATGCGGGTGAAAGAAGATGATATTCCAAAGACTGCTTTCAGAACACGTTACGGTCATTACGAGTTTATGGTCATGCCGTTTGGTTTAACTAATGCACCAGCTGTGTTCATGGACCTTATGAACCGAGTGTGTGGACCATACCTTGACAAGTTTGTCATTGTTTTCATTGATGACATACTTATTTACTCAAAGAATGACCAAGAACACGGTGAACATTTGAGAAAGGTGTTAGAAGTATTGAGGAAGGAAGAATTGTACGCTAAGTTTTCAAAGTGTGCATTTTGGTTGGAAGAAGTTCAATTCCTCGGTCACATAGTGAACAAAGAAGGTATTAAGGTGGATCCGGCAAAGATAGAAACTGTTGAAAAGTGAGAAACCCCGAAAACTCCGAAACACATACGCCAGTTTTTAGGACTAGCTGGTTACTACAGAAGGTTCATCCAAGACTTTTCCAGAATAGCAAAACCCTTGACTGCATTAACGCATAAAGGGAAGAAATTTGAATGGAATGATGAACAAGAGAAAGCGTTTCAGTTATTGAAGAAAAAGCTAACTACGACACCTATATTGTCATTGCCTGAAGGGAATGATGATTTTGTGATTTATTGTGACGCATCAAAGCAAGGTCTCGGTTGTGTATTAATGCAACGAACGAAGGTGATTGCTTATGCGTCTAGTCAATTGAAGATTCACGAACAAAATTATACGACGCATGATTTGGAATTAGGCGCGGTTGTTTTTGCATTAAAGACTTGGAGGCACTACTTATATGGGTCAAAAGTATTATATATACCGACCACAAAAGTCTTCAACACATATTTAATCAGAAACAACTGAATATGAGGCAGCGTAGGTGGATTGAATTATTGAATGATTACGACTTTGAGATTCGTTACCACCCGGGGAAGGCAAATGTGGTAGCCGATGCCTTGAGCAGGAAGGACAGAGAACCCATTCGAGTAAAATCTATGAATATAATGATTCATAATAACCTTACTACTCAAATAAAAGAGGCGCAACAAGGAGTTTTAAAAAAGGGAAATTTAAAGGATGAAATACCCAAAAGATCGGAGAAGCATCTTAATATTCGGGAAGACGAAACCTGGTATAGGGCTGAAAGGATTTGGGTACCAAAATTTGGAGATATGAGAGAAATGGTACTTAGAGAAGCTCATAAAACCAGATACTCAATACATCCTGGAACGGGGAAGATGTACAAGGATCTCAAGAAACATTTTTGGTGGCCGGGTATGAAAGCCGATGTTGCTAAATACGTAGGAGAATGTTTGACGTGTTCTAAGGTCAAAGCTGAGCATCAGAAACCATCAGGTCTACTTCAACAACCCGAAATCCCGGAATGGAAATGGGAAAACATTACCATGGATTTCATCACTAAATTGCCAAGGACTGCAAGTGGTTTTGATACTATTTGGGTAATAGTTGATCGTCTCACCAAATCAGCACACTTCCTGCCAATAAGAGAAGATGACAAGATGGAGAAGTTAGCACGACTGTATTTGAAGGAAGTCGTCTCCAGACATGGAATACCAATCTCTATTATCTCTGATAGGGATGGCAGATTTATTTCAAGATTCTGGCAGACATTACAGCAAGCATTAGGAACTCGTCTAGACATGAGTACTGCCTATCATCCACAAACTGATGGGCAGAGCAAAAGGACGATACAAACGCTTGAAGACATGCTACGAGCATGTGTTATTGATTTCGGAAACAGTTGGGATCGACATCTACCGTTAGCAGAATTTTCCTACAACAACAGCTACCATTCAAGCATTGAGATGTCTCCGTTTGAAGCACTTTATGGTAGAAAGTGCAGGTCTCCGATTTGTTGGAGTGAAGTGGGGGATAGACAGATTACGGGTCCGGAGATTATACAAGAAACTACCGAGAAGATCATCCAAATTCAACAACGGTTGAAAACCGCCCAAAGTCGACAAAAGAGCTACGCTGACATTAAAAGAAAAGATATAGAATTTGAAATTGGAGAGATGGTCATGCTTAAAGTTGCACCTTGGAAAGGCGTTGTTCGATTTGGTAAACGAGGGAAATTAAATCCAAGGTATATTGGACCATTCAAGATTATTGATCGTGTCGGACCAGTAGCTTACCGACTTGAGTTACCTCAACAACTCGCGGCTGTACATAACACTTTCCACGTCTCAAATTTGAAGAAATGTTTTGCTAAAGAAGATCTCACTATTCCGTTAGATGAAATCCAAATCAACGAAAAACTCCAATTCATCGAAGAACCCGTCGAAATAATGGATCGTGAGGTTAAAAGACTTAAGCAAAACAAGATACCAATTGTTAAGGTTCGATGGAATGCTCGTAGAGGACCCGAGTTCACCTGGGAGCGTGAAGATCAGATGAAGAAGAAATACCCGCATCTATTTCCAGAAGATTCGTCAACACCTTCAACAGCTTAAAATTTCGGGACGAAATTTATTTAACGGGTAGGTACTGTAGTGATCCGAACTTTTCCATATTTATATATATTAATTGAGATTGATATTTAAATGATTAAATGTTTCCAACATGTTAAGCAATCAAACTTGTTAAGACTTGATTAATTGAAATATGTTTCATATAGACAATTGACCACCCAAGTTGACCGGCGATTCACGAACGTTAAAACATGTAAAAACGACATGACGATATATATATGGATATACATATGGTTAACATGAGATTATGATAAGTAAGTATCTCCATAAGTATATTAACAATGAGTTATATACATATAAACAAGACTACTAACTTAAGGATTTCGAAACGAGACATATATGTAACGATTATCGTTGTAACGACATTTAAATGTATATATATCATATTAAGATATATTAATATATCATAATATCATGTTAATATAATAATTTAACATCTCATTAGATATAATAAACAATTGGTTAACAACATTAATTGAGATCGTTAACTTAAAGGTTTCAAAATAACACTTACATGTAACGACTAACGATGACTTAACGACTCAGTTAAAATGTATATACATGTAGTGTATTTTGATGTATTAAAATACTTTTGGAAGACTTCAAGACATATATCAAAACACTCATACTTAACGAAAATGGTTACAGTTACTTTCCCATTCTTTTCTTTCATCAAGAATTCTAGTCGTATTCTTACCCGTATTATACACAGCTTCAAAACGTACTTACTATGGGTATATACCAATAGGAACTAGCATGGGATTCCACTCTTGATTATGTCATGTATGACTAATCAATTTTAACTTCTACCATGAGCTAGTCAACTAACTAGAAATCCTTTTAACCCCACTCACCACTCACTAATTACCACTCATCATTCACTCCATTTCACTTCCAATTCTCTTTCTAATTCTCTCTCAACACACACACACTATTATGAACGTATTTTTCCAGTAGTTAATCAACATCTTCATCAAAAATCACTTCAAGAATCAAGCTATAATCATCATAGGAAGAACACTTCAAGAACACTTCAAAAATCCCTTCAAGTTTACTAATTTACTTCCAAGCTTTCTAATCCATTCCAAGTAATCATCTAAGATCAAGAAACCTTTGTTATATACAGTAGGTTATCTTTCTTATTCAAGGTAATATTCATATTCAAACTTTGATTCAATTTCTATAACTATAAACTATCTTAATTCGAGTAAAAATCTTACTTGAACTTGTTTTTGTGTCATGATCCTACTTCAAGTACTTTCAAGCCATCCAAGATCCTTTGAAGCTAGATCATTTCTTGTCACTTCCAGTAGGTTTACCTACTAAGCTTGAGGTAGTAATAATGTTCATAACATCATTCGATTCATATATATAAAACTATCTTATTCGAAGGTTTAAACTCGTAATCACTAGAACATAGTTTAGTTAATTCTAAACTTGTTCGTAAACAAAAGTTAATCCTTCTAACTTGACTTTTAAAATTAACTAAACACATGTTCTATATCTATATGATTTGCTAACTTAATGATTTAAAACCTGGAAACACGAAAAACACCGTAAAACCGAATTTACGCCGTCGTAGTAACACCGCGGGCTGTTTTGGGTTAGTTAATTAAAAACTATGATAAACTTTGATTTAAAAGTTGTTATTCTGAGAAAATGATTTTTATTATGAACATGAAACTATATCCAAAAATTATGGTTAAACTCAAAGTGGAAGTATGTTTTCTAAAATGGTCATCTAGACGTCGTTCTTTCGACTGAAATGACTACCTTTACAAAAACGACTTGTAACTTATTTTTCCGACTATAAACCTATACTTTTTCTGTTTAGATTCATAAAATAGAGTTCAATATGAAACCATAGCAATTTGATTCACTCAAAACGGATTTAAAATGAAGAAGTTATGGGTAAAACAAGATTGGATAATTTTTCTCATTTTAGCTACGTGAAAATTGGTAACAAATCTATTCCAACCATAACTTAATCAACTTGTATTGTATATTATGTAATCTTGAGATACCATAGACACGTATACAATGTTTCGACCTATCATGTCGACACATCTATATATATTTCGGAACAACCATAGACACTCTATATGTGAATGTTGGAGTTAGCTATACAGGGTTGAGGTTGATTCCAAAATATATATAGTTTGAGTTGTGATCAATACTGAGATACGTATACACTGGGTCGTGGATTGATTCAAGATAATATTTATCGATTTATTTCTGTACATCTAACTGTGGACAACTAGTTGTAGGTTATTAACGAGGACAGCTGACTTAATAAACTTAAAACATCAAAATATATTAAAAGTGTTGTAAATATATTTTGAACATACTTTGATATATATGTATATATTGTTATAGGTTCGTGAATCAACCAGTGGCCAAGTCTTACTTCCCGACGAAGTAAAAATCTGTGAAAGTGAGTTATAGTCCCACTTTTAAAATCTAATATTTTGGGATGAGAATACATGCAGGTTTTATAAATGATTTACAAAATAGACACAAGTACGTGAAACTACATTCTATGGTTGAATTATCGAAATCGAATATGCCTCTTTTTATTAAGTCTGGTAATCTAAGAATTAGGGAACATACACCCTAATTGACGCGAATCCTAAAGATAGATCTATTGGGCCTAACAAGCCCCATCCAAAGTACCGGATGCTTTAGTACTTCGAAATTTATATCATATCCGAAGGGTGTCCCGGAATGATGGGGATATTCTTATATATGCATCTTGTTAATGTCGGTTACCAGGTGTTCACCATATGAATGATTTTTATCTCTATGTATGGGATGTGTATTGAAATATGAAATCTTGTGGTCTATTGTTACGATTTGATACATATAGGTTAAACCTATAACTCACCAACATTTTTGTTGACGTTTAAAGCATGTTTATTCTCAGGTGAATATTAAGAGCTTCCGCTGTTGCATACTAAAATAAGGACAAGATTTGGAGTCCATGTTTGTATGATATTGTGTAAAAACTGCATTCAAGAAACTGATTTTGATGTAACATATTTGTATTGTAAACCATTATGTAATGGTCGTGTGTAAACAGGATATTTTAGATTATCATTATTTGATAATCTACGTATAGCTTTTTAAACCTTCATTTATAAAAATAAAGGTTATGGTTTGTTTTAAAATGAATGCAGTCTTTGAAAAATGTCTCATATAGAGGTCAAAACCTCGCAACGAAATCAATTAATATGGAACGTTTTTAATCAATAAGAACGGGACATTTCACTCAAGATCTATCTTCCTTTCACTATTACCTTCCATTAGGAACTTAGTTTCAAGGAATTCAGCCTTCCGAGCAACAAATACATTTTGCTCGGATGGATCATAGAAATAGTATCCCATATCATCCTTGGGATATCCTATGAAGATACACTTCGTGGATCGAGCATTCAACTTATTGGGGACGTAACGCTTAGGGTAAGCTTCACATCCCCATACCTTTAAGTATGATAGAGATGGAGGTTTTCCAAACCACATCTCATGAGGTGTTCGTTCCAATTTCTTGGTTGGAGCCATATTTAAAATACGAGCCGCGGAGCATAGACAATAACCCCAAAATGATAGAGGTAATGAGCTTCTAGCCATCATAGATCGAACCATATCCATTAGAGTTCGGTTCCTTCTTTCGGATACACCATTAAGTTGTGGTGTCCCGGGTGGAGTAAGTTGCGAGATAATCCCACAACTTCTAAGATGATCTTGGAAGGCATCGCTTAGGTATTCATCTCCTCTATCGGTACGAAGTACCTTGATTGTCTTATTGAGTTGATTTTGTACTTCGTTTTGATACTCTTTGAATGCTTCAAAAGTTTCATCCTTATGTCTTAACAAGTAGACATATCCGAAACGACTGAAGTCATCAATGAAAGTAACGAAGTATCTTTCACCATTCCTAGTTATGGGCTTAAAGGGTCCACATACATTCGAATGTATTAATCCCAATAAGTCTTTAGCCCTTTCGTAGGTCCCTTTGAAAGGTGCTTTAGTCATTTTGCCTTGTAAACAAGATTCACATACATCAAACGAGTCTAGTTCATTTGATTTCAAAAGGCCATTCTTTTGGAGTGTATGCATTCGATTCTTGTTTATGTGACCAAGGCGACAATGCCATAAGTAGGAATCACTCAAATCCCTTTTGAGTTTCTTGGTGCTAGTATGGTATATTGAGCTACTAGATGATGTGTCATCATGAACCAATTCATAAATTCCATTTGAAGGCGATGCCTTAAAATAGAATACATTATCTAAATAAACGTGTATATCATCATTAACAAAATTAAGATAAAAACCACATTGTTTTAAATGAGAAACTGAAATAATGTTTCGACATAAATCCGGTGCATACAAAACATTGTTCAAAATAAGTTCCAAACCACTTGGAAGATTTAATACAAAGTCTCCTTGAGCCTTCACTTGCACTTTGGCTCCATTACCCATAAAGAGACTTGATGTTCCCGTTTGCTTGCTACTTCTTTTGAACCCGTGCAAAGAATTGCAAATGTGAGTTCCATATCCAGTGTCTAATACCCATGTATTAGAAGAAGTAATACTAAGCTCTATATATACCATATATATATTATCTGAGGTTTGCCCCGCATCCCTCTTTTCCTTCAACTCCTTGAGGTAGACCGGGCAGTTGCGTTTCCAGTGACCCATTTAACCGCAACTGAAGCACGGGTCTTCCTTGGGGTTTGCTTGTCCGGCAAACTTTTGCTTCTTGTTCTTGTTTTTGGTTGGGGTAACCATCCTCCCCTTTCCCTTACCTTGATGGGCGGGTCCTTTCCTCTTAGCCGCCTTTGGCTTAGAGGTGTTGTTACCTTTGGACCCACCATCATTGATCATTAGCACGGGTGAAGCCCTCTTACCCATGCTAGTTTCCGCCGTCCTAAGCATGCCATGAAGTTCGCCAATGGTCTTATCCATCCCATTCATATTGTAATTAATTACAAATTGGTCAAACCTCTTTGACAAGGAGTTTAGGATAAGATCCGTGGCTAGCTCATTAGATATGTTGAGATTAAGACGGTTTGCGCGATCAATGAGGCTTTTCATCTTGAGGACATAAGATGAAACGGATTGGGAGTCGTCCATATGACATACATGAAGCGCTCGAACGATCTCGAAGCGCTCGACACGTGCTTGTTGAAGGAACATCTCGTTCAATTGCGTGATCATGTCGTATGCAGTATGATGCTCGAAATCCTTTTGGAGTTCGGGTATCATAGTCCCAAGCATTAGGCAAGCGACTTGCACCGAATCGGCGCAATACTTATCCCAATAAGCCATGCCTTCCGTATCATCCTAGTCGGGTTGATCGGGAATGGGGTCTTCCAATACATACGCCTTATCCTCAAGTTTGAGGACAATCCTAAGATTGCGGAACCAATCCATAAAGTTCGTATGGTTGAGTTTGTCTTTCTCGAGGAGAGACCTTAATGATAGGTTGTTCAAGTTAATAGGTGCGTTCGGAATGTTGTTGTTATTTGCGGCCATCTACAAAATTTAACAAAGTTGTTTAAGTATCAATTTTAATTTAACAATCAATACCCTTTAAACCCAATTGATATTTATTAAATTTTAGAATCCAACGGTAAACCAAATTTCGGTTAGGTGACCTTTATCCCGTCATTTGATTTAGCTAGGTAGTCATTATATGACAATTGCAATCCTTTTGCAACTTATAAGTTATGGGATCATGCAATCCTTTTGCATGGCATATTATCCCATCAACGCCTATTTGTTCATCATGCTTCGGTAACCCTAAGTTCATGATTTCCAAATCAAGTCGTCCTACTTGTGTAAACGTGTAAACTTAACATGCAAGTGGTTAGGTGACCTTTATCCCACAAGCATGCGAAATTCACCTTAATCATATTAGTTTGTTCATGACGGTTAGGTGACCTTTATCCCATCATGAGTTCCCTAATATGTCTAAGTGTCACATAAAAGGATGGCGTTTAACTTGTTTACCTTGTTTGTTAAAGGGATTTTAAGTTTTCATTATTTCTAGTTTGAGGAAACTTTTATGCCATACACCAACATGCATTTAGTGTATGGTTCTTATGAAAATCCATTTTCATGTCATGTAACAATGCCAATTTTATTACTTTGATATAAACCATTTTATATGTGCAATCCGTTTCTAATTCTTAATAACCATTTATTAACGTCTTTTGCCATTTCAATTTAACCAATTAAATTGTAGTTTTGCATGTGTTAATAATGTTAAATTTAACCAATTAAATTGTCATTTTAGTTTGTTGTTAACTTGTGTGATTAACTTGTAGCATACATACAATCCACAATCATACAATAAACAACCAAGCATGCAAAAAAACATGTTCACAATCAAGCCTTTTGGTAAGCATTTTGTTTAGCCGAAAACAAAATGCTACCGGGTAAGGGGTAATTTCACAAAGTAGGAGATTTTAAATCTCCCACTTAATCTTGCATCCAAATGCTTCTTCATGTGTTCTTCAAGTCTTCATTATCTTCATCATTTTACAAAATATATCCTAATACATTTTTGTCTAAAAAATGAAATTACAACCTAATCTATTTTACATACCAAATATAAAATAAATTACATAACCAAATGAATTATTACATGCCAAATGAATAAATATTATTACAAAACAATTGAATAAATATAAATCAACCATGCATGCAACTAAACACAAGGTCAAGGCTTAGATTATGAACTTTAACATACAACCAAGTATGAAGCAAATGGGAGAACCAAAACCCACTTTTGGGACTCCATAAATTCGGCCATATAATAAACCCACCCAAAACTATAAATTTTTTGCATTTTACAATCATGCATGTACATAAAATGCAAAATATATAGTGAGTTTAATAATCATCTCGAAGCATATTTCAACAACTTCGGCTCTAGATACCATTGTTGGGATTTAACAAGTTCATATAATACTTAAACCATTTTAAGAAATAAGAAAGCGGAAGCATGTTAATTACCAATTAAGAACATGTATATCTTTAACCAATTAAAGTTAAATCCCAATTTGGATCAAGTTGTGAAACATACTTACAAACTACAAGCAAGAAAAGAGTTTATACCTTCTCCTAGCTTGTTGATAGATGATGATGAAGATGATGATAAATGGAGCTCCAAAACTATGAAACCTCAAGTAGTTATACCCCAAGCTTTGCACCAACACCTTTGAAATTAGTTAGGATTTGATTGACACTAGATATGAGCTTGTAAAAACCAAAATATGAACTCCCTTGAGTCCCTAATAGGCCACGGCCTTCAGCTCATTTAGAGCAGAATTCTGTGCAGTTTTTTACAAGTATAAAAGTCTAGTATTACTTGAGAGAAAGTGAGTCAAGCCTTGGTTCAAGTGTGAGACATGCACCTATGAAGTTGTGTATATTGGAAGTAGCAAAATAAGTATGTGAGCTCTCTCTTGGAGTCCCAAATTCTGCACACATCATGGGCATTATAATATGCAAATTGTTTTATAAAACAATATTTATAAACCCATGTATAAATATATATACATATATTTTGTTACTTATATATTTTATAACCTTTTATAAAATATAACACAACATAATTATTTAAACCTATAAATAATTAAATATAAATTATCCAAATAATTTATCTCAAGTAATAATATTTTAGAAAACCGATTTTCCAAAGTTTAAGTGTCGCGTATTTATTTAACAATCCAATCGTTAAGATTAAATACATATAAGGTGTCGGTAAGCTTGTTATTGGGTATGACCCGACTTGGATCATAACATATTAGCCACATTAATTTAATATGTCTCTCGGGCATACGAAATACCTTCAATATATTAGATTTTTTGAGCTCGTGATATGCACGGTGGATATAATATAAATGATTATAAAAGATTTTTTATTAAATTAGTATCAACAATTGATATAATTGTAGCAACAATTGGTAGTTGTTTTTAAAAAAAGTTGATGCAAACATTTAGAAGTTATGATATGTAATTAATTGTTGATGAATCTCATAAAAATGAAGCATAGTTCTATCTTTTAACAAAAATTACATTATAGTTCTAATTTTTTAACAAAAAAAAAAAACATTAAAAATAGTTCTAAACTCAAATCTATAAGTGTTGCAACACTTCTTTGAATACAACATTTTTGGTTTTGTTGGATATTTTATTATCCTTGTCTAGAATTAATATCTTTATTCCTTGCCGATTGGTTACTCGAGAAAGTGTAACGTATAGTTGTCCATGACTAAAGACCGGTTTTGGAAGAAATAAACCGACATGCTCCAGTGATTGTCCTTGACTTTTATTTATGGTCATTGTAAAGCACACCGACAACGGATATTGTCTTCTTTGGAATTTGAAAGGTATTCTCTTGTCCGTAGGAACGATTAGCATACGTGATATAGCTGTTATCTTTCCCACGTTTGAACCGGTTAAAATTTTGGCTTTGATCATTCTTTCCCCTAATTCAATAACTTGTAACCGTGTACCATTACACAAACCTCCTGCTTGATCAACATTTCGAAGTAACATAACTGGTACACTAACTTTCAGCCTTAGATTGTGCTTTGGTAATCCACCAACTTCAATACTATTTAAGAAATCAGTATTGTATAGTTCAGAATTAAAGTCAGTGTCTCTTTGTGAAGCACATATACTATCTGAACTCAAATAGGACCTTTCTTCACCTTCCATACAATGCATCATTCTATCATTAATGATGTCCACAACTTCATGAGTTGGAGCAAGAATAGCACGTTGTTGATAATAATGTGGATTGGCAAGATTAAGAAGATATTCTGGATAAATAGTTGAGATCATAGAACTGATTGGATCAACAGAATCTGTTATCAAAAGATCTTGTGGAATCTCAATATCAAAAACTCTGTCTTCGGATTCACCGACATTACCATTGCCTATTTCTAGCATCCATTCAGCAAACTTTCTAGTATCGGCATCAATTGAAGACGCACCAAGACCACCTAATCTCATGTTAACTGTAAGTTTCAAAACAGTAACATAATCCCACAAATAGGAGGAATTGAGTGATGCAGCCACTCTATCTTGTCTTGTACCCTTTTGAATGATCGGTAAAATTTGTCGAAAATCACCACCAAACACAACAATTTTACCCCCAAATAGAGTATCCATGCTATGAGGATTGATTTGACGGCATATATCACGAAAAGACCGATCCAATGCTTCAACACACATCTTGTTCACCATCGGGGCCTCATCCCAAATAATAAGTTTTGCCCTCCTAATGAGCTCAGCCAAATTGCTGTCCGACTTAATAGTACAAAAGGACTCATCTGTCGGTTGAAGTGGTATTCTAAAACGTGAATGAGCTGTCCGACCTTCAGATAACAATAAAGCTGCAATACCACTTGTTGCAACATTTAAAACAATTTCTCCTTTACTTCGTAATGCAGCTGTTAGTGTTTTCCAGAGAAATGTTTTTCCAGTACCACCATAACCGTACAAAAAGAATACATCTCCCGTGCCTTCATCAACAGCTTTTATTATCTGATCATATGCATCCTTTTGTTCTGTTGTTAACTTGGTAATGAAATCTGTATGTTCAACTTCAAGTGTACTTTTGTCGTAGGGGAGCTCATCTATAATAAGATGGTTTTCAGAAATATTCCTTGTATTATAAGATGGGAAAGGCATTGAAATAAAATTTCTCAATGAACTACTATTACGTTGAAGTAATCTTTCGATCTCTTGTAAAGTTAAATCTTTCAAAAGTTCGATCCCAATTTTTGTTCCCCCAATCAATTACATTTGATTTATTAGTATATTGTAATTGACAAAAATCGAATAATATAATGTAAATATCATTACCTGGTCTATTTGGATGAACGACATCTACCGACAAAAATTCAAATGTTTTGTCAAATACATCTTCCGGTCGACTCATAGTGTTAGTTAAAAGTAGCTGTGCAAAAAAATTTCTAACAAAATGTCCACCCTCCCCAAAAAAAGCCTCTTTAATAGTTTCTATATACTCGTTATCATCATCCAATAAACCTAAATGGTAGCAAGCATCTTTGAAGTTATCAAATAGGATACCATTTACCCACCTGATTTCTTCATACGAAGTTGGACCTTTAACCTTGTTGAGTAGAATTCCAAGATAAAAATGATCACCAGCAGCTGGTGAAACATGATGAATACGCCCAATTGCACCGATTTTCCTTTTACGCAACTTCCACACCCTGTCGTCTTTGTCCCAAATGAACTTTGTCGGGAAATCAACGTAAGTCAACTGACGTGCTTGTTGGTTGCACCCATTACACTTCATCCATTCAAGAAACATTGATGTATTCACAGATGGTTTTTCTAATACTTGTTCTATTACTTCATCTTCATCAAAAATGATTTGGTGTTCTCCCTCGAAATGGAACGGTAGTCTTATAACTGATGGGCGTTGATGTATATCGAATGAGAAAATTCTCCACATGACTTAACAAGATGAAACATATCGACGATCATAGTATTGTTTTATTTCATCAGTTTCTTGATCACAGAGATGTGCTGTAATCTTATCATTGCCTTTGTTGATATATTTGAACAAATATCGAATTGAACCTATTTGGTTACACCACTCTACATTGAGATGTGCTTGGTACATTTTAAGTAGTTGAGGGTTATAAGGTACCATACAGCTGTTATCCAAATTGTGACCTTGTTTTCTGACCGTTCTTTCGTCATTCCTTCTTCTGTAGATTGGATAACCATCTTGATAAGTTTTTGTGACATCTGAGAAAGGTTTTGGAAACCTTTTTGTACATTTTTTAGTTCTCGTATCAATGCATTAGCACGATGGATTCTTGTCCCCACAAGGGCCGTGTATCATTAAATCTGACACGAGTTGATACAGTTCGGGTTCGTTGATTTCATCCGGTATTTCAGCGCATATATACTTATCTACATCTTCTGGTTGTGGCATTTTGCTTCTTTCATCAAGGAATAAGCATATATGGGCATGAGGCAAACCACGTTTTTGAAATTCCACGGTATAGACTTCTAAAAAATAAACAAACAAATTATTAATAAGGGAGTTATCTATTATTGAATGATGTAAATCGTGTTGTATATTAGTAGTTATTGACATAGTATGTAAGCATTAAATATAAAAAAAATCAATTTAACACATAATAAAATTGGAAAAGTAGATAAAAGTTAATAGTCAAACCTGCTTTCAAAGTACCAAAAATCTTTTTTTTCCTCATATCTTTCATCAGTTGGTCGAGCTTCATTTTAAACATCCTTGCACACAAAGCAGGTTTGTCTTCTGGTTTAAAACCTGTGCTGTCCAATTCTCTTGTGATTTCGGGCCACTTTGGATTACATGTAAAAGTTAAAAATAAGTCGGGATAGCCAAATACACGACAAAGTGCCATAGCATCACGATAATTCTCAATCATATATCTAGCACTACCCGTAAATGAGGAAGGAAGTTTTATCATATTGCCCATCATACTATTCACCGCATTACTCGATAACGATGCATTCATTATGTTGGTGAAAGTATCAGCTCTTAGAATATTTTGATTCTTCCTTATGTATGATATTCTTTCTGCCTCAATCATAGTGTAAGCATCTACTACGAATTGTTGATACAACTTACAACCCAAGTGCACAAGTGTGGGTACAACACGTTCATGAAGTTTATATGCAAAAAATTCACGCATAGTAACCTTTTTTTCTTCCGTGTGGTATGCTCATAGACATCGACATCACAATGAAGTATGTCTGTACGGTACCCATCTTCTGCATAAATAAACAGAATTGGATATTGTAGAGCTAAATATTCAGGGTGAAGCTCAGAGATTCTTTTTAATCCTTCAACGTGACTCTCAATTAATATATCCCTTTCGTCAAAGGAAGATACATTGATATCACCAACAATAAGTGATGCAACTTCATCAACCGTTGGTAGATTGTAATAACGTCCATCTTTAATTTGTCTACCAATTAATTTAATTTTCAACTGCATATCAAGATCATCTTTAAACCGTTCACGGGCCATCCAAAAAGTCTTGACCAGAGGATTATGTTCATCGAGAACTTGCATTATTTGAACAATGAGATGCTCGTCTAGTGAATAACGTAAAGACGTTGACTTTGTCTTGTTTTTCCCGCTGTTATTAAGTCAAGCATAAACAAATTAACCTGTTAATATTCTGAATTTGTTTTTGGTATTCCTATTATTTGATGTTACAATATATGAATTAGAATAATCATACCTGATTTCTTCTTTCCTGTTATTGGCTTCATTTGAAGTATCATATATGTATAACTGTCCGAATCTGGGTTTGTGACCAACATTTGGTAATAAACCTCCATACTGGTGAAAATTTTGTCCACTCATATGAAATGTATAAGGGCCACGATTATTGTTGAATCGATTGCCCACCTTGCCACCCATGGAAGTAAATGCAAAAATCATGTTGTACTGTCTAATATTCTCAAGGAAATGTTTACTTTTTGGATGCTTGTTGTTATATAGATCCCAAATTAATTTAGGAGGAGACTTGGTGAACTCTGGCAGCGCGATTTTACTTTTCTGACAACACAGTGACTCTGCTACAGTTAAACCTTGGTTCAGTTTCCCACGTTTAGTCTCTTTAAGCCACAATTTAGCACCACGAGCAGAACATATATAAGTAAGATCTCCGTAATCAACATAATCTGTCAAAACTAACAATTAATTAGTTTATCTTTTCAAATATATAATAAGTGAACAAATGTAAAAAAAAAAAAAAAATCAAATGAGAACCGTTAGAAATTCCCTTGAATGATGATTTTTGAACATCATTGGAGATCGGTTGTTCAATGTCGAAAGCAATTGGTGTAATATTTCGCCTCCAATGCTTGTTGTTATTTTTTCGCTTTGACCGTTGATAATGCTAAAAACAAACATATATTTCATAGCATTATCTTTCAAGAAAGACAAGCTTTTAGTTGCAATTGTTCAATTTACAAGTGATATTCGTTTAAATAATAAAAGGTGAAGACAAAAGACAGATTCGACGAATTGAAGACGCAAATGACCAAAAAGCTAAAAAGTACAAAGTACAATCCAAGTGGTTCAAATTATTGATGAGAAACGTCTAAAAATTACAAGAGTACAAGCCGTGAAACGCAAAGTACAAGATATTAAATCGTACGAAAAGGCGTTCGAAAATCCCGAACCGAGACATGAACCAACTTTCAGCGCGTGACGCAACGGACCAAAAATTACAAGTCAACTATGTACAAGAATATAATATAATATATAATTAATTATATATATTATATTATATATTATATTTATAAGCAGCCCACGTTTAACTCAAAGAGATGAGCTGGAATCCATACCTCCGCACTCGCGGAGGTCAACAGTTCAAAGTGGGTCTATAAAAAGCCGCGCATTCTGATCGATTGAGGACACCTTTTTCTCTTCCTTTCTCTCAACATATACGATATATATATATATATATATATATATATATATATATATATATATATATATATATATATATATATATATATATATATATATATATATATATATATATATATATATATATATATATATATATTTTATAATTATAATTATAATTTAAGTTTAATAATAATAAGGTTTTGTTAGCGAATGTTTTAAGTTTGTAAGTCGAAACTCTGTCCGTGTAATGCTACGCTATTATTAATCATTGTAAGTTATGTTCAACCTTTTTAAATTAATGTCTCGTAGCTAAGTTATTATTATGCTTATTTAAGCCGAAGTAATCGTGATGTTGGACTAAATATTAAGATTGGGTAATTGGGCTTTGTACCATAATTGGGGTTTGGACAAAAGACCGACACTTGTGGAAATTAGAATATGGGCTATTAATGGGCTTTATATTGGTTTAATTGAATGATAGTTCGTTAATTTAATATAAAGATTTACAATTTGACGTACCTATAAATAACCACATACACTCGATCGGACACGATGGGCGGGATATTTATAAATACTAATAATCGTTCATTTAACCGGACACGGGGATGGATTAATAGTCAATGGACTAATTAAAACAGGGGTGGATTACGTACAAGGACACTTGGCGTTATTGTTAACAAAGTATTAAAACCTTGGCTTACACGCAGTCGATATCCTGGTGTAATTATTTAACAAAGTATTAAGACCTTATTACAGTTTAAGTCCCCAATTAGTTGGAATATTTGACTTCGGGTATAAGGATAATTTGACGAGGACACTCGCACTTTATATTTATGACTGATGGACTGTTATGGACAAAAACCAGATGGACATATCGAATAATCCAGGACAAAGGACAATTAACCCATGGTAATAAATTAAAATCAACACGTCAAACATCATGATTACGGAAGTTTAAATAAGCATAATTTCTTTATTTTATATCTCATCACACCTTTAATTATCGTACTTTTAATTATCGCAATTTTATTTATCGTCATTTTATTTATCGCACTTTAAATTGTCACACTTTTATTATCGTTATTTACTTTACGCTTTAAATTAAGTCATTTGTATATTTAATATTTTACATTAGGTTTTAATTGCGACTTAAGACATAAAATCGACAAACCGGTCATTAAACTGTAAAAACCCCCTTTTATAATAATAATACTACTACTTATATATATATATATATATATATATATATATATATATATATATATATATATATATATATATATATATATATATATATATATATATATATATATATATATATATATATATATATATATTTATACAAATATAGTTTAAAATAAATATAGCGTTAAATTTAGTTGTATCCTTGTGGAACGAACTGGACTTACTAAAAACTACACTACTCTACGATTAGGTACACTGCCTATAAGTGTTGTAGCAAGGTTTAGGTATATCTCATTCTATAAATAAATAAATAACTTGTGTAAAATTGTAGCATATTTAATAGTATTTCGCAATAAAAATATAACTATTTCGTACTACACCTCGCATAACATCAAGTATTTTTGGCGCCGAGGAACACTTAACGCCGAAGCGAAATGCTATAAAAAATAGTTTTTAAGTTATTTTTGTAAAAATATATTTATATAAGTTTTAAGTTTTAAAAACAAAAAAAAATATATAAAAACATATAAAAAAGAGAAATATATATCTATATTTTTAAGTTTATTAAAAAGTTTATATTTTTATTTAGTGTGAAAAGTTAAAAAATAAACTAGTAAGCAATTTTTAATATAAGTTTTATTTAAATTATATTTTCTATAAAATAAAAACAGAAAATAAAAAATTAAAAAAAAACGTTGAAACTGCACGAATTTGAACCTGCAGCTCGTTTGAATCTGCATCCTCCGCACTCGTGGAGTTTTTGGGCAGAAGATATCCGCACTCACGGAGCCGTCTGACATCTTCAACCTTGTACGCATTAATTACATATTAGGGTTTAATTTAATTATTATTATTATTAATTAACCTAATTAGGGTTTATATTTAATATTAATTAGTTATAGTTTAATTAAAGTTGTATTTTAAGTTTTAAGTGTTAATTAGTTTTATAAATTTATAAAATTAATACTTTTATACAATAATATAAAAATAATATTTTTATAAAAATTGTATTTTTATAACTTTTAGTTTTATTTTTATATTTTGTATCTTTTTATTTCATTTAATCGTAATTTGTATATTTATCGTTCATAATTAGTTTAAGATTAGTATTTTGCCGTAGTTATTTTTTATATTTCTAGATTTTTAGGCTTTGCCGTAAAATCCCTTAAGTACTTTTTCTTTAGATTAAGATTTAGGTGCTTTAGAAGTTTGCGACGCTGTTTATAAATTTTAGTACCTCTTAAGTTTCGACGCACTACTTTCTTATTCTTATTTTTTGACGATTATTTTTCGACCTTTTATTTTTCGACATTTTTCGACGCAATCTTTTTCTTTTTCATTTCGACGCTCTAGTTTTTAGGACCTAGAATTTTCTATATTTTCTTTAAATTTCGACGAAAAATTATTTTAAGCGGTTAAATTGATAGACATCTAAAATTTTCTTGTTCTTAGTAATAGTTGGATTTGTTAGTGGCGAGTTGTGGGCTTCCGATTTAAAGGGTCCTGGCTACCTGCTGCATCTATTGGCTATTCGAAACGTGGGCAAAATCAAAAAAGTCTATTAATTTGATAACTTATATAATTTTTATCTTTTATAACTAATAGGATATTCAGTGAATGCACCGAGCAAAACGTTTACCACCTTTCATACGTTCACCACCTGTAACTTGAAATGCCCCGTTCATATTAATTATAAACATTTCATATTAATTGGTTTCTTTGCGAGGTTTTGACCTCTATATGAGACGTTTTTCAAATCTTGCATTCGTTTTTAAAAACAACCATAACCTTTATTATTGAATAAAGGTCTTAATGACATAATTTAGATTGTCTATCAAAGACAATCTCCTCAAATAAATAAGTTTTTACACAACCCATTACAATATGATCAAATATATTACAACAAATACTCCGAATGCAAGTTTAAACAATATAAACAATTATGCCGACTCCAAATCTTGACCTTGGGTTGGCATACGACAACGGAAGCGTTTTTAATATTCACCTGAGAATAAACATGCTTAAAACGTCAACAAAAATGTTAGTGAGTCATAGGTTTAATTTCTATATAATAATCATAACATTTAATAAGCCACAAGATTTCATTTAATTAAATGCGCAGGATCATTACAACTGCAAAAATCATTCATACGATGAGTCGCCTGGTAACCGACCTTAACATAGAGCGCTTAAGATATCTGGCATCATACATTCTACTATTCAAATGTATGAAATGAACCCTTCGAAGTACTAAAGCATTTCCACTATTCGAAAATGGGGGTGGTTGGTGCCCGTAGATCTACCTTTAGGATTCGCGTCAATTAGTGCTTTTCACTAATTCTTAGGTTACCAAGCATAATAATAATAAGTACAGATATCCGGTATAACAAAACAGTCGTAGAATGTAGTTTCATGAACTTGTGCTTATTTTGTAAAACATTTATAAATTTGCATGTATTCTCATCCCAAAATAATTTAGATAGTAAAAATGGGACTATAACTCACTTGTGATGATTTCCAAATAGATGGTGGTAAGACTTGGCCTTTGACAAATTCACGAACCTAATAATAATATTCTTGTGTCAAGATATGTATATATCCAACGTTCGTAGTCCAATAGTCCAATAGTCCAATAGTCCAACAGTATATATATATATATATATATATATATATATATATATATATATATATATATATATATATATATATATATAAATGCGTATATTGTGTTAGAATTCACTAACACTATAATATATTGTCTTAATATAATAAGACACATAATATGTATATTGTCTGAAGCAATCCGTGACCCATTGTTGTAACGACCCGCATTTTTTTTTCAATCATACTATACTTATAAGATTAATATTTACATAAATTAAACCTTGCCAACATGATAAGCAATCCAAATTGTCGAGATTTATATTTCCGAAAAGAGTTTTACGCAACGTTTGACCGTCTAGTTTGACCAATGATATCACGAACTATACAATATATAATAATTATACGTTTGTGTATATATATGTATATATACATATTTAACATGATTAATAAATGTTTTAATATCTCATTTTGTATTAATAACAACAAGTTATAAGTATATTTTGAAATTACTAACTTAAGTTTTCAAAATGATAACAATACGTAACGTTAATTGACATAAATACTTAAGACTTATAATGTTTATACATATATTGTATAAGTAATGTATTTAATCACTTTTAAAGACTTAAATACATAAAATCATATAAGTGTATTCACAAAAGATAGCTATATTTGAATCCTCATTCCATTTTTCACAAAATTTCTATACGTATACCTAGAGTATTTGTACTCGTATCATACCAAGCTTCTATACGTATTTACTAATAGTAAATACACATCAAATCACCACCTAACCCACCCTTGTTACTGCCCTTAGAGCAAGGTAATTGGATTTTGGATGCATGCATGAATTATTACACAAAAATACAACATGTGAACTTGTCCATCATCATCATCATTCACGTTTTTATGGTGTATATATACATGATCATTTTGCTTCATTTACTACTTCAATTTCCTAGCTAAAACACACACTCTTTCTTACTCTCTAAACTCCATAACAACCCAGCAAAATTCCATAAAGATCTAGCTTCAAAAACCATACTAAAACACCATAAGAAAACCATACAAAAACACTTCAAGAAAACCCTCCAAGAACACCAACTTACTTCCAATCTTTCATCCACTTCTATCACCCTTTTGATTCTAGCTTCTTACTTCTCTTTTACAGCAACTTCATCCAAGGAACTTGAGGTAGAATATATGTTCATAACCTTATTCGATTCATATAAATATAGCTATCATATTTTGTGGTATACAAGTTTAACAACAAGAACATAGTTTGAATGTTTTCAAACTTGTTTGCAAACTAAATAGATCCTTCTAACTTAACTTTTAAAATACTTCAAGACCTGTAATATAACTTATGTATATGCTAATTTAACAAGGTAAAACTTGGTTTTTCAAAGTATAAGTATTTTTAGAAAAATGGTCATTAAATGATTTTGTTGTAACGAAAATGATTAACTTCATAAGTTTCACTAAAGTTTGACCTATGCCGTGTGATTTTGAATACAAACTAAGGTATTTACAGTTCATAGTCTTAAAGAGGGACTCGATCCAAGGAGATGGCAAGTTGAATCAACGAAAACGGACTTGTAACGAAGAAACTATGACCGAAACAAAATTGGTTATCCAAGGCTTAAATGACTTCGGGATTCATTGGAAAAATTTACATAAAATCACATACTTCTAAGATAACATGATATTTTATATATATGTACTTATAATTCAATTTTATATGGTTCAGGATCACCCGTAAACAACACGAGAAGATTAATCATAAGATCCCATGATTGTACGCAACACGTCATTTGACAACACCGGTACCATGGGTCAAGATTAATCTCGACCAATACATATACGTTGGGGTTTTATTTATTTCGTTGGGGGTTTTATTTATTGCGGGTATATTAAACATCTAAAAATGAACCATTAAAAATTGAATTACTAACATCGGAATGCTAACTTCGGACTAAGGAAATATTCAAAGTATTAAAAGTATAACAAGTATATATATATATGTAACGTTTGTTTAAAATGAAAACATATTGATATATTATATATGGATAGGTCCGTGATATCAACCGGAAGACCGAGTCAAATTATATATATCATCAAGACAAGTGTGAGTATATAGTCCCACTTTTAAACTCTAAATATTTCGGGATGAGAATACATGTATTTTATGTTTTACGATATGGACACAAGTAACTGAAAAATATATTCTACGTTGAGTTGTACCACTGGCATACTTCCCTGTAGCTTGGTAACTAATATTTACAGCGGTATTGTAAACGCGAATCCTGTTGATAGATCTATCGGGCCTGACAACCCCAACCGGACTGGACGACCAGTATTCAACGGTTGCACAGTACTTCGTTTTTGTGACTACACTTGGTACGGTGTAGTAAGATTTCATATTAAAGGGAATATGCGACGTGAAAATGTTAAGTATGGTTACCGAGTGCTCAACCACTTAGAATACTTTTATTAAACTGATTATATACGAAATCTTGTGGTCTATATATATATTGCAGCCGGCATTAAACCTATATCTCACCAACTTTATGTTGACCTTTTTAAACATGTCTATTCTCAGGTGATTTCTAAAGCTTCCGCTGCATCATGTTGGATCTAACCAGGATCTTGCGTACGCATGTTTGTGTCAAAAATAAAACTGCATATCCAAGATGTTGTACTGTAAAATATGCTAGAAACCGTGTTGTTGTCATCATTTGTAAAGTTTGTAAGTCGAAGATTATCGCTAAACGTTAATCTTCTTTTTATTGTCTTAAGTTTGTAACAAAAATAATGGTTATGGTTTGTAATGTATAATATATGCAGTTTTCTTTCAAAAATGTCTCATATAGAGGTCAATACCTCGCAATGAAATCATACGTTATCTAACGCGTTCTTATGGTTAAGGACGGGTTATGACATGTGGTATCAGAGCGGTGGTCTTAGCGAACCAGGTTTGCATTAGTGTGTCTAAACCGATAAGTCGTTAGGATACATTAGTAAGTCTGGACTTTGACCGGGTTTGATTTTAAAAAAAAAAAAAAACCATTGCTTATCACTGTTGGTTAAAAATTCATATGTAAATATTATGTAAGTACTAATGGGTTAGTTGTTGTGTGATAGATGTCGGGCTCGAAACTTATTATCACATTCAGCGACTCCGAATCAGAATCTTCAGATTGTGTTTCAGTCATTAACATATCCGATGACGAAAATGGTATTTTTGGGGAAGACTCACAATTTCCAGATGAACCAACTATAGAAATATCGGAAAGTGAACCCGAGGAGGAAAGTGAACCCGAAGAGGAAAGTGAACCCGAAGAAGAAAGTGAACCCGAGGAAGAAATACTAGAAATTACGAAAGAAAAATTCGATCAAGGAAAGAAACGAAAAGCGAATGAATTAGAAAATTCAAATCCCGAACTTAGTGAGAATGACGTAGCACCAATTCCACTCAACACTACCACCCCTATTCCCGCTATTCCTATTAGTGCTATCCCCGCATCTAGTTCTTCGGCTCCTCAGCCAAAACGTAGGCAGACAGCTAGGATAAGCGTTAGGCCATTCATTGGAACTAAACGCCCTAGAAAATAGACCGAACGATGCACTGCCGTATTAAGCCATGGAATCATATAATGTTTTGTATAATATTATTAGTGTGGTTTGCTTAAAGTTTGATGTAAGATAAGCATATGTAAAATAGCGAAGTATGAAATGCAATAATTTTCCATGGTTAAGTATTATTTAGATTGTAGTAATTGATTCTGTACTAAGCTATTAAGTATGAACATTAACGGGTAGGTACTACCCAAGATATAATTATAAAACGCTAATAAGAAGAAAAGGCTTTTATAATAATACCTGGTTCATATTATTAACAAGCTATAAATGTACTATAAATACATACTACATCTATAATAATCCATGTGAATAATTATTTTCTTTCATTAGGAAATGGCGCGATTGAACCGAATGACGGAACAAGAAGTCGAGAACTTCATCAATCAGCGAGTCAACGATAGAATGCTATGGGTCGAAGCTGCAAGAGCTACTGCAGTTAATCCAAATCCTCGTGTAGGATGCTCCTACAAGACGTTTCAAGCTTGCAAACCTTCATCATTCAGTGGAACGGAAGGACCTATCGGTTTAACCCGATGGATAGAAAAGATGGAGACGGTGTTCAAAATCAGCGGTTGTGATGAAAAAGACATGACCAAGTATGCATCGTGCACTTTACAAGATAGTGCACTCACATGGTGGAAGAATTATGTGAAGGCGGTAGGAGGAGATGTAGCTTATGATACTCCATGGGAAGAATTCAAAGCAATGATAATCACCGAGTATTGTCCAAGGAATGAGGTTATTAAGTTAGAAGATGAGTTACGAAGTTTGAAGGTGGTTGGTACTGAAATCACCAACTACAACCAGCGATTCATGGAATTAGTTTTACTATGTCCTGAATTGGTCCCAACCGAAGCACGGAAGATTGAAATGTACAAAGGTGGTTTGCCCAAAAAGGTCAAGGCAAACGTTACGGCGTCGAAACCTAAGACAATTCATGAAGCTATAACCATGGCGAACGAGCTAATGGATCAGGTCATTTTGGACAAGAAAGCATTTAATACTGAGGTGAAGGTATTGGGGAACAAGAAAAAGTGGAATGGAGGTTATGATCGAGGTAACCAACAACAACCTTATAAGAAACAAGAAACCACGAAAGGTGCGGGTAGCGGTTCAGGCTTTGGTTACAAAGGACAAAGTCCTTTATGCAACCGTTGTCACAAACATCATTTTGGTTACTGCAGTGTGTTGTGCACCAAATGCAATAGACAGGGACATCTTGCTGAAGATTGTAAGGCTCTCGTTACAAATGCAAATGGTAACAAGACTCCTGCCACCAACGCAAATAGAACTGCTTTGGCTAACATTACTTGTTTTGGGTGTGGAAAACAAGGTCACTATAAGAGTCAGTGCCCGAATCCAGAAAAGAATGGCGGACCTGCACGTGGAAGAGCGTTTGTTATTAATGCTAGAGAGGCACGAGAAGACCCGGAACTTGTTACGGGTACGTTTACCATTAATAACTTATCAGCATCTATTTTATTTGATACTGGCGCCGATAGAAGTTACGTGTGTATAAATTTTTACACTAAATTGAATTGTTCATCATTACCTCTAGATGCTAAGTACTTGATTGAGTTAGCTAATGGTAAGCTAATTAAAGCCGATAAAATTTGTCGTGATTGTGAAATAAATCTAGCCGGAGAAACGTTTAAAATCGACTTAATACCCGTAGAATTAGGAGGTTTTGATGTAATAGTCGGCATGGACTGGATGTCCAAAATAGGAGCGGAAGTTGTTTGTGCCAAGAAGGCAATTCGTATTCCTGGTAAGGATAAAATACCGGTGATGATTTATGGAGAGAAGGGTAATTCAAAGCTAAAACTCATTAGCTGTTTGAAAGCCAAGAAGTGTTTAGAAAAGGGATGTTACGCTATTTTAGCACATGTTAATAAAGTCGAAAAGAAAGAAAAGTGCATCAACGACGTGCCTGTGGCAAGAGATTTTCCTGAAGTTTTTCCGGAAGAATTGCCGGGATTACCTCCATTTAGATCGGTAGAATTTCAAATAGATTTAGTACCAGGAGCTGCACCAGTGGCTCGTGCGCCATATAGACTTGCACCGTCCGAATTAAAAGAACTTCAAAGTCAGTTAAAAGAATTATTGGACCGTGGATTCATACGACCAAGTACATCACCGTGGGGAGCTCCAATTTTGTTTGTTAAGAAGAAAGATGGATCTTTTAGGATGTGCATAGATTATCGTGAATTAAATAAGTTAACTATCAAAAATCGGTATCCACTACCGAGAATTGACGACTTATTTGATCAACTCCAGGGATCATGTGTTTATTCGAAAATCGACCTAAGATCGGGCTATCATCAACTACGTGTCAAAGAAGAGGACATTCCGAAAACTGCTTTTCGAACACGTTATGGTCATTACGAATTTTTGGTCAAGCCGTTTGGGTTGACAAATGCGCCAGCTGTATTCATGGACCTCATGAATCGAGTTTGTAGTCCGTATTTAGATAAGTTTGTTATCGTTTTCATTGATGATATTCTTATCTATTCCAAGAGTGAGCAAGAGCATGAGCAGCATTTAAGGTTGATATTAGAGTTGTTGAGAAAAGAACAGCTATACGCTAAATTTTCTAAGTGTGCTTTCTGGTTGAAAGAAGTGCAATTTCTTGGTCACGTTGTTAATAGCAAAGGAATTCAGGTCGATCCAGCAAAAACTGAAGCTATTGAAAAATGGGAGACTCCTAAGACACCAACACAGATACGCCAATTTTTGGGTTTAGCCGGTTATTATAGAAGGTTTATTCAAGATTTTTCCCGAATAGCTAAGCCGTTGACAGCATTAACACAAAAAGGGAAGAAATACGAATGGACCTCGGAGCAGGAGAACGCATTTCAATTACTGAAGAAGAAGTTAACTACGGCGCCTATTTTATCGTTACCAGAAGGGAACAATGATTTTGAAATATATTGTGACGCTTCGCGACAAGGTTTTGGTTGTGTTCTTATGCAACGGAAGAAAGTTATTGCATTTGCATCCCGACAATTGAAGATTCACGAGCGAAATTATACGACGCATGATCTAGAATTGGGAGCAGTCGTGTTTGCATTGAAGATGTGGAGACACTACTTGTATGGGGTTAAATTCACTGTGTTTACTGATCATAAAAGCCTTCAACATATTTTTGATCAGAAACAATTGAACATGAGGCAACGTAGGTGGGTCGAGTTAATAAACGACTATGATTGTGAAATTCGTTATCATCCCGGGAAGGCAAACGTGGTGGCTGATGCTTTAAGCAGAAAAGAACGAGAACCAATTCGAGTTCGAGCAATGAACATAAAAATTCGTATGAATCTCAACTCACAAATCAAAGAAGTTCAACGAGAAGCACTTACTAAAGAAAATGTAGGAAATGAAATAATGAAGAAGTATGAGAAGCAACTCATTATGCGGGAAGATGGAATTCGATATTTTGCAAATCGTATTTGGGTACCGAAGTTGGGTGGATTAAGGAAGTTGATATTGAACGAGGCACATAAGACAAGATACTCGATACATCCTGGAGTTGGAAAAATGTATCAAGATCTTAAGACACGTTATTAGTGGCCTAATTTAAAAACAGACGTTGCAACATATGTTGGGGAGTGTTTAACTTGTTCCAAGGTTAAAGCAGAACACCAAAAGCCGTCAGGGTTACTTCAACAACCAGAAATCCCAGAATGGAAATGGGATGGTATTACCATGGATTTCATCACGAAGTTACCAAAGACTGCCTGGGGATACGACACCATTTGGGTGATTGTTGATCGTCTCACCAAGTCTGCACATTTCTTGCCTATAAAGGAAACGGATAGAATGGAGAAACTATTACGATTGTATATAAAGGAAGTTGTTTCAAGGCATGGAATACCTATTTCCATTATATCCGATCGTGATAGTAGATTTACCTCAAAGTTTTGGCAATCACTACAGGAGGCACTAGGAACTCGTTTGGATATGAGTACCGCATATCATCCGCAGACCGACGGGCAGAGTGAAAGAACAATTCAGACTCTTGAAGATATGCTCAGGGCATGTGTGATCGATTTTGGAAACGGATGGGATAAGTATCTACCGTTAGCAGAATTCTCGTATAATAATAGTTATCATGCGAGCATTGGAGCTGCACCATTCGAAGCATTGTATGGAAGGAAGTGTAGATCTCCTATCTGTTGGACTGAAGTAGGAGATCGGCATTTAACTGGTCCCGAGATCATACACGAAACGACCGAGAAGATAGTACAAATCAAGGAGAGATTGAAAACAGCCCGTAGTCGCCAAAAGAGCTACGCCGATGTCCGAAGGAAACCATTAGAGTTTCAGGTCGGGGACATGGTTATGCTAAAGGTGTCACCTTGGAAAGGTGTAATACGTTTCGGCAAAAGGGGTAAACTGAACCCAAGGTACGTAGGCCCGTTTAAGATCATCGAACGCATTGGACCGGTAGCTTATCGACTCGAGTTACCGCAACAACTCGCTGGAGTACATAATACCTTTCACGTCTCAAACCTTAAGAAGTGTCTTGCAAAGGAAGACCTTACCATTCCTCTCGAAGAAATCCATGTCGACGAGAAACTACAATTCGTCGAAGAACCAATCGAAATCATGGACCGTGAAGTTAAACAGCTCAAACAGAGCAATATACCGATTGTTAAGGTTCGTTGGAATGCTAGAAGAGGTCCCGAGTTTACTTGGGAACGAGAGGATCAGATGAAGCAAAAGTATCCACACTTGTTTCTTGATGACGCAAAATAGGTACAATTTTAAAATTTCGGGACGAAATTTATTTAACGGGGAGGTAATGTAACGACCCGCATTTTTTTTTCAATCATACTATACTTATAAGATTAATATTTACATAAATTAAACCTTGCCAACATGATAAGCAATCCAAATTGTCGAGATTTATATTTCCGAAAAGAGTTTTACGCAACGTTTGACCGTCTAGTTTGACCAATGATATCACGAACTATACAATATATAATAATTATACGTTTGTGTATATATATGTATATATACATATTTAACATGATTAATAAATGTTTTAATATCTCATTTTGTATTAATAACAACAAGTTATAAGTATATTTTGAAATTACTAACTTAAGTTTTCAAAATGATAACAATACGTAACGTTAATTGACATAAATACTTAAGACTTATAATGTTTATACATATATTGTATAAGTAATGTATTTAATCACTTTTAAAGACTTAAATACATAAAATCATATAAGTGTATTCACAAAAGATAGCTATATTTGAATCCTCATTCCATTTTTCACAAAATTTCTATACGTATACCTAGAGTATTTGTACTCGTATCATACCAAGCTTCTATACGTATTTACTAATAGTAAATACACATCAAATCACCACCTAACCCACCCTTGTTACTGCCCTTAGAGCAAGGTAATTGGATTTTGGATGCATGCATGAATTATTACACAAAAATACAACATGTGAACTTGTCCATCATCATCATCATTCACGTTTTTATGGTGTATATATACATGATCATTTTGCTTCATTTACTACTTCAATTTCCTAGCTAAAACACACACTCTTTCTTACTCTCTAAACTCCATAACAACCCAGCAAAATTCCATAAAGATCTAGCTTCAAAAACCATACTAAAACACCATAAGAAAACCATACAAAAACACTTCAAGAAAACCCTCCAAGAACACCAACTTACTTCCAATCTTTCATCCACTTCTATCACCCTTTTGATTCTAGCTTCTTACTTCTCTTTTACAGCAACTTCATCCAAGGAACTTGAGGTAGAATATATGTTCATAACCTTATTCGATTCATATAAATATAGCTATCATATTTTGTGGTATACAAGTTTAACAACAAGAACATAGTTTGAATGTTTTCAAACTTGTTTGCAAACTAAATAGATCCTTCTAACTTAACTTTTAAAATACTTCAAGACCTGTAATATAACTTATGTATATGCTAATTTAACAAGGTAAAACTTGGTTTTTCAAAGTATAAGTATTTTTAGAAAAATGGTCATTAAATGATTTTGTTGTAACGAAAATGATTAACTTCATAAGTTTCACTAAAGTTTGACCTATGCCGTGTGATTTTGAATACAAACTAAGGTATTTACAGTTCATAGTCTTAAAGAGGGACTCGATCCAAGGAGATGGCAAGTTGAATCAACGAAAACGGACTTGTAACGAAGAAACTATGACCGAAACAAAATTGGTTATCCAAGGCTTAAATGACTTCGGGATTCATTGGAAAAATTTACATAAAATCACATACTTCTAAGATAACATGATATTTTATATATATGTACTTATAATTCAATTTTATATGGTTCAGGATCACCCGTAAACAACACGAGAAGATTAATCATAAGATCCCATGATTGTACGCAACACGTCATTTGACAACACCGGTACCATGGGTCAAGATTAATCTCGACCAATACATATACGTTGGGGTTTTATTTATTTCGTTGGGGGTTTTATTTATTGCGGGTATATTAAACATCTAAAAATGAACCATTAAAAATTGAATTACTAACATCGGAATGCTAACTTCGGACTAAGGAAATATTCAAAGTATTAAAAGTATAACAAGTATATATATATATGTAACGTTTGTTTAAAATGAAAACATATTGATATATTATATATGGATAGGTCCGTGATATCAACCGGAAGACCGAGTCAAATTATATATATCATCAAGACAAGTGTGAGTATATAGTCCCACTTTTAAACTCTAAATATTTCGGGATGAGAATACATGTATTTTATGTTTTACGATATGGACACAAGTAACTGAAAAATATATTCTACGTTGAGTTGTACCACTGGCATACTTCCCTGTAGCTTGGTAACTAATATTTACAGCGGTATTGTAAACGCGAATCCTGTTGATAGATCTATCGGGCCTGACAACCCCAACCGGACTGGACGACCAGTATTCAACGGTTGCACAGTACTTCGTTTTTGTGACTACACTTGGTACGGTGTAGTAAGATTTCATATTAAAGGGAATATGCGACGTGAAAATGTTAAGTATGGTTACCGAGTGCTCAACCACTTAGAATACTTTTATTAAACTGATTATATACGAAATCTTGTGGTCTATATATATATTGCAGCCGGCATTAAACCTATATCTCACCAACTTTATGTTGACCTTTTTAAACATGTCTATTCTCAGGTGATTTCTAAAGCTTCCGCTGCATCATGTTGGATCTAACCAGGATCTTGCGTACGCATGTTTGTGTCAAAAATAAAACTGCATATCCAAGATGTTGTACTGTAAAATATGCTAGAAACCGTGTTGTTGTCATCATTTGTAAAGTTTGTAAGTCGAAGATTATCGCTAAACGTTAATCTTCTTTTTATTGTCTTAAGTTTGTAACAAAAATAATGGTTATGGTTTGTAATGTATAATATATGCAGTTTTCTTTCAAAAATGTCTCATATAGAGGTCAATACCTCGCAATGAAATCATACGTTATCTAACGCGTTCTTATGGTTAAGGACGGGTTATGACAATTGTATACATGTCTCAGGCTCGATCACAACTCAAAGTATATAATATTTTGGAATCCACTTCGACCCACAGTTAACTCGAGATTACTGCCAATGGTGTCTAATAGTTCGTTTCAATAATATATATAGAAGAAGTCAAAATGATATGTCAAAACTTTGTATACGAATCCACGGTGATCAAGTCATATATATATGGTGCCTTACAATCTTTATTAAGACTATAACATATTGTCGTAGAACTTAATCACGACTATTATAAATTGTATTTCCATAAGTTCGAGAACAAGACATGTATAAATACATGTAGGATACAAGGTAAGTTAGCTAGGATAAGGTTAGCTTCCATATTTATTAATCAAAACCGTAGCTAAAAACAAGCAAAAATATCCAATTTTGTTTTACCCATAATTTCTTCGTTACAAATCCGTTTTGAGTGATTAGAGTTGCCATGGTTTTGTATCGAACTCAACATTATTAATATTACCAGAAAAAGTATAAGTTTATAGTTGAAAATACAGCTTAGGTGTCAAATAAGAGAAGATAGTCATATCCTTCGTAAGAACGACATCTTGATGACCCTTTTGAAAAACATACTTCCACTTAGAGTTTAACCATGGATTTTGGATATATTTCATATCCATATAAAATAAGATTTTTCACCAAAGAAAATCTTTTAATTCAAAGTCTAAGATAGGCTTTTAAACTTAAACCCAAAATAGCCCTCGATGATCTATGACGGCGTATGTTCAGTTTTAAGGTGTTCTTCGTGTTTACAAGTTTTATATCCTTATGTTAGCTTGACATACTATCATAATACATGTCTTGAAGTATTTTAAAAGTCAAGTTAGAAGGATTAAATTTTTTTGTGAACAAGTTTAGTATTAATCTAAACTATGTTCTTGTTGTTGTAAGTTATAAACTCATAATAAGATAGCTATATGGATATGAATCGAAAAAGATTATGAATAAGATGACTACCTCAAATTAAATGAACAAAGTTGCTGAGAAAATAAGATGATAATCTTGTGATCAAAGATATCCTTGATGGCTTGTAATCCTTGGAGTAGAATCATAGAATGAACAAAAGTTCGAATAAAATTTCTATCTTGAATTAAGATAGTTATAAGTATATGAATTGAACCAAAGCTTATATATGATTCTTACCTTGATAAGGATAAGTAGATGAGTTAACAAAGTGTTCTTGATGCTAGTTTATGATCAAAGTGAATGAAGATTTTCTAGTACTTGAAGTATGTGTGTTTAAAGAGTGTTTAAAGAGTAAGAAATGGAGAGAATACTTGGAGTTCTTGTGTGTGATTATTATGAGAGTGAAGGTAAGTTAAATATCTGATATGAATGAGTAAAAAGAGTGTTAAAAGTCATGGTTCATGCATATGGTTAAGAGGCTTTATCAAAATTTGGAATATAGTATAATAATGCAAACTAGAAGTTAAATGTTAGTTCCCACAAGTATCCATCATGTTTATCCTTGTCTTGTGACTCATAGGGCTGCTAAGGAGGCTATAATTGGTATTTCATATTGGTATATACTCATAGTATTTAAGTATGGAAGCTGGGTATGATACGGGTATAAATACCGAATGAATACGAATAGAATTCTTGATGGAATTGAATGAGATTATGAGTATAGCTATCTTTGTTGAGTATAAGTATGTTAGTATATATGCTTAAGTCCTTCAAAAGTGTATTAATACATATTAATACAATACATATACATACATTTTAATTTAGAAGTTATTACAACGTTAATCGTTATATATATATATGTATATAATCTTGAAGTCTTTAAGTTAGTAATCTCATTTTATGTATATAACCAATTGTTATTATATGTAATGAGATAATTAAATATCATTTTATCAAATCATAAGTATATATATATATATCCATATATACATCATTATATAATTATTTCGAGTTATGACGTCCGTGAATCGTCAGACAAACTGGGTGGCCAAACATTTGTATAAAATTCATTTCAAATAACCAAATCTTAATGAGTTTGATTGCTTAACATGTTGGAAACATTAATTATGTAAATATTAATCTTCTATATATTAGCGGAAAAATCCGGGTCGTTACATTACACACCCGTTAAATTAAATTTCATCCCGAAATTTAGAATTGTACCTAGTTAACGTGTGATATCGGGAAACAAATGTGGGTACTTCAGCTTCATTTGGTCTTCTCATTCCCAAGTAAATTCAGGTCCTCTACGAGCATTCCATCGAACCTTAACGATTGGTATCTTACTTTGTTTGAGTCGTTTGACCTCACGATCCATAATTTCGACGGGTTCTTCGACGAAATTTAGTTTCTCGTCAATCTTAATTTCGTCTAAAGGGATAATGAGATCTTCGGTAGCTAGGCATTTCTTCAGGTTCGAAACATGAAAGGTGTTGTGAATCTTTTCTAATTGTGGAGGTAGTTCAAGTCGATAGGCCACCGGCCCAATGTGTTTTTCGATTTTGAATGGCCCAATGTATCTTCGGCTCAATTTCCCTTGCTTTCCAAAACGAATAACACCTTTCCAAGGTGATACCTTAAGCATAACCATATCACCCTCCTCAAACTCTAAAGGTTTCCTTCTAACATTCGCGTAGCTCTTTTGCCGACTCCGGGCTATTTTCAATCGTTGCTGAATCTGAATGACCTTGTCGGTAGTTTCCTAGATAATTTCCGGACCTGTAATATGTTTTTCCTCCACATCACTCTAACACATCGGAGACCTGCACTTCCTCCCATAAAGTGCCTCGAATGGTGCCGCCTCAATGCTAGAATGATAGCTGTTGTTGTAGAAAAACTCAGTTAACGGTAGATGTTGATCCCAACTGCTTCCAAAATAATAACACATGCTCGTAGCATGTCTTCGAGTGTCTAAATCGTCCTTTTACTCTGCCCATCAGTTTGTGGATGATAGGCAGTACTTAAATCTAGACGAGTTCCCAACGCTTCGTGTAATGCCTGCCAGAATCTGGAAGTAAATCTGCTATCACGATCAGAGATAATAGAGATTGGTATACCATGTCTAGAAACAACTTCTTTCAGATATAATCGTGCTAATTTCTCTATACCATCCTCTTCTTTTATTGGTAGAAAGTGTGCTGACTTAATAAGACGATCGACTATTACCCAAATCATATCATAACCACCTGCGGTTCTCGGTAACTTAGCAATGAAATCCATGGTAATGTTTTCCTATTTCCATTCTGGGATTTCAGGTTGTTGGAGTAGACCCGATGGTTTTTGATGTTCAGCTTTGACTTTAGAACAAGTCAAACATGCTCCTACATATGTTGCTATATCGGCCTTCATTCCTGGCCACCAAAAGTTTCTCTTGAGGTCTTGGTACATTTTCCCCGCTCCGGGATGTATTGAATATCTGGTTTTATGTGCTTCATATAGTACCACTTTCCTCAAATCCCCATTCCTTGGTACCTAAATTCTTTCAGCTAAATACCTGGTTCCGTCTTCCTGAATATTAAGCTGTTTTTCTAATCCTTTGGGTATTTCCCTTCTAAAAGTTCCTTCCTTCAAAACCTCTTATTGTGCCTCTTTTATTCGAGTAGTAAGATTAGTATGAATAATCATGTTCATAGCTTTTACTCGAATAGGTTCTCTTTCCTTTCGACTCAAGTCATCGGCTACCACATTTGCTTTCCCCGGGTGGTAACGGATTTCACAATCATAATCATTTAACAGCTCAACCCACCTACGCTGCCTCATATTTAGTTGCTTTTTGATTTAAAATATGTTGGAGACTTTTGTGGTCAGTGTATATGATGAACTTGACCCCATATAGATAATGTCTCCACATCTTTAATGCAAAAACAACGGCGCCCAATTCCAGATCGTGTGTGGTGTAGTTTTGTTCATGAATTTTGAGTTGTCGAGAAGCATATGCAATCATCTTCTTCCGTTGCATAAAATCACACCCAAAACCCATTCTTGATGCGTCTCAGTAGATAACAAAATCTTCCATTCCGTCAGGTAACGATAAAATTGGTGCCGTAGTCAACTTCTTTTTCAACATTTGGAAGGCACCCTCTTGTTCGGAAGTCCATTCATACTTCTTCCCCTTATGTGTCAATGCGGTTAAAGGTTTGGCTACTCGGGAGAAATCTTGAATAAATATCCTATAATAACCGGCTAAACCCAAAAATTGACGTATTTGCATTGGATTTTTCAGGGTTTCCCAATTTTTGATGGCTTCGATCTTGGCGGGATCAACTTTGATTCCATTACTACTGACTACGTGGCCAAGAAATTGTACTTCATTTAACCAAAAAGCGCACTTAGAGAATTTTGCATAAAGTTGTTCTTTTCTTACAACTCTAATACAAGTCTCAAGTATTGTTCGTGTTCTTGGTTATTCTTCGAATAGATAAGAATGTCATCAATAAATACAATAACAAACTTATCTAAATATGGGCTACATACTCGATCCATGAGATCCATGAAAATTGCGGGTGCATTGGTTAGGCCGAATGGCATAACCATGAATTCGTAATGGCCATAACGAGTTCTGAAGGCTGTTTTTGGTATATCGGCTTCTCTAACCCTCAGTTGATGATAACCCGACCTTAAGTCGATTTTGGAGTATACGCTCGAACCTTGGAGTTGATCAAATAGGTCGTCGATTCAGGGTAAAGGGTATCGGTTTTTGATGGTTACTTTGTTCAGCTCACGGTAATCGATACACATGCGAAAAGACCCATCTTTCTTTTTAACGAATAAAATTGGAACTCCCCATGGTGACGTACTCGGTCGGATAAAACCACGTTCTAATAATTCTTGTAGCTGACTTTGTAATTCTTTCATTTCGGTGGGCGCAAGTCTATATGGAGCACGAGCTATTAGTGCGGCTCCTGGTACAAGATCTATTTGAAATTCAATGGATCGGTGTAGAGGTAGTCCCGGTAATTCGTCCGAAAACACCTCAGGAAATTCTCTTGCAACAGGAACGTCATCGATTTTCTTTTCTTCTTTTTCAACTTTCTCGACGTGTGCTAGTATGGCATAGCAACTTTTTCTTATTAGTTTGCGTGCCTTCAAACTACTAATAAGATTTAATTTGGCATTAGCCTTTTCTCCGTACACTATTAAAGGTAACCCGTTTTCTCTCGAAATGCGAATCGCCTTCTCATGACAAACAACTTCGGCTTTCACCTTGGACATCCAGTCCATTCCAATAATTACGTCGAAGCTTCCCAATTCCACCGGTATTAAATCAATTGCAAACGTTTCGCTAACTAAACTAATTTTTCGATTTCGGCAAATTTTATCAACCTTAATTAGTTTACCGTTTGCTACTTCAACTATACACTTTTTATCCAAAGGCGTTAACGGGCAATTTAATTTGGCACAAAATTCTCTACTCATATAACTTCTATCGGCACCCGAATCAAATAAAACATAAGCAGGTGTATTGTTGATAAGAAACGTACCCGTAACAAGTTCCGGGTCTTCCTGTGCTTTCTCCCCATTAATGTTGAAGGCTCTCCCATGGCCTTGCCTATTTCCATTCCAGCACTGGTTTATGGCATGACCCAGTTTTCCACATCCATAGCAAACAACGTCGTTATTATTTGTTCCGGCATTATTTGCTCCTTTGTTTCTATTTGGTCCGTAGACTTCACACTTTGCCACAAATAGCCATTCCTGTTGCACCTGGTACATAACTCTCTACAAAACCACTCCGAATGAAATGTATCACAGCTTGGGCATATAGTTCTTTGCTTTTTGTTGTCGTCGTTGTTGTTGTTGTTGTTGTTGTTGTTGTTGTTGTTAGGGTTATTGTTGTTGAGTCGTTTGTTGTTGTTATTGTTGTGATTGGGATTGTTGTTGTTGTTGTTATTATTATTGGGATGGTTGTTGCGGTTATTGTTACGGTTGTTGTTACGATTATTGTTGTTGTTGGGGTGGTTGCGAATGTTGTTGTAGTTGTTATTTTGATTGTTGTTGTTGTACTGGTGACCCTGATCACTACTTTCCTCCCACTTTCTTTTTCCCTGTTTCATTATGGCCTCCTCGGCCGCCTCTTTCTTTATCCTTCCTGTAATTTGGCCTATCAATTTGTGGGCTATACGACTCGCTTTCTGCATTGTTGCAGGGTCGTTAGCACCTACATGCTCTTGGATTCGTTCCGGCAACCCTTTTATGAACGCTTCAATTTTTGCCTCTTCATCCTCAAATACTCCAGGACACATTAAAACCAGTTCGTTGAAACGTCGCTCGTAGGTAATGACGTCTAACCCTTGAGTTGTCAGTTCTTTAAGCTCTTCCTTGAGCTTGTTGATTTCGGTTCTGGGACGGTACTCTTCCGTCATCATGTGCTTGAAAGAGAACCATGGAAGTGCGTAGGCGGTATTCTGTCCTACGTAATCTATGTAGGTATTCCACCATGTCAAAGCAGTACCCCTGAAAGTATGTGTGGCATACTTAACTTTATCCTCTTCTGCGCAGTTGCTAATTGCGAACACGGCTTCAACCTTCTCTGTCCACCGCTTTAGTTCAACGGGTCCTTCAGTTCCTTCAAACTCATTGGGTTTGCAGGCCATAAAAGCTTTGTCGGAACATCCTACCCGGTTGCCATTGTTTCCTCCACTGCTGGAACCCGATTGGTTATTGTTGTTCATTGCGTTCACCACTGCAGCCATATTTGCAGCGAAAGCTTGAAGTTCTTCTGTGTTCAATTGTTGTTGTCTAGTAGCTGGAGGAGCCATTTCCTTCAAAAATAGCCGACTGAGTTAATCATATAGAATTTTAGAAGTAGCCAAAAAGTATTTTGTAGCTTAATATGAACTTATTATTATAAAAGCATTTTCTTCATATTAGCGTTTTATAACTGTGATAATATTCATACTTAGCAGCTAACACACAAATTAACTACTAAAATTCTAATATGAAAAACTATGGTAAGTTATTACGTTACTACGTAATAATAAGTTGTAATAATAATAATAATAAACCTTCCATGCTTATTCTTATTATTATACATTGCGGATTTTCTTACAAACTTAAACACACAATATGAATATTATACAATGCATGGAATACAGGATAGCTGCCGATGGTTCAAGAACGGTGAGATTTCTTAGATGTTGAAGTTGTTTCTTTCTCGGCCAAACGTTTGGATAGTTCTTTTTCCAATTCCTCCCAATTGGTTCTTTCGGCTAATTATTTGGGAGCAAAACCAACAGTCGTTATACGAGCGGTCATTTTATAAAATGGTCTCTTAGGTGGTTCAAGTGGATGATCACAAACATTTTGGGTCATAATAGGTTCATCGGGTTTGGGATCGGGTATAACAGCCAAAGATTTTCCCAAATCACATTGTGGTTCGGTAATTTCCACAACTTCTTCAGGATCCTCTTCTTTGGGTTCCTCTTCGGGATCTTCTTCTGGATCCTCTTCTGGAACCTCTACTGGCAATTGTGAATCTTCCCAATTTTCCCAACAATTTTCCACTTTAATGGTAGCACCAAAAGTTAACTTTTCCGTTGGTTCATAAGTCGTATGCTTTGACTCAGCCTCCGAATCACTTGATAAGTAAATGAAATCTGAATCACTAGAGATGCTTATATGATCGAATGAAGTCATCTATCACATAATAGCAGGCACGTTAAGAGAATGATATATCTTATCATATTTATATGTTAATAATCTTATGTTTTCAACAATTATATTAAGCAATCATTTTTAAAAATAATTACGGTCGAAGTCTAGACTCACTAATGCATCAAAAATCAGTTAGACACACTAATGAAAATTTTTCTGATTCTCTAAGACTAACGCTCGGATACCAACTGAAAGTGCCCCGTTCATATTAATTATAAACGTTTCATATTAATTGGTTTCTTTGAGAGGTTTTGACCTCTATATGAGACGTTTTTCAAATCTTGCATTTGTTTTTAAAAACAACCATAACCTTTATTATTGAATAAAGGTCTTAATGACATAATTTAGATTGTCTATCAAAGACAATCTCCTCAAATAAATAAGTTTTTACACAACCCATTACAATATGATCAAATATATTACAACAAATACTCCGAATGCAAGTTTAAACAATATAAACAATTATGCCGACTCCAAATCTTGACCTTGGGTTGGCATACGATAGCGGAAGCGTTTTTAAAATTCACCTGAGAATAAACATGCTTAAAACGTCAACAAAAATGTTGGTGAGTCATAGGTTTAATTTCTATATAATAATCATAACATTTAATAAGCCACAAGATTTCATTTAATTAAATGCGCAGGATCATTACAACAGCAAAAATCATTCATACGATGAGTCGCCTGGTAACCGACCTTAACATAGAGCACTTAAGATATCCGGCATCATACATTCCACTATTCAAATGTATGACAAGAACCCTTCGAAGTACTAAAGCATTTCCACTATTCGAAAATGGGGGTGGTTGGTGCCCGTAGATCTACCTTTAGGATTCGCGTCAATTAGTGCTTTTCACTAATTCTTAGGTTACCAAGCATAATAATAATAAGTACAGATATCCGGTATAACAAAACAGTCGCAGAATGTAGTTTCATGAACGTGTGCCTATTTTGTAAAACATTTATAAATTTACATGCATTCTCATCCCAAAATAATTTAGATAGTAAAAATGGGACTATAACTCACTTGTGATGATTTCCGAATAGATGGTGGTAAGACTTGACCTTTGACAAATTCACGAACCTAATAATAATATTCTTGTGTCAAGATATGTATATATAATTAATATTCCATACTTATGATACTTGTGATAATTTTAATTGTCCATTGTTAGTAGTCCAACGTACGTAGTCCAATAGTCCAACACTATATATATATATATATATATATATATATATATATATATATATATATATATATATATATATATATATGGATATATATATATATATATATATATATATATATATATATATATATATATATATATATATATATATATATATATATATATATATATATATATATATATATATATAAATATTAATGCGTATATTGTGTTAGAATTCACTAACACTATAATATATTGTCTTAATATAATAAGACACATAATATGTATATTGTCTGAAGCAATCCGCGACCCATTGTATACATGTCCCAGGCTCAATCTCAACTCAAAGTATATAATATTTTGGAATCCACTTCAACCCACAGCTAACTCGAGATTACTGCCAATGGTGTCTAATAGTTCGTTCCAATAATATATATAGAAGAAGTCAAAATGATATGTCAAAACTTTGTATACGAATCCACGATGATCAAGTCATATATATAGATGGTGCCTTACAATCTTTATTAAGACTATAATATATTGTCGTAGAACTTAATCATGACTATTATAAATTGTATTTCCATAAGTTCGGGAACAAGACATGTATAAATACATGTAGGATACAAGGTAAGTTAGCTAGGATAAGGTTAGCTTCCATTTTTATTAATCAAAACCGTAGCTAAAAACAAGCAAAAATATCCAATTTTGTTTTACCCATAATTTCTTCGTTACAAATCCGTTTTGAGTGATTCAGGTTGCCATGGTTTCGTATCGAACTCAACATTATTAATCTTAACAGAATAAGTATAAGTTTATAGTCAAAAATACAGCTTAGGTGTCAAATAAGAGAAGATAGTCATATCCGTCGTAAGAACGACATCTTGATGACCCTTTTGAAAAACATACTTCCACTTAGAGTTTAACCATGGATTTTGGATATATTTCATATCCATATAAAATAAGATTTTTCACCAAAGGAAATCTTTTAATTCAAAGTTTAAGGTAGGCTTTTAAACTTAAACCAAAAACAGCCCCCGATGATCTATGACGGCGTATGTTCAGTTTTAAGGTGTTCTTCGTGTTTACAAGTTTTATATCCTTATGTTAGCTTGACATACTGTCATAATACATGTGTTGAAATATTTTAAAAGTCAAGTTAGAAGGATTAAATTTATTTGTGAACAAGTTTAGAATTAATCTAAACTATGTTCTTGTTGTTGTAAGTTATAAACTCATAATAAGATAGCTATATGGATATGAATCAAAAAAGATTATGAATAAGGTGACTACCTCAAATTAAATGAACAAAGTTGCTGAGAAAATAAGATGATAATCTTGTGATCAAAGATATCGTTGATGGCTTGTAATCCTTGGAGTAGAATCATAGAATGAACAAAAGTTCGAATAAGATTTCTATCTTGAATTAAGATAGTTATAAGTATATGAATTTAACCAAAGCTTAAATATGATTCTTACCTTGATAAAGAGGAGTAGATGAGTTAATTAAGTGTTCTTGAAGCTAGTTTATGATCAAAGTGAATGAAGATTTTCTAGTACTTGAAGTATGTGTGTTTAAAGAGTGTTTAAAGAGTAAGAAATGGAGAGAATACTTGGAGTTCTTGTGTGTGAGTATTATGAGAGTGAAGGTAAGTCAAATAGCTGATATGAATGAGTAAAAAGAATGTTAAAAGTCATGGTTCATGCATATGGTTAAGAGACTTTATCAAAATTTGGAATATAGCATAATAATGCAAACTAGAAGTTAAATGTTGGTTCTCACAAGTCTCCATCATGTTTATTCTTGTCTTGTGACTCATAGGGCTACTAAGGAGGCTATAATTGTTATTTCATATTGGTATATACTCATAGTATTTAAGTATGGAAGCTGGGTATGATACGGGTATAAATACCGAATGAATACGAACAGAATTCTTGATAGAATTGAATGAGATTATGAGTATAGCTATCTTTGTTGAGTATAAGTATGTTAGTATATATGTTTAAGTCCTTCAAAAGTGTATTAATACATATTAATACAATACATATACATATATTTTAATTTAGAAGTTATTACAACGTTAATCGTTATATATATGTATATAATCTTGAAGTCTTTAAGTTAGTAATCTCATTTTATGTATATAACCAATTGTTATTATATGTAATGAGATACTTAAATATCATTTTATTAAATCATAAGTATATATATATATATATATATATATATATATATATATATATATATATATATATATATATATATATATATATATATATATATATATATATATATATATATATATATATATATATATCCATATATACATCATTATATAATTATTTCGAGTTATGACGTTCGTGAATCGTCAGACAAACTGGGTGGCCAAATATTTGTATAAAATTCATTTCAAATAACCAAATCTTAATGAGTTTGATTGCTTAACATGTTGGAAACATTAATTATGTAAATATTAATCTTCTATATATTAGCGGAAAAATCGGGGTCATTACATAACTCGATCAAGACATGTAGCTAACATTGTCGCCGTTGATTTTTCTTTAGAATCGTCATCTAGTCAACCAAGTACTCCAATTCAAATTTCCGATAATCCATTTTTTGAACCCGACCTCATAATTGAGAACTCGGAGGATATTCAAGGACAATTCAGAGATCCTGAACCACTAATCATTCATCCTGAACCACAAATCACTCATCCAGAGATTGTCGAGGAAGAAACCATTAAGTCAGAATCCTCTAGTGATTCAGATTTAACAATTTCAATCATTGAAAATCTGGAACCTTTAAGTATAGAAGACCGAATGAGAGCTAAACGCACTGGCCAAGGACACGCAATTACTCAACCAAACATTAATGCGCCAGATTATGAAATCAAAGGACAAATACTACACATGGTAACTAATCAATGCCAATTTAGTGGTGCGCCGAAGGAAGATCCATACGAACATCTTCGAACCTTTAATAGGATTTGTACTCTATTTAAAATCAGAGAAGTTGAGGATGAACAGATCTATCTCATGTTATTTCCCTGGACTTTAAAGGGAAAAGCCAAAGATTGGTTAGAATCGTTATCTGAAGGGGCGATTGATACATGAGATGTCTTAGTTGAAAAATTTCTTAAACAATTCTTTTCGGCATCTAAAGCCGTGAGACTTCAAGGAGAAATTGTTACGTTCACGCAAAAGCCAAATGAAACTTTATATGAAGCGTGGACAAGATTTGGAAAGTTGTTGAGAGGATGTCCTCAACATGGTTTAGACACTTATCAAATAGTACAAATATCCTACCAAGGATGCGATATTACTACACGAAAAGACATCGATATAGCAGCTGGTGGTTCCATTATGAAGAAAACCGCAACTGAAGCTTACAAAATTATTGATAACACTGCTTCTCACTCACATGAGTGGCACCAAGAAATAGACATCGTTAGATCATCTAAAGCGGCTAGAGCCGATTCTAGCCATGACTTTGATTTCATTTTCGCAAAGTTAGATGCTTTCAAGAGACGAATGGAAAAGATGACTAAAGATATTCACGCAATACGAATTACTTGTGAGCAGTGTGGAGGACCACATTTGACGAAAGATTGTCTCAGTATTTGTAACGACCCGGATTTTTCCGCTAATATATAGAAGATTAATATTTACATAATTAATGTTTCCAACATGTTAAGCAATCAAACTCATTAAGATTTGGTTATTTAAAATGAATTTTATACAAATATTTGGCCACCCAGTTTGTCTGACGATTCACGAACGTCATAACTCGAAATAATTATATAATGATGTATATATGGATATATATATATACTTATGATTTGATAAAATGATATTTATGTATCTCATTACATATAATAACAATTGGTTATATACATAAAATGAGATTACTAACTTAAAGACTTCAAGATTATATACATATATATAACGATTAACGTTGTAATAACTTCTAAATTAAAATGTATGTATATGTATTGTATTAATATGTATTAATACACTTTTGAAGAACTTAAACATATATACTAACATACTTATACTCAACAAAGATAGCTATACTCATAATCTCATTCAATTCCATCAAGAATTCTATTCGTATTCATTCGGTATTTATACCCGTATCATACCCAGCTTCCATACTTAAATACTATGAGTATATACCAATATGAAATACCAATTATAGCCTCCTTAGCAGCCCTATGAGTCACAAGACAAGGATAAACATGATGGAGACTTGTGGGAGCCAATATTTAACTTCTAGTTTGCATTATTATGCTATATTCCAAATTTTGATAAAGTCTCTTAACCATATGCATGAACCACGACTTTTAACACTCTTTTTACTCATTTATATCAGCTATTTAACTTACCTTCACTCTCATAATACTAACACGCAAGAACTCCAAGTATTCTCTCCATTTCTTACTCTTTAAACACTCTTTAAACACACATACTTCAAGTACTAGAAAATCTTCATTCACTTTGATCATAAACTAGCTTCAAGAACACTTTGTTAACTCATCTACTCCTCTTTATCAAGGTAAGAATCATATATAAGCTTTGGTTCAATTCATATACTTATAACTATCTTAATTCAAGATATAAATCTTATTCGAACTTTTGTTCATTCTATGATTCTACTCCAAGGATTACAAGCCATCAAGGATATCTTTGATCACAAGATTATCATCTTATTTTCTCAGCAACTTTGTTCATTTAATTTGAGGTAGTCACCTTATTCATAATCTTTTTCGATTCATATCCATATAGCTATCTTATTATGAGTTTATAACTTACAACAACAAGAACATAGTTTAGATTAATTCTAAACTTGTTCACAAACAAATTTAATCCTTCTAACTTGACTTTTAAAATACTTCAGCACATGTATTATGATATTATGTCAAGCTAACATAAGGATATAAAACTTGTAAACACGAAGAATACCTTAAAACTGAACATACGCCGTCATAGATCATCGGGGGCTGTTTTGGGTTTAATTTTAAAAACCTATATTAAACTTTGAATTAAAAGATTTCCTTTGGTGAAAAATCTTATTTTATATGGATATGAAATATATCCAAAATCCATGGTTAAACTCTAAGTGGAAGTATGTTTTTCAAAAGGGTCATAAAGATGTCGTTTTTACGACGGATATGACTATCTTCTCTTATTTGACACCTAAGCTATATTTTTAACTATAAACTTATACTTTTTTTGTTAAGATTAATAATGTTGAGTTCGATACAAAACCATGGCAACTCGAATCACTCAAAACGGATTTGTAACGAAGAAATTATGGGTAAAACAAAATTGGATATTTTTGCTTGTTTTTAGCTACGGTTTTGATTAATAAAAATGGAAGCTAACCTTATCCTAGCTAAATTATCTTGTATCCTACATGTATTTATACATGTCTTGTTCCCGAACTTATGGAAATACAATTTATAATAGTCGTGATTAAGTTCTACGACAATATATTATAGTCTTAATAAAGATCGTAAGACACCATATATATATATATATATATATATATATATATATATATATATATATATATATATATATATATATATATATATATATATATATATATATATATATATATATATATATATATATATATATATATATATATATATATATATATATATATATATATATATATATATATATATATATATATATGACTTGATCACCGTGGATCCGTATACAGCGTTTTGACATATCATTTTAATTTCTTATATATATATTATTGGAACGAACTATAAGACACCATTGGCAGTAATTTCGAGTTAGCTGTGGGTCGAAGTGGATTCCAAAATATTATATACTTTGAGTTGTGATCGAGCCTGAGACATGTATACAATGGGTCGCGGATTGCTTCAGACAATATACATATTATGTGTCTTATTATATTAAGACAATATATTATAGTGTTAGTGAATTCTAACACAATATACGCATTTATATTTATATATATATATATATTTATACTGTTGGACTATTGGACTACGGATGTTGGACTACTAACAATGGACAATTAAAATTATCACAAGTATCATAAGTATGGAATATTAATTATATATATATATATATATATATATATATATATATATATATATATATATATATATATATATATATATATATATATATATATATATATATATTGACACATGAATATTATTATTAGGTTCGTGAATTTGTCAAAAGGCCAAGTCTTATCACCATCTATTCAGAAATCATCACAAGTGAGTTATAGTCCCATTTTTACTATCTAAATTATTTTGGGATGAGAATACATGCAAATTTATAAATGTTTTACAAAATAAGTACAAGTTCATGAAACTACATTCTACGACTGTTTTGTTATACCGGATATCTATACTTATTATTATTATGCTTGGTAACCTAAGAATTAGTGAAAAACACTAATTGACGCGAATTCTAAAGGTAGATCTATGGGCACCAACCACCCCCATTTTCAAATAGTGGAAATGCTTTAGTACTTCGAAGGGTTCTTGTCATACATTTGAATAGTGGAATGTATGATGCCAGATATCTTAAGCGCTCTATGTTAAGGTAGGTTACCAGGCGACTCATCGTATGAATGATTTTTGCAGTTGTAATGATCCTGCGCATTTAATTAAATGAAATCTTGTGGCTTATTAAATGTTATGATTATTATATAGAAATTAAACCTATGACTCACCAACATTTTTGTTGACGTTTTAAGCATGTTTATTCTCAGGTGAATATTAAAAATGCTTCCGCTGTCGTATGTCAACCCAAGGTAAAGATTTGGAGTCGGCATAATTGTTTATATTGTTTAAACTTGCATTCGGAGTATTTGTTGTAATATATTTGATCATATTGTAATGGGTTGTGTAAAAACTTATTTATTTGAGGAGATTGTCTTTGATAGACAATCTAAATTATATCATTAAGACCTTTATTCAATAATAAAGGTTATGGTTGTTTTTAAAAACGAATGCAAGATTTGAAAAACGTCTCATATAGAGGTCAAAACCTCGCAAAGAAACCAATTAATTTGAAACGTTTATAATTAATATGAACGGGGCACTTTCAGTTGGTATCCGAGCGTTGGTCTTAGAGAATCAGAAAAATTTTCATTAGTATGTCTAACTGATTTTTGATGCATTAGTGAGCCTGGACTTCGACCGTAATTATTATAAAAATGATTGCTTAATATAATTGTTGGAAACATAAGATTATTAACATATAAATATTATAAGATATATCATTCTCTTAACGTGCCTGCTATTATGTGATAGATGACTTCATCTGATCATATAAGCATCTCTAGTGATTCAGATTTCATTTACTTATCAAGTGATTCGGAGGCTGAGTCAAAGCATACGACTTATGAACCAACGAAAAAGTTAACTTTTGGTGCTACCATTAAAGTGGAAAATTGTTGGGAAAATTGGGAAGATTTACAATTGCCAGTAGAGGTTCCAGAAGAGGATCCAGCAGAAGATTCTGAAGAGGAACCCGAAGAAGAGGATCCTGAAGAAATTGTGGAAATTACCGAACCACAACGTGATTTGGGAAAATCTTTGGCTGTTATACCCGATCCCAAACCCGATGAACCTATTATGACCCAAAATGTTTGTGATCATCCACCTGAACCACCTAAGAGACCAGTTTATAAAATGACAGCTCGTATAACGACTGTTGGTTTTGCTCCCAAACAATTAGCCTAAAGAACCAATTGGGAGGAATTGGAAAAAGAACTATCCAAACGAAATCCAAACGTTTGGCCGAGAAAGAAACAACTTCAACATCTAAGAAATCTCGCTGTTCTTGAACCATCGGCAGCTATCCTGTATTCCATGCATTGTATAATATGTATTATATTGTGTGTTTAAGTTTGTAAGAAAATCCGCAATGTAATTTTCCTTATGATTGTATAATAATAAGAATAAGCATGGAAGGTTTATTATTATTATTACAACTTATTATTACGTAGTAACGTAATAACTTACCATAGTTTTTCATATTAGAATTTTAGTAGTTAATTTGTGTGTTAACTGCTAAGTATGAACATTATTATAGTTATAAAACGCTAATATGAAGAAAAGGCTTTTATAATAATAAGTTCATATTAAGCTACAAAATACTTTTTGGCTACTTCTAAAATTCTATATGATTAACTCAGTCGGCTATTTTTGAAGGAAATGGCTCCTCCAGCTACTAGACAACATCAATTGAACACAGAAGAACTTCAAGATTTTGCTGCAAATATGGCTGCAGTGGTGAATGCAATGAACAACAATAATCAATCGGGTTCCAGTAGTGGAGGAAACAATGGAAACCGGGTAGGATGTTCCTACAAAGCTTTTATGGCCTTCAAACCCAATGAGTTTGAAGGAACTGAAGGACCTGTTGGACTAAAGTGGTGGACAGAGAAGGTTGAAGCCGTGTTCGCAATCAGCAACTATGCAGAAGAGGATAAAGTTAAGTATGCCGCACATACTTTCAGGGGTACTGCTTTGACATGGTGGAATACCTACATGGATTACGTAGGATAGAATACCGCCTACGCACTTCCATGGTCCGCTTTCAAGCACATGATGACGGAAGAGTACCGTCCCAGAACTGAAATCAACAAGCTCAAGGCAGAGCTTAATGCACTGACAACCCAAGGGTTAGATGTCACTACCTACGAGCAACGTTTCGATGAACTGGCTTTAATGAGTCCTGGAGCATTTGAGGACAAGAAGCTGATATCGGCTAAAAAGTCACGTTTCACCCCGGTATTAAGGCCCAAAAACAAGAAAGATTCGAACTTTGTCGGCAAAATATCCACTTCGTTGGTTAGAATTGAAGAACAAGTAATTACGAAGACGGTGCAAAAAGAATCAATAGAATCAGAGCTAAAACGAAGATTCTAGAGCGAAAACGGTGAAAGACAAGAAATCAAGTTACGATCCAGGAAAGCAAGGCTGACCAGCAAGCCAAACGGGCTGCCATACGGCCTGCCAGTATGGAAACGGCCTGCCATATACGTGCCACCACACGAGCCACCAAACGGCCTACCTTGCGTACGGCCTGCCATACGGCCTGCCAAACGGCCTGCCAGGTGTATTTGGCAATTTTCAAGTCTATTTAAAGGGTCTTTGTCATTCATTCCAACACACACTTCAATTCACTTCTTTCTCTCTCTTGTACAATATTAGACATACTTTTAAGGCCTTCTCACCTCCGAGCGGGAAATTAAGTACCCGGAGGTGAACGCTGAAGTTTGTATTAGGAGCGGTCTGGAGTCTTGAAGTTGTCACTTTTGTATTCGGAACTCGTTTAATCTCCGGGTACTTCTATCCTTTATCTTATATAATGTTTTATGATATTATTGCCATGATTAGCGAGTAGTTATCTTTAGTGTATGCTATGATGTAAGCAGTTATAATGCCGAAATAATATTATGGTCTGTGTATGCTGTTGAAATGCTTTTTGATTATGCTTTAAACTCAATCGCTTTTCTAACTAATAGAACGTAGTTATAGGCTCTGTTATTGGGAAGTCGCGAACCCCGATTCAGAGTACACTATCTGTGTCACCCCTTGGTAAGAAAAGTCTATCAGATACAACGTAAGATCGACTGAGGCACACCGGTTGTAGTAAGTCTATCGAGCTTTGGATTCTGACTGAGGACTCTTTCGTAGTGAAACATCTTACTAGGCCCCTAGTACATTGTCGGTCCTAGACAATGCTAGTGTAGTCACCAAGCATATAAACTTCGTACGTGCACGCTGAAGCACAGCGGTTGTTGTAAGCTGTACCTATGCTAAGTAAGGCCATGGAACACGGTTAGTGTTGACCAGTACACTGCACCATAACGCAGTCTCAAGCATTGCAACCCGCTTGAGGGATTCTTAGTTAATTAAGGAACTGTTTGTTTAGACACATAAAGGATTGGACCGTTAGGATAACCGAACATGTTCATGGAAGTCAGACTTGACTTGGCCATGGTGTTCTTTATGGTTGAACTCTTTTTAAGGGCCTAACTATCTTTTACCAATCATTAACGAAAGTATCGAAACGCATCACATCTCTCGGATATGGTAAACCATGTATTCTATTATTCTTAAGAAAGTTTAGACCATTTCGGAATGTTAATACGTCACCCAACCGAGTCGCTCAATTGGATGAGCCGTCTGAACGTGTATGCCTGTAGTCAGACTGCACGGGCGTCGGGGGTAAGGGACGTTGCTGTCTATTCAGAATCTTCAAGCCTAACGCAGTACCCAGTGACATGTCTTATGACAGGGGCGTTTAGGACCAGTGTAATGAATACAGGGCCTCTGCCTATTTATGAGCCAACATTCCATAATCTCGGCAGAATAACTGATGAAGTCATAATATGCACTTACTTTAACCTTATCTGAATTACAGATTTTATCGCATTTACTTTATCTATGTTATAAACTAGAAAATCCCAAAATAAATATTCACTACTCCCTAACTATCTTAGGCTACAATATAGGTTCGATGTTACTGATATCTCAAAAATACAACTCTAGGTCATACTTCCCTTACTTATAAGGAGTAGTAAGATTTAGACCCCGCTAAATATAAATTTAAAAAAGTACCCTCTCCCACGAGTGGCCGATCCTGGCGAGCCGCGGCCTAACGACACCGCGCAAATAAAAACCGTCCGTTTCAGCTATATCTGGAGATACTAACTAGATTTTGGCGCCGTTGCCGGGGAGCTGGTATCAGGAAATACTGTTTTTAATCAGACTTATTCACAAGCATTTAGTGGTGTCTAAGAAAGACAATTATACACGGACTTGGTTATTAGATTTTATGAAAAGTCGCCAATTATATTGGGACCAAAAGGATCCTGCCTCTCTGTAGTCGGCCTGGCCACTTGGTTTGTTGAATAGTTTGTGCAGAACTTTGTTACCGAACTACCAGGGAATCAGTAGCCAGAACCAAAAACATATTCCACCATAGGATAGTTAGTTAATTAGATTAGATTACTTTAAATTACTCTAGTTTACCTTAGATTAGACCACCTTAGATTACCTTAGATTAAATTAGACTACCTTAGAATTAGTTTAGTTTAGCTTATTATAATTTAGCTTATTTGCGAAAATTAAAAACAAAAAGGCATACCTAGTGTATGACCCAAACCCGATCTAGACCAGGGCCGTTGTTATTTGTACCTGATCCAGACGCAATAATCTCTAAAGCACGCACGGAAGCACGAATCAGAAACCAAATGGCGTTACGTGTTACTTTAGCAGAAACCACAAAACCCTCGATTGAAGGTCGAGGAGGACCAATCAGATTTCCAGAGATTCAAGGACACTCGTTCGAGTTAAAACATCACATCATCCAGCTCATTCAGAAAAGCTGTCAGTTTCATGGATTACCGAATGACGATCCTAATTCTCACCTTGATAAATTCATATCTCTTTCGAACTCCTACAAACAGCCAGGGATAGGACAAGATATAGTCCGGCTATACTTGTTCCCCTATTCTCTCACTCATCATGCTCAAACTTGGTTTGAAGGACTGGAAAAAGATTCCGTCACGTCATGGACGGAGATGGCGACTAAATTCCTAACCAAATATTTCCCTCCTTTTAAACAAACCAAACTGAAGAATGAAATCATTAACTTCAAATAAAGTTATGATGAATCTCTTTACACTGCATGAGAGCATTTCAAAACCTTGCTGAAGAAGTGCCCTAATCACCAGTTAGAACGGTCAGCCCAAATCTGTACCTTCTACAATGGTCTTACCGTAAATCATAGGACGACGATCGATGCAGCAGCTCAAGGGAATCTGATGAACCAAACCGCAGATGAAGCATGGGAATTGCTCGAGAACATGACGATGCATCATCATGACTGGAACAGTGGTGAAACAACTTCATCATCTGCCCCACTCTCTGCACTTAACAATCAAATAGAGGCCATCAAATCCCTCACAGATAAGATGGAATCTCTTGTCAAGCAACTCAGAGAATTGAAGACGCAACCGCAGCAGGTTAACCAAGCTCAGGCTTGTGTTAATTGTACCAACCCGCAAACTACTGAAGACTATCAAGTTGAGTACGAAAACCCTGACGATTCAGTCTGTTACGTTCAATACCCAGCTCGTCCACCAAATCCCGGATTCAATCAACCACCAAGGGTTAATCAATTTCAGCGAAGCAATCAACCTTTCCGCTATCGCTATCCACCTTATCCAGCCCAACAATCTCAATTGACCTACGATCAACCACTTCCACTCACTAGTCCCCCAATTGAGGAGAATTCCCCTACCACCCAGATTACAAAAGCAGCTAACCCCACTCTCGGAGCCAATGATCAGTTAACTCAGTTCATCCAAGGACAACAACAGTTAAATCAGAGAACTGAAACCAGACAAGATCAGACGGAGATACTAATGAGAAAGCAATTGGCTCTGCTCAAAAGTTTTTTAAACGCAACTCGGGCAGTTATCACAACGCCTTGAAACCCGATCGCAGGGAAGATTGCCAAGTAATACTATCCAGAATCCCCACATAGAAGAAGCAAAGTAAATGGATTCCGTAATCCCAGAGGAAGAACCACAGAGAAGGTCAACTAGGCTCAAGAACAAATCAACATATACTCAGAAGCTGAAATGACTGATTTTTTCAATCTTTTCGATCTTGGTTCCGTAGGAGCAAGTCAGAAAGTAGAACCATCTGATTTGATTCGTTCTCAATAGCCATGAGATGATCATCTTAGGGTGATCCTTTTGTCGACGGATGCTCCTATTACACTCTTAGTCTCTGAAGGATGAGAACCAACTATGTAGCATCTACACCGAGAATTCAAGTTTTTTTCCCATGGTATTCTACATATTGAAGGCTGGGCTTACAGCAGGATTTTCCCAAATCAGAGCGTTCGGTACCCAGTCCACTGACATAATATGCATGCTTAAGTAGGGTCAGGCAGAACCGTTGTTGCCTGATGGGAACTTCCCCCATATTGCTATCAATGTATTCATGTCGCCCGGAGGATCATTCATGGTGAAGATCCCAACATGATCTACTCGGTCAAGTCTGATTAAAGCACTCCAACCTACCCAACAAAAGAAGCAACAGGCATACAAACTCACTCTCCTGGGGCCCCTGAAACTCCAGTTCGCATACCTTATCCTGGAAGGCTACAAGAAGAACCATCCAAGCTTGATTCCTTCAAACTTGATGGAAGATTCTTGGACACTATGTCCAATGTTCCCAACCAGAAGAGATACATCCGAAGGCTTCTATCTACAAAGGAGAGGATACCAGACTCTAACAAAATTCCACTGAGTGAAGAATGCTCTGCATTACTCAGAAACTCTCTACCACCTAAGCTAGGAGATACATGTCGATTCGTTTTCCCGTGTTCAATCTACCAATCTGGAACCATTCATGCGCTAGCAGATTTAGGAGCAAGTATCAACCTAATCCCTTACTCTCTCTACAAGAGATTAGAGTTAGGAGGCTTGTCACCAACCAAAATGACAATCCAACTTGCCGATCATACAATTCGATATCCTAAGGGCATAGTTGAGAACGTCTTGGTAAAAGTAGACAAATTTTTGTATCCTACGGATTTCGTAGTAATGGATATTAAGGAAGACCTACACACCCCAATAGTGTTAGGAAGACCTTTCATGAATACGGCTAGGACTGTCATTGATGTGTACAATCAAACCATGATCTTACGATCACATGGGGAGAGCGTTACCTTCAAAATTGACCGACCAACCGATCTTTCTGGACAGGCAGAGATGTTTGCTATTTCCACCAGACGGATCACTTTCGATGATGAGTCATTACCACCAGCCGACGATATCGAGAAGGGTGTCGAATCACAGTCTGTAGACGACCCAGAAATGGAAGAAGAGGATTCCAGCGAAAAAATAGAGGAAGAGGAGGAATCTGAAGAGGAAGAGGAAATGGAAGACGTAAAAGAAACTGCGACAACACCCGTTTCAAGCATTGTGCGTCATGAAGAAATAATGAGGCTTGAAATGGCAGATCACAGTTTAATCATTCGCTTCAAAAAGAACGACAAGGCTGAGGTTAAGGATATAGAAATTGATCCTGTAAGTATCAAAGTGGAGTATCAGAATACTGAAGGAACCCCTTCATCAGACGCATCCTCAGAGGAACCGGATACCGATGATGACGAGGAAGAGCATCACGAAGACATTCTGACTAACTCACACTCTCCAACCGAAGTAGATCAAGGGGATCCGGACTCTTCTTCAGATCAAATTCCGGTTATATCTACACATGCAGACATGATTACCTTCATCAATGATACCGATGAATTTGAAGACATTCTCAAAGCCATCCGAAAGTCAACCATTGATTTTTCGCTACGCTTAACAGAACGAATCATGGCTATCAGAGAAGAGCACCACCTCTATCTCCGGAGAGAAGATAATGATGTTGAAACACTAGAAGAACGCATTCAAGACTTTATCAATTCTCTTCACGATCATATCTATCACGAAGAAAGGCAACGAAAGCATAATTCAGTGGTTATCACTATTCTCAAGACAAGATTCTGTCAAGATCAGAAGATCATTTACTCTAAGGTTTATAATGCCTTAGCTGGATCTGCGCTTCCGTTCTCACGAAACGAACGAGCACTACTAACTCTCATCCGGAAGCATATGGATCTTTCCACCGGCCACCCGACTTATCACTCTGATTTGCAAATGATCAAGGATATTCACAGTCTTTTCGCTCTTCTGGATAGAGATAACTTCGAAATCACACCAGACAGACTAGTGATTTACGTAACAATTGATCACCACGCTGATCTGATTATCAAAGAGTTGCAAGACGCTGTTATGGAGGAAGCAAGACGGAACAATCCGTTCTCTCATCTTGAACCAGATCGAGTCAACATTGCCACCTATGTTACGAAGCAGCTATCACGTATCTTCCACGAATCCACAGATCATAGTTTCATATTTAAAGCTGGATGTCGAGAGATATACTCAAAGACTGTGAAATTAATACTCGGATCAGGATTGCTGTTCACTTCTTTCCAGCTTCATCTCTTAACTAATCTGTGCAAAGCTACAGACTCTTACTGTGGAGATCACCGTTCCGAAGACTTTGAGATTCTAAAGATACAGTTTCTTACATTGTTTGAAGACCTCCGAAATGAGCATCCAGTTAGGGAAATCATCATCACCAGCACTGCAATCATGATTGACATTCATGGGTCAACCAGCAGAGCTATGGATCATATTCTCATCGGACTTTAAGACTTATCAAGAGTCGAAACTGCGCACTACTTATCGTTCAGAAGATCTTCAAGAGAAGTACCGGACTTGTTACCACTATTGGTCCGACACTTTCTCCGGACTTATCCACCAAGACTCACATTCCCTCAAGAAGACCAAGATCACAACCATCAACGAGGAATGTTTGCTTTTTGAAGAATCACTACGGTCGAGCCAACGACCTTAAACAAAAGCGCTTCCCGGGAGGCAACCCGTGCAATAAAGTAGAGTAGAAGAATAAAGGATGACAAATGAGCCGATAAAGAAGCAAGGAAACTGAAATGTCCCGTTCTTATTGATTAAAAACGTTCCATATTAATTGATTTCGTTGCGAGGTTTTGACCTCTATATGAGACGTTTTTCAAAGACTGCATTCATTTTTAAAACAAACCATAACCTTTATTTCATAAATAAAGGTTTAAAAAGCTTTACGTAGATTATCAAATAATGATAATCTAAAATATCCTGTTTACACACGACCATTACATAATGGTTTACAATACAAATATGTTACATCGAAATCAGTTTCTTGAATGCAGTTTTTACACAATATCATACAAACATGGACTCCAAATCTTGTCCTTATTTTAGTATGCAACAGCGGAAGCTCTTAATATTCACCTGAGAATAAACATGCTTTAAACGTCAACAAAAATGTTGTGAGTTATAGGTTTAACCTATATATATCAAATCGTAACAATAGACCACAAGATTTCATATTTCAATACACATCCCATACATAGAGATAAAAATCATTCATATGGTGAACACCTGGTAACCGACAATAACAAGATGCATATATAAGAATATCCCCATCATTCCGGGACACCCTTCGGATATGATATAAATTTCGAAGTACTAAAGCATCCGGTACTTTGGATGGGGTTTGTTAGGCCCAATAGATCTATCTTTAGGATTCGCGTCAATTAGGGTGTCTGTTCCCTAATTCTTAGATTACCAGACTTAATAAAAAGGGGCATATTCGATTTCGATAATTCAACCATAGAATGTAGTTTCACGTACTTGTGTCTATTTTGTAAATCATTTATAAAACCTGCATGTATTCTCATCCCAAAAATATTAGATTTTAAAAGTGGGACTATAACTCACTTTTACAGATTTTTACTTCGTCGGGAAGTAAGACTTGGCCACTGGTTGATTCACGAACCTATAACAATATATACATATATATCAAAGTATGTTCAAAATATATTTACAACACTTTTAATATATTTTGATGTTTTAAGTTTATTAAGTCAGCTGTCCTCGTTAGTAACCTATAACTAGTTGTCCACAGTTAGATATACAGAAATAAATCGATAAATATTATCTTGAATCAATCCACGACCCAGTGTATACGTATCTCAGTATTGATCACAACTCAAACTATACATATTTTGGAATCAACCTCAACCCTGTATAGCTAACTCCAACATTCACATATAGAGTGTCTATGGTTGTTCCGAAATATATATAGATGTGTCGACATGATAGGTCGAAACATTGTATACGTGTCTATGGTATCTCAAGATTACATAATATACAATACAAGTTGATTAAGTTATGGTTGGAATATATTTGTTACCAATTTTCACGTAGCTAAAATGAGAAAAATTATCCAATCTTGTTTTACCCATAACTTCTTCATTTTAAATCCGTTTTGAGTGAATCAAATTGCTATGGTTTCATATTGAACTCTATTTTATGAATCTAAACAGAAAAAGTATAGGTTTATAGTCAGAAAAATAAGTTACAAGTCGTTTTTGTAAAGGTAGTCATTTCAGTCGAAAGAACGACGTCTAGATGACCATTTTAGAAAACATACTTCCACTTTGAGTTTAACCATAATTTTTGGATATAGTTTCATGTTCATAATAAAAATCATTTTCTCAGAATAACAACTTTTAAATCAAAGTTTATCATAGTTTTTAATTAACTAACCCAAAACAGCCCGCGGTGTTACTACGACGGCGTAAATCCAGTTTTACGGTGTTTTTCGTGTTTCCAGGTTTTAAATCATTAAGTTAGCATATCATATAGATATAGAACATGTGTTTAGTTGATTTTAAAAGTCAAGTTAGAAGGATTAACTTTTGTTTGCGAACAAGTTTAGAATTAACTAAACTATGTTCTAGTGATTACAAGTTTAAACCTTCGAATAAGATAGCTTTATATGTATGAATCGAATGATGTTATGAACATCATTACTACCTTAATTTCCTTGGATAAACCTACTGGAAAAGAGAAAAATGGATCTAGCTTCAATGGATCCTTGGATGGCTCGAAGTTCTTGAAGCAGAATCATGACACGAAAACAAGTTCAAGTAAGATCATCACTTGAAATAAGATTGTTATAGTTATAGAAATTGAACCAAAGTTTGAATATGATTATTACCTTGTATTAGAATGATAACCTACTGTAAGAAACAAAGATTTCTTGAGGTTGGATGATCACCTTACAAGATTGGAAGTGAGCTAGCAAACTTGAAAGTATTCTTGATTTTATGAAACTAGAACTTTTGGAATTTATGAAGAACACTTAGAACTTGAAGATAGAACTTGAGAGAGATCAATTAGATGAAGAAAATTGAAGAATTAAAGTGTTTGTAGGTGTTTTTGGTCGTTGGTGTATGGATTAGATATAAAGGATATGTTATTTTGTTTTCATGTAAATAAGTCATGAATGATTACTCATATTTTTGTAATTTTATGAGATATTTCATGCTAGTTGCCAAATGATGGTTCCCACATGTGTTAGGTGACTCACATGGGCTGCTAAGAGCTGATCATTGGAGTGTATATACCAATAGTACATACATCTAAAAGCTATGTATTGTACGAGTACGAATACGGGTGCATACGAGTAGAATTGTTGATGAAACTGAACGAAGATGTAATTGTAAGCATTTCTATTAAGTAGAAGTATTTTGATAAGTGTATTGAAGTCTTTCAAAAGTGTATAAATACATATTAAAACACTACATGTATATACATTTTAACTGAGTCGTTAAGTCATCGTTAGTCGTTACATGTAAGTGTTGTTTTGAAACTTTTAGGTTAACGATCTTGTTAAATGTTGTTAACCCAATGTTTATAATATCAAATGAGATTTTAAATTATTATATTATCATGATATTATCATGTATGAATATCTCTTAATATGATATATATATATACATTAAATGTCTTTACAACGATAATCGTTACATATATGTCTCGTTTAAAAATCATTAAGTTAGTAGTCTTGTTTTTACATATGTAGTTCATTGTTAATATACTTAATGATATGTTTACTTATCATAGTATCATGTTAACTATATATATATCCATATATATGTCATCATATAGTTTTTACAAGTTTTAACGTTCGTGAATCACCGGTCAACTTGGGTGGTCAATTGTCTATATGAAACATATTTCAATTAATCAAGTCTTAACAAGTTTGATTGCTTAACATGTTGGAAACATTTAATCATGTAAATATCAATCTCAATTAATATATATAAACATGGAAAAGTTCGGGTCACTACAGTACCTACCCGTTAAATAAATTTCGTCCCGAAATTTTAAGCTGTTGAAGGTGTTGATGAATCTTCTGGAAATAGATGCGGGTATTTCTTCTTCATCTGATCTTCACGCTCCCAGGTGAACTCGGGTCCTCTACGAGCATTCCATCGAACCTTAACAATTGGTATCTTGTTTTGCTTAAGTCTTTTAACCTCACGATCCATTATTTCGACGAGTTCTTCGATGAATTGAAGTTTTTCGTTGATTTGGATTTCATCTAACGGAATAGTGAGATCTTCTTTAGCAAAACATTTCTTCAAATTCGAGACGTGGAAAGTGTTATGTACAGCCGCGAGTTGTTGAGGTAACTCAAGTCGGTAAGCTACTGGTCCGACACGATCAATAATCTTGAATGGTCCAATATACCTTGGATTTAATTTTCCTCGTTTACCAAATCGAACAACGCCTTTCCAAGGTGCAACTTTAAGCATGACCATCTCTCCAATTTCAAATTCTATATCTTTTCTTTTAATGTCAGCGTAGCTCTTTTGTCGACTTTGGGCGGTTTTCAACCGTTGTTGAATTTGGATGATCTTCTCGGTAGTTTCTTGTATAATCTCCGGACCCGTAATCTATCTATCCCCCACTTCACTCCAACAAATCGGAGACCTGCACTTTCTACCATAAAGTGCTTCAAACGGCGCCATCTCAATGCTTGAATGGTAGCTGTTGTTGTAGGAAAATTCTGCTAATGGTAGATGTCGATCCCAACTGTTTCCGAAATCAATAACACATGCTCGTAGCATGTCTTCAAGCGTTTGTATCATCCTTTCACTCTGCCCATCAGTTTGTGGATGATAGGCAGTACTCATGTCTAGACGAGTTCCTAATGCTTGCTGTAATGTCTGCCATAATCTTGAAATAAATCTGCCATCCCTATCAGAGATAATAGAGATTGGTATTCCATGTCTGGAGACGACTTCCTTCAAATACAATCGTGCTAACTTCTCCATCTTGTCATCTTCTCTTATTGGCAGGAAGTGTGCTGATTTGGTGAGACGATCAACTATTACCCAAATAGTATCAAAACCACTTGCAGTCCTTGGCAATTTAGTGATGAAATCCATGGTAATGTTTTCCCATTTCCATTCTGGGATTTCGGGTTGTTGAAGTAGACCTGATGGTTTCTGATGCTCAGCTTTGACCTTAGAACACGTCAAACATTCTCCTACGTATTTAGCAACATCGGCTTTCATACCCGGCCACCAAAAATGTTTCTTGAGATCCTTGTACATCTTCCCCGTTCCAGGATGTATTGAGTATCTGGTTTTATGAGCTTCTCTAAGTACCATTTCTCTCATATCTCTAAATTTTGGTACCCAAATCCTTTCAGCCCTATACCGGGTTCCGTCTTCCCGAATATTAAGATGCTTCTCCGATCCTTTGGGTATTTCATCCTTTAAATTTCCCTCTTTTAAAACTCCTTGTTGCGCCTCCTTTATTTGAGTAGTAATGTTATTGTGAATCATTATATTCATAGATTTTACTATAATGGGTTCTCTGTCCTTCCTGCTCAAGGCATCGGCTACCACATTTGCCTTCCCGGGGTGGTAACGAATCTCAAAGTCGTAATCATTCAATAATTCAATCCACCTACGCTGCCTCATATTCAGTTGTTTCTGATTAAATATGTGTTGAAGACTTTTGTGGTCGGTATATATAATACTTTTGACCCCATATAAGTAGTGCCTCCAAGTCTTTAATGCAAAAACAACCGCGCCTAATTCCAAATCATGCGTCGTATAATTTTGTTCGTGAATCTTCAATTGTCTAGACGCATAAGCAATCACCTTCGTTCGTTGCATTAATACACAACCGAGACCTTGCTTTGATGCATCACAATAAATCACAAAATCATCATTCCCTTCAGGCAATGACAATATAGGTGCCGTAGTTAGCTTTTTCTTCAATAACTGAAACGCTTTCTCTTGTTCATCATTCCATTCAAATTTCTTCCCTTTATGCGTTAATGCAGTCAAGGGTTTTGCTATTTTGGAAAAGTCTTGGATGAACCTTCTGTAGTAACCAGCTAGTCCTAAAAACTGGCGTATGTGTTTCGGAGTTTTCGGGGTTTCCCACTTTTCAACAGTTTCTATCTTTGCCGGATCCACCTTAATACCTTCTTTGTTCACTATGTGACCGAGGAATTGAACTTCTTCCAACCAAAATGCACACTTTGAAAACTTAGCGTACAATTCTTCCTTCCTCAATACTTCTAACACCTTTCTCAAATGTTCACCGTGTTCTTGGTCATTCTTTGAGTAAATAAGTATGTCATCAATGAAAACAATGACAAACTTGTCAAGGTATGGTCCACACACTCGGTTCATAAGGTCCATGAACACAGCTGGTGCATTAGTTAAACCAAACGGCATGACCATAAACTCGTAATGACCGTAACGTGTTCTGAAAACAGTCTTTGGAATATCATCTTCTTTCACCCGCATTTGATGATACCCGGAACGTAAGTCAATCTTTGAATAAACAGACGAGCCTTGTAGTTGATCAAATAAGTCGTCGATTCTCGGTAGTGGGTAGCGGTTCTTGATGGTAAGTTTGTTCAACTCTCGGTAGTCGATACACAACCTGAATGTACCATCTTTCTTCTTGACAAACAAAACAGGAGCTCCCCACGGTGATGTGCTTGGTCGAATGAAACCACGCTCTAAAAGTTCTTGTAATTGGCTTTGCAGTTCTTTCATCTCGCTGGGTGCGAGTCTGTAAGGAGCACGAGCTATTGGTGCAGCTCCTGGTACAAGATCTATTTGAAATTCAACGGATCGATGTGGGGGTAATCCCGGTAATTCTTTCGGAAATACATCGGGAAATTCTTTTGCAATGGGAACCTCATTGATGCTCTTTTCTTCAGTTTGTACTTTCTCGACGTGTGCTAGAACAGCATAGCAACCTTTTCTTATTAGTTTTTGTGCCTTCAAATTACTAATAAGATGTAGCTTCGTGTTGCCCTTTTCTCCGTACACCATTAAGGGTTTTCCTTTTTCTCGTATAATGCGAATTGCATTTTTGTAACAAACGATCTCCGCTTTCACTTCTTTCAACCAGTCCATACCGATTATCACATCAAAACTCCCTAACTCTACTGGTATCAAATCAATCTTAAATGTTTCGCTAACCAGTTTAATTTCTCGATTCCGACATATATTATCTGCTGAAATTAATTTACCATTTGCTAATTCGAGTAAAAATTTACTATCCAAAGGCGTCAATGGACATCTTAATTTAGCACAAAAATCTCTACTCATATAGCTTCTATCCGCACCCGAATCAAATAAAACGTAAGCAGATTTATTGTCAATAAGAAACGTACCCGTAACAAGCTCCGGGTCTTCCTGTGCCTCTACCGCATTAATATTGAAAACTCTTCCACGGCCTTGTCCATTCGTGTTCTCCTGGTTCGGGCAATTTCTAATAATGTGGCCTGGTTTTCCACATTTATAACAAACTACATTGGCATAACTTGCTCCGACACTACTTGCTCCGCCATTACTCGTTCCGACACCATTTGTTCCTTTCGTTCTATTAACCCCTGGTCCGTAGACCTCACACTTCGCCGCGCTATGACCATTTCTTTTACACTTGTTGCAAAATTTGGTGCAGAACCCCGAGTGATTCTTTTCACACCTTTGGCATAGCTGCTTCTGATTGTTGTTGTTGTTGCGGTTATTATTGTTGTTGGGATGATTGTTGTAGTTGCTGTTGTTGTTGTTGTTGTTGTTGTTGTTCGGCCGTTTTTTGTAGTTGCGATTGATGTTGCGATTGTTGGGATAATTGTTGCGATTATTGTTGTAATTGCTGTTGTTGTTGTATTGGTGATTCTTATCACCGTTTTCCTCCCACTTTCTTTTGACTTGCTTCACATTGGCCTCTTCAGCAGTCTGTTCTTTAATTCTTTCTTCAATCTGGTTCACTAGTTTGTGAGCCATTCTACATGCCTGTTGTATGGAGGCGGGCTCGTGTGAACTTATATCTTCTTGGATTCTTTCCGGTAATCCTTTCACAAACGCGTCGATCTTCTCTTCCTCATCTTCGAATGCTCCCGGACACAATAGGCACAATTCTGTGAATCGTCTTTCGTACGTGGTAATATCAAATCCTTGGGTTCGTAACCCTCTAAGTTCTGTCTTGAGCTTATTGACCTCGGTTCTGGGACGGTACTTCTCGTTCATCAAGTGCTTGAATGCTGACCACGGTAGTGCGTACGCATCATCTTGTCCCACTTGCTCTAGATAGGTATTCCACAATGTTAACGCAGAACCTGTGAAGGTATGCGTAGCGTACTTCACTTTGTCCTCTTCAGTACACTTACTTATGGCAAACACCGATTCAACCTTCTCGGTCCACCGTTTCAATCCGATCGGTCCTTCGGTTCCATCAAATTCCAAAGGTTTGCAGGCAGTGAATTCTTTGTAGGTGCATCCTACACGATTTCCTGTACTGCTAGATCCAAGGTTATTGTTGGTATGTAGCGCAGCCTGTACTGCGGCTATGTTTGAAGCTAGAAAAGTACGGAATTCCTCTTCATTCATATTCACGGTGTGTCGAGTAGTCGGTGCCATTTCCTTCAAAATAGTTAGATGGAACAAGTTAATCATACATAATATTAAGAGTAGTTAATAGTATTTCGTAGCATAATATGAACTCATTTATAAAAGCTTTTTCTTCATATTAGCGTTTTATAAGTTTAAATTCGGGTAGTACCTACCCGTTAAGTTCATACTTAGTAGCTAATATACAATTCAACTACTACAATTCTATATGAAAAACTGATTATAATAATATTTCGCGTTCAAACTTTTATACAATATTTTACAAACTTACAATACCGCTTATTTTACATAAAGCATGAAATATAGCACACAATAACTTTGATACAAGATAGTTGTGAAGATAATTCTAGCTAGTACACAAGTCGTTCAGCAAAGGCAATAAAGACACGTAATTCATACGTCCAGAAACAAGTCATGCATTCTGGTTTTACTAGGACTACTTCCCATCCTTGGTCTTGTGCAACATAACCGTTATGGCCGTTGATAAGACAGCGTGTTGTAACGTCATCAAAGGGACGAGGGTTACGTAATGTCCAACAGTCCCGTAATAATCTAAAAACCTCATTTCTTACCCCAATTACCGACTCCGTCACTTGTGGAAACGTTTTGTTTAATAGTTGTAGCCCGATGTTCTTGTTCTCACTTTGGTGAGAAGCGAACATTACTAATCCGTAAGCATAACATGCTTCTTTATGTTGCATGTTAGCCGCTTTTTCTAAATCACGAAGTCCAATATTCGGATATATTGAGTCAAAATAATTTCTTAACCCGTTGCGTAAAATAGCATTTGGGTTCCCCGCAATATATGCGTCAAAGTAAACACATCGTAACTTATGGGTTTCCCAATGTGATATCCCCCATCTTTCAAACGAAAGTCTCTTATAAACCAAGACATTCTTGGAACGTTCTTCGAATGTCTTACAAACTGATCTCGCCTTAAATAGTTGTGCCGAAGAATTCTGGCCGACTCTAGACAAGATTTCATCAATCATGTCTCCGGGTAGGTCTCTTAAAATATTGGGTTGTCTATCCATTTTGTGTTTTTAAACTGTAAAATAGACAAGAGTTAGATTCATAAAAAAATACTTATTAATACAAGCAATTTTTACATATATCATAAAGCATAAGAACAATATATTACATATATTACACCACACGAATACAACTATCTTATTCCGACTCGCTCGTTTCTTCTTCTTCGGTTTTGGTTCGTTTTGCCAAGTTTCTAGGGATATATGATGTTCCCCTAATACGAGCCGTCGTTATCCACATTGGTTTAGAAAAACCTGGTGGTTTAGAGGTTCCCGAGTCATTGTTACAACTTAAGGACTTCGGGGGTTGACGATACATATAAAGTTCATCGGGGTTGGAATTAGATTTCTCTATTTTTATGCCCTTTCCCTTATTATTTTCTTTTGCCTTTTTAAATTCAGTTGGGGTAATTTCTATAACATCATCGGAATTCTCGTCGGAATCCGATTCATCGGAGAATTGGTAATCCTCCCAATATTTTGCTTCCTTGGCGGAAACACCATTGACCATAATTAACTTTGGTCGGTTGGTTGAGGATTTTCTTTTACTTAACCATTTTATTATTTCCCCCACCGGTTCTATTTCTTCATCCGGTTCCGATTCTTCTTCCGGTTCCGATTCTTCTTCCGGTTCCGACTCTTCTTCCGGTTCCTCTTCGGGAACTTGTGAATCAGTCCACAAATCATTCCAATTTACATTTGACTCTTCATTATTATTAGGTGAGTCAATGGGACTTGTTCTAGAGGTAGACATCTATCACATAATATCAAACACGTTAAGAGATTAATATATCACATAATATTCATATGTTAAAAATATATAATTTCCAACAAAAATGTTAAGCAATCATTTTTAAAGAAAACACGGTCGAAGTCCAGACTCACTAATGCATCCTAACAAACTCGATAAGACACGCTAATGCAAATTTTCTGGTTCTCTAAGACCAACACTCGGATACCAACTGAAATGTCCCGTTCTTATTGATTAAAAACGTTCCATATTAATTGATTTCGTTGCGAGGTTTTGACCTCTATATGAGACGTTTTTCAAAGACTGCATTCATTTTTAAAACAAACCATAACCTTTATTTCATAAATAAAGGTTTAAAAAGCTTTACGTAGATTATCAAATAATGATAATCTAAAATATCCTGTTTACACACGACCATTACATAATGGTTTACAATACAAATATGTTACATCGAAATCAGTTTCTTGAATGCAGTTTTTACACAATATCATACAAACATGGACTCCAAATCTTGTCCTTATTTTAGTATGCAACAGCGGAAGCTCTTAATATTCACCTGAGAATAAACATGCTTTAAACGTCAACAAAAATGTTGGTGAGTTATAGGTTTAACCTATATATATCAAATCGTAACAATAGACCACAAGATTTCATATTTCAATACACATCCCATACATAGAGATAAAAATCATTCATATGGTGAACACCTGGTAACCGACAATAACAAGATGCATATATAAGAATATCCCCATCATTCCGGGACACCCTTCGGATATGATATAAATTTCGAAGTACTAAAGCATCCGGTACTTTGGATGGGGTTTGTTAGGCCCAATAGATCTATCTTTAGGATTCGCGTCAATTAGGGTATCTGTTCCCTAATTCTTAGATTACCAGACTTAATAAAAAGGGGCATATTCGATTTCGATAATTCAACCATAGAATGTAGTTTCACGTACTTGTGTCTATTTTGTAAATCATTTATAAAACCTACATGTATTCTCATCCCAAAAATATTAGATTTTAAAAGTGGGACTATAACTCACTTTTACAGATTTTTACTTCGTCGGGAAGTAAGACTTGGCCACTGGTTGATTCACGAACCTATAACAATATATACATATATATCAAAGTATGTTCAAAATATATTTACAACACTTTTAATATATTTTGATGTTTTAAGTTTATTAAGTCAGCTGTCCTCGTTAGTAACCTATAACTAGTTGTCCACAGTTAGATATACAGAAATAAATCGATAAATATTATCTTGAATCAATCCACAACCCAGTGTATACGTATCTCAGTATTGATCACAACTCAAACTATACATATTTTGGAATCAACCTCAACCCTGTATAGCTAACTCCAACATTCACATATAGAGTGTCTATGGTTGTTCCGAAATATATATAGATGTGTCGACATGATAGGTCGAAACATTGTATACGTGTCTATGGTATCTCAAGATTACATAATATACAATACAAGTTGATTAAGTTATGGTTGGAATATATTTGTTACCAATTTTCACGTAGCTAAAATGAGAAAAATTATCCAATCTTGTTTTACCCATAACTTCTTCATTTTAAATCCGTTTTGAGTGAATCAAATTGCTATGGTTTCATATTGAACTCTATTTTATGAATCTAAACAGAAAAAGTATAGGTTTATAGTCGGAAAAATAAGTTACAAGTCGTTTTTGTAAAGGTAGTCATTTCAGTCGAAAGAACGACGTCTAGATGACCATTTTAGAAAACATACTTCCACTTTGAGTTTAACCATAATTTTTGGATATAGTTTCATGTTCATAATAAAAATCATTTTCTCAGAATAACAACTTTTAAATCAAAGTTTATCATAGTTTTTAATTAACTAACCCAAAACAGCCCGCGGTGTTACTACGACGGCGTAAATCCAGTTTTACGGTGTTTTTCGTGTTTCCAGGTTTTAAATCATTAAGTTAGCATATCATATAGATATAGAACATGTGTTTAGTTGATTTTAAAAGTCAAGTTAGAAGGATTAACTTTTGTTTGCGAACAAGTTTAGAATTAACTAAACTATGTTCTAGTGATTACAAGTTTAAACCTTCGAATAAGATAGCTTTATATGTATGAATCGAATGATGTTATGAACATCATTACTACCTTAATTTCCTTGGATAAACCTACTGGAAAAGAGAAAAATGGATCTAGCTTCAATGGATCCTTGGATGGCTCGAAGTTCTTGAAGCAGAATCATGACACGAAAACAAGTTCAAGTAAGATCATCACTTGAAATAAGATTGTTATAGTTATAGAAATTGAACCAAAGTTTGAATATGATTATTACCTTGTATTAGAATGATAACCTACTGTAAGAAACAAAGATTTCTTGAGGTTGGATGATCACCTTACAAGATTGGAAGTGAGCTAGCAAACTTGAAAGTATTCTTGATTTTATGAAACTAGAACTTTTGGAATTTATGAAGAACACTTAGAACTTGAAGATAGAACTTGAGAGAGATCAATTAGATGAAGAAAATTGAAGAATTAAAGTGTTTGTAGGTGTTTTTGGTCGTTGGTGTATGGATTAGATATAAAGGATATGTTATTTTGTTTTCATGTAAATAAGTCATGAATGATTACTCATATTTTTGTAATTTTATGAGATATTTCATGCTAGTTGCCAAATGATGGTTCCCACATGTGTTAGGTGACTCACATGGGCTGCTAAGAGCTGATCATTGGAGTGTATATACCAATAGTACATACATCTAAAAGCTGTGTATTGTACGAGTACGAATACGGGTGCATACGAGTAGAATTGTTGATGAAACTGAACGAGGATGTAATTGTAAGCATTTCTATTAAGTAGAAGTATTTTGATAAGTGTATTGAAGTCTTTCAAAAGTGTATAAATACATATTAAAACACTACATGTATATACATTTTAACTGAGTCGTTAAGTCATCGTTAGTCGTTACATGTAAGTGTTGTTTTGAAACTTTTAGGTTAACGATCTTGTTAAATGTTGTTAACCCAATGTTTATAATATCAAATGAGATTTTAAATTATTATATTATCATGATATTATCATGTATGAATATCTCTTAATATGATATATATACATTAAATGTCTTTACAACGATAATCGTTACATATATGTCTCGTTTAAAAATCATTAAGTTAGTAGTCTTGTTTTTACATATGTAGTTCATTGTTAATATACTTAATGATATGTTTACTTATCATAGTATCATGTTAACTATATATATATCCATATATATGTCATCATATAGTTTTTACAAGTTTTAACGTTCGTGAATCACCGGTCAACTTGGGTGGTCAATTGTCTATATGAAACATATTTCAATTAATCAAGTCTTAACAAGTTTGATTGCTTAACATGTTGGAAACATTTAATCATGTAAATATCAATCTCAATTAATATATATAAACATGGAAAAGTTCGGGTCACTACAGAAACCAGCCGCATCTGCTAGGGGTATTTCTTTCTTTTCGCTACTAGCTCAAGATTCAAACCATACCGCATCCTAGCTTATCACTAAGTGTGAGATAACACCCAATTAAAACACTAGACAAACACTCCTAAACCTTCAACTAAAACTCCTAAGTGTGGGATACACTAGGAACATTGAGGATAATGTTCATCTAAGTGTGGGATGTTGGTATCTTTTTATGCTATATCATAATAAACCATTACGAAAATTCCAAGTCCTTAAGCCAAATTTCAAATTTTTTTTGCAAAAGAAACCCTTTTCGAAAAAGTATTTTTGAAAACCTAAAACGTTTGTCAATAAAAATAAGGCTTAAGTAAGGTGGAAATCTTGTTAGATTGAAATCTCTAAAAGAGCATTGCATGACTAAGGCATTATCGACCTAAATTGATTATGGTGAGGCACCCCAAATAAGACCAGCATTCATCTTTAATGCTTCACTATTTTCCATTGAGAGTGCCGATGTCTGTGCTCAGAATCAGAACTTGCTTTAGATCTACATCTCTAAGCAGCAAAGCGTGGTTCGGTTGTAATCAAAATAGCTACCCATTTATCAAACATAAGTCTTCCACACCTCCACTACTTCTACTCCACCATCACATCCATATCACCTTTACTATTTCTCAGAAAACCCAGAAAATGAGATTCCTTCTGAAAACCCAATGTTATGAACCTCTCAAGTATCATGGCAAAGGTCTTGAAAAAGTTTACCGGCAAAAAGTTTCTCGAGATGAAGTCTCCAAAAAAAAATGATAGAACTAAATAAGAGAAATGCCGAAGAGAACTCGACCGAAAATGATTATCAAATGAAGAAAAAGTTCAAAAGTGCTTCTCAAAATACTTCAGCACTCCTATCTATCCGATTAAAAGTCTGTATAAAGACTACATTACCCTTTTATCTCACCCTTTAAAAACAACTTCACTACCACTCCAAAATTCCTTCTCCATCATTGACAAATAACCCATAAAGCTGAGATTACTACCGTTCTCGCGTTAGCAACAAAGATTTGAGTCTATATCAAGCCTATGACGATGGGTGCAACATGACTGGCTATGAGCGTATTCATTTCTTAGATCTATAAGGAACCCTAAACACTTGAGTGATTTGAGTGACCCGTGAAAGCTAGCCTATGTCATGTAACTTCCTCGCATGCTTGCAGAGATAATTTTAATCCTAACATAGATGACTCACCTTATCTTTTTGCTCTTATAATAAAAGCAAACCGCTTAGGCTATTAGGAAAGAAAAGCCGAAAAGATTCTTTAAAATGAGAGTTTACTTGAGCACAAGCAAAAGTCTAAGTGTGGGATATTTGATATCGGCTAAAAAGTCACGTTTTCACCCCGGTATTAAGGCCCAAAAAAAGAAAGATTCGAACTTTGTCGGCAAAATACCCTCTTCATCATTTAGAATTGAAGAATAAGTAATTACGAAGACGGTGCAAAAAGAATCAAGAGAATCAGAGCTAAAACGAAGATTCTAGAGCGAAAACGGTGAAAGACAAGAAATCAAGTTACGATCCAGGGAATCTGTAGTGACCCAAACTTTTCCATGTTTATATATATTAATTGAGATTGATATTTACATGATTAAATGTTTCCAACATGTTAAGCAATCAAACTTGTTAAGACCTGATTAATTGAAATATGTTTCATATAGACAATTGACCACCCAAGTTAACCGGTGATTCACGAACGTTAAAACTTGTAAAAACTATATGATGACATATATATGGACAATGATACTATGATAAGTAAACGTATCATTAAGTATATTAACAATGAACTACATATGTAAAAACAAGACTACTAACTTAATGATTTTTAAACGAGACATATATGTAACGATTATCGTTGTAAAGACATTTAATGTATATATATCATATTAAGAGATATTCATACATGATAATATCATGATAATATAATAATTTAAAATCTCATTTGATATTATAAACATTGGGTTAACAACATTTAACAAGATCGTTAACCTAAAGGTTTCAAAACAACACTTACATGTAACGACTAACGATGACTTAACGACTCAGTTAAAATGTATATACATGTAGTGTTTTAATATGTATTTATACACTTTTGAAAGACTTCAATACACTTATTAAAATACTTCTACTTAACAAAAATGCTTACAATTACATCCTCGTTCAGTTTCATCAACAATTCTACTCGTATGCACCCGTATTCGTACTCGTACAATACACAGCTTTTAGATGTATGTACTATTAGTATATACACTCCAATGATCAGCTCTTAGCAGCCATGTGAGTCACCTAACATATGTGGGAACCATCATTTGGCAACTAGCATGAAATATCTCATAAAATTACAAAAATATGAGTAATCATTCATGACTTATTTACATGAAAACAAAATTACATATCCTTTATATCTAATCCATACACCAACGACCAAAAACACCTACAAACACTTTCATTCTTCAATTTTCTTCATCTAATTGATCTCTCTCAAGTTCTATCTTCAAGTTCTAAGTGTTCTTCATAAATTCCAAAAGTTCTAGTTTCATAAAATCAAGAATACTTTCAAGTTTGCTAGCTCACTTCCAATCTTGTAAGGTGATCATCCAACCTCAAGAAATCTTTGTTTCTTATAGTAGGTTATCATTCTAATACAAGGTAATAATCATATTCAAACTTTGGTTCAATTTCTATAACTATAACAATCTTATTTCAAGTGATGATCTTACTTAAACTTGTTTTCGTGTCATGATTCTACTTCAAGAACTTCGAGCCATCCAAGGATCCATTGAAGCTAGATCCATTTTTCTCTTTTCCAGTAGGTTTATACAAGGAACTTAAGGTAGTAATGATTTTCATAACATCATTCGATTCATACATATAAAGCTATCTTATTCGAAGGTTTAAACTTGTAATCACTAGAACATAGTTTAGTTAATTCTAAACATGTTCGCAAACAAAAGTTAATCCTTCTAACTTGACTTTTAAAATCAACTAAACACATGTTCTATATCTATATGATATGCTAACTTAATGATTTAAAACCTGGAAACACAAAAAACACCGTAAAACCGGATTTACGCCGTCGTAGTAACACCGCGGGCTGTTTTGGGTTAGTTAATTAAAAACTATGATAAACTTTGATTTAAAAGTTGTTATTCTGAGAAAATGATTTTTATTATGAACATGAAACTATATCCAAAAATTATGGTTAAACTCAAAGTGGAAGTATGTTTTCTAAAATGGTCATCTAGACGTCGTACTTTCGACTGAAATGACTACCTTTACAAAAACGACTTGTAACTTATTTTTCCGACTATAAACCTATACTTTTTCTGTTTAGATTCATAAAATATAGTTCAATATGAAACCATAGCAATTTGATTCACTCAAAACGGATTTAAAATGAAGAAGTTATGGGTAAAACAAGATTGGATAATTTTTCTCATTTTAGCTACGTGAAAATTGGTAACAAATCTATTCCAACCATAACTTAATCAACTTGTATTGTATATTATGTAATCTTGAGATACCATAGAGATGTATACAATGTTTCGACCTATCATGTCGACACATCTATATATATTTCGGAACAACCATAGACACTCTATATGTGAATGTTGGAGTTAGCTATACAGGTTTGAGGTTGATTCCAAAATATATATAGTTTGAGTTGTGATCAATACTGAGATACGTATACACTGGGTCGTGGATTGATTCAAGATAATATTTATCGATTTATTTCTGTACATCTAACTGTGGACAACTAGTTGTAGGTTACTAACGAGGACAGCTGACTTAATAAACTTAAAACATCAAAATATATTAAAAAGTGTTGTAAATATATTTTGAACATACTTTGATATATATGTATATATTGTTATAGGTTCGTGAATCAACCAGTGGCCAAGTCTTACTTCCCGACGAAGTAAAAATCTGTGAAAGTGAGTTATAGTCCCACTTTTAAAATCTAATATTTTTGGGACGAGAATACATGCAGGTTTTATAAATGATTTACAAAATAGACACAAGTATGTGAAACTACATTCTATGGTTGAATTATCGAAATCGAATATGCCCCTTTTTATTAAGTCTGGTAATCTAAGAATTAGGGAACAGACACCCTAATTGACGCGAATCCTAAAGATAGATCTATTGGGCCTAACAAACCCCATCCAAAGTACCGGATTCTTTAGTACTTCGAAATTTATATCATATCCGAAGGGTGTCCCGGAATGATGGGGATATTCTTATATATGCATCTTGTTAATGGCGGTTACCAGGTGTTCACCATATGAATGATTTTTATCTCTATGTATGGGATGTGTATTGAAATATGAAATCTTGTGGTCTATTATTATGATTTGATATATATAGGTTAAACCTATAACTCACCAATATTTTTGTTGACGTTTTAAGCATGTTTATTCTCAGGTGATTATTAAGAGCTTCCGCTGTCGCATACTTAAATAAGGACAAGATTTGGAGTCCATGTGTAGTGACCCGAACTTTTCCATGTTTATATATATTAATTGAGATTGATATTTACATGATTAAATGTTTCCAACATGTTAAGCAATCAAACTTGTTAAGACTTGATTAATTGAAATATGTTTCATATAGACAATTGACCACCCAAGTTGACCGGTGATTCACGAACGTTAAAACTTGTAAAAACTATATGATGACATATATATGGATATATATATAGTTAACATGATACTATGATAAGTAAACATATCATTAAGTATATTAACAATGAACTACATATGTAAAAACAAGACTACTAACTTAATGATTTTTAAACGAGACATATATGTAACGATTATTGTTGTAACGACATTTAATGTATATATATCATATTAAGAGATATTCGTACATCATAATATCATGATAATATAATAATTTAAAATCTCATTTGATATTATAAACATTGGGTTAACAACATTTAACAAGATCGTTAACCTAAAGGTTTCAAAACAACACTTACATGTAACGACTAACGATGACTTAACGACTCAGTTAAAATGTATATACATGTAGTGTTTTAATATGTATTTATACACTTTTGAAATACTTCAATACACTTATCAAAATACTTCTACTTAACAAAAATTCTTACAATTACATCCTCGTTCAGTTTCATCAACAATTCTACTCGTATGCACCCGTATTCGTACTCGTACAATACACAGCTTTTAGATGTATGTACTATTGGTATATACACTCCAATGATCAGCTCTTAGCAGCCCATGTGAGTCACTTAACACATGTGGGAACCATCATTTGGCAACTAGCATGAAATATCTCATAAAATTACAAAAATATGAGTAATCATTCATGACTTATTTACATGAAAACAAAATTACATATCTTTTATATCTAATCCATACACCAACGACCAAAAACACCTACAAACACTTTCATTCTTCAATTTTCTTCATATAATTGATCTCTCTCAAGTTCTATCTTCAATTTCTAAGTGTTCTTCATAAATTCCAAAAGTTCTAGTTTCATAAAATCAAGAATACTTTCAAGTTTGCTAGCTCACTTCCAATCTTGTAAGGTGATCATCCAACCTCAAGAAATCTTTGTTTCTTACAGTAGGTTATCATTCTAATACAAGGTAATAATCATATTCAAACTTTGGTTCAATTTCTATAACTATAACAATCTTATTTTGAAGTGATGATCTTACTTGAACTTGTTTTCGTGTCATGATTCTGCTTCAAGAACTTCGAGCCATCCAAGGATCCATTGAAGCTAGATCCATTTTTCTCTTTTCCAGTAGGTTTATCCAAGGAACTTAAGGTAGTAATGATGTTCATAACATCATTCGATTCATACATATAAAGCTATCTTATTCGAAGGTTTAAACTTGTAATCACTAGAACATAGTTTAGTTAATTCTAAACTTGTTCGCAAACAAAAGTTAATCCTTCTAACTTGACTTTTAAAATCAACTAAACACATGTTCTATATCTATATGATATGCTAACTTAATGATTTAAAACCTGGAAACACAAAAAACACCGTAAAACCGGATTTACGCCGTCGTAGTAACACCGCGGGCTGTTTTGGGTTAGTTAATTAAAAACTATGATAAACTTTGATTTAAAAGTTGTTATTCTGAGAAAATGATTTTTATTATGAACATGAAACTATATCCAAAAATTATGGTTAAACTCAAAGTGGAAGTATGTTTTCTAAAATGGTCATCTAGACGTCGTTCTTTCGACTGAAATGACTACCTTTACAAAAACGACTTGTAACTTATTTTTTCGACTATAAACCTATACTTTTTGTGTTTAGATTCATAAAATAGAGTTCAATATGAAACCATATCAATTTTATTCACTCAAAACGGATTTAAAATGAAGAAGTTATGGGTAAAACAAGATTGGATAATTTTTCTCATTTTAGCTACGTGAAAATTGGTAACAAATCTATTCCAACCATAACTTAATCAACTTGTATTGTATATTATGTAATCTTGAGATACCATAGACACGTATACAATGTTTCGACCTATCATGTCGACACATCTATATATATTTCGGAACAACCATAGACACTCTATATGTGAATGTTGGAGTTAGCTATACAGGGTTGAGGTTGATTCCAAAATATATATAGTTTGAGTTGTGATCAATACTGAGATACGTATACACTGGGTTGTGGATTGATTCAAGATAATATTTATCGATTTATTTCTGTACATCTAACTGTGGACAACTAGTTGTAGGTTACTAACGAGGACAGCTGACTTAATAAACTTAAAACATCAAAATATATTAAAAGTGTTGTAAATATATTTTGAACATACTTTGATATATATGTATATATTGTTATAGGTTCGTGAATCAACCAGTGGCCAAGTCTTACTTCCCGACGAAGTAAAAATCTGTGAAAGTGAGTTATAGTCCCACTTTTAAAATCTAATATTTTTGGGATGAGAATACATGCAGGTTTTATAAATGATTTACAAAATAGACACAAGTACGTGAAACTACATTCTATGGTTGAATTATCAAAATCGAATATGCCCCTTTTTATTAAGTCTGGTAATCTAAGAATTAGGGAACAGACACCCTAATTGACGCGAATCCTAAAGATAGATCTATTGGGCTTAACAAACCCCATCCAAAGTACCGGATGCTTTAGTACTTCGAAATTTATATCATATCCGAAGGGTGTCCCGGAATGATGGGGATATTCTTATATATGCATCTTGTTAATGTCGGTTACCAGGTGTTCACCATATGAATGATTTTTATCTCTATGTATGGGATGTGTATTGAAATATGAAATCTTGTGGTCTATTGTTACGATTTGATATATATAGGTTAAACCTATAACTCACCAACATTTTTGTTGACGTTTAAAGCATGTTTATTCTCAGGTGAATATTAAGAGCTTCCGCTGTTGCATACTAAAATAAGGACAAGATTTGGAGTCCATGTTTGTATGATATTGTGTAAAAACTGCATTCAAGAAACTGATTTCGATGTAACATATTTGTATTGTAAACCATTATGTAATGGTCGTGTGTAAACAGGATATTTTAGATTATCATTATTTGATAATCTACGTAAAGCTTTTTAAACCTTTATTTATGAAATAAAGGTTATGGTTTGTTTTAAAAATGAATGCAGTCTTTGAAAAACGTCTCATATAGAGGTCAAAACCTCGCAACGAAATCAATTAATATGGAACGTTTTTAATCAATAAGAACGGGACATTTCAGTTGGTATCCGAGCGTTGGTCTTAGAGAACCAGAATTTTGCATTAGTGTGTCTTATCGAATTTGTTAGGATGCATTAGTGAGTCTGGACTTCGACCGTGTTTACTTGAAAAATGATTGCTTAACAAATTTTGTTGGAAACTATATATTTTTAACATGTGAATATTATGTGATATATTAATATCTTAACGCATTTGATATTATGTGATAGATGTCTACCTCTAGAACAAGTCCCATTGACTCACCTAATAATAATGAAGAGTCAAATGTAAATTGGAATGATTCGTGGACTGATTCACAAGTTCCCGAAGAGGAACCGGAAGAAGAGTCGGAACCGGAAGAAGAATCGGAACCGGAAGAAGAATCGGAACCGGATGAAGAAATAGAACCGGTGGGGGAAATAATAAAACGGTTAAGTAAAAGAAAATCCTCAACCAACCGACCAAGGTTAATTATGGTCAATGGTGTTTCCGCCAAGGAAGCAAAATATTGGGAGGATTACCAATTCTCCGATGAATCGGATTCCGACGAGAATTCCGATGATGTTATAGAAATTACCCCAACTGAATTTAAAAAGGCAAAAGAAATAATAAGGGAAAGGGGATAAAAATAGAGAAATCTAATTCCAACCCCGATGAACTTTATATGTATCGTCAACGCCCGAAGTCCTTAAGTTGTAACAATGACCTAGGAACCTCTAAACCACCAGGTTTTTCTAAACCAATGTGGACAACGACGGCTCGTATTAGGAGAACATCATATATCCCTAGAAACTTGGCAAAACGAACCAAAACTGAAGAAGAAGAAACGAGCGAGTCGGAATAAGATAGTTGTATTCGTGTGGTGTAATATATGTAATATAGTGTTCTTATGCTTTATGATATATGTAAAAATTGCTTGTATTAATAAGTATTTTTTTATGAATCTAACTCTTGTCTATTTTACAGTTTAAAAACACAAAATGGATAGACAACCCAATATTTTAAGAGACCTACCCGGAGACATGATTGATGAAATCTTGTCTAGAGTCGGCCAGAATTCTTCGGCACAACTATTTAAGGCGAGATCAGTTTGTAAGACATTCGAAGAACGTTCCAAGAATGTCTTGATTTATAAGAGACTTTCGTTTGAAAGATGGGGGATATCACATTGGGAAACCCATAAGTTACGATGTGTTTACTTTGACGCATATATTGCGGGGAACCCAAATGCTATTTTACGCAACGGGTTAAGAAATTATTTTGACTCAATATATCCGAATATTGGACTTCGTGATTTAGAAAAAGCGGCTAACATGCAACATAAAGAAGCATGTTATGCTTACGGATTAGTAATGTTCGCTTCTCACCAAAGTGAGAACAAGAACATCGGGCTACAACTATTAAACAAAATGTTTCCACAAGTGACGGAGTCGGTAATTGGGGTAAGAAATGAGGTTTTTAGATTATTACGGGACTGTTGGACATTACGTAACCCTCGTCCCTTTGATGATGTTACAACACGCTGTCTTATCAACGGCCATAACGGTTATGTTGCACAAGACCAAGGATGGGAAGTAGTCCTAGTAAAACCAGAATGCATGACTTGTTTCTGGACGTATGAATTACGTGTCTTTATTGCCTTTGCTGAACGACTTGTGTACTAGCTAGAATTGTCTTCACAACTATCTTGTATCAAATTTATTGTGTGCTATATTTCATGCTATATGTAAAATAAGCGGTATTGTAAGTTTGTAAAATGTTGTGTAAAAGTTTGAACGCGAAATATTATTATAATCAGTTTTTCATATAGAATTGTAGTAGTTGAATTGTATATTAGCTACTAAGTATGAACTTAACGGGTAGGTACTACCCGAATTTAAACTTATAAAACGCTAATATGAAGAAAAAGCTTTTATAAATGAGTTCATATTATGCTACGAAATACTATTAACTACTCTTAATATTCTGTATGATTAACTTGTTCCATTTAACTATTTTGAAGGAAATAGCACCGACTACTCGACATACCGTGAATATGAATGAAGAGGAATTCCGTACTTTTCTAGCTTCAAACATAGCCGCAGTACAGGCTGCGCTACATACCAACAATAACCTTGGATCTAGCAGTACAGGAAATCGTGTAGGATGCACCTACAAAGAATTCACTGCCTGCAAACCTTTGGAATTTGATGGAACCGAAGGACCGATCGGATTGAAACGGTGGACCGAGAAGGTCGAATCGGTGTTTGCCATAAGTAAGTGTACTGAAGAGGACAAAGTAAAGTACGCTACGCATACCTTCACAGGTTCTGCGTTAACATGGTGGAATACCTATCTAGAGCAAGTGGGACAAGACGATGCGTACGCACTACCGTGGTCAGCATTCAAGCACTTGATGAACGAGAAGTACCGTCCCAGAACCGAGGTCAATAAGCTCAAGACATAACTTAGAGGGTTACGAACCCAAGGATTTGAGATTACCACGTACGAAAGACGATTCACAGAATTGTGCCTATTGTGTCCGGGAGCATTCGAAGATGAGGAAGAGAAGATCGACGCGTTTGTGAAAGGATTACCGGAAAGAATCCAAGAAGATATAAGTTCACACGAGCCCGCCTCCATACAACAGGCATGTAGAATGGCTCACAAACTCGTGAACCAAATTGAAGAAAGAATTAAAGAACAGACTGCTGAAGAGGCCAATGTGAAGCAAGTCAAAAGAAAGTGGGAGGAAAACGGTGATAAGAATCACCAATACAACAATAACAACAATTACAACAATAATCGCAACAATTATCCCAACAATCGCAACATCAATCGCAACTACAACAAACGGCCCAACAACAACAACAACAACAACAACAGCAACTACAACAATCATCCCAACAACAATAATAACCGCAACAACAACAACAATCAGAAGCAGCTATGCCAAAGGTGTGAAAAGAATCACTCAGGGTTCTGCACCAAATTTTGCAACAAGTGTAAAAGAAATGGTCATAGCGCGGCGAAGTGTGAGGTCTACGGACCAGGGGTTAATAGAACAAAAGGGACAAATGGTGTCGGAACGAGTAATGGCGGAGCAAGTAGTGTCGGAGCAAGTTATGCCAATGTAGTTTGTTATAAATGTGGAAAACCAGGCCACATTATTAGAAATTGCCCGAACCAGGAGAACACGAATGGACAAGGCCGTGGAAGAGTTTTCAATATTAATGCGGCAGAGGCACAGGAAGACCCGGAGCTTGTTACGGGTACGTTTCTTATTGACAATAAATCTGCTTACGTTTTATTTGATTCGGGTGCGGATAGAAGCTATATGAGTAGAGATTTTTGTGCTAAATTAAGTTGTCCATTGACGCCTTTGGATAGTAAATTTTTACTCGAATTAGCAAATGGTAAATTAATTTCAGCAGATAATATATGTCGGAATCGAGAAATTAAACTGGTTAGCGAAACATTTAAGATTGATTTGATACCAGTAGAGTTAGGGAGTTTTGATGTGATAATCGGTATGGACTGGTTGAAAGAAGTGAAAGCGGAGATCGTTTGTTACAAAAATGCAATTCGCATTATACGAGAAAAAGGAAAACCCTTAATGGTGTACGGAGAAAAGGGCAACACGAAGCTACATCTTATTAGTAATTTGAAGGCACAAAAACTAATAAGAAAAGGTTGCTATGCTGTTCTAGCACACGTCGAGAAAGTACAAACTGAAGAAAAGAGCATCAATGATGTTCCCGTCGCAAAAGAATTTACTGATGTATTTTCGAAAGAATTACCGGGATTACCCCCACATCGATCCGTTGAATTTCAAATAGATCTTGTACCAGGAGCTGCACCAATAGCTCGTGCTCCTTACAGACTCGCACCCAGCGAGATGAAAGAACTACAAAGCCAATTACAAGAACTTTTAGAGCGTGGTTTCATTCGACCAAGCACATCACCGTGGGGAGCTCCTGTTTTGTTTGTCAAGAAGAAAGATGGTACATTCAGGTTGTGTATCGACTACCGAGAGTTGAACAAACTTACCATCAAGAACCGCTACCCACTACCGAGAATCGATGACTTATTTGATCAGCTACAAGGCTCGTCTGTTTATTCAAAGATTGACTTACGTTCCGGGTATCATCAAATGCGGGTGAAAGAAGATGATATTCCAAAGACTGCTTTCAGAACACGTTACGGTCATTACGAGTTTATGGTCATGCCGTTTGGTTTAACTAATGCACCAGCTGTGTTCATGGACCTTATGAACCGAGTGTGTGGACCATACCTTGACAAGTTTTCATTGTTTTCATTGATGACATACTTATTTACTCAAAGAATGACCAAGAACACGGTGAACATTTGAGAAAGGTGTTAGAAGTATTGAGGAAGGAAGAATTGTACGCTAAGTTTTCAAAGTGTGCATTTTGGTTGGAAGAAGTTCAATTCCTCGGTCACATAGTGAACAAAGAAGGTATTAAGGTGGATCCGGCAAAGATAGAAACTGTTGAAAAGTGGGAAACCCCGAAAACTCCGAAACACATACGCCAGTTTTTAGGAGTAGCTGGTTACTACAGAAGGTTCATCCAAGACTTTTCCAGAATAGCAAAACCCTTGACTGCATTAACGCATAAAGGGAAGAAATTTGAATGGAATGATGAACAAGAGAAAGCGTTTCAGTTATTGAAGAAAAAGCTAACGACGGCACCTATATTGTCATTGCCTGAAGGGAATGATGATTTTGTGATTTATTGTGACGCATCAAAGCAAGGTCTCGGTTGTGTATTAATGCAACGAACGAAGGTGATTGCTTATGCCTCTAGACAATTAAAGATTCACGAGCAAAATTATACGATGCATGATTTGGAATTAGGCGCGGTTGTTTTTGCATTAAAGACTTGGAGGCACTACTTATATGGGGTCAAAAGTATTATATATACCGACCATAAAAGTCTTCAACACATATTTAATCAGAAACAACTGAATATGAGGCAGCGTAGGTGGATTGAATTGTTGAATGATTGCGACTTTGAGATTCGTTACCACCCGGGGAAGGCAAATGTGGTAGCCGATGCCTTGAGCAGGAAGGACAGAGAACCCATTCGAGTAAAATCTATGAATATAATGATTCATAATAACCTTACTACTCAAATAAAGGAGGCGCAACAAGGAGTTTTAAAAGAGGGAAATTTAAAGGATGAAATACCCAAAGGATCGGAGAAGCATCTTAATATTCGGGAAGACGGAACCCGGTATAGGGCTGAAAGGATTTGGGTACCAAAATTTGGAGATATGAGAGAAATGGTACTTAGAGAAGCTCATAAAACCAGATACTCAATACATCCTGGAACGGGGAAGATGTACAAGGATCTCAAGAAACATTTTTGGTGGCCGGGTATGAAAGCCGATGTTGCTAAATACGTAGGAGAATGTTTGACGTGTTCTAAGGTCAAAGCTGAGCATCAGAAACCATCAGGTCTACTTCAACAACCCGAAATCCCGGAATGGAAATGGGAAAACATTACCATGGATTTCATCACTAAATTGCCAAGGACTGCAAGTGGTTTTGATACTATTTGGGTAATAGTTGATCGTCTCACCAAATCAGCACACTTCCTGCCAATAAGAGAAGATGACAAGATGGAGAAGTTAGCACGACTGTATTTGAAGGAAGTCGTCTCCAGACATGGAATACCAATCTCTATTATCTCTGATAGGGATGGCAGATTTATTTCAAGATTCTGGCAGACATTACAGCAAGCATTAGGAACACGTCTAGACATGAGTACTGCCTATCATCTACAAACTGATGGACAGAGCGAAAGGACGATACAAACGCTTGAAGACATGCTACGAGCATGTGTTATTGATTTCGGAAACAGTTGGGATCGACATCTACCGTTAGCAGAATTTTCCTACAACAACAGCTACCATTCAAGCATTGAGATGGCGCCGTTTGAAGCACTTTATGGTAGAAAGTGCAGGTCTCCGATTTGTTGGAGTGAAGTGGGGGATAGACAGATTACGGGTCCGGAGATTATACAAGAAACTACCGAGAAGATCATCCAAATTCAACAACGGTTGAAAACCGCCCAAAGTTGACAAAAGAGCTACGCTGACATTAAAAGAAAAGATATAGAATTTGAAATTGGAGAGATGGTCATGCTTAAAGTTGCACCTTGGAAAGGCGTTGTTCGATTTGGTAAACGAGGGAAATTAAATCCAAGGTATATTGGACCATTCAAGAATATTGATCGTGTCGGACCAGTAGCTTACCGACTTGAGTTACCTCAACAACTCGCGGCTGTACATAACACTTTCCACGTCTCGAATTTGAAGAAATGTTTTGCTAAAGAAGATCTCACTATTCCGTTAGATGAAATCCAAATCAACGAAAAACTTCAATTCATCGAAGAACCCGTCGAAATAATGGATCGTGAGGTTAAAAGACTTAAGCAAAACAAGATACCAATTGTTAAGGTTCGATGGAATGCTCGTAGAGGACCCGAGTTCACCTGGGAGCGTGAAGATCAGATAAAGAAGAAATACCCGCATGTATTTCCAGAAGATTCGTCAACACCTTCAACAGCTTAAAATTTCGGGACGAAATTTATTTAACGGGTAGGTACTGTAGTGACCCGAACTTTTACATGTTTATATATATTAATTGAGATTGATATTTACATGATTAAATGTTTCCAACATGTTAAGCAATCAAACTTGTTAAGACCTGATTAATTGAAATATGTTTCATATAGACAATTGACCACCCAAGTTGACCGGTGATTCACGAACGTTAAAACTTGTAAAAACTATATGATGACATATATATGGATATATATATAGTTAACATGATACTATGATAAGTAAACATATCATTAAGTATATTAACAATGAACTACATATGTAAAAACAAGACTACTAACTTAATGATTTTTAAACGAGACATATATGTAACGATTATCGTTGTAAAGACATTTAATGTATATATATCATATTAAGAGATATTCGTACATGATAATATCATGATAATATAATAATTTAAAATCTCATTTGATATTATAAACATTGGGTTAACAACATTTAACAAGATCGTTAACCTAAAGGTTTCAAAACAACACTTACATGTAACGACTAATGATGACTTAACGACTCAGTTAAAATGTATATACATGTAGTGTTTTAATATGTATTTATACACTTTTGAAAGACTTCAATACACTTATCAAAATACTTCTACTTAACAAAAATGCTTACAATTACATCCTCATTCAGTTTCATCAACAATTCTACTCGTATGCACCCGTATTCGTACTCGTACAATACACAGCTTTTAGATGTATGTACTATAAGTATATACACTCCAATGATCAGCTCTTAGCAGCCATGTGAGTCACCTAACACATGTGGGAACCATCATTTGGCAACTAGCATGAAATATCTCATAAAATTACAAAAATATGAGTAATCATTCATGACTTATTTACATGAAAACAAAATTACATATCCTTTATATCTAATCCATACACCAACGACCAAAAACACCTACAAAAACTTTCATTCTTCAATTTTCTTCATCTAATTGATCTCTCTCAAGTTCTATCTTCAAGTTCTAAGTGTTCTTCATAAATTCCAAAAGTTCTAGTTTCATAAAATCAAGAATACTTTCAAGTTTGCTAGCTCAATTCCAATCTTGTAAGGTGATCATCCAACCTCAAGAAATCTTTGTTTCTTACAGTAGGTTATCATTCTAATACAAGGTAATAATCATATTCAAACTTTGGTTCAATTTCTATAACTATAACAATCTTATTTCAAGTGATGATCTTACTTAAACTTGTTTTCGTGTCATGATTCTACTTCAAGAACTTCGAGCCATCCAAGGATCCATTGAAGCTAGATCCATTTTTCTCTTTTCCAGTAGGTTTATCCAAGGAACTTAAGGTAGTAATGATGTTCATAACATCATTCGATTCATACATATAAAGCTATCTTATTCGAAGGTTTAAACTTGTAATCACTAGAATATAGTTTAGTTAATTCTTCTAACTTGACTTTTAAAATCAACTAAACACATGTTCTATATCTATATGATATGCTAACTTAATGATTTAAAACCTGGAAACACGAAAAACACCGTAAAACCGGATTTACGCCGTCGTAGTAACACCGCGGGCTGTTTTGGGTTAGTTAATTAAAAACTATGATAAACTTTGATTTAAAAGTTGTTATTTTGAGAAAATGATTTTTATTATGAACATGAAACTATATCCAAAAATTATGGTTAAACTCAAAGTGGAAGTATGTTTTCTAAAATGGTCATCTAGACGTCGTACTTTCGACTGAAATGACTACCTTTACAAAAACGACTTGTAACTTATTTTTCCGACGATAAACCTATACTTTTTCTGTTTAGATTCATAAAATAGAGTTCAATATGAAACCATAGCAATTTGATTCACTCAAAACGGATTTAAAATGAAGAAGTTATGGGTAAAACAAGATTGGATAATTTTTCTCATTTTAGCTACGTGAAAATTGGTAACAAATCTATTCCAACCATAACTTAATCAACTTGTATTGTATATTATATAATCTTGAGATACCATAGACACGTATACAATGTTTCGACCTATCATGTCGACACATCTATATATATTTCGGAACAACCATAGACACTCTATATGTGAATGTTGGAGTTAGCTATACAGGGTTGAGGTTGATTCCAAAATATATATAGTTTGAGTTGTGATCAATACTGAGATACGTATACACTGGGTCGTGGATTAATTCAAGATAATATTTATCGATTTATTTCTGTACATCTAACTGTGGACAACTAGTTGTAGGTTACTAACGAGGACAGCTGACTTAATAAACTTAAAACATCAAAATATATTAAAAAGTGTTGTAAATATATTTTGAACATACTTTGATATATATGTATATATTGTTATAGGTTCGTGAATCAACCAGTGGCCAAGTCTTACTTCCCGACGAAGTAAAAATCTGTGAAAGTGAGTTATAGTCCCACTTTTAAAATCTAATATTTTTGGGATGAGAATACATGCAGGTTTTATAAATGATTTACAAAATAGACACAAGTATGTGAAACTACATTCTATGGTTGAATTATCGAAATCGAATATGCCCCTTTTTATTAAGTCTGGTAATCTAAGAATTAGGGAACAGACACCCTAATTGACGCGAATCCTAAAGATAGATCTATTGGGCCTAACAAACCCCATCCAAAGTACCGGATGCTTTAGTACTTCGAAATTTATATCATATCCGAAGGGTGTCCCGGAATGATGGGGATATTCTTATATATGCATCTTGTTAATGTCGGTTACCAGGTGTTCACCATATGAATGATTTTTATCTCTATGTATGGGATGTGTATTGAAATATGAAATCTTGTGGTCTATTATTATGATTTGATATATATATGTTAAACCTATAACTCACCAACATTTTTGTTGACGTTTTAAGCATGTTTATTCTCAGGTGATTATTAAGAGCTTCCGCTGTCGCATACTTAAATAAGGACAAGATTTGGAGTCCATGCTTGTATGATATTGTGTAAAAACTGCATTCAAGAAACTTATTTTGTTGTAACATATTTGTATTGTAAACCATTATGTAATGGTTGTGTGTAAACAGGATATTTTAGATTATCATTATTTGATAATCTACGTAAAGCTTTTTAAACCTTTATTGATGAAATAAAGGTTATGGTTTATTTTAAAATGAATGCAGTCTTTGAAAAACGTCTCATATAGAGGTCAAAACCTCGCAACGAAATCAATTAATATGGAACGTTTTTAATCAATAAGAACGGGACATTTCAGAATCAAGGCTGACCAGCAAGCCAAACGGCCTGCCATACGGCCTGCCATACGGCCTGCCAGTATGGAAACGGCCTGCCATATACGTGCCACCACACGAGCCACCAAACGGCCTGCCTTGCATACGGCCTGCCAAATACGGCCTGCCATACGGCCTGCCAAACGGCTCGCCAGGCGTATTTGGCAATTTTCAAGTCTATTTAAAGGGTCTTTGTCATTCATTCCAACACACACTTCAATTCACTTCTTTCTCTCTCTTGTACAATATTAGTCATACTTTCAAGGCCTTCTCACCTCCGAGCGGGAAATTAAGTACCCGGAGGCGAACGATGAAGATTGTATTAGGAGCGGTCTGGAGTCTTGAAGTTGTCACTTTTGTATTCGGAACTCGTTTAATCTACTGGTACTTCTATCCTTTATCTTATAATGTTTTATGATATTATTGCCATGATTAGCGAGTAGTTATCTTTAGTGTATGCTATGATGTAAGCAGTTATAATGCCGAAATAATATTATGGTCTGTGTATGCTGTTGAAATGCTTTCCGATTATGCTTTAAACTCAATCGCTTTTCCAACTAATAGAACGTAGTTATAGGCTCTATTATTGGGAAGTCGCGAACCCGAATTCAGAGTACACTATCTGTGTCACCCCTTGGTAAGAGAAGTCTATCAGATACAACGTAAGATTGACCGAGGCTCACCGGTTGTAGTAAGTCTATCGAGTTTTGGATTCCGACTGAGGACTCTTTCGTAGTGAAACATCTGACTAGGCCCCTAGTACATTGTCGGTCCTAGACCATGCTTGTGTAGTCACCAAGCATATAAACTTCGTACGGGCACGCTGAAGCACAGCGGTTGTTGTAAGCTGTACCTCTGCTAAGTAAGGCCATGGAACACGGTTAGTGTTGACCAGTACACTGCACTATAACGCGGTCTCAAACATTGCACCCCGCTTGAGGGATTCTTAGTTAATTAAGGAACTGTTTGTTTAGACACATAAAGGATTGGACCGTTAGGATAACTGAACGTGTTCATGGAAGTCAAACTTGACTTGGCCATGGTGTTCTTTATGGTTGAACTCTTTTTAAGGGCCTAACTATCTTTTACCAATCATTAACGAAAGCATTGAAACACATCACATCTCTCGGATATGGTAAACCATGTATTTTATTATGCTTAAGAAAGTTTAGACCATTTCGGAATGTTAATACGTCACCCAACCGAGTCGCTCAATTGGATGAGTCGTCTGAACGTGTATGCCTGTAGTCAGACTGCACGGGCATCGGGGGTAAGGGACGTTGCTGTCTATTCAGAATCTTCAAGCCTAACGCAGTACCCAGTGACATGTCTTATGACAGGGCGTTTAGGACCAGTGTAATGAATACAGGGCCTCTGCCTATTCATGAGCCAGCATTCCATAATCTCGGCAGAATAACTGATGAAGTCATAGTATACACTTACTTTAACCTTATCTGAATTACAGATTTTATCGCATTTACTTTATCTATCTTATAAACTAGAAAATCCCAAAATAAATATTCACTACTCCCTAACTATCTTAGGCTACAATATAGGTTCGATGTTACTGATATCTCAAAAATACGACTCTAGGTCATACTTCCCTTACTTATAAGGAGTAGTAAGATTTAGGCCCCGCTAAATATAAATTTAAAATAGTACCCTCTCCCACGAGTGGCTGATCCTGGCGAGCCGCGGCCTAACGACACCGCGCAAATAAAAACCTTCCGCTTCAGCCATATCAGAAGCAAAAATTGAAGCATTCATAAAAGGGTTGCCGGAACTAATCCAAGAGTATGTAGGTGCTAACGACCCTACAACAATGCAGAAAGCAAGCTGTATAGCCCATAAATTGATAAGCCAAATTACAGGAAGGATAAAGAAAGAAGCGACCGAGGAGGCCATAATGAAACAGGGAAAAAGAAAGTGGGAGGAAAGCAGTGATCAGGGTCACCAGTACAACAACAACAATCAAAACAATAACTACAACAACAATCGCAACCACCCCAACAACAACAATAATCGCAACAACAACCGTAACAATAACCGCAACAACCATCCCAATAATAATAACAACAACAACAATCCCAATCACAAAAATAACAACAACAAACGACCAACAACAATAACCCTAACGACGACGACAACAACAACAACAACAACAACAACAACAACAACAACAACAACAACAACAAAAGGCAAAGAACTATATGCCCCAGGTGTGATACGTTTCATCCGGAATGGTTTTGTAGAGAATTATGTACCAAGTATAATAGGAATGGCCATATTGCGGCAAAGTGAGAAGTCTACGGAACAAATAGAAATAAAGGAGTAAATAATGCCGGAACAAATAATAACGGCGTTGTTTGCTATGGATGTGGAAAACCGGGCCATACCATAAACCAATGCAGGAATGGAAATAGGAAAGGCCGTGAGAGAGCCTTCAACATTAATGGGGAGAAAGCACAGGAAGACCCGGAGCTTGTTACGGGTACGTTTCTTATCAACAATACACCTGCTTATGTTTTATTTGATTCGGGTGCCGATAGAAGTTATATGAGTAGAGAATTTTGTGCCAAATTAAATTACCCGTTAACGCCTTTGGATAAAAAGTGTATAGTTGAAGTAACAAACGGTAAACTAATTAAGGTTGATAAAATTTGCCGAAATCAAAGAAACATTTGCAATTGATTTAATACCGGTGGAATTGGGAAGCTTCGACGTAATTATTGGAATGGACTGGATGTCCAAGGTGAAAGCCGAAGTTGTTTGTCATGAGAAGGCGATTCGCATTCTGAGAGAAAATGGGTTACCCTTAATGGTGTACGGAGAAAAGGGTAATGCCAAATTAAATCTTATTAGTAGTTTGAAGGCGCACAAATTAATAAAAAAAGGTTGCTATGCCATACTAGCACACGTCGAGAAGGTTGAAAAAGAAAAAAAGAAATTCGATGACGTTCCTATTGCAAGAGAATTTCCTGAGGTGTTTCCGGACGAATTACCGGGACTACCTCCACACTGATCCGTTGAATTTCAAATAGATCTTGTACCAGGTGCCGCACCAATAGCTCGTGCTCCATATAGACTTGCGCCCACCGAAATGAAAGAATTACAAAGTCAGCTACAAGAATTATTAGAACATGGTTTTATTCGACCGAGTACGTCACCATGGGGAGCTCCAATTTTGTTCGTTAAAAAGAAAGATGGGTCTTTTCGCATGTGTATCGATTACCGTGAGCTGAACAAAGTAACCATCAAAAACCGATACCCTTTACCCTGAATCGACGACCTATTTGATCAACTCCAAGGTTCGAGCGTATACCCTAAAATCGACTTAAGATCGGGTTATCATCAACTGAGGGTTAAAGAAGCCGATATACCAAAAACAGCCTTCAGAACTCGTTATGGCCATTACGAATTCATGGTTATGCCATTCGGTCTAACCAATGTACCCGCAGTTTTCATGGATCTCATGCACCGAGTATGTAGTCCATATTTAGATAAGTTTGTTATTGTCTTTATTGATGACATTCTTATCTATTCGAAGAATAACCAAGAACACGAACAACACTTGAGTCTTGTATTAGAGTTGTTAAGAAAAGAACAACTTTATGCAAAATTCTCTAAGTGCGCTTTTTGGATAAATGAAGTATAATTTCTTGGCCACGTAGTTAGTAGTAATGGAATCAAAGTTGATCCCGCCAAGATCGAAGCCATCAAAAATTGGGAAACCCCGAAAACTCCAACGCAAATACGTAATTTTTTGAGTTTATCCGGTTATTATAGGGGGATTTATTCAAGATTTCTCCTGAGTAGCCAAACCTTTAACTGCCTTGACACACAAGGGGAAAAGGTATGAATGGACTTTCGAACAGGAGGGTGCCTTCCAATTGTTGAAAAAGAAGTTAACTACGACACCTATTTTATCGTTACCTGATGGAATGGAAGATTTTGTTATCTACTGTGACGCATCAAGAATGGGTTTTGGGTGTGTTCTTATGCAACGGAAGAAGGTGATTGCATATGCTTCTCGACAACTCAAAATTCAAGAACAAAACTACACCACACATGATCTGGAATTGGGCACCGTTGTTTTTGAATTAAAGATGTGGAGACATTATCTATATTTGGTCAAGTTTATAGTATACACCGACCACAAAAGTCTCCAACATATTTTAAATCAAAAGCAACTAAATATGAGGCGGCGTAGGTGGGTTGAGCTGTTAAATGATTATGATTGTGAAATCCATTACCACCCGGGGAAAGCGAATGTGGTAGCCGATGCCTTGAGTCGAAAGGAAAGAGAACCTATTCGAGTAAAAGCTATGAACATGATTATTCATACTAATCTTACTACTCGAATAAAAGAGGCACAACAGGAGGTTTTGAAGGAAGGAATTTTTGGAAAGGAAATACCCAAAGGATTAGAAAAACAGCTTAATATTTGGGAAGACGGAACCGCTGAAAGAATTTGGGTACCAAAGAATGGGGATTTGAGGAAAGTGGTGTAGTGACCCGAACTTTTCCATGTTTTTATATATTAAATGAAATTGATATTTACATGATTAAATGTTTCCAACATGTTAAGCAATTAAACTTATTAAGACTTGATTAATTGAAATAGGTTTCATATAGACAATTGACCACCCAAGTTGACAGGCGATTCACGAACGTTAAAACTTGTAAAAACTATATGATAACATATATATGGATATATATATATATATATAGTTAACATGATATTATGATAAGTAAACATATCATTAAGTATATTAACAATGAACTACATATGTAAAAAAAAGACTACTAACTTAATGATTTTGAAACGAGACATATATGTAACGATTATCGTTGTAACGACATTTAATGTATATATATCATATTAAGATATATTAATACATCATGATATCATGATAATGTAATAATTTAACATCTCATTTGATTTAATAAACAATAGGTTAACAACATTTAACAAGATGGTTAACCTAAAGGTTTCAAAACAACACTTACATGTAACGACTAATGATGACTTAACGACTCAGTTAAAATGTATATACATGTAGTTTTTAATATGTATTCATACACTTTTGAAAGACTTCAAGACACTTATCAAAATACTTATACTTAACAAAAATGCTTACAATTACATCCTCGTTCAGTTTCATCAACAATTCTACTCGTATGCACCCGTATTCGTACTCGTACAATACACAACTTTTAGATGTATGTACTATTGGTATATACACTCCAATGATCAGCTCTTAGTAGCTCATGTGAGTCACCTAACACATGTGGGAACCATCATTTTGCAACTAGCATGAAATATCTCATAAAATTACAAAAATATGAGTAATCATTCATGACTTATTTACATGTAAACAAAATTACACATCCTTTATATCTAATCCATATAACAACGACCAAAAATACCTACAAACACTTTCATTCTTCAATTTTCTTCATCTAATTAATCTCTCTCAAGTTCTATCTTCAAGTTCTAAGTGTTCTTCATAAATTCTACAAGTTCTAGTTTCATAAAATCAAGAATACTTCCAAGTTTGCTAGCTTACTTCCAATCTTGTAGAGTGATCATCCAACCTCAAGAAATCTTTATTATTTACAGTAAGATATCTTTCTAATACAAGGTAATACTCATATTCAAACTTTGATTCAATTTCTATAACTATAACAATCTTATTTCGAGTGGAAATCTTACTTGAACTTGTTTTCGTGTCATGATTCTGCTTCAAGAACTTTCAAGCCATCCAAGAATCCTTTGAAGCTAGATCCATTTTTCTCATTTCCAGTAGCTTTATCCAGAAAACTTGAGGTAGTAATGATGTTCATAACATCATTCGATTCATACATATAAAGCTATCTTATTCGAAGGTTTAAACTTGTAATCACTAGAACATAGTTTAGTTAATTCTAAACTTGTTCGCAAACAAAAGTTAATCCTTCTAACTTGACTTTTAAAATCAACTAAACACATGTTCTATATCTATATGATATGATAACTTAATGATTTAAAACCTGAAAACACGAAGAACACTGTAAAACCGGACATACGCCGTCGTAGTAACACCGCGGGCTGTTTTGGGTTAGTTAATTAAAAACTATGATAAACTTTGATTTAAAAGTTGTTCTTATGGAAAAATGATTTTTCTTATGAACATGAAACTATATCCAAAAATCATGGTTAAACTCAAAGTGGAAGTATGTTTTCTAAAATGGTCATCTAGACGTCGTTCTTTCGACTGAAATGACTACCTTTACAAAAATGACTTGTAACTTATATTTCTGACTATAAACCTATACTTTTTCTATTTAGATTCATAAAATAGAGTTCAATATGAAACCATAGCAATTTTATTCACTCAAAACGGATTTAAAATGAAGAAGTTATGGGTAAAACAAGATTGGATAATTTTTCTTGTTGTAGCAACGTGAAATTGGTAACAAATCTATATTAATCATATCCTAGCTAACTTATATTGTATTATACATGTATTCTAATATATTATGTAATCTTGGGACGCTATAGACACGTATGCAAATGTTTTGACATATCATATTGACCCATGTGTATATATTATTTGGAACAACCATAGACACTCTATATGCAGTAATGTGGGAGTTAGCTATACAGGGTTGAGGTTGATTCCAAAAATATATATACTTTGAGTTGTGATCTAGCCTGAGACGTGTATACACTGGGTCGTGGATTGATTCAAGATAATATATATCAATTTTTTTTCTGTACATCTAACGTTGGACAACTAGTTGTAGGTTACTAACGAGGACAGCTGACTTAATAAACTTAAAACATCAAAATATATTAAAAGTGTTGTAAATATATTTTAAATATACTTTGATATATATGTACATATTTGTTATAGGTTAGTGAATCGACTAGTGGCCAAGTCTTACTTCCCGACGAAGTAAAAATCTGTGAAAGTGAGTTATAGTTCCACTTTTAAAATCTAATATTTTTGGGATGAGAATACATGCAGGTTTTATAAATGATTTACAAAATAGACACAAGTACGTGAAACTACATTCTGTGGTTGAATTATCGAAATCGAATATGCCCCTTTTTATTAAGTCTGGTAATCTAAGAATTAGGGAACATACACCCTAATTGACGCGAATCCTAAATATAGATCTATTGGGCCTAACGAACCCCATCCAAAGTACCGGATGCTTTAGTACTTCGAATTCATTTTTATCATGTCCGAAGGATTTCCCGGAATGATAGGGGATATTCTTATATGCATTTTGTTAATGTCGGTTACCAGGTGTTCACCATATGAATGAATTTTATCTCTATGTATGGGATGTATATTGAAATATGAAATCTTGTGGTCTATTATTAAGATTTGATAATATATAGGTTAAACCTATAACTCACCAACATTTGTGTTGACGTTTTAAGCATGTTTATTCTCAGGTGATTATTAAGAGCTTCCGCTATTGCATACTAAAATAAGGACAAGATTTGGAGTCCATGCTTGTATGATATTATGTAAAAACTGCATTCAAGAAACTTATTTTTGATGTAATATATTCTTATTGTAAACCATTATGTAATGGTCGTGTGTAAACGGTATATTTTAGATTATCATTACTTGATAATCTACGTAATGCTTTTTAAACATTTATAGATAAAATAAAGGTTATGATTGTTTTAAAAATGAATGCAGTCTTTGAAAAACGTCTCATATAGAGGTCAAAACCTCGCAACAAAATCAATTAATATGGAACGTTTATAATCAATATGAACGGGACATTTCAGTTGGTATCAGAGCGTTGGTCTTAGAGAACCAGAAAATTTGCATTAGTGTGTCTTATTGAGTTTGTTAGGATGCATTAGTGAGTGTGGACTTCGACCGTGTTTTCTTTAAAAATGATTGCTTAACATTTTTGTTGGAAACTATATATTTTTAACATGTGAATATTATGTGATATATTAATCTCTTAACGTGTTTGATATTATGTGATAGATGTCTACCTCTAGAACAATTCCCAATGACTCACCTAATAATAATGAAGAGTCAAATGTAAATTGGAATGATTCATGGACTGATTCACAAGTTCCCGAAGAGGAACCGGAAGAAGAGTCGGAACCGGAAGAAGAGTCGGAACCGGAAGAAGAATCGGAACCGAAAGAAGAATCGAAACCAGAAGAAGAAATAGAACCAGTGGGGGAAATAATAAAACGGTTAAGTAGAAGAAAATCCTCAACCAACCGACCAAAGTTAATTATGGTCAATGGTGTTTCCGCCAAGGAAGCAAAATATTGGGAGGATTACCAATTCTTCGATGAATCGGATCCCGACAAGGATTCCAATGATGTTATAGAAATTACCCCAACACAATTTAATAAGGCAAAAGAGAACAATAAGGGAAAGGGCATAAAAATAGAGAAATTTGATTCCAAACACGATGAACTTTATATGTATCGACAACATCCGTATTTCCTAAAATGTAACAATGACCCGGGAACCTCTAAACCACCAGGTTTTTCTAAACCATTATGAAAAACGATGGCTCGTATTAGAGGAACATCATATATTCCAAGAAAAATAGGAAAACGAACCAAGTCCGAAGAAGAAGAAACCAGTGATTCAGATTAGAGGGTTGTAATCATGTTGTGTATTATATGTATTGTACTGTGCTTGTACTTTTATGTTCTATGTAAAAATTGCTTGTATTGTTTGCTAATTATCTTTTACGAATCTAATCCTTGTCTATTTTACAGTATAAAAATAAAATGGACGTTAAGGGTAGACGACCGAATATTTTAGAAGACCTACCAGAGGATATGATTGAGGAAATCTTGTCTAGAGTCGGTCAGAATTCATCAGCACATTTAGTTATGGCGAAATTAACTTGTCAAACATTTGAAAGAATTTCCGAAAATGCCTTAGTTTATAAAAGGCTTTCCTTTGATAGGTGGGGTATATCACGTTGGGGAGACCGTAAGTTACGCCGTGTTTTCTTTAAAGTATTAAATGCGGGGAACCCAAATGCAATTTTACGCTACGGGTTAAGAACCTATTTTGACTCAACATATCCCAACATAGGATTTCGTGAATTAGAAAGAGCTTCTAACATGCAACATAAAGAAGCATGTTATGCTTACGGGTTTGTGATGTTCGCTTCTTACCAAACTAAGAAAAAGAACATCGGATTACAGCTTTTAAATAAAACTTTCCCACAAGTGACGGATTCAGTAGTTAGGGTGAGAAACAGGGTTTTTAGATTATTACGGGGCTGTTGGACATTACGAAACCCTCGTCCTTTTGACGACATTACAACATGCTGCCTAGCCAATGGTCATAACGGTTATTTTCCACAAGACCAAGGATGGGAAGTCGTCTTAGTAAAACCAGAATGCATGACTTGTTTCTGGACTTATGAATTACGTGTCTTTATTTCCTTTGCTGAACAACTTGCGTATTAACTAGATTTGTCTTCAAAACTGTCCTGTATCAAAGTGTACTATATTTCATGTTATATGTAATATAACGAAGTTATAAGTTTGAAGAATATTTATATGTGATATATTATTATAATCATTTTTTCATATGGAATTGTAGTACTTGAATTGTATATTAGCTACTAAGTATGAACTTAACGGGTAGGTAGTACCCGAATTTAAACTTATAAAACGCTAATATGAAGAAAAAGCTTTTATAAATGAGTTCATATTATGCTACAAAATACTATTGACTACTCTTAATATTCTGTATGATTAACTCGATTCAGTTGTCTATTTTGAAGGAAATGACACCGACTACTCGACACACCATGAATATGAACGAAGAGGAATTTCGTACCTTTCTTGCTGCAAATATAGCCGCAGTACAGGCTGCGCTACATACCAACAATAATGTTGAATCTAGCAATGCAGCTAACGGCGCAAGAAATCGTGTAGGATGCACCTACAAAGAATTCACTGCCTGCAAACCTTTGGAATTTGATGGAACCGAAGGACCGATCGGATTGAAACGGTGGACCGAGAAGGTCGAATCGGTGTTTGCCATAAGTAAGTGTACTGAAGAGGACATAGTGAAATATGCTACGCATACCTTCACATGTACTGCGTTAACATGGTGGAATACCTATCTAGAGCAAGTGGGACAAGATGATGCTTACGCACTACCGTGGTCAGCATTCAAGCACTTGATGAATGAGAAGTACCGTCCCAGAACCGAGGTCAATAAGCTCAAGACAGAACTTATAGGGTTACGAACCCAAGGATTTGATATTACCACGTACGAAAGACGATTCACAGAATTGTGCCTATTGTGTCTGAGAGCGTTCGAAGATGAGGAAGAGAAGATCGACGTGTTTGTGAAAGGAATACCGGAAAGAATCCAAGAAGATATAAGTTCACAAGAGCCCGCCTCCATACAACAGGCATGTAGAATGGCTCACAAACTAGTGAACCAAATTGAGGAAAGAATTAAAGAACATGCGGCTGAAGAGGCCAATGTGAAGCAAATCAAAAGAAAGTGGGAGGAAAACGGTGATAAGAATCACCAATACAACAACAACAGCAATTACAACAATAATCGCAACAACTATCCCAACAATCGCAACATCAACCGCAACTACAACAAATAGCCCAACAACAACAATAACAACAACAACAGCAGCAACTACAACAATCATCCCAACAACAATAACAACCGCAACAACAACAACAACAACAATCAGAAGCTATGCCAAAGGTGTGAAAAGTATCACTCGGGGTTTTGCACCAAATTTTGCAACAAGTGTAAAAGAAATGGTCATAGCGCGGCGAAGTGTGAGGTCTACGGACCAGGGGTTAACAGAACGAAAGGAACAAATGATGTCAGAACGAGTAATGGCGGAGCAAGTAGTGTCGGAGCAAGTTATGCCAATGTAGTTTGTTATAAATGTGGAAAACCGGGCCACATTATTAGAAATTGCCCGAACCAGGAGAACACGAATGGACAAGGCCGTAGAAGAGTTTTCAATATTAATGCGGCAGAGGCACAGGAAGACCCAGAGCTTGTTACGGGTACGTTTCTTATTGATAATAAATCTGCTTACGTTTTATTTGATTCGGGTACGGATAGAAGCTATATGAGTAGAGATTTTTGTGCTAAATTAAGTTGTCCATTAATGCCATTGGATAGTAAATTTTTACTCTAATTAGCAAACAGTAAATTAATTTCAGCAGATTATATATGCCGGAATCGAGAAATTAAACTGGGTAGCGAAATATTTAAGATTGATTTGATACCCGTAGAGTTAGGGAGTTTTGATGTAATAGTTGGCATGGACTGGCTGAAGAAGGTGAAAGCAGAGATCGAATGTTATAAAAATGCAATTTTCATTGTACGAGAAGAAGGAGAACCCTTAATGGTGTACGGAGAAAAGGGCAACACGAAGCTACATCTTATTAGTAATTTGAAGGCACAAAAACTAATAAGAAAAGGTTGCTATGCTGTTCTAGCACACGTCGAGAAAGTACAAACTGAAGAAAAGAGCATCAATGATGTTTCTGTCGCAAAAGAATTTCCCGATGTATTTCTGAAAGAATTACCGGGACTACCTCCACATCGATCTGTTGAATTTCAAATAGATCTTGTACCAGGAGCTGCACCGATAGCTCATGCTCCTTATAGACTCACACCCAGCGAGATGAAAGAACTGCAAAGCAAACTGCAAGAATTATTAGAACGTGGTTTCATTCGACCAAGCACATCACCATGGGGAGCTCCTGTTTTGTTTGTCAATAAGAAGGATGGTACATTTAGGTTGTGTATTGACTACAGAGAGTTGAACAAACTTACCATCAAAAACCGTTATCCACTGCCGAGAATTGACGACTTATTTGATCAACTACAAGGCTCGTCGGTTTATTCGAAGATCAATTTACGTTATGGATATCATCAAATGCGAGTAAAGGAGGATGATATTCTAAAAACTGCTTTTAGGACGCGTTATGGTCATTACGAGTTTATGGTTATGCCGTTTAGATTGACTAACGCACCAGCTGTGTTCATGGACCTTATGAACCGAGTGTGTGGGCCATATCTTGACAAGTTTGTCATTGTTTTCATCAATGACATACTTATTTACTCGAAGAATGATCAAGAGCACGAAGAACATTTGAGAAAAGTGCTAGAGTTGCTGAGAAAAGAAAAACTGTACGCTAAGTTTTCAAAGTGTGCATTTTGGTTGGAAGAAGTTCAATTCCTCGGTCACATAGTGAACAAAGAAGGTATTCAGGTGGATCCAGCAAAGATCGAAACCGTTGAAAAGTGGGAAACCCCAAAAACTCCGAAACACATACGCCAGTTTTTAGGACTAGCGGGTTACTACAGAATGTTCATCCAAGACTTTTCCAGAATAGCAAAACCCTTGACTGCATTAACGCATAAAGGGAAGAAATTTGAATGGAAAGATGAACAAGAGAAAGCGTTTCAATTGTTAAAGAAAAAGTTAACTACAACACCTATATTGACATTACCTGAAGGGAATGATGATTTTGTGATATATTATGACGCCTCAAAGCAAGGTCTCGGTTGTGTATTAATGCAACGAACGAAAGTAATTGCTTATGCGTCTAGACAATTGAAGATTCATGAACAGAATTATACGACGCATGATTTGGAATTAGGCGCGATTGTTTTTGCATTAAAGACTTGGAGGCACTACTTATATGGGGTCAAAAGTATTATATATACCGACCACAAAAGTGTTCAACACATATTTATTCAGAAACAACTGGATATGAGGCAGCGTAGGTGGATTGAATTGTTGAATGATTATGACTTTGAGATTCGTTACCACCCGGGGAAGGCAAATGTGGTAGCCGACGCCTTGAGCAGAAAAGGACAGAGAACCCATTCGAGTAAAATCTATGAATATAATGATTCACACTAACCTTACTCTTCAAATAAAGGAGGCATAACAAGGAGTTTTAAAAGAGGGAAATTTAAAGGATGAAATACTCAAAGGATCGGAGAAGCATCTTAATATTCGGGAAGACGGAACCCGGTATAGGGCTGGAAGAATTTGGGTACCAAAATTTGGAGATATGAGAGAAATGGTACTTAGAGAAGCTCATAAAACCAGATACTCAATACATCCTGGAACGGGGAAGATGTACAAGGATCTTAAGAAACATTTTTGGTGGCCAGGTATGAAAGCCGTTATTGCTAAATATGTAGGAGAATGTTTGACGTGTTCTAAGGTTAAAGCTAAACATCAGAAACCATCAGGTCTACTACAACAACCTGAAATCCCGGAATGGAAATGGGAAAACATTACCATGGATTTCATTACTAAATTGCCAAGGACTGCAAGTGGTTATGATACTATTTGGGTAATAGTTGATCGTCTCACCAAGTCAGCACACTTTCTGCCAATAAGAGAAGATGACAAGATGGAGAAGTTAGCAAGACTGTATTTGAAGGAAGTCGTCTCCAGACATGGAATACCAATCTCTATTATCTCTGATAGGGATGGCAGATTTATTTTAAGATTCTGGCAGACATTACAGCAAGCATTAGGAACTCGTCTAGACATGAGTACTGCCTATCATTCACAAACTGATGGGCAGAATGAAAGGACGATACAAACGCTTGAAGACATGCTACGATCATGTGTAATTGATTTCGGAAACATTTGGGATCGACATCTACCATTAGCAGAATTTTCCTACAACAACAGCTATCATTCAAGTATTGAGATGGCGCCATTTGAAGCACTTTATGGTAGAAAGTGCAGGTCTCCGATTTGTTGGAGTGAAGTGGGGGATAGACAGATTACGGATCCGGAGATAATACAAGAAACTACCGAGAAGATCATTCGAATTCAACAACGGTTGAAAACCGCCCAAAGTCGACAAAAGAGCTACGCCGACATTAAAAGAAAAGACATAGAATTTGAAATTGGAGAAATGGTCATGCTTAAGGTTGCACCTTGGAAAGGTGTTGTTCGATTTGGTAAACGGGGGAAATTAAATCCAAGGTATATTGGACCATTCAAGATTATTGATCGTGTCGGACCAGTAGCTTACCGACTTGAGTTACCTCAACAACTTGCGAATGTACATAACACTTTCCACGTCTCAAATTTGAAGAAATGTTTTGCTAAAGAAGATCTCACTATTCCGTTGGACGAAATCCAAATCAATGAAAAACTTCAATTCATTGAAGAACCCGTCGAAATAATGGATCGTGAGGTTAAGAGACTTAAACAAAACAAGATACCGATTGTTAAGGTTCGATGGAATGCTCGTAGAGGACTCGAGTTCACCTGGGAGCATGAAGATCAGATGAAGAAGAAATACCCGCATCTATTTCCAGAAGATTCGTCAACACTTTCAACAGCTTAAAATTTCGGGACGAAATTTATTTAACGGGTAGGTACTGTAGTGACCCGAACTTTTCCATGTTTTTATATATTAAATGAAATTGATATTTACATGATTAAATGTTTCCAACATGTTAAGCAATCAAACTTGTTAAGACTTGATTAATTGAAATAGGTTTCATATAGACAATTGACCACCCAAGTTGACCAGTGATTCACGAACGTTAAAACTTGTAAAAACTATATGATGACATATATATGGATATATATATATATAGTTAACATGATATTATGATAAGTAAACATATCATTAAGTATATTAACAATGAACTACATATGTAAAAACAAGACAACTAACTTAATGATTTTGAAACGAGACATATATGTAACGATTATCGTTGTAATGACATTTAATGTATATATATCATATTAAGATATATTAATACATCATGATATCATGATAATGTAATAATTTAACATCTCATTTGATTTAATAAACAATGGGTTAACAATATTTAACAAGATCGTTAACCTAAAGGTTTCAAAACAACACTTACATGTAACGACTAATGATGACTTAACGACTCAGTTAAAATGTATATACATGTAGTGTTTTAATATGTATTCATACACTTTTGAAAGACTTCAAGACACTTATCAAAATACTTCTACTTAACAAAAATGCTTACAATTACATCCTCGTTCAGTTTCATCAACAATTCTACTCGTATGCACCCGTATTCGTACTCGTACAATACACAACTTTTAGATGTATGTACTATTGGTATATACACTCCAATGATCAGCTCTTAGAAGCCCATGTGAGTCACCTAACACATGTGGGAACCATCATTTTGCAACTAGCATGAAATATCTCATAAAATTACAAAAATATGAGTAATCATTCATGACTTATTTACATGTAAACAAAATTACACATCCTTTATATCTAATCCATATACCAACGACCAAAAACACCTACAAACACTTTCATTCTTCAATTTTCTTCATCTAATTAATCTCTCTCAAGTTCTATCTTCAAGTTCTAAGTGTTCTTCATAAATTCTACAAGTTCTAGTTTCATAAAATCAAGAATACTTCCAAGTTTGCTAGCTTACTTCCAATCTTGTAGAGTAATCATCTGTGATGACCCGAAAATTTCTGACCAAATTTAAACTTTATCTTTAAATAATTTAATGTTTCCGACATGATAAGCAAAGTCTATGAAGTTGAATCTTAAAATTTTAGAACTGTTTCATGTATTAAATTACATTTGACTGCTCTCGACGATTCATGAATAATTATATGTATGTATATATATATATATATATATATGTACAAGTAAAAACGACTTTCCTACCGTAAAACACTATTTGCTACAGTAAAATGACTTTCCTACCGTAAAACACTATTTGCTACAGTAAAACACTATTTGCTACAGTAAACCGTATTTTGCTACAGTGCTACAGTGAAAACGACTTTGCTACAATGATTTGCTACAGTAAAACACTATTTGCTACAGTAAACACTATTTTCTACAGTAAAACACTATTTGCTACAGTACGCTATTTGATGTCGACGAACTAGCAAACAAAAACAGGATAAGGCGGCCATGCGATCGCATGGCAAAAACACTGAAAACTCATGCGATCGCATGAGGTACTGTAGCAGGCCACATACTATAAAAGCTCGATTCATTCCTCTGTATTATTATTTTTTTTATATTATTATTATTATTATTATTATTATTATTATTATTATTATTATTATTAAGATTAATATTATTATTATTATTATTAATCTTATTATAATATTATTATTAGTAGTATATATACCTAAAATACTACGACGAGGTTATGAGCGTGTCACATTCAAAATGGGTTTTTTAGCGGGACAGAGCTAAGGAAATTATGAGTTATTGTCAAGGAGGTTATGGGTAATGTTCGAGGGTATATTTGTGAATCAAATCTAGTGTTTATCATCTCTGTTGCGTCTACGTACTTTCCTACAATATTGAATCTCAATACTGATACGTAAGCACTCATATCTTATCTTTTATATATTAATTATGTATCCATGTCTAGTGCTCGAGTATATATATTTATATATGCTTGTATGCTAAATTTCGTCATTAAACAATTTATAATGAATCACTAATTAAATACATATATTACTGGTAAAAGGTATATGATATACATGTTTTTGGAAAGCTGGCGAAAAATCAATAACTTTTCATTTAGATATCGAATAGTTTCGATGAACGGATTAAAAGATATGATCAACTGAATTATGATTGACGTTAATTGAAATTGCTTTTGAATCTGCAATTAAGATTTAAACAACTTGTTTACGAGATTGATAAAGTGAACTTTTAAATATTACCAACCGAGTAAATGAATCCTTATATAAGGCACATCTCATTTTGTTGAACTATTGTCAAAATTAACTTTTTGAAACAACTTTGGATAACTATTATATGTCGATATCGAGCATTAGGATTGTTATACACTATGACCTGACCTAGCTTGATAGACATTTATTGACCAACATATGTTCTCTAGGTTGAGATCTACGGTTATTTGATATTCCGAGTTTCGGTCACGTTTTGGTGAACAACTTTATGTGCTGCTAAGGTGAGTTTCATATGATCCCTTTTACTCAATATATTTTTGGGATGAGAATACATGCAACTGTTTATACATACTGAAAATACTAGATTTATATGCGTGAGTTTCATTTGCTCCATTTTTAATTGCTTTTGCAATCTATATTTTTGGGCTAAGAATACATGCACTTTATTTTTTAAACGCAATGGATACAAGTACATACTAAATTCTACACTGAGTTTGAACCGAAAATCCCTTAGCTTTGGTAACTAGTAACTTCCAGTTATAAGAACTGGTGGGCGCGAGTAGTAGTATATGGATCCATAGGGCTTGATATCCCCGTCCGAGCTAGAGCACTAGCCTTTTAACGGACGTATGCTATTTGAGAAGCGTACACGTTGGTTTGCGTGTATTATTAAGATGATTATACAAAGGGTACAAATTATATATACGTTAAGTTTAGTTACCAGGGTGCTCAATTTCGTAGAATATTTTGATAAACGTTTCTGGATGAAACAATTGAAATCTTGTGATCCACCTTTATACACAGATTATGCGAAACATTAAAACTATGAACTCACCAACCTTTGTGTTGACACTTGTTAGCATGTTTATTCTCAGGTTTCCTAGAAGTCTTCCGCTGTTTGCTTATATGTTATACAAGCTATGTGCATGGAGTCTTACATGGCATATTTTTCGAGGAAACGTTGCATTCACCAAATCATCACCATGTATCTTATTTTGACTGCATTGTCAATGGAAGTACTATTGTAAACTATTATTACGGTGATTGTCTATATGTAGAAATCATCAGATGTCGAAAACCTTTGATTTAAATATACATTTATGGTGTGCCTTTTCAAAAGAATGCAATGTTTACAAAACGTATCATATAGAGGTCAAATACCTCGCAATGAAATCGATGAATGACGTGTTCGTCCATACGGATTTGGAGCGATCGTCACAGTTGGTATCAGAGCGTTGGTCCTAGTGAACCAGGTCTTGCATTAGTGTGTCTAACTGATAAGTTGTTAGGATACATTCGTAAGTCTGGACTTTGACTGTGTCTGCATGTCAAAAGTTTTGCTTATCATTTCTTGTCAAAAATTACCTGTTTATCAAACTTAAGTCTTGACACGTGTTTTTGGATTTATTGCATACACGGTGTATAGACAAATCATATCCTATCATATCTACTACAGCGGATCTTATTTGGCGCTTTTCGAATTTCCCTCCGTAAATTACGGAATCTTTTTACTATATATACGTATGCGAGAAGTCGGAGATATCATCCAGTATTCAACCCTCAATTCATATCGGGAATTGTTTCATAACTTTCTGTGATCACATAAGATGGCCTCTTCGAATAGACCAAGTTCCTCCAGCTCCGAAGACAGCGTGACGGGAGCGCACCGACCGATCAACTACCGTGATTTCTTTAGAAAATGGGATGGGTTCGCGAAATACTTACCCTATGGAGAAATGAAGAAGGTACTCCATACCACGATCAGAATTTACCACCTAACGTTGGAGTACTCGATCCGCTTACCGGCGAACCTGTTCGCAACACCGTCTTCACTCTTTTCGCAAGGATTTTCCGCCTCGAAGGTCGACTCGATGTAGTTAAAGATAGTATTCGTCCTCTACTTCCGAATTCTAATCAGATAGGATTATTGGAAGAAGTTAGGAGACTTCGAACTAAATATCAAGAATTGACAACCCTTACGAAAGAATGGGTAGAACTAATTCATAGACTAGAGCGTAAAGTAGAAACCCTGGAGATGGCAGTGTTCGATTTGGAAGCTAGGCTCACATCTACTACACAGGTACCACAAGCAGTACCAACAGCAACAGCAATACCACCATCACTCGCCTCAACATCACGATCTGTACCTCGAACATCAACGTCATACGCACCGTAGATACCAGGGAGTATCACCAACACTAACCACACCTGTAGCACCACAAGCTCCGTCAGTTCAAGAAAGCACCGTGGACATCATACGAGTCAACAACGAGTATATTGTATCAATGAGTTATGAAGCATTAACTTAATTCCTCTGAAGAATTTATATGTATATCTTATATATATATTTTAAAACCACCATAAATCTTTTCGCACTAAGCTATTAAGTATGAATTGAAAAAGGGTAAACACTACTCGGTTAAATTCATATTACTAATATGCTATGATGTACATCCTTCGTTAACAACTTAACCTTCGTTAACTACAATCTCTGTTTCAATCCAAAGAATTCTGTTTCATAATAAACCAAGTGTATTATTCAATAATATGGTTGATTTTACACTTTCATCTTCGATGCACTCGAAACTTTCTAGAAAACATCATTTGCACCTTGTGAAGTTTGCAAGAATTCCACGAATATCAACACCCTTCACCAAGGAATATCAATAAGAATAAATAATGAAGTATTGATTTCATTAATGAAACACTCCACGAAGATTATGTAATCTCTAATGTTTTAGAGATTATTCAATTCTAATTCAAGCCGAAAATCAAATGAGTTTAATATGATATTAACTCATTAAATCTGTATTACATCTGAAGAAAATATACATACATATATTTTCATAGAGACGGTAATAAAAAAATTCTTTTGTACAAAATATTACTTGTGAAATCTTTAACGGGTAGGTAATACCCGGGGAAAATATATAAGTTCACAATTAATATGTTACACTATACATTCTTCAACTTTGATTCAAAAATCATTAACTATACTCACTATCTTCACAAGTGATACATAATCATTTCATACAAATTCAATTACATATTCTGATATTGACGGATCAGAATCCAAGTCATAACTCTGAACCGGTGAAATCATTCTTAGATCTCTACATCTTTCAAAGCTATACTTTGACTTCAAAACTGTGAAAGATCCTTTAGTATTGTTTTTAGCAAAAATAACCTTGCAATTCCTTTTCAAAGTATCCAGTATTATCAATCATTCAACCAGTCAACGATGACCTTTCAGACTTGTAATTTTGGCATATACGTTTTCGTTACTGGGGAACCTTTCATGTTCCACCACATTAGCAGTAAATTTACCAACAACTTCATTGATCTTTGACCTTCTGAAAAATCCTTATACTCATTGAAATTGTATCATGTACTCATCCACATCTTGTAACGGCAATTGCCATACCAACTATCGGGAATTAGCAATTAGTGTCTTGAAATCTTGTAGCACATCTACGCCAACAGTTATATGTGTACATATAACGTCTACCTCCTGGATTTACATACTTCGAATGTGAAGTTTCTGAAAAATATCCCAAACTATGAACTAGTTCTCTGAAATTGGAATAATGCTGATGAAGCAGCAAAAACTGTAAACGACTTTAATAGTCAAAAGTTTGATGATAAAGAATAGTATGGTGGTAAAGCTGAGAAAAAGAGAAGGTTTGGAATTGAAAAACGGATTGAGCAGACCATGAAGGAGGCTGTGGACAAATCACAAAGACTAAATCTACCTTCAAAGAATCCAAATGATTCAGAGTCTGCTGAAATCATTAGCGAATACCTTGCTCCTTACTCTAAAACCTTTGCGGACAATATTCTTCATCATCATCTTATCTTAAATATTCTAAGATATCATAGTAACTCCCATTATAAATATCCTCCATAATTCTGAAGATATTTTTCGAAACCATTCTTATCTGAAATCATTACCTCTTCGCGCTATCTGTATTACATCATAAAAGAAACTATTTTAGTTTCTAAATTCTGAAACCTTCAAGTTTAAAATATGAATGTTTTGAAGTAGTGTTGGGAACTGAAGCATGAATTAGTATAATATAATGACACTTGATCAACGTGATTATATTACAGTAAGTCATGCTGAGTTTCTAATGGAACGTAATAAAGGTTCACAGATCCCACCCTCATCATGAACCATGTTACATAACTCTTTCATTCTATAAAATCTCTAAATATATCAAGAAAATATATTTCTTGATGATTCGGTCTTTTCCAGATATTCTGGTAATTTAACAAATCAAATCGTTCTATTACCTTTCCTTTCTACTTTGTATATTATGATCATTCGAAACTCCATACCTACGAATTCTGGACCATTATTCGCTTGACTTGAAGTCGGGAAGAGAAAACGAAAACATGAAGCTCCTAAATATAATGGAGAATATAAAGCCCAATAACAACCCTGAAAATTTACAAACCGTGTATATCAATACGTATTGCAATGTAAAGACACGGGAAAATTAATAACACTATAACCCCAAGATAAAAGTAAAAGTAAATAAAATCCTCCGGTGGTAAATGAAAGAGAAGGATGACAGATATGAAGGTTAGGAGTATATCAAGAATCAGAACTGGATGAGGCATTTCACAATCTTTTGGAAGTATGAAATAAGGGAGAAGAGTATAGGAGTGGTGAAAATAAATAAAACAGAAGAGGTCAATTTATAGCGAAATATCAGACATAGCAATCGAGGCAGATTACGCATTTAATCAAAGAAAATCCTAATTTCATTAAATTTTGAAGAATCAAATCTTATTTAGATTATGAAGATTTTCTATTCCTTAAATTCCGAAAATCAATCGTTACTACGTCAAGAGATAAGACGCATCTCTATTCTGCATTTCCTTCTATTACAATAATTTCCCTCATACGCTTCGAGTAATCAGATTGTTTTATCCATATTATTCAACGGTGATAAAACTCTATTTATCGACTCATATTCGTCATGAAAACATTTTTATTGTTAGCCATGACGACCTCACTTAAATTTCGGGACGAAATTTCTTTAACGGGTAGGTACTGTGATGACCCGGAAATTTTTGACCAAATTTAAACTTTATCTTTAAATGATTTAATGTTTCCGACACGATAAGCAAAGTCTATGAAGTTGAATCTTAAAATTTTAGAACTGTTTCATGTATTAAATTACATTTGACTGCTCTCGACGATTCATGAACAATTATATGTATGTATATATATATGTACAAGTAAAAACGACTTTCCTACCGTAAAACACTATTTACTACAGTAAAATGACTTTCCTACCGTAAAACACTATTTGCTACAGTAAAACACTATTTGCTACAGTGAAACCGTATTTTGCTACAGTGCTACAGTGAAAACGACTTTGCTACAATGATTTGCTACAGTAAAACACTATTTGCTACAGTAAACAATATTTGCTACAGTAAAATACTATTTGCTACAGTAACACTATTTTGCTACAGTAAAACACTATTTGATGTCGACGAACTAGCAAACAAAAACAGGATAAGGCGACCATGCGATCGCATGGCAAAAACACTGAAAACTCATGCGATCGCATGAGGTACTGTAGCAGGCCACATACTATAAAAGCTCGATTCATTCCTCTGTATTATTATTTTTTATTATTATTATTATTATTATTATTATTATTATTATTATTATTATTATTATTATTATTATTAAGATTAATATTATTATGATTAATCTTATTATAATATTATTATTAGTAGTATATATACCTAAAATACTACGACGAGGTTATGAGCGTGTCACCTTCAAAATGGGGTTTTTAGCGGGATAGAGCTAAGGAAATTATGAGTTATTGTCAAGGAGGTTATGGGTAATGTTCGAGGGTATATTTGTGAATCAAATCTAGTGTTTATCATCTCTGTTGCGTCTACGTACTTTCCTACAATATTGAATCTCAATACTGATACGTAAGCACTCATATCTTATCTTTTATATATTAATTATGTATCCATGTCTAGTGCTCAAGTATATATATTTATATATGCTTGTATGCTAAATTTCGTCGTTAAACAATTTATAATGAATCACTAATTAAATACATATATTACTGGTAAAAGGTATATGATATACATGTTTTTGGAAAGCTGGCAAAAAATCAATAACTTTTCATTTAGATATCGAATAGTTTCGATGAACGGATTAAAAGATATGATCAACTGAATTATGATTGTCGTTAATTGAAATTGCTTTTGAATCTGCAATTAAGATTTAAACAACTTGTTTACGAGATTGATAAAGTGAACTTTTAAATATTACCAACCGAGTAAATGAATCCTTATATAAGGCACATCTCATTTTGTTGAACTATTGTCAAAATTAACTTTTTGAAACAACTTTGGATAACTATTATATGTCGATATCGAGCATTAGGATTGTTATACACTATGACCTGACCTAGCTTGATTGACATTTATTGACCAACATATGTTCTCTAGGTTGAGATCTACGGTTATTTGATATTCCGAGTTTCGGTCACGTTTTGGTGAACAACTTTATGTGCTGCTAAGGTGAGTTTCATATGATCCCTTTTACTCAATATATTTTTGGGCTGAGAATACATGCAACTGTTTATACATACTGAAAATACTAGATTTATATACGTGAGTTTCATTTGCTCCATTTTTAATTGCTTTTGTAATCTATATTTTTGGGCTGAGAATACATGCACTTTATTTTTTAAACGCAATGGATACAAGTACATACTAAATTCTACACTGAGTTCGAATCCTAAAGATAGATCTATTCGGCCTAACGAACCCCATCCAAAGTACCGGATGCTTTAGTACTTCGAATTCGTTTTTATCATGTCCGAAGGATTTCCCGGAATGATAGGGGATATTCTTATATGCATCTTGTTAATGTCGGTTACCAGGTGTTCACCATATGAATGAATTTTATCTCTATGTATGGGATGTATATTGAAATATGAAATCTTGTGGTCTATTATTATGATTTGATAATATATAGGTTAAACCTATAACTCACCAACATTTGTGTTGACGTTTTAAGCATGTTTATTCTCAGGTGATTATTAAGAGCTTCCGCTGTTGCATACTAAAATAAGGACAAGATTTGGAGTCCATGCTTGTATGATATTATGTAAAAACTACATTCAAGAAACTTATTTTTGATGTAATATATTCTTATTGTAAACCATTATGTAATGGTCGTGTGTAAACGGTATATTTTAGATTATCATTACTTGATAATCTACGTAATGCTTTTTAAACCTTTATAGATAAAATAAAGGTTATGATTGTTTTAAAAATGAATGCAGTCTTTGAAAAACGTCTCATATAGAGGTCAAAACCTCGCGACGAAATCAATTAATATGGAACGTTTATAATCAATATGAACGGGACATTTCAAGTGGTACTAGATGAAGCACATAAAACCAGATATTCAATACATCCCGGAGTGGGGAAAATGTACCAAGACCTCAAGAGAAACTTTTAGTGGCCAGGAATGAAGGCCGATATAGCCACATATGTAGGAGCATGTTTGACTTGTTCTAAAGTCAAAGCTGAACATTAGAAACCATCGGGTCTACTCCAACAACATGAAATCCCAGAATGGAAATGGGAAAACATTACTATGGATTTTATTGCTAAGTTACCGAGAACTGCAGGTGGTTATGATATGATTTGGGTAATAGTCGATCGTCTTACTAAGTCAGCACACTTTCTACCAATAAAAGAAGAGGATGTTATAGAGAAATTAGCACGATTATACCTGAAAGAAGTTGTTTCTAGACATGGTATACCAATCTCTATTATCTCTGATCGTGATAGCAGATTTACTTCCAGATTCTGGCAGGCATTACACGAAGCGTTGGGAACTCGTCTAGATTTAAGTACTGCCTATCATCCACAAACTGATGGGCAGAGTGAAAGGACGATTTAGAAACTCGAAGACATGCTACGCGCATGTGTTATTGATTTTGGAAGCAGTTGGGATCGACATCTACCGTTAGCTGAGTTTTCCTACAACAACAGCTACCATTCTAGTATTGAGGCGGCACCATTCGAGGCACTTTATGGTAGGAAGTGCAGGTCTCCGATTTGTTGGAGTGATTTGGGGGATAAACAGATTACAGGTCCAGAAATTATCCAAGAAACCACCGATAAAATCATTCAGATTCAGCAACGAATGAAAACAGCCCGGAGTCGACAAAAGAGCTATGCAGATGTTAGGAGAAAACCTTTAGAGTTTGAGGAGGGTGATATGGTTATGCTTAAGGTATCACCTTGGAAAGGTGTTATTCGTTTTGGAAAGCGGGGGAAATTGAGCCCAAGATACATTGGGCCATTCAAGATTGAAAAACGCATTGGGCCGGTGGCCTATCAACTTGAGCTACCTCCACAATTAGAAAAGATTCACAACACCTTTCATGTTTCAAACCTGAAGAAATGCCTAGCTACCGAAGATATCATTATCCCTTTAGACGAAATTAAGATTGACGAGAAACAAAATTTCGTCGAAGAACCCGTCGAAATTATGGATCGTGAGGTCAAACGACTCAAACAAAGTAAGATACCAATCGTTAAGGTTCGATGGAATGCTCGTAGAGGACCTGAATTTACTTGGGAATGAGAATACCAAATGAAGCTGAAGTACCCACATTTTTTTCCCGATATCGCACGTTAACTAGGTACAATTCTAAATTTCGGGACGAAATTTAATTTAACGGGTGTGTAATGTAACGACCCGGATTTTTCCGCTAATATATAGAAGATTAATATTTACATAATTAATGTTTCCAATATGTTAAGCAATCAAACTCATTAAGATTTGGTTATTTGAAATGAATTTTATACAAATGTTTGGCTACCCAGTTTGTCTGACGATTCACGAACGTCATAACTCGAAATAATTATATAATGATGTATATATGGATATATATATACTTATGATTTGATAAAATGATATTTATGTATCTCATTACATATAATAACAATTGGTTATATACATAAAATGAGATTACTAACTTAAAGACTTCAAGATTATATACATATATATATAACGATTAACATTATAATAACTTCTAAATTAAAATGTATGTATATGTATTGTATTAATATGTATTAATACACTTTTGAAGGACTTAAACATATATACTAACATACTTATACTCAACAAAGATAGCTATACTCATAATCTCATTCAATTCCATCAAGAATTCTATTCGTATTCATTCGGTATTTATACCCGTATCATGCCCAGCTTCCATACTTAAATACTATGAGTATATACCAATATGAAATACCAATTATAGCCTCCTTAGCAGCCCTATGAGTCACAAGACAAGGATAAACATGATGGAGACTTGTGGGAGCCAATATTTAACTTCTAGTTTGCATTATTATGCTATATTCCAAATTTTGATAAAGTCTCTTAACCATATGCATGAACCACGACTTTTAACACTCTTTTTACTCATTCATATTAGCTATTTAACTTACCTTCACTCTCATAATACTCACACACAAGAACTCCAAGTATTCTCTCCATTTCTTACTCTTTAAACACTCTTTAAACACACATACTTCAAGTACTAGAAAATCTTCTTTCACTTTCATCATAAACTAGCTTCAAGAAAAATTTGTTAACTCATATACTCCTCTTTATCAAGGTAAGAATCATATATAAGCTTTGGTTCAATTCATATACTTATAACTATCTTAATTCAAGATAGAAATCTTATTCGAACTTTTGTTCATTCTATGATTCTACTCCAAGGATTACAAGCCATCAAGGATATCTTTGATCAAAAGATTATCATCTTATTTTCTCAGAAACTTTGTTCATTTAATTTGAGGTAGTCACCTTATTCATAATCTTTTTCGATTCATATCCATATAGCTATCTTATTATGAGTTTATAACTTACAACAACAAGAACATAGTTTAGATTAATTCTAAACTTGTTCACAAACAAATTTAATCCTTCTAACTTGACTTTTAAAATACTTCAACACATGTATTATGACAGTATGTCAAGCTAACATAAGGATATAAAACTTGTAAACACGAAGAACACCTTAAAACTGAACATACGCCGTCATAGATCATCGGGGGCTGTTTTGGGTTTAATTTTAAAAACCTATCTTAAACTTTGAATTAAAAGATTTTCTTTGGTGAAAAATCTTATTTTATATGGATATGAAATATATCCAAAATCCATGGTTAAACTCTAAGTGGAAGTATGTTTTTCAAAAGGGTCATCAAGATGTCGTTCTTACGACGGATATGACTATCTTCTCTTATTTGACACCTAAGCTGTATTTTTGACTATAAACTTATACTTTTTCTATTAATATTAATAATTTTGAGTTCGATACGAAACCATGGCAACTCGAATCACTCAAAACGGATTTGTAACGAAGAAATTATGGGTAAAACAAAATTGGATATTTTTGCTTGTTTTTAGCTACGGTTTTGATTAATAAAAATGGAAGCTAACCTTATTCTAGCTAACTTACATTGTATCCTACATGTACTTATACATGTCTTGTTTCCGAACTTATGGAAATACAATTTATAATAGTCGTGATTAAGTTCTACGACAATATATTATAGTCTTAATAAAGATCGTAAGACACCATATATATATATGACTTGATCACCGTGGATCCGTATACAGCGTTTTGACATATCATTTTGATTTCTTCTATATATATTATTGGAACGAACTATAAGACACCATTGGTAGTAATTTTGAGTTAGCTGTGGGTCGAAGTGGATTCCAAAATATTATATACTTTGAGTTGTGATCGAGCCTGAAACATGTATACAATGGGTCGCAGATTGCTTCAAACAATATACATATTATGTGTCTTATTATATTAAGACAATATATTATAGTGTTAGTGAATTCTAACACAATATACGCATTTATATTTATAACATATTTATACTGTTGGACTATTTGACTATTGGACTACGGACGTTGGACTACTAACAATGGACAATTAAAATTATCACAAGTATCATAAGTATGAAATATTAATTATATATATATCTTGACACAAGAATATTATTATTAGGTTCGTGAATTTGTCAAAAGGCAAGTCTTATCACCATCTATTCGGAAATCATCACAAATGAGTTATAGTCCCATTTTTACTATCTAAATTATTTTGGGATGAGAATACATGCAAATTTATAAATGTTTTACAAAATAAGCACAAGTTCATGAAACTACATTCTATGACTGTTTTGTTATACCGGATATATGTACTTATTATTATTATGCTTGGTAACCTAAGAATTAGTGAAAAACACTAATTGACGCGAATCCTAAAGGTAGATCTACGGGCACCAACCACCCACATTTTCGAATAGTGGAAATGCTTTAGTACTTCGAAGGGTTCTTGTCATACATTTGAATAGTGGAATTTATGATGCCAGATATCTTAAGCGCTCTATGTTAAGGTCGGTTACCAGGCGACTCATCGTATGAATGATTTTTGCAGTTGTAATGATCCTGCGCATTTAATTAAATGAAATCTTGTGGCTTATTAAATGTTATGATTATTATATAGAAATTAAACCTATGACTCACCAACATTTTTGTTGACGTTTTAAGCATGTTTATTCTCAGGTGAATATTAAAAACGCTTCCGCTGTCATATGTCAACCTAAGGTCAAGATTTGGAGTCGGCATAATTGTTTATATTGTATAAACTTGCATTCGGAGTATTTGTTGTAATATATTTGATCATATTGTAATGGGTTGTGTAAAAACTTATTTATTTGAGGAGATTGTCTTTGATAGACAATCTAAATTATGTCATTAAGACCTTTATTCAATAATAAAGGTTATGGTTGTTTTTAAAAACGAATGCAAGATTTAAAAAACTTCTCATATAGAGGTCAAAACCTCGTAAAGAAACCAATTAATATGAAACGTTTATAATTAATATGAACGGGGCATTTCAGTATTGAACAAACAATGGAACAAAGAGAGAATGTTTCATACATGAACCAAAGACCTGGAAATAATTATCAGAATAATTATCAACCACCAAGACCAAACTACAATCAAAATCAGAATTATAACCGAAATGTTCCATACAACAACCAACAAGGTCCTAGCAATCAACAAGTATCTAACAATACTTACAACCAGCAAAGACCTATTTTTCAAAATAAACCACCATAAACCGATGATAAAAAACCAAATTTAGAAGACATGATGTCAAAGCTAGTTGAATCTCAAACTCAGTTTTTCACATCTCAGAAACAAACGAATGAACAAAATGCTCAAGCATTTAGAAATCAACAATCTTCGATTCAAAATTTGGAACAAGAAGTAAGCAACCTAGCAAGGTTAATTGGTGAAAGAAAACTAGGGAGTCTACCTAGCGATACAAATGCTAACCCCCGGAATGAAACAGCTAAAGCCATTACCACAAGAAGTGGTATTACACTTAAACCACCTGAAATACCTGTAATTTCTGATGACTCTGTTCCTACCACACAAGCACCACAGCCTGAGCAAGAGAAGGAATCAGAACCAGTAGTTGAAAATGTTAATGAAGATAACACCGTTAAGGCTAAACCTTATGTTAAACCATACCAACCACCACTTCCTTACCCGAGTAAAATGAGAAAAGAAAGACTTGAAGCCGAGTAATCCAAATTCTTGGATATGTTTAAACAAATAAATGTCAATCTTCCTTTCATTGATGTGATTTCAGGAATGCCAAGATATGCCAAATTCCTGAAAGATCTAATCACAAATAGAAAGAAAATGGAGGAACTATCGGCTGTTACAATGAATGCTAATTGTTCTGCAGTGCTGTTGAATAAGCTACCAGAAAAACTTTCAGATCCAAGAAGTTTCACAATTCCATGTTTTCTGGGAAGTCTTAGTTCAATAGAAGCATTGGCAGACTTAGGTGCTAGTATAAATTTAATGCCGTATTCATTATACGCTAAACTAGACCTTGGAGAATTGAAACCAACACGAATAAGCATACAACTAGCAGATCGATCAGTAAAATATCCTAGAGGGATAATGGAAAACATGCTAGTTAAAGTTGGTACTTTAGTATTTCCAGTAGACTTTGTTATTCTGGACATGAAAGAAGATTCTCGAGTTCCTCTTATATTAGGAAGACCATTCTTAAACACGGCTAAAGCAATAATATATGTGTTTGGTAAGAAACTGACCCTAAGTATAGAGGACGAGAGTGTTATCGTTTCCGTTGATAGAGCTATGCAACAACCGCAATCTACAGATGATACATGTTATTATATTCAAACTATAGATTCACATGCAGAATTGTTAGAAGAATTTCCAGAATTACAAGGAACGGGAGAATGTTCTTTAGGAGAAGGAACTGAACCAATTGATGAAGCTGAAATGTTAGCCGCACTCATGGCTAATGAATAAGAACCAACAACAGAAGAACTTCAAATGCTAAAAGAGGAAGACAGATATCGATACAAATCATCGATAGAAGAACCACCGACATTAGAGTTAATGCCACTCCCAAACCATTTGGAATACGCTTATTTACATGGTGAATCTGAATTGCCTGTAATAATATCGTCTTCTCTTACGGTAAATGAAAAATCTCAACTCATTTCTGTGCTAAAAGCTCATAAACCAGCTATTGCATGAAAGATTCATGACATTAAAGGCATAAGTCCTTCGTATTGCACATATAAAATCCTTATGGAAGAAGGCCATAGAACCTATGTGCAACGCCAACGAAGACTAAATCCTAATATGTAAGATGTTGTTAAGAAAGAAATTATTAAACTACTAGATGCAGGTTTAATTTATCCAATCTCTGATAGTCAATGGGTAAGCCCAGTTCAATGCGTACCTAAGAAGGGTGGCATGACTGTCATCACAAATGAAAAAAATGAGCTTATTCCAACTAGGACTGTAACGGAATGGCGAGTCTGTATTGATTATAGAAAATTAAATGATGCAACCAGAAAAGATCACTTTCCCTTACCTTTCATTGATCAAATGTTGGAAAGATTAGCCGAAAATAGTTACTATTATTTTCTTGACGATTTTTTCGGATATTTTCAAATTCCAATCGCACCCGAGGACCAAGAGAAAACCACCTTCACGTGCCCTTATGGTACTTTTGCTTACAAACGCATGCCATTTGGACTATGCAACGCCCCTGCAACCTTTCAAAGGTGCATGATGGTGATTTTTCATGACATGATAGAAGAATGCATGGAAGTTTTCATGGATGACTTTTCAGTCTTCGGTGATACTTTTGAATCATGTCTAGTTAATCTTGAACGAATGCTTATTAGATGCGAACAATCAAATCTAGTACTTAATTGGGAGAAATGCCATTTCATGGTTAGAGAAGGCATTGTTCTTGGTCATAAAATTTCAAAGGAAGGAATTGAAGTGGATAGAGCTAAAGTAGATGTAATTGCTAAATTTCCACATCCCACCAATGTTAGAGGAGTTAGGAGTTTTCTAGGGCATGCCGGTTTTTACCGACGTTTCATAAAAGATTTTTCTAAAATTGCCACTCCTATGAACAAACTCCTAGAAAAAGATGCTCCATTCATCTTTTCGGATGAATGCATCAAATCTTTTAATATTCTTAAAGAAAAACTCACTAATGAGCCGATCATGATAACTCTAAATTGGAATCTACCATTTGAACTCATGTGTGATGCAAGTGATTTTGCAATGGGAGCCGTTTTAGGATAAAGGATTGAAAAACGATTTCAACCTATTTATTACGCTAGTAAGACGTTGCAAGGAGCACAAACGAATTACACAACTACTAAAAAAGAACTCCTTGCTATTGTCTTTACTTTTGACAAATTTTGTTCATATCTCGTTCTAGCTAAAACGGTGGTCTATACTGACCATTCAGCTCTTAGATACCTATTTTCAAAAAAAGATGCCAAACCACGATTAATCCATTGGATCTTACTCTTACAAGAGTTCGATATTGAAATCCGAGAAAAAAAGGGAGCAGAAAATCTTGCTGCTGATCATCATTCTCGTCTTGAAAATCCCGAATTAGAAGTTCTAAATGAATCGGCCATACAAGATAACTTTCCTAATGAATATCTTTTGAAAATCGATTATAATGAAATTCCATGGTTTGCAGATTATGCAAACTACTTAGTATGTGGATTCCTTGAAAAACGGTTGTCGTACCAAAAATGAAAGAAATTCTTTAGTGATATAAAACACTATTTTTGGGAAGATCCACATTTGTTTAAAAGTTGTCCCGATGGAATAATCCGCCGATGCGTATTCGGAGATGAAGCTAGTTAAATCTTAAACCATTGTCATACAGGACCAACAGGAGGGCATTATGGGCCTCAACTAACAGCAAGGAAAGTCTACGATGCTGGATTTTATTGGCCTACAATTTTCAAAGACGCACACCTTCTTTGTAAATCCTGTGATGCTTGTCAAAGGGCCAGAAAAATAAGTCAACGTGATGAAATGCCACAAAATGTCATTCAAGTATGTGAAGTATTTGACATTTGGGGTATTGACTTTATGGGTCCATTTCCAAAATCTCATAATAATCTCTACATTCTCGTTGCCATTGATTATGTATCTAAATGGGCGGAAGCACAAGCTCTCCCAACTAACGATGCACGAGTTGTAGTCAACTTCTTAAAACGTCTTTTTGCTAGGTTCGGAACACCGAAAGCTTTAATAAGTGATCGGGGTACTCATTTTTGTAATAATCAACTTGAGAAAATTCTCAAAAGATATGGAGTAACTCATAAAATCTCAACCGCTTATCATCCACAAACAAGTGGAAAAGTTGAAAATACCAACCGAGCTTTAAAACGTATTCTAGAGAAAACCGTAGGATCAAATCCGAAGGAATGGTCCATGAAATTGGAGGATGCACTCTGGGCTTTTAGAACAGCCTACAAAACTCCAATTGGCACCACACCTTTTAGACTTGTTTACAGAAAAGCATATCACCTTCCAGTAGAAATTGAGCACAAAGCATTTTGGGCTTTGATAATGCTAAAAACGAACATATATTTCATAGCATTATTCCTCAAGAAAGACAAGCTTTTAGTTGCAATTGTTCTATTTACAAGTGATACTCGTTTAAATAATAAAAGGTGAAGACAAAAGACAGATTCGACGAATTGAAGACGCAAACGACCAAAAAGCTCAAAAGTACAAAAGACAATCAAAAAGGTTCCAATTATTGATAAGAAACGTCTCGAAATTACAAGAGTACAAGATTCAAAACGCAAAGTACAAAATATAAAATTGTACGCAAGGACGTTCGAAAATCCGGAACCAGGACTAGAGTCAACTCTTAACGCTCGACGCAACGGACTAAAAATTACAAGTTAACTATGTATATAAATATAATATAATATATAATTAATTATATTAATTATATATATATTATATATATATATTAAAAACCGTCGGCAGAGAAAACTCCAAGGACTGAGCTGTAAACTTTACCTCCGCGACTCGCGGAGTTTGAAGGGGTTTTTGCCGCGAGTCGCGGAGCCCCAATTTTCAACCCTGGCTATAAAGCAAACCGAATTCTGATCAAATTTCATATCTTATTTTCTATCTCTCTCTCAATATATACGTAATATATATATATAATTTATATTTTAATTTTAATTTTAATTTTAAATCCTTATAATAAGGGTATGTTAGCAAATGTTGTAAGGGTGTAAGTCGAAATTCTGTCCGTGTAACGCTACGCTATTTTTAATCATTGTAAGTTATGTTCAACCTTTTTACATTAATGTCTCGTAGCTAAGTTATTATTATGCTTATTTAAAACGAAGTAATCATGATGTTGGGCTAATTACTAAAATTGGGTAATTGGGCTTTGTACCATAATTGGGGTTTGGACAAAAGAACGACACTTGTGGAAACTAGACTATGGGCTATTAATGGGCTTTATATTTGTTTAACTAAATGAAAGTTTGTTAATGTTAATATAAAGATTTACAATTGGGCGTCCCTATAAATTACCATATACACTCGATCGGACACGATGGGCGGGGTATTTATATGTACGAATAATCGTTCATTTAACCGGACACGGGAATGGATTAATAGCCACTAGAATAATTAAAACAGGGGTGAAATTACATTCAAGGGTAATTGGTATAATTGTTAACAAAGTAGTAAAACCTTGGTTTACACGCATTCGATAACCTGGTGTATTCATTAAACAAAGTATTAAAACCTTGTTACAATTCGAATCCCCAATTAGTTGGAATATTTAACTTCGGGTATAATAATAATTTGACAAGGACACTTGCAATTTATATTTATGACTGATGGACTGTTATGGACAAAAACCAGACGGACATATTAAATAATCCAGGACAAAGGACAATTAACCCATGGGCATAAAACTAAAATCAACACGTCAAACATCATGATTACGGAAGTTTAAATAAGCATAATTCTTTTATTTCATATTTAATTTCCTTTATTTTATATTTAATTGCACTTCTAATTATCGCATTTTTTATTTATTGTTATTTAATCGCACTTTTAATTATCGTACTTTTTAATTATCGCAATTTTATTTTATCGCATTTTTATTATTCGCAATTTCATTATCGTTATTTACTTTACGCTTTAATTTAAGTCTTGTATTTATTCTATATTTTACATTAGGTTTTAACTGCGACTAAAGTTTTAAAATCGACAAACCGGTCATTAAACGGTAAAAACCCCCCTTTATAATAATAATATTACTTATATATATGTTTGTATTTTTATAAAGGTAAACTAATATAGCGTTGAACTTTGTTTAAAGACTTCCCTGTGGAACGAACCGGACTTACTAAAAACTACACTACTGTACGATTAGGTACACTGCCTATAAGTGTTGTAGCAAGGTTTAAGTATATCCATTCTATAAATAAATAAATATCTTGTGTAAAATTGTATCGTATTTAATAGTATTTTCTGCTAAAATTTAATAACTATTTTATATACACCTCGCATAACATCAAGTAATTTTGGCGCCGCTGCCGGGGAACATCTTAAAAGCCGGAAGCGCAACGCTAATATAGAAAAAAAAAAGATTTTTTAGTTTACTTTTATTAAAAGTCGTTTTTGTAAAAATACGTTTTAAAAATTCGAAAATATAAAAAGAAAAACAAAAAAATATAAGTATTTTTAAGATTTTGTTAAATATTTAAGTTTTATAAGTTTCTTTATTTCTATTTTAGTTTATAAAAATATAAGTTTTATTTTAAAATCTTTTATTTATTTAAAAAACAGAAAACATAAAAAAAATAAAATAAAGAAAAACGCGTAAAAATTGAAAGCTGTCAACTGAATTTCTGAACCCCGCGACTCGCGGGGTTTTCTTCTTTAATTGCCGCGACTCGCGGAGCTACTCTGACACGCGCACAGGAAGCCCTAATTCTGCATTAATTACGATTTTTAATTAATTATTATTAATATTTAAACCTAATTATTATTATTATTATTATTAGTTTTATTTTTACTTTTACTTTTTATTTATATATTTTAGTTAAATTAGTTTTATTAAATTGTAAAATTAGTAGTTTTATTAAATAAATAATATAAAAATAATATTTTTATAAAAATTGTACTTTTTACAACTTTTTATATATTTTTATATTTTGTACCTTTTTAATCGTTGTAGCGTAATATTTGTATTTTTAGCTCATATTTAATTTTAAACTTAGTTTTTGCTATAGTTATTTTTACTCCTAGATTTTTAGGCTTTGCCATAGAATTCCTTAAGTGCTTTTTCTTTAGACTAAGATTTAGGTGCTTTAGAATTTTGCGACGCCTTTTTAAGTTTTAGTTTCTTTTTAAGTTATTTCCATTTGGGATTTAGTTTTTCCTGTAAGCTTTAATATTTTTAGACACCTTTTACTATGTATCAATTATCATTCCAATTAGTAATTTCAATTTGCGATTATAATTTTAAGTTAGTTGTAGTAATAAGGTTAGGTTAGTAAAGTATTTTTAAGTTTTTATAAGTTTCTTTTATTTTTCCGTCACCTTTTATTTTTCAACCATTTTTTTTTTTTCAACCTTTTTCGACGAACTATTTTTCTTTCTTATTTCTCGCTATTCTAGTTTTTAGGACATAGATTTTTATTCTACTTCTTATCTAAATTTCTCAAAATTACGAAAATTTATTTTAAGTGGTTAAATTGATAGACATCAAAATTTTCTGGTTCGTAGTAATAGTTGGATTTGTACGTGGACCGGGTTATTGGAGCCAAACAGTCCTCAATTATATTGAGACCAAACGAATCCTGCCCCTCTGCTGCATCTTTTGGCTATTCGAAACGTGGGCAAAATCAGAAAAGTCTATTGATTGGATAACTTATTATAATTTTTCTTTCCTTTTTAAAAACTAATAGGATATTCAGTGAATGCACCGAGCAAGACGTTCATCACCTTTTGTACGTTCACCACCTGTAACTAGATCAAGACATCGTTTAACAAATATAACCGCCGTTGAATTTTCTTTAGAATCGTCATCCAGTCGACCAAGTACTTCAGTTCAAATTTCCGATAATCCATTTTTTGAACCCAACCTCACAATTGAGAATCCAGAGAATATTCAGGAACGGTTCGTAGATCCTGAACCATTAAACTTTCCTCCGGAACCACCAATCATTCAAACAGAGATTGTTGAGGAACGAACTATTAAATCAGAATCATCTAGTGATACCGATTCAACAAATTCAATTATGGAGAATCTGGAACCTTTAAGTATGGAAGACCGAATGAGAGCTAAACGCACTGGCCAAGGTCACGCAATTACTCATCCAGACATTAATGCGCCAGATTATGAAATCAAAGGACAAATTCTACACATGGTGACTAATCAATGCCAATTTAGTGGTGCGCCGAAGGAAGATCCAAATGAACATCTACGTACCTTTAATAGGATCTGCACACTATTTAAAATACGAGAAGTGGAGGATGAACAGATATATCTCATGTTATTTCCCTGGACTTTAAAGGGAGAAGCCAAAGATTGGTTGGAATCGTTACCTGAAGGGGCGATCGATACATGGGACGTTTTAATTGACAAATTTCTTAAACAATTCTTTCCTGCATCTAAAGCCGTAAGACTTCAAGCAGAAATTGTTACGTTCACACAGAAACCAAATGAAACTCTATATGAGGCATGGACAAGATATGGAAAGTTATTAAGAGGATGTCCGCAACATGGTTTAGACACCTGTCAAATAGTACAAATATTCTACCGAGGATGCGACATCACTACAAGAAAAGACATAGATATAGCAGCTGGTGGTTCTATTATGAAGAAAACCGAAACTGATGCTTACAAAATTATTGATAACACTGCTTCCCACTCGCATGAGTGGCACCAAGAAAAAGATATCATTAGATCATCTAAAGCAGCTAGAGCCGATTCTAGCCATGACTTAGATTCCATTTCCGCAAAGATAGATGCTTTCGAGAGACGAATGGAAAAGATGACTAAAGATATTCATTCAATACGAATTAGTTGTGAGCAGTGTGGAGGACCACATTTGACAAAAGATTGTCTCAGTATTGAATTAACAATGGAACAAAGAGAGAATATTTCATACATAAACCAAAGGCCTGGAAATAATTATCAGAATAATTATCAACCGCCAAGACCGATTTACAATCAAAACCAGAATTATAACCGAAATATTCCATACAACAACCAACAAGGTCCTAGCAATCAACAAGTATCCAATAATACTTACAATCAGCAAAGACCTAATTTTCAAAACAAACCACCACAACAAACCGATGATAAAAAGCCGAATTTAGAAGATATGATGACGAAGCTAGTTGAAACTCAAACGCAGTTTTTCACATCTCAAAAACAAACCAATGAACAAAATGCTCAAGCATTTAGAAATCAACAAGCTTCTATTCAAAATCTGGAACAAGAAGTGAGTAACCTAGCAAGGTTAATAGGTGAAAGAAAACCGGGAAGTCTACCTAGCGATACAAACGCTAACCCCCGGAATGAAACAGCTAAAGCTATTACCACAAGAAGTGGTACAACACTTAAACCACCTGAAATACCTGTAACTTGTGATGAAACCATTCCTACTCCACAAGAACCACAACCTGATCAAGATAAGGAAAAAGAACCGGTAGTTGAAAAGGTTAATGAAGATAACACAGTTAAGGATAAACCTTATGTTAAACCATACCAACCACCACTTCCTTATCCGAGTAAAATGAAGAAAGAAAAACTTGAAGCCGAGCAATCCAAATTCTTGGATATGTTTAAACAGATAAATGTAAATCTTCCTTTCATTGATGTAATTTCAGGAATGCCAAGATATGCTAAATTCTTGAAAGATCTAATCTCAAATAGAAAGAAAATGGAAGAACTCTCGGCTGTTACTATGAATGCTAATTGTTCAGCAGTGCTGTTGAATAAGATACCAGAAAAACTATCTGATCCAGGAAGTTTCATAATTCCATGTTTTCTGGGTAGTCTTAGTTCAATAGAAGCATTGGCAGACTTAGGTGCTAGTATAAATCTAATGCCGTATTCACTATACGCTAAACTAGACCTTGGAGAATTGAAACCAACCAGAATAAGCATACAACTAGCCGATAGATCAATAAAATATCCTAGAGGGATAATGGAGAACATGCTAGTTAAAGTTGGTACTTTAGTATTTCCAGTAGATTTTGTTGTTCTGGACATGGAAGAAGATTCTCAAGTTCCTCTCATATTAGGAAGACCATTCTTAAACACGGCTAAAGCAATGATAGACGTGTTCGGTAAGAAACTGACCCTAAGTATAGAGGATGAGAGTGTTACCTTTTCAGTTGATAGAGCAATGCAACAGCCACAATCTGCAGATGATACATGTTATTATATTCAAACTATAGATGCACATGCAGAATTATTAGAAGAATTTCCAGAATTACAAGGAACAGGAGAATGTTCTTTAGGAGAAGGTAATGAACCAATTGATGAAGCTGAAATGTTAGCTACACTTATAGCTAATGGATATGAACCAACAACAGAAGAAATTCAAATGCTAAAAGAAGAAGACAGATATCGATATAAATCATCGATAGAAGAACCTCCGAAATTAGAGTTAAAGCCACTTCCAAACCATTTGGAATACGCTTATTTACATGGTGAATCTGAATTACCTGTAATAATATCGTCTTCTCTTACTAAAAATGAGAAATCACAACTCATTTCTGTGTTGAAAGCTCATAAACCAGCCATTGCATGGAAGATTCATGATATTAAAGGAATAAGTCCTTCGTATTGCACACATAAAATCCTTATGGAAGAAGGTCATAAAACGTATGTGCAACGCCAACGAAGACTAAATCCTAATATGCAAGATGTAGTTAAGAAAGAGATTATTAAACTGCTAGATGCAGGTTTGATATATCCAATTTCTGATAGTCCATGGGTAAGCCCAGTTCAATGCGTGCCTAAGAAGGGTGGCTTGACTGTCATTACAAATGAGAAAAATTAGCTTATTCCTACTAGGACTGTAACAGGATGGCGTGTATGTATTGATTATAGAAAATTAAATGACGCCACCAGAAAAGATCACTTTCCCTTACCTTTCATAGATCAAATGTTGGAAAGATTAGCCGGGAATAGTTACTATTGTTTTCTAGATGGATTTTCCGGATATTTTCAAATTCCAATAGCACCTGAGGACCAAGAAAAAACCACATTCACGTGCCCTTATGGTACTTTTGCTTACAAACGCATGCCATTTGGACTTTGTAACGCCCCTGCAACCTTTCAAAGGTGTATGATGGCGATTTTTCACGACATGATAGAAGAATGCATGGAAGTATTCATGGATGACTTTTCAGTCTTCGGTGATACATTTAAATCATGTCTAGTTAATCTGGAACGAATGCTAATTAGATGCGAAAAATCAAATCTAGTACTTAATTGGGAGAAATGCCATTTCATGGTTAAAGAAGGCATCGTTCTTGGACATAAAATTTCAAAAGAAGGAATTGAAGTGGATAGAGCTAAAGTAGATGTAATTGCTAAACTTCCACATCCCACCAATGTTAAAGGAGTTAGGAGTTTTCTAGGGCATGCCGGTTTTTACCGACGTTTCATAAAAGATTTTTCTAAAATTGCCACTCCTATGAATAAACTCCTAGAAAAGGATGCGCCATTCATCTTCTCAGATGAATGTATCAAATCTTTTAATATTCTTAAAGAAAAACTCACTAATGCACCGATCATGATAACACCAAATTGGAATCTACCATTTGAACTAATGTGCGATGCAAGTGATTTTGCAATGGGAGCCGTTTTAGGACAAAGGATTGAAAAACGATTTCAACCTATATATTATGCTAGTAAGACATTACAAGGAGCACAAACGAACTATACAACTACTGAAAAAGAACTCCTTGCTATTGTCTTTGCTTTTGACAAATTTCGATCATATCTCGTTCTAGCAAAAACGGTGGTCTATACCGACCATTCTGCTCTTAGATACCTATTTTCAAAACAAGATGCTAAACCAAGATTAATCCGTTGGATCTTACTCTTACAAGAGTTTGATATTGAAATCCGAGATAAAAGAGGAGCAGAAAATCTCGCCGCTGATCATCTTTCTCGTCTTGAAAATCCCGAATTAGAAGTTCTGAATGAATCGGCCATACAAGACAACTTTCCTGATGAATATCTATTGAAGATAGATTATAAAGAAATCCCATGGTTTGCAGACTATGCAAACTACTTAGTTTGTGGATTCCTTGAAAAAGGATTATCGTACCAAAGACGAAAGAAATTCTTCAGTGATATAAAACACTATTTCTGGGAAGATCCACATCTGTTTAAAAGTTGTCCCGATGGAATAATACGCCGATGTGTATTTGGAGATGAAGCTAGTAAAATATTAAACCATTGTCACACAGGACCAACAGGAGGGCATTATGGGCCTCAACTAACAGCAAGAAAAGTTTATGAAGCTGGATTCTATTGGCCTACAATTTACAAAGACGCACACCTTCTTTGCAAATCCTGTGATGCATGTCAAAGGGCCGGAAAAATAAGTCAACGTGATGAAATGCCACAAAATGTCATCCAAGTATGTGAAGTATTTGACATTTGGGGTATTGACTTTATGGGTCCATTTCCAAAATCTCATAATAATCTATATATACTCGTAGCCATTGACTATGTATCTAAATGGGCGGAAGTACAAGCTCTCCCAACTAACGATGCACGAGTTGTAGTCAACTTTTTAAAACGTCTTTTTGCAAGGTTTGGAACACCGAAAGCTTTAATAAGTGATCGGGGTACTCATTTCTGTAATAATCAACTTGAGAAAGTTCTTAAAAGATATGGAGTAACTCATAAAATCTCCACCGCATATCATCCACAAACAAGTGGACAAGTTGAAAATACCAACCGAGCTTTAAAACGTATTCTAGAGAAAACCGTAGGATCAAATTCGAAGGAATGGTCCATTAAATTGGAGGATGCACTCTGGGCTTTTAGAACAGCCTACAAAACTCCAATTGGAACCACACCTTTTAGACTTGTTTATGGAAAAGCATGTCATCTTCCAGTAGAAATTGAACACAAAGCATTTTGGGCTTTGAAGACATGTAATCTTGATTTACATGAAGCCGGACGTCTACGATTAAGTCAACTAAACGAATTAGAAGAATTAAGACATGAAGCATACGAAAATTCGTTAATCTATAAAGAAAGAACGAAGAAATGGCATGATAAAAGAATCAAAAGTTCAAAAGAATTTAAAGAAGGAGACAGAGTTCTTCTTTTCAATTCACGATTCAAGCTATTTCCTGGAAAATTGAAATCAAGATGGTCTGGACCATTCATAGTCAAAAGAGTTTTCCCATACGGAACGATAGAATTAATAAATTCAAATGGGATTGAATTTAAAGTTAATGGTCACAGAGTTAAACATTACATACAGGGTCCGATGGAAGTTGACAACGAAGTTAATCACAATTTCGACACCACAGCTAACTAAGTGTGGGGAGAATCAAGTCTTTAAAGGATAATATGTATTTCTGTTAGAGTTAGATTGTCTGTTTTCGTGTAGTACTCGAAAATGGAACACGTATGGTCTTTCCCTAGCAGACCCTAAAGAACTAGTCTTCTCCCCCCATTCTGAATTTTTATTTTTTTTTAGGTTTTTACAAAATGAAGACTGCCTGTGAACTAAACCATGGTCTAATGCTACACGCTTTGATCACTAAAAGAAATAATGATATACTACCGAGCGAATTAGTATCAGTAATCAGAGAAAGAATGGACGGAGTTAGAAAAGGATCCAGATGCGAAGATAATAAGTTACAATTTGGTAAAGGAAAATCAAAATCCGCAGCGAAAAGAAGAGCACGACACCTAGAAAGATGTCACAAATGCGGAAAATGGTCACATGGAGGTAAATGTTCAAATAATCAAACCTATTCAAATACCGAATTTGTTACTTTATGCAGAGACGGACCATTCATATGTTTAGAAGAAAAGACACTGAATGCTCGAGGTTACGCCTATGCAGCCATGGAGAACCAATTAAACCGACTATCTTATGAATGGAATAGATCATATAACCAAGAAATCTATTCCACAGGTATGTCTGTACAGTTTTTATTTTTATTTTTATTTTTAACCTTTTGATAATAAACGCTAATTTGTTCGCTAAAAAGTATTAAATTGGTATTAAATAAAATTAGGTTTGGCGACCGAAATTATTGATATCATTCAAAAATTTATTACATCACTGCGAAATTTAACGTTTATTCTTAAGGTATAAATATCTTTAAACAATCAAACCAAAATATTTCAAAAATTCGTCATGAGTTAAATTAGGTCTTGGAACCGAAATTACTTTACCGAAAAGAGGGGCGCATATTTTTGATAATATTTGATTGATTAAAGTGGGATAAAAAGACAAAAAGATTTTTAATTTTATTTTTACCATATTTTAAAAATTAATATTTAAATCTTAAATTAATATTGTAAACTTTGTAAAAACAATATATTTAAAATTGTAAATATTTGAAAAATTAATATAAGTTTGATATGAATTTATAAATTTTTAAATTAAGTTTGGTGTGAATTTTTAATTTTTAAAATATAAATTTTTAATTTTATGCATTTCAAATTTTAAGTTTGGTGTGAATTTTTAATTTTTAATTTTTAATTTTGAATTTTATATTTAAGTTGTGTGAATTTAAAAACAAAAATTTACTTTATCTCATTAAGTTAAGAATATGATTTTTAAAATTCGTCGTAAGTTGAAGACTAGGTCTTTGAACCGAAATTGCTTTACCCGAGGGAGGGACGAGAACTTTTATTATCATTATTTTTAATCTTATTGATTTAAAGTATGCCAAAAACATGAAAAAAACCCAAAAATCTTAGCTTTTAAAACAATCGCTACAAAAAGACAAATTTTAAAATTTTGTCGAGGGACGGACTAGGACATCGATCCGAAACGACCTCGTCCTAAATAACAAGGGAAACAAAATTTTAAAATTAATTACTAAATTGTTTTAATAAGTTAATGATTATAAATAAAAAAAAAAAAAAAAAAAAATATCAAACTCCGCGACTCGCGGAGTTTGAAGTACAAAACCTCCGCGACTCGCGGAGGGACCAAAACCCAGAAAAAAAATAAAAATAGCTGAACGATCAGTATACTCAAAAACACAAAAACAACTCGAAAAATACTGTGAAAAAACCCCGAAAAAACCCGAAAAACACCCCCAAAAATCCCAATTTTTAACCGTTAATCACCAAATTTTTTGCTAAAATCATGTTGAGAAGGATGATATCTAAGAATTACTCAAGAAAAACGGTAAATTTCTACACCTAAACACCATTTAATTCGAAATTAGGTGTTCTTGAGCTATTTTTTCCCCAATTTGATTTTGATGCTTTTTAGTGTAATTAGACTTAAATTGTTTATGTATTATGCTTGTATAACCTAGATTGATGCTGTTTAACATGATTAGAAGCCTTAAACTTCAAATTTTGAATAATCTAGGATTTGTGTTCTTGAGCAAATTTGGGGCTTTTTGATATAAACAGGTTATGGCCGATTTTTGTCATGTATTGTTGCTAAATTGAGTAGTGTAATATGTCTAGGTAGTTAAATGATCCAAACTTTGAGCCTAAACATGATTTTGAGAATTAAAGTGGACTTTTTCAAGTCTAAAATTCATGAACTTGATTTTTGAAAGATAATGCCATTTGAGACTTGTTTAATTGCTAGTAATGATTATTTTGACATGTTATTTGAGTTGAATGCTTATGAACTTGGCGAAAATTTTCGTATATGCTTATTTGAAAAAGTGTAGATTTGATAAAAATGTGAAAATAAGCTTAAGTTTGATATAAATTGATAATGTCATTGTAATTATTTTGATTGATGATTTTGCTGACACTAATGCATATTTGGATGCACAAAATTTGTGTTTGATGTGTTTTGCAGAATGAAAGGGGTGAATCTTCATCCCAAGCCCGCCATGCTCCTGCTGAGAATTTGGACCAACAGGAGGTAGATAACTACTACAAGCAGGATGTACCTCATCCAGTCATGACCTTTTCCGATATGCATTTGGAAGAGTTGCACCCGAATCTGAGATTTGACAGGCTTTGGATAGATTATCCAAAATATCAACGGGGTTTGCATACTCTTCACTCTAAGGTTGTTGAGGTACCGAGGGTCATAGAATGGGGACCCTTAGAAGCTGTAGAATTGGCCGGGCCAATTAGGGAATTACTTGTACAGAGGTATGGAAATTCTTCTTTTAATGACTGGATATGTTTATTCACCATACGCAGACCTGTATATAAAGTATGGTGTGAAGAGTTGTTATGTAGTATAGAGTTGAATGATCGGGTAGCTAGTTTAACCGATCGTTCTTTTATTAGATTTTTGTTAGGCGGTTCGATGCGCCACATGTCTTTACTGGACATGGCTCAGGCTTTACGTATATATACGCCTGAGGAGTTAGCGTCTGCCGATTGTAGAGGATTGATACTAAACGGTAGAAAGATAGATGAGAATTTTGATACACACGGTGTGTGGAGTCAAATGACAAGCCATCACCGTTTCAAAGGGGGAAACTACTCTTATTTGGATATAGATAGAGCCGAATTAAGAGTGATACATAGGTTTTTAGCTAATTCGATTACACAAAGGGGTAAGAACAAAGAAAAAGTAAATGAACAGGATTTGTTTTACCATATGTGTATTCGAGACCCACAGAGCTCTGTAAGTATACCATATTGTGTGGGTTATTATTTATCAGCTATGGTTCGGGGGATGCGACCACATAGCATAATAGGAGGTGGTATTTTTATTACTTTGATTGGTGAATATCTCGGTGTGGATATAAGTCGGGGGGGATTATTACTAGAAGAGCCGGAACCCCGCGATACTATAGGTTTAAATGTATACCATGGTGCGAAAGTTTTGAAGAGGCGGAATAACGCCGCAGTACGATACCATGGTAGACATCCACAGGTGGAGAGAAACCAGCAACAAGGTAATGTAGGAGGGGGGAATGAGATGCAAGAAATGCATAGGTTTATAGCTTCTCAGGAATACGAAAATGCTAGACAGAGAGCATTTGAAGATTGGCAAGTTCATCAGAACCAGATCATAGCGCATTGCCAACATATAGGTAGAAACTATATTCCTACACCGAAACCCGTCTTCCCTCCTTGGTCGATAGAGATGCAGCCACCATATCCTACGTATGACCCTGCCGAAGCATTCTATAGCACTTATGGTTATGCGTGGAACCCCTATTGGTACCAATATCATCCTTAGTTTACTTATTTTTTTTTATTTTGTAATTTGTAATTATTGATATGTTTAATACTTTTGTTAATATTGTAATCATTTTTATAATTATCTAACTTTTATTCTTAGATTTTAATAATTTTTGAATGTGGGGTAATATACCAAACTTCAAAAATATGTATATATGTTTGCAGTTTATCTTATGTACACAACAGGGTAAAACAACGCATTTTCAAAGACTGGCATTAAGTTCAGCAAAAGCAACTAATTTTGACGACAAGATGCAAAATATATGTGAAATAACAACAAGACGGAATGAACAAATGATGTGCACCATTTATCATTCAGCAAACAAACGCCAATATATTTGGAAACTTTGGTAAAAATTTAATCATTTTCACACAAATCACCCTCAATAATTTAAATTGTTACTGATTTCTTGCAAATGAGGGCATTGCAAGATCTTAAGTGTGGGAAGGGGTTAAATTCTTTCGGATTTTAAAATTTTTACTTTATCAACTTGGTTACCATTAAAAATACTAGTAAAGCAGTAGTTGTATTAGAATCTAGTGCTCTCTGATAATAAAGAACAGCCCTAGTCTTATATACTGACTACCCAATTCTAGTAAAATTTTTCAAAATTTTCAATTAAATGAATTCAAATCATGTTTATACATATTTATGAACGATAAAACTAGGTTTTAACACCGAAATTATTGTTACCTCGGAAAGGACATAAATTGAGAAACAAACTAAAATGTTAAAATTCATTTAAAATGGAATAGAGGACGATAAAAAGGAAAATAAAAGCCAAGTGTGGGAAAATTTACCAAATTATTTTAAACATATGTCACATATATCTGTAACAAATAACTGAAAATACTTTTGCTTTGGACTAAACTAAACTGTTTTACCCGATGAAAGAAAAGAAGAGATGGATCTACACGATGAATCAATTCCATCATTAAAAGGAAGTAAAGTCTTCCGAAAAAGACACGCGCTTCTTGATTTAGGTCATGAAGTTGTCGTTCAGACCAGCTGTAGGTTGACGAAAAATCTAGAAAAGTCATCACTAAAATCAGCAGGAAATCCACGGACCTCAGCATTAAACAGGGTCGCCAAGTGGTCAGATTTATCCTAACCATGAGAAGGATTTATCTCGTACAATGGGGAGGCACCGTGCAAATTAGCTTGATAAGACTAATGAATCAGATCCCCAGAAAGGATAATCTCCTTAAAGATTAAAAATCAGCTTTTAAGACTGATATTACTCAATCCTAGAGATTGACCTTAAAGATTGAGAATTACAAACTCATGGAATTCAATGATATCTAAACTCGAGCTTAAACGAGAAAATATTTTGATCAAAAATTACAAACCGATTTGTTTTCTGAAAACCCTATTTTCAATGCGTTCATTACCATTGAACGTAAAATCCAAGGAATTCACCTGGAATTCATTAGGTCACCTGAACTAAATCGGGTGTCAACCGTAAGAACCGTGGTTGCATAGCATGGTCAAAGACAGGACCTTGTGCCAGACCGAAAAATTATAAGGGTGAGCTTTACTATTGCTCCTACCAAGGATAGTAATTGCGTCCGACACGTTATAGACCATAATCAAAAGCATGTTACGGGACATTGCCTTAACAGTTGCTTGTTCAACGCTTTCCTTTACAACCGGACGGTAGTTTGCCGAAAGGTAATATACGGAACAAGTAAACTGGACGTGTTGCTTTCCAAATACAAGGTTAGCAAGTGGGTGACACAAAACCGCAAGTTTTGAGCTAAAATTTTCAAATCTGAAACCCACCAAACCCACAAAAATATTTTGCAAACACCGGTAAAGGGTTATTCCGGAAAACTTATCTAGGGTAAAAACTAGATTTAATTTTCAAAAGATCAAATGCTTTCATAAAGATCCAATTTCCTTAATGGATCTAAATTTTTATAGTCATGTGGGACTGTAAACCATATAGTTACTACCATTGTTTATACCGCCGTATAGAAATCACTGATGTACAAAGTGTGAAGAATAAAGAAGTGATTCTAGTATTTCAAGACGATATTGCTTGAGGACAAGCAACGCTCAAGTGTGGGAATATTTGATAATGCTAAAAACGAACATATATTTCATAGCATTATTCCTCAAGAAAGACAAGCTTTTAGTTGCAATTGTTCTATTTACAAGTGATACTCGTTTAAATAATAAAAGGTGAAGACAAAAGACAGATTCGACGAATTGAAGACGCAAACGACCAAAAAGCTCAAAAGTACAAAAGACAATAAAAAAGGTTCCAATTATTGATAAGAAACGTCTCGAAATTACAAGAGTACAAGATTCAAAACGCAAAGTACAAAATATAAAATTGTACGCAAGGACGTTCGAAAATCCGGAACCAGGACTAGAGTCAACTCTTAACGCTCGACGCAACGGACTAAAAATTACAAGTTAACTATGTATATAAATATAATATAATATATAATTAATTATATTAATTATATATATATTATATATATATATTAAAAACCGTCGGCAGAGAAAACTCCAAGGACTGAGCTGTAAACTTTACCTCCGCGACTCGCGGAGTTTGAAGGGGTTTTTGCCGCGAGTTGCGGAGCCCCAATTTTCAACCCTGGCTATAAAGCAAACCGAATTCTGATCAAATTTCATATCTTATTTTCTATCTCTCTCTCAATATATACGTAATATATATATATAATTTATATTTTAATTTTAATTTTAATTTTAAATCCTAATAATAAGGGTATGTTAGCAAATGTTGTAAGGGTGTAAGTCGAAATTCTGTCCGTGTAACGCTACGCTATTTTTAATCATTGTAAGTTATGTTCAACCTTTTTACATTAATGTCTCGTAGCTAAGTTATTATTATGCTTATTTAAAACGAAGTAATCATGATGTTGGGCTAATTACTAAAATTGGGTAATTGGGCTTTGTACCATAATTGGGGTTTGGACAAAAGAACGACACTTGTGGAAACTAGACTATGGGCTATTAATGGGCTTTATATTTGTTTAACTAAATGAAAGTTTGTTAATGTTAATATAAAGATTTACAATTGGGCGTCCCTATAAATTACCATATACACTCGATCGGACACGATGGGCGGGGTATTTATATGTACGAATAATCGTTCATTTAACCGGACACGGGAATGGATTAATAGCCACTAGAATAATTAAAACAGGGGTGAAATTACATTCAAGGGTAATTGGTGTAATTGTTAACAAAGTAGTAAAACCTTGGTTTACACGCAGTCGATAACCTGGTGTATTCATTAAACAAAGTATTAAAACCTTGTTACAATTCGAATCCCCAATTAGTTGGAATATTTAACTTCGGGTATAATAATAATTTGACAAGGACACTTGCAATTTATATTTATGACTGATGGACTGTTATGGACAAAAACCAGACGGACATATTAAATAATCCAGGACAAAGGACAATTAACCCATGGGCATAAAACTAAAATCAACACGTCAAACATCATGATTACGGAAGTTTAAATAAGCATAATTCTTTTATTTCATATTTAATTTCCTTTATTTTATATTTAATTGCACTTCTAATTATCGCATTTTTTATTTATTGTTATTTAATCGCACTTTTAATTATCGTACTTTTTAATTATCGCAATTTTATTTTATCGCATTTTTATTATTCGCAATTTCATTATCGTTATTTACTTTACGCTTTAATTTAAGTCTTGTATTTATTCTATATTTTACATTAGGTTTTAACTGCGACTAAAGTTTTAAAATCGACAAACCGGTCATTAAACGGTAAAAACCCCCCTTTATAATAATAATATTACTTATATATATGTTTGTATTTTTATAAAGGTAAACTAATATAGCGTTGAGCTTTGTTTAAAGATTTCCCTGTGGAACGAACCGGACTTACTAAAAACTACACTACTATACGATTAGGTACACTGCCTATAAGTGTTGTAGCAAGGTTTAAGTATATCCATTCTATAAATAAATAAATATCTTGTGTAAAATTGTATCGTATTTAATAGTATTTTCTGCTAAAATTTAATAACTATTTTATATACACCTCGCATAACATCAGGCTTTGAAGACATGTAATCTTGATTTACATGAAGCCGGACGTCTACGGTTAAGTCAATTAAATGAATTAGAAGAATTAAGACATGAAGCATATGAAAATTCGTTAATCTATAAGGAAAGAACGAAGAAATGACATGATAAAAGAATCGGAAGTTCAAAAGAATTTAAGGAAGGAGACAGAGTTCTTCTTTTCAATTTACGATTCAAGCTATTTCCTGGAAAATTGAAATCAAGATGGTCTGGACCATTCATAGTCAAAAGAGTTTTCCCATATGGAACAATATAGTTGATAAATTCAAATGGGATTGAATTTAAGGTTAATGGTCACAGAGTTAAACATTACATAGATAATCCAATGGAAGTTGAAGATGAAGTTAATCACAATTTCGACACCACAGCTAACTAAGTGTGGGAAGATTCGAATCTTTTAAGGGTAATATGTATTTCTGTTAGAGTTAGATATTCTGTTTTCGTGTAGTTTTCGAGAATGGAATCCGAATGGTCTTTCCCTAGCAGACCCTAAAGAACTAGTCTTCTCTCCCCATTCTGAATTTTTATTTCTTTTAGGTTTTACGAGATGAAGAATTCCTTTGATTTGAACCATGGTCTACTACTACACGCTTTGATTACTCAACGTAATAATGACACACTCCCGAGTGAAGTGGTATCATTCATAAGAGGCAAAATGGACGAAGTGAGGAAAGAACTCAGGAAGAATCATCATAAGATACATTTTGGTAAAGGAAAATCAAAATCCGCAACAAAAAGAAGAGCACGACACCTTGAAAGATGTCATAAATGCGGAAAATGGTCACACGAAGGTAAATGTTCGAACAATCAAACATATTCAAATACCGAATTTGTTACTCTATGCAGAGAAGGACCGTTCATATGTTTAGAAGAAAAATTATTGAAGAATCGAGGTTACGCTTATATAGCTATGGAAAACCAAGTCACACGACTCTCCTATGAGTCGGCTAAAGCAGGTCTCTGAGAATTCTTTCTCATAGGTAAGTATGTACAGTTTTTATTTTATTTTATTTTATTATTTTTAACCTTTTGATAATAAACGCTGAATCGTTCGCTATAAAGTATTAAATTGATATTCAATAAAATTAGGTATGCGAAACCGAAATTATTGATATCATAAAAAATTTATTACATCACTGCGAAATTTACCATTTATTCATAAGGTATAAATATCTTTAATCAATCAATCAAAAATATTTCAAAAATTCGTCAGGAGTAAAACTAGGTAAAATAGCCGAAATTACTTTACCCAAAAGAGGGGCGTATATGTTTCATAATATTTGATTGATTAAAGTGGGATAAAAGACCAAAACGATTTTTAATTTTATTTTTACCTTGTTTTTAAAATTAATATATAAATATTAAATTAATATTGTAAATCTTTTTAAATCAATATATTTAAGTTTTTAAATATTTTAAAAATTAATATTTTCAATATAAGTTTGTAAAATTAATGTATAAAAATATTAATAATATTAATATGAATTTTTAATTTTATGCATTTTAAATTTAAGTTTGGTGTGAATTTAAAAATAAAAATTTACTTTATTTCATTAAGTTAAAAATTTGATATTTAAAATTCGTCGTGAGTTGAAGACTAGGTCATTGAACCGAAATTGCTTTACCCAAGGGCGGGACGAGAATTTTTGTTATCATTATTTTTAATCTTATTGATTTAAAGTATGCCAAAAATATTTAAAAAACCTAAAAATCTTTCCTTTTAAAACAAACGCTTTAAAATGACAAATTTTAAAATTTTGTCGAGGGACGGACTAGGTAAACGTACCGAAACAACCTCGTCCTAAATAAAAAGGAAAACAAAATTTTAAATTTAATTAATTGTTTTATTATTAAAGATTTAAAAAAAAAAATTATCCGCACTCGCGGAGTTTTTGTGGTACCCCCATCCGCACTCGCGGAGAAATGAAATCTCAGATGGGATAAACTGGTCGACAGACCACTCCCCAAACACATATACACATATATTTCTTCGAAAATACCCACAAAAACACTCCCAAATTCACAATTTTTCACCGTTAATCATCAAATTTTTTTGCTAAAATCACGATGAGGAGATACTTGCCAAGAAGTTTTTCAAGGAAATCGGTAATTTCTACATCCAAACATTCTTTAATTCGGATTTTTAGTGTTCTTGAGCAAAATTATACCTAATTTGATTTTGATGATTTCTAGCTTAATTGTGCTTAAATTGTTTGTATATTATGCTTGTATAACCTAGATTGATGCTATTTAACATGAATAGAAGCCTTAAACTTCAAATTTTGAGTAATCTTGTAGTGACCCGAACTTTTCCATGTTTATATATATTAATTGAGATTGATATTTACATGATTAAATGTTTCCAACATGTTAAGTAATCAAACTTGTTAAGACTTGATTAATTGAAATACGTTTCATATAGACAATTGACCACCCAAGTTGACCGGTGATTCACGAACGTTAAAACTTGTAAAAACTATATGATGATATATATATGGATATATATATAGTTAACATGATACTATGATAAGTAAATATATCATTAAGTATATTAACAACGAACTACATATGTAAAAACAAGACTACTAACTTAATGATTTTTAAACGAGACATATATGTAACGATTATCGTTGTAAAGACATTTAATGTATATATATCATATTAAGAGATATTCATACATGATAATATCATGATAATATAATAATTTAAAATCTCATTTGATATTATAAACATTGGGTTAACAACATTTAACAAGATCGTTAACCTAAAGGTTTCAAAACAACACTTACATGTAACGACTAACGATGACTTAACGACTCAGTTAAAATGTATATACATGTAGTGTTTTAATATGTATTTATACACTTTAGAAATACTTCAATACACTTATCAAAATACTTCTACTTAACAAAAATTTACAATTACATCCTCGTTCAGTTTCATCAACAATTCTACTCGTATGCACCCGTATTCGTACTCGTACAATACACAACTTTTAGATGTATGTACTATTGGTATATACACTCCAATGATCAGCTCTTAGCAGCCCATGTGAGTCACCTAACATATGTGGGAACCATCATTTGGCAACTAGCATGAAATATCTCATAAAATTACAAAAATATGAGTAATCATTCATGACTTATTTACATGAAAACAAAATTACATATCCTTTATATCTAATCCATACACCAACGACCAAAAACACCTACAAACACTTTCATTCTTCAATTTTCTTCATCTAATTGATCTCTCTCAAGTTCTATCTTCAAGTTCTAAGTGTTCTTCATATATTCTACAAGTTCTAGTTACATAAAATCAAGAATACTTTCAAGTTTGCTAGCTCACTTCCAATCTTGTAAGGTGATCATCCAACCTCAAGAAATCTTTGTTTCTTACAGTAGGTTATCATTCTAATACAAGGTAATAATCATATTCAAACTTTGGTTCAATTTCTATAACTATAACAATCTTATTTCAAGTGATGATCTTACTTGAACTTGTTTTCGTGTCATGATTCTGCTTCAAGAACTTCGAGCCATCCAAGGATCCGTTGAAGCTAGATCCATTTTTCACTTTTCCAGTAGGTTTATCCAAGGAACTTAAGGTAGTAATGATGTTCATAACATCATTCAATTCATACATATAAAGCTATCTTATTCGAAGGTTTAAACTTGTAATCACTAGAACATAGTTTAGTTAATTCTAAACTTGTTCGCAAACAAACGTTAATCCTTCTAACTTGACTTTTAAAATCAACTAAACACATGTTCTATATCTATATAATATGCTAACTTAATGATTTAAAATCTGGAGACACGAAAAACACCGTAAAACCAGATTTACGTCGTCGTAGTAACACCGCGGGCTGTTTTGTGTTAGTTAATTAAAAACTATGATAAACTTTGATTTAAAAGTTGTTATTCTGAGAAAATGATTTCTTTTATGAACATGAAACTATATCCAAAAATTATGGTTAAACTCAAAGTGGAAGTATGTTTTCTAAAATGGTCATCTAGACGTCGTTCTTTCGACTGAAATGACTACCTTTACAAAAATGACTTGTAACTTATTTTTATGACTATAAACCTATACTTTTTCTGTTTAGATTCATAAAATAGAGTTCAATATGAAACCATAGCAATTTGATTCACTCAAAACGGATTTAAAATGAAGAAGTTATGGGTAAAACAAGATTGGATAATTTTTCTCATTTTAGCTACGTGAAAATTGGTAACAAATCTATTCCAACCATAACTTAATCAACTTGTATTGTATATTATGTAATCTTGAGATACCATAGACACGTATACAATGTTTCGACCTATCATGTCGACACATCTATATATATTTCGGAACAACCATAGACACTCTATATGTGAATGTTGGAGTTAGCTATACAGGGTTGAGGTTGATTCCAAAATATATATAATTTGAGTTGTGATCAATACTGAGATACGTATACACTGGGTCGTGGATTGATTCAAGATAATATTTATCGATTTATTTCTGTACATCTAACTGTGGACAACTAGTTGTAGGTTACTAACGAGGACAGCTGACTTAATAATCTTAAAACATCAAAATATATTAAAAGTGTTGTAAATATATTTTGAACATACTTTAATATATATGTATATATTGTTATAGGTTCGTGAATCAACCAGTGGCCAAGTCTTACTTCCCGACGAAGTAAAAATCTTTGAAAGTGAGTTATAGTCCCACTTTTAAAATCTAATATTTTTGGGATGAGAATACATGCAGGTTTTATAAATGATTTACAAAATAGACACAAGTACGTGAAACTACATTCTATGGTTGAATTATCGAAATCGAATATGCCCCTTTTTATTAAGTCTGGTAATCTAAGAATTAGGGAACAGACACCCTAATTGACGCGAATCCTAAAGATAGATCTATTGGGCCTAACAAACCCCATCCAAAGTACCGGATGCTTTAGTACTTCGAAATTTATATCATATCCGAAGGGTGTCCCGGAATGATGGGGATATTCTTATATATATGCATCTTGTTAATGTCGGTTACCAGGTGTTCACCATATGAATGATTTTTATCTCTATGTATGGGATGTGTATTGAAATATGAAATCTTGTGGTCTATTGTTACGATTTGATATATATAGGTTAAACCTATAACTCACCAACATTTTTGTTGACGTTTAAAGCATGTTTATTCTCAGGTGAATATTAAGAGCTTCCGCTGTTGCATACTAAAATAAGGACAAGATTTGGAGTCCATGTTTGTATGATATTGTGTAAAAACTGCATTCAAGAAACTGATTTCGATGTAACATATTTGTATTGTAAACCATTATGTAATGGTCGTGTGTAAACGGAATATTTTAGATTATCATTATTTGATAATCTACGTAAAGCTTTTTAAACCTTTATTTATGAAATAAAGGTTATGGTTTGTTTTAAAAATGAATGCAGTCTTTGAAAAACGTCTCATATAGAGGTCAAAACCTCGCAACGAAATCAATTAATATGGAACGTTTTTAATCAATAAGAACGGGACATTTCAGTTGGTATCCGAGCGTTGGTCTTAGAGAACCAGAATTTTGCATTAGTGTTTCTTATCAAGTTTGTTAGGATGCATTAGTGAGTCAGGGACTTCGACCGTGTTTACTTGAAAAAATGATTGCTTAACAAATTTTGTTGGAAACTATATATTTTTAACATGTGAATATTATGTGATATATTAATCTCTTAACGCGTTTGATATTATGTGATAGATGTCTACCTCTAGAACAAGTCCCATTGACTCACCTAATAATAATGAAGAGTCAAATGTAAATTGGAATGATTCGTGGACTGATTCACAAGTTCCCGAAGAGGAACCGGAAGAAGAGTCGGAACCAGAAGAAGAATCGGAACCGGATGAAGAAATAGAACCGGTGGGGGAAATAATAAAACGGTTAAGTAAAAGAAAATCCTCAACCAACCGACCAAGGCTAATTATGGTCAATGGTGTTTCCGCCAAGGAAGCAAAATATTGGGAGGATTATCAATTCTCCGATGAATCGGATTTCGACGAGAATTCCGATGATGTTATAGAAATTACCCCAACTGAATTTAAAAAGGCAAAAGAAAATAATAAGGGAAAGGGCATAAAAATAGAGAAATCTAATTCCAACCCCGATGAACTTTATATGTATCGTCAACCCCCGAAGTCCTTAAGTTGTAACAATGACCCGGGAACCTCTAAACCACCAGGTTTTTCTAAACCAATGTGGAAAATAACGGCTCGTATTAGGGGAACAACATATATCCCTAGAAACTTGGCAAAACGAACCAAAACCGAAGAAGAAGAAACAAGCGAGTCGGAATAAGATAGTTGTATTCGTGTGGTGTAATATATGTAATATAGTGTGCTTATGCTTTATGATATATGTAAAAATTGCTTGTATTAATAAGTATCTTTTTTATGAATCTAACTCTTGTCTATTTTACAGTATAAAAACACAAAATGGATAGACAACCCAATATTTTAAGAGACCTACCCGGAGACATGATTGATGAAATCTTGTCTAGAGTTGGTCAGAATTCTTCGGCACAACTATTTAAGGCGAGATCAGTTTGTAATACATTCAAAGAACGTTCCAAGAATGCCTTGGTTTATAAAAGGCTTTCGTTCGAAATATGGGGGATATCACATTGGGAAATCCATAAGTTACGATGTGTTTACTTTGACGCATATATTGCGGGGAACCCAAATGCTATTTTATGCAATGGGTTAAGAAATTATTTTGACTCAATATATCCGAATATTGGACTTCGTGATTTAGAAAAAGCGGCTAACATGCAACATAAAGAAGCATGTTATGCTTATGGATTAGTAATGTTCGCTTCTCACCAAAGTGAGAACAAGAACATCGGGCTACAACTATTAAACAAAACGTTCCCATAAGTGACGGAGTCGGTAATTGGGGTAAGAAATGAGGTTTTTAGATTGTTACGGGACTGTTGGACATTACGTAACCCTCGTCCCTTTGACGACGTTACAACACGCTGTCTTATCAACGGCCATAACGGTTATGTTCCACAAGACCAAGGATGGAAAGTAGTCCTAGTAAAACCAGAATGCATGACTTGTTTCTGGACGTATGAATTACGTGTCTTTATTGCCTTTGCTGAACGACTTGTGTACTAGCTAGAATTATCTTCACAACTATCTTGTATCAAAGTTATTGTGTGCTATATTTCATGCTTTATGTAAAATAAGCGGTATTGTAAGTTTGTAAAATATTGTATAAAAGTTTGAACGCGAAATATTATTATAATCAGTTTTTCATATAGAATTGTAGTAGTTGAATTGTATATTAGCTACTAAGTATGAACTTAACGGGTAGGTACTACCCGAATTTAAACTTATAAAACGCTAATATGAAGAAAAAGCTTTTATAAATGAGTTCATATTATGCTACGAAATACTATTAACTACTCTTAATATTCCGTATGATTAACTTGTTCCATTTGACAATTTTGAAGGAAATGGCACCGACTACTCGACACACCGTGAATATGAATGAAGAGGAATTCCATACTTTTCTAGCTTCAAACATAGCCGCAGTACAGGCTGCGCTACATACCAACAATAACCTTGGATCTAGCAGTACAGGAAATCGTGTAGGATGCACCTACAAAGAATTCACTGCCTGCAAACCTTTGGAATTTGATGGAACCGAAGGACCGATCGGATTGAAACGGTGGACCGAGAAGGTCGAATCGGTGTTTGCCATAAGTAAGTGTACTGAAGAGGACAAAGTAAAGTACGCTACGCATACCTTTACAGGTTCTGCGTTAACATGGTGGAATACCTATCTAGAGCAAGTGGGACAAGACGATGCGTACGCACTACCGTGGTCAGCATTCAAGCACTTGATGAACGAGAAGTACCGTCCCAGAACCGAGGTCAATAAGCTCAAGACAGAACTTAGAGGGTTACGAACCCAAGGATTTGATATTACCACGTACGAAAGACGATTCACAGAATTGTGCCTATTGTGTCCGGGAGCATTCGAAGATGAGGAAGAGAAGATCGACGCGTTTGTGAAAGGATTACCGGAAAGAATCCAAGAAGATATAAGTTCACACGAGCCCGCCTCCATACAACAGGCATGTAGAATGGCTCACAAACTAGTGAACCAGATTGAAGAAAGAATTAAAGAACAGACTACTGAAGAGGCCAATGTGAAGCAAGTCAAAAGAAAGTGGGAGGAAAACGGTGATAAGAATCACAAATACAACAACAACAGCAATTACAACAATAATCGCAACAATTATCCCAACAATCGCAACATCAATCGCAACTACAACAAAAGGCCCAACAACAACAACAACAACAACAACAACAACAACAACAACAACAACAACAACAACAACAACAACAACAGTAACTACAACAATCATCCCAACAACAATAATAACCGCAACAACAACAACAATCAGAAGCAGCTATGCCAAAGGTGTGAAAAGTATCACTCGGGGTTCTGCACCAAATTTTGCAACAAGTGTAAAAGAAATGGTCATAGCACGGTGAAGTGTGAGGTCTACGGACCAGGGGTTAATAGAACGAAAGGAACAAATGGTGTCGGAACGAGTAATGGCGGAGCAAGTAGTGTCGGAGCAAGTTATGCCAATGTAGTTTGTTATAAATGTGGAAAACCGGGCCACATTATTAGAAATTGCCCGAACCAGGAGAACACGAATGGACAAGGCCACGGAAGAGTTTTCAATATTAATGCGGCAGAGGCACAAGAAGACCCGGAGCTTGTTACGGGTACGTTTCTTATTGACAATAAATCTGCTTACGTTTTATTTGATTCGGGTGCGGATAGAAGCTATATTAGTAGAGATTTTTGTGCTAAATTAAGTTGTCCATTGATGCCTTTGGATAGTAAATTTTTACTCGAATTAGCAAATGGTAAATTAATTTCAGCAGATAATATATGTCGGAATCGAGAAATTAAACTGGTTAGCGAAACATTTAAGATTGATTTGATACCAGTAGAGTTAGGGAGTTTTGATGTGATAATCGGTATGGACTGGTTGAAAGAAGTGAAAGCAGAGATCGTTTGTTACAAAAATGCAATTCGCATTATACGAGAAAAAGGAAAACCCTTAATGGTGTACGGAGAAAAGGGCAACATGAAGCTACATCTTATTAGTAATTTGAAGGCACAAAAACTAATAAGAAAAGGTTGCTATGCTGTTCTAGCACACGTCAAGAAAGTACAAACTGAAGAAAAGAGCATCAATGATGTTTCCATTGCAAAAGAATTTCCCGATGTATTTCCGAAAGAATTACCGGGATTACCCCCACATCGATCCGTTGAATTTCAAATAGATCTTGTACCAGGAGCTGCACCAATAGCTCGTGCTCCTTACAGACTCGCACCCAGCGAGATGAAAGAACTGCAAAGCCAATTACAAGAACTTTTAGAGCGTGATTTCATTCGACCAAGAACATCACCGTGGGGAGCTCCTGTTTTGTTTGTCAAGAAGAAAGATGGTACATTCAGGTTGTGTATCGACTACCGAGAGTTGAACAAACTTACCATCAAGAACCGCTACCCACTACCGAGAATCGACGACTTATTTGATCAACTACAAGGCTCGTCTGTTTATTCAAAGATTGACTTACGTTCCGGGTATCATCAAATGCGGGTGAAAGAAGATGATATTCCAAAGACTGCTTTCAGAACACGTTACGGTCATTACGAGTTTATGGTCATGCCATTTGGTTTAACTAATGCATCAGCTGTGTTCATGGACCTTATGAACCGAGTGTATGGACCATACCTTGACAAGTTTGTCATTGTTTTCATTGATGACATACTTATTTACTCAAAGAATGACCAAGAACACGGTGAACATTTGAGAAAGGTGTTAGAAGTATTGAGGAAGGAAGATGTGACACCGCTGATTTTTTTTTTTATAAATACGTGGCGGAAGCATTAACGTTAATTAAACCATTATAATAATATAAACATATCATAATTACATAACCAAAATAGTTGACAGCTAGCATTTAACTAATACATTTGGTGTCACGTGACGTTTCAACAAAAGTTTAGTTTTATAGGAAAAGACACATCAGAGTTGGCTCCTGTCAAACATAACATCAGCATGCCCCGTCTTCTCCCCAAAAGCATCATCTCTACAAAAGCTAATAACCTGCAGGGAGGAGATGGAGGGGAATTAGCACGAAGCTAAGTGAGTACGACTAACCACAGGCAATAGTATACAGAACAGTTATACTAATCATGTCACAAAGAGCTAACACACAAACATCACCCAAGTGCCGTCTACAGAGACTCTGGCGGCTCGGCCAAACCATTAACCACCAGTTGATCGGGCTGGGGCTTACCAGAAGTTCCTCCACCACCGTATGTATATACATAATCCACACGCGACAGACGCGTCATTCACATATATATACACCACGGTTGTCTAGGCTACCACAGAGGAACCCAACCCGCAGGTTGATCTCTCCTACCGAGGCTACCACACAATAGGGACGCACTGGGCTCCAGCAGACAAGCATCAACTAACATGCAGTCATCACAGCATACTAACTAACTGTATCAATAAGTACAACTAACTAGCATGGCAGTCATAATATAACATGCTACTCTATACTATATTCCACAGTCAGTCCCACTCACCGATTACCAGCAAACGAGAAGGTGTTCAGCTATCTAATCACTGAACCTTCTCTTTCTCCTTTATACACGAGTTAGTTTATGTCCATAAACACCAAATAACACAAATATAGAAATTTTGTCAGAAAATCTGTCCGCTAAAATTTTTCTAACGCACTTTTGAAATTTACATCAAAATCTCAAAATACAAACGGACAGCATAACGGCTAGAAATCAACACTTAGTAAAAATTTCACTGTCTAAGACCATCGGTCGATCGTCAGAGACTATCGGCCGATCGTCACTACTCCATCGGCCGGTGGACTACACCATCGGTCGATCGTTAAATTTTCAACCGTTCGTCGAAGGACTTCCACCATCGGTCGATCGTCTAGTCCGTCGACCGATCGTCTCACTCCATCGGTCGATGGTCAGAGACCATCGGCCGAGGGTAGTTCATCTGCAGTAGCAGCTACCAAAGTGACGGGTTTCAACCAAATTCATCCAATTCTCGATCTAGAGCTCGTTTTTAACCTCAAAACTTACCAAATCTGATACACTAATCATTTAGAAACACAAACCCACAAGATTTTGACACTAACAACACCAAATCAACCCATTTTGACCCAATTTATACTTTTAATAAAAACTAACACAAAAGCTTCAATTTCTCAAAGATTAGATCAAGAAATGATACAAACCTTACCTTAAAAGAATCAGTAAATCGTAGAGAACACAAAGCTATGAACGATTTGAGCTCTAGTACAAGAATTTGGAATTAGGGTTTGATAGGATGGAGAGGTGAGTGAACGGGTGGGTTTGGGGAATTTTCTAGAAAATGGAAGAATAACCCTCCCACCAAACACTTATGAGTCTTAAAACTCATACATCACAACACACGGGTATTTATCAGTTATCTGATATCTTTCGTACATCATTTGGCAACCCAAACGAAGTCCAAATTAAGTAAACAAACCTGTTCTGTGACCCTTGTCACAAACTGGTCATAACCACGTCATCAAATAACAATAAATGTTAATTAAAATAAAAACATATAAAACCGCACAACGGCAAAATATACCATTTCAACTAGGCCCGATTCAAGGATGTTACAGAAGAATTGTACGCTAAGTTTTCAAAGTGTGCATTTTGGTTGGAAGAAGTTCAATTCCTCGGTCACATAGTGAACAAAGAAGGTATTAAGGTGGATCCGGCAAAGATAGAAACTGTTGAAAAGTGGGAAACCCCAAAAACTCCGAAACACATACGCCAGTTTTTAGGACTAGCTGGTTACTACAGAAGGTTCATCCAAGACTTTTCCAGAATAGCAAAACCCTTGACTGCATTAACGCATAAAGGGAAGAAATTTGAATGGAATGATGAACAAGAGAAAGCATTTCAGTTATTGAAGAAAAAGCTAACTACGGCACCTATATTGTCATTGCCTGAAGGGAATGATGATTTTGTGATTTATTGTGACGCATCAAATCAAGGTCTCGGTTGTGTATTAATGCAACGAACGAAGGTGATTGCTTATGCGTCTAGACAATTGAAGATTCACGAACAAAATTATACGACGCATGATTTGGAATTAGGCGCGGTTGTTTTTGCATTAAAGACTTGGAGGCACTACTTATATGGGGTCAAAAGTATTATATATACCGACCACAAAAGCCTTCAACACATATTTAATCAGAAACAACTGAATATGAGGCAGCGTAGGTGGATTGAATTGTTGAATGATTACGACTTTGAGATTCGTTACCACCCGGGAAAGGCAAATGTGGTAGCCGATGCCTTGAGCAGGAAGGACAGAGAACCCATTCGAGTAAAATCTACGAATATAATGATTCATAATAACCTTACTACTCAAATAAAGGAGGCGCAACAAGGAGTTTTAAAAGAGGGAAATTTAAAGGATGAAATACCCAAGGGATCGGAGAAGCATCTTAATATTCGGGAAGACGGAATCCGGTATAGGGCTGAAAGGATTTGGGTACCAAAATTTGGAGATATGAGAGAAATGGTACTTAGAGAAGCTCATAAAACCAGATACTCAATACAACCTGGAACGGGGAAGATGTACAAGGATCTCAAGAAACATTTTTGGTGGCCGGGTATGAAAGCCGATGTTGCTAAATACGTAGGAGAATGTTTGACGTGTTCTAAGGTCAAAGCTGAGCATCAGAAACCATCAGGTCTACTTCAACAACCCGAAATCCCAGAATGGAAATGGGAAAACATTACCATGGATTTCATCACTAAATTGCCAAGGACTGCAAGTGGTTTTGATACTATTTGGGTAATAGTTGATCGTCTCACCAAATCAGCACACTTCCTGCCAATAAGAGAAGATGACAAGATGGAGAAGTTAGCACGACTGTATTTGAAGGAAGTCGTCTCCAGACATGGAATACCAATCTCTATTATCTCTGATAGGGATGGCATATTTATTTCAAGATTCTGGCAGACATTACAGCAAGCATTAGGAACTCGTCTAGACATGAGTACTGCCTATCATCCACAAACTGATGGGCAGAGCGAAAGGACAATACAAACACTTGAAGACATGCTACGAGCATGTGTTATTGATTTCGGAAACAGTTGGGATCGACATCTACCGTTAGCAGAATTTTCCTACAACAACAGCTACCATTCAAGCATTGAGATGGCGCCGTTTGAAGCACTTTATGGTAGAAAGTGCAGGTCTCCAATTTGTTGGAGTGAAGTGGGGGATAGACAGATTACGGGTCCGGAGATTATACAAGAAACTACCAAGAAGATCATCCAAATTCAACAACGGTTGAAAACCGCCCAAAGTCGACAAAAGAGCTACGCTGACATTAAAAGAAAAGATATAGAATTTGAAATTGGAGAGATGGTCATGCTTAAAGTTGCACCTTGGAAAGGCGTTGTTCGATTTGGTAAACGAGGGAAATTAAATCCAAGGTATATTGGACCATTCAAGATTATTGATCGTGTCGGACCAGTAGCTTACCGACTTGAGTTACCTCAACAACTCGCGGCTGTACATAACACTTTCCACATCTCGAATTTGAAGAAATGTTTTGCTAAAGAAGATCTCACTATTCCGTTAGATGAAATCCAAATCAACGAAAAACTTCAATTCATCGAAGAACCCGTCGAAATAATGGATCGTGAGGTTAAAAGACTTAAGCAAAACAAGATACCAATTGTTAAGGTTCGATGGAATGCTTGTAGAGGACCCGAGTTCACCTGGGAGCGTGAAGATCAGATGAAGAAGAAATACCCGCATCTATTTCCAGAAGATTCGTCAACACCTTCAACAGCTTAAAATTTCGGGACGAAATTTATTTAACGGGTAGGTACTGTAGTGACCCGAACTTTTCCATGTTTATATATATTAATTTAGATTGATATTTACATGATTAAATGTTTCCAACATGTTAAGCAATCAAACTTATTAAGACTTGATTAATTGAAATATGTTTCATATAGACAATTGACCACCCAAGTTGACCGGTGATTCACGAACGTTAAAATTTGTAAAAACTATATGATGATATATATATGGATATATATATATAGTTAACATGATACTATGATAAGTAAACATATCATTAAGTATATTAACAATGAACTACATATGTAAAAACAAGACTACTAACTTAATGATTTTTAAACGAGACATATATGTAACGATTATCGTTGTAAAGACATTTAATGTATATATATCATATTAAGAGATATTCATACATGATAATATCATGATAATATAATAATTTAAAATCTCATTTGATATTATAAACATTGGGTTAACAACATTTAACAAGATCGTTAACCTAAAGGTTTCAAAACAACACTTACATGTAACGACTAACGATGACTTAACGACTCAGTTAAAAAGTATATACATGTAGTGTTTTAATATGTATTTATACACTTTTGAAATACTTCAATACAATTATCAAAATACTTCTACTTAACAAAAATGCTTACAATTACATCCTCGTTCAGTTTCATCAACAATTCTACTCGTATGCACCCGTATTCGTACTCGTACAATACACAGCTTTTAGATGTATGTACTATTGGTATATACACTCCAATGATCAGCTCTTAGCAGCCCATGTGAGTCACCTAACACATGTGGGAACCATCATTTGGCAACTAGCATGAAATATCTCATAAAATTACAAAAATATGAGTAATCATTCATGACTTATTTACATGAAAACAAAATTACATATCCTTTATATCTAATCCATACACCAACGACCAAAAACACCTACAAACACTTTCATTCTTCAATTTTCTTCATCTAATTGATCTCTCTCAAGTTCTATCTTCAAGTTCTAAGTGTTCTTCATATATTCTACAAGTTCTAGTTACATAAAATCAAGAATACTTTCAAGTTTGCTAGGTCACTTCCAATCTTGTAAGGTGATCATCCAAACTCAAGAAATCTTTGTTTCTTACAGTAGTTTATCATTCTAATACAAGGTAATAATCATATTCAAACTTTGGTTCAATTTCTATAACTATAACAATCTTATTTCAAGTGATGATCTTACTTGAACTTGTTTTCTTGTCATGATTCTGCTTCAAGAACTTCGAGCCATCCAAGGATCCGTTGAAGCTAGATCCATTTTTCAATTTTCCAGTAGGTTTATCCAAGGAACTTAAGGTAGTAATGATGTTCATAACATCATTCAATTCATACATATAAAGCTATCTTATTCGAAGGTTTAAACTTGTAATCACTAGAACATAGTTTAGTTAATTCTAAACTTGTTCGCAAACAAAAGTTAATCCTTCTAACTTGACTTTTAAAATCAACTAAACACATGTTCTATATCTATATGATATGCTAACTGAAGGTATTTCGTATGCCCGAGAGACATATTAAATTAATGTGGCTAATGTGTTATGATCCAAGTCGGGTCATACCCAATAACAAACTTACCGACACCTTATACGTATTTAATCTTAACGATTGGATCATTGATTAAATACGCGACACTTGAAACTTAAGAAAAATGGTTTTCTGAAATATTACTTGATGTGTATATATAAATTATGGAATAATTTATATAATGTGGAATTAATTATTTATAGGTTAAATAATTAATTTATGTTGCATTTTATATAAATTGGTTTTATATAAATAAAATGTACATAAAATTAAAATATGGAAGTTTTATAAAACTTAATTTATAAAATCAAACTTTTATAAAATTAAATTTTATAAAACTAATGGGTGGCATGGGGAGTGTAAGCTCACATGCTAGAGATTCCTTCTTGGTCTAATACAAGTCCCATTTCCATATACATGCAAGACTTTGACTCATTCAAGGAACACACTTGCAAAAGCACACATCAAAGCAAAAAAAAAAAATTTTGCTCATTTTCCTTTGAGCTGGCCGAAATATTTGAGGGGTTTTAGGCTTCAATTTTCCTTTTGCAAGCTTATTTTTCAAGTGCAATTAAATCCTAACCAAAGGCTAGGTGTTGGTGCACAAGTTTGGGGTATTTCTCCTTGAGGTTTCATCCATTTGAAGCTCTATTCTTCATCATCATCTTCATCACTCTCTACCAAGCTTGGAATAGGTATAAACTCCTTTCTTGCTTGTAGTTTGTAAGTATGTTTCACAACTTGATCCTAATTAGGATTTAACTTTAATTGGTTAAAGTTTAACAAGTCTAAAATTGGTAATTACATGCTTCCGCAAAGTTTGATTCTTAAAATGTTTTAAGTATTTTGAAACTTGTTAAATCCCAACAATGGTATCTAGAGCCGAGGTTGTTGAAATATGCTTCGAGATGGTTATTAAACTCACTATATATTTTGCATTTTATGTACATGCATGATTGTAATATGCAAAAATTATATGTTTTGGATGGGGGTATTATTTTGGCCGAATTAAAGGGCTTCCAAAATGGGTTTGGAGCTTCAAGTTTGGCCAAGATTTGTTGTTGTTTTGGTTCACAATCATGCCTTGACCTTGTGGTTGGATTTGTGTGTGATTTGGTTGATTATTCATTCTTATGGTTTGTAATAATTATTCATTCATTTTGGTTTGTAATAAGTTGTAATAAATTTTGTAATTTCTTGATGTAATTTATTCTATTTGGTTTGTAAAATAGAATAGGTTGTTATTTCCTTTTCTTAGAGAAAATGTATTAGGTTATATATTTTTTGTAAAAGAAAAGTGAAGATTCATGAAGAAGATTACAAGATGGAACTTTGAAGATTACAAGATTTAGTGGGAGATTTTGTTTAAAATCTCTTACTTGTTTAACCCTTTAGGTAACACTTGTTTTGGCTAAACAAGTGCTTACCACTTTGGCATGATTGTGGACTTTTATTTTGCATGCTTGTATGTTTTTTGTATGTGTTTGGTTGATACAAAATCTCTTGAAACAACTTGCAAAAATGACATTATAATTGGTTATAATTATAACAACATGACACTAATAAATGGTTATTAGGTACTAGATGAAAATGTAAATCAAATGGTAATGAATTGGTAATTGGTTTACTAAAAGGATATGAAATAGGTTTTTCATAAAACACTACACACCAAATGCATGTTGGTGTATAGCATTTTGTTTTCTAAAACTAGAATGTAGAAAACATAAAATCCCTTTAACTAATACAAGGTAAACAAGTTAAACGCCATCCTTTTGTGGAAACACTTAGACATATTAGGAATCTCTTGATGGGATAAAGGTCACCTAACCGTCATGAGTGAACTAATATGAATAAGGTACACTTCGCATACATGTGGGATAAAAGTCACCTAACCACTTGTATGTTAAGTCTACATGTTTACACAAGTAGGACAACTTGATTTGGGAATCATGAACTTAGGGTCACCAAAGCATGAGGAACAAATAGGCGTTGATGGGATTAATATGCCATGCAAAAGGATTGCATGATCCCATAAAATTAGAAGTTGCAAAAGGATTGCAATTGTCATTATGACTACCTAGCTAAATAAAATGACGGGATAAAGGTCACCTAACCGAAATTTGATTTACCGATGGATTCTAATATTTAATAAAACAAATTAAAAGGGTATTGTTTATTAAATCTAAAATCGATACTTAAAATGAACTTTGTTGAATTTTGTAGATGGCCGCTAATAACAACAACAACATGCAAAACGCACCACTTAACATGAACAACCTATCGTTACGGTCTCTCCTCGAGAAAGACAAACTTAACCATACCAACTTTATCAATTGGTTCCGCAATCTTCGGATTGTCCTCAAACAAGAGGATAAAGCGTATGTACTTGAGGACCCCATTCTCGATCAACCGGATGAGAATGATGTGGAAGCAATGGCCTCTTATGATAAGTATTGCCACGACTCCCTTCAAGTCTCATGCTTAATGCTTGGGACTATGATACCCGAACTCCAAAAGGATTTCGAGCATCATAGTGCATACGACATGATAACGCAATTGAAGGAGATGTTCCTCCAACAAGCGCGTGTCGAGCGTTTCGAAACGGTTCGGACGCTACATGCTTGTCGTATGGACGATACCCAATCGGTTTCATCTTATGTACTTAAGATGAAAAGCCTTATCGATCGTGCTAACCGTCTCAACCTAAACATATCAAATGAGTTAGCCACCGATCTTATCCTTAACTCCCTATCAAAAAGGTTTGATCAATTTGTAATTAATTACAATATGAATGGGATGGATAAGAGCATAGGTGAACTTCACGGTATGCTTAGAACGGCGGAAACTAGCATGGGTAAAAGGGCTTTACCCGTGTTAGCAATCGATCAAGGTGGGTCAAAAGGTAACACCTCTAAGCCAAAGGTGGCCAAGAGAAAAGGACCCGCCCATCAAGGCAAAGGGAAAGGGAAGATGGTTACCCCAACCATCAACAAGGCTAAGAAGCAAAAGGTAGCCGAGAAGGCAAACCCCAAAGAAGACCCATGTTTCGGTTGCGGTGAGATGGGTCATTGGAAACGAAACTGTCCGGTCTATCTTAAGGAGTTGAAGGACAAGAGGGATGCAGGGCAAACCTCAGGTAATATGTATATGGTATATATAGAGCTTAGTATTACTTTTTCTAATACATGGGTATTAGACACGGGATGTGGAACTCATATTTGCAATTCTTTGCAGGGGTTCAAAAGAAGTGATCATAAGGCGGGAACATCAAGTCTCTATATGGGCAATGGTGCAAAGGTGCATGTTAAAGCTCAAGGAGATTTTATTTTGAAGCTTCCAAGCGGATTGGAACTTATTTTAGAAAATGTTTTGTATGCTCCGGATTTGTGTAGAAACATCATTTCTATTTCTCGCTTAAAACAATGTGGTTACGTTGTTAATTTTATTGATGATGATATTCATGTTTCTAAAGATAATGTATTCTATTTCAAGGCTTCGCCTTCAAATGGAATTTATGAATTGGTTCATGATGACACATCATCGAGCTCTATATACCATACTAGCACCAAGAAACTCAAAAGGGATTTGAGTGATTCCTACTTATGGCATTGTCGCCTTGGTCACATAAACAAGAACCGAATGCATACACTTCAAAAGAATGGACTCTTGAAATCAAATGAGATGGACTCGTTTGATGTGTGTGAATCTTGTTTACAAGGCAAAATGACTAAAGCACCTTTCAAAGGGACCTATGAAAGGGCTAAGGACTTATTGGGATTAATACATTCGGATGTATGTGGACCCTTTAAGCCCATAGCTAGGAATGGTGAAAGATACTTCGTTACTTTCATTGATGACTTCAGTCGTTTTGGATATGTCTACTTGTTAAGACATAAGGACGAAACTTTTGAAGCATTCAAAGAATATCAAAGCGAAGTACAAAATCAACTCAATAAGACAATCAAGGTACTTCGTACCGATAGAGGAGGTGAATACCTAAGCGATGCTTTCCAAGATCACCTTAGGAGTTGTGGGATTATCTCACAACTTACTCCACCTGGAACACCCCAACTTAATGGAGTTTCCGAAAGGAGGAACCAAACCCTAATGGATATGGTTCGATCTATGATGGCTAGAAGCACGTTACCTCTATCATTTTGGGGTTATTGTCTATGCTCCGCGGCTCGTATTTTAAATATGGCCCCAACCAAGAAAGTGGAACGAACTCCTCATGAGATGTGGTTTGGAAAACCTCCATCTCTATCATACTTAAAGGTATGGGGATGTGAAGCTTATCCTAAGCGTTACGTCCCTAATAAGTTGAATGCTCGATCCACGAAGTGTATCTTCATAGGATATCCTAAGGATGATATGGGATATTATTTCTATGATCCATCCGAGCAAAATGTATTTGTTGCTCGAAAGGCTGAATTCCTTGAAACTAAGTTCCTAATGGAAGGAAATAGTTAAAGGAAGATAGATCTTGAAGAGGTTCAAGATCAAGTAGATGATACACAATTGGTTGACACTAGCACTCAACATGAAAATGTTGAGAGTGATCAAATGGATGATCAAATTACACAAGACGTTCGCAGATCTGGTAGGATTAGTAATCCTCCTGAGAGATATGGGTTTCTCATGGATGGTTGCTATGTAGTTGATTTGGATGAACCAATAAACTACCAAGATGCTTTATCAAGGATTGATAAGGATAAATGGCAGGAAGCCATGAACGCTGAGATGCAATCCATGTATGACAACCAAGTTTGGGAACTTGTTGAACAACCTACTGGCTCAAGGCTAGTTGATTGTAAATGGCTTTTCAAGATGAAAACCGACATACATGGAAACTTGGATACATATAAAGCTAGACTTGTAGCAAAAGGTTTCACTCAAACTCAAGGGGTTGACTATGATGAAACTTTTTCGCCTGTGGCAATGCTAAAGTCTATTAGGATATTACTTGCCATTGCTGCTCATTATGATTATGAAATATGGCAAATGGATGTCAAGACCGCTTTCCTAAACGGACATCTTGAGGAAGATGTCTACATGGTTCAGCCTGAAGGTTTTGTTGATCCGAAATATCCTAAGAAGGTATGCAAGTTAAAGAAGTCAATCTACGGATTGAAACAAGCATCTAGAATGTGGAATCATCGTTTTAATGAGGAGGCCAAGAAATTTGGCTTCATTAAAAATGGTGATGAAGCTTGTGTATACAAGAAAGCTAGTGGGAGCACTATCATGTTCCTTGTATTATATGTGGATGATATATTACTATTTGGAAATGATGTTCCGGCAATGCAAGGAGTTAAAACTTGGTTAAGTAAATGCTTCTCCATTAAGGATCTTGGAGAAGCACAATACGTTTTGGGGATTGGGATCTACAGGGATAGATCCAAGAAGCTGATAGGTTTGAATCAAAGTGCATACATTGAAAAGATCTTGAAAAGGTTCAAGATGGAGAACTCTAAGAAAGGTTTGGTACCTATTCAAAAGGGAACACTTCTCAGTTCATCTCAGTGCCCCACCACGAAAGATGAACAGGAGAGAATGAAGAAAGTCCCATATGCGTCTGCTATTGGGTCAATCATGTACGCAATGATATGCACTAGACCGGATGTGTCATGCGCTCTTAGCCTGACAAGTAGATACCAGAATAACCCAGGAAACAGTCATTGGATTGCTGTCAAAAGTATATTGAAATACCTTAGGAGGACTAAGGATATGTTTCTTATATACGGGTCTGGTGAGGAGGAACTCGCTGTAAAAGGTTACGTAGATGCAAGTTTCCAAACTGATCGAGATGATTCTCGATCACAATCCGGTTATGTCTTCACGTTAAATGGAGGTGCGGTCTCTTGGAAGAGTTCAAAACAGGATGTTGTTGCTTTATCCACTACAGAGTCGGAGTACATCGCCGCATCATTGGCAGCTCAGGAAGCTGCATGGATGAAGAAATTCATCGACGACTTAGGAGTAGTCCCTTCCATTCAGGACCCTCTTGAGATCTTTTGTGATAACGAGGGTGCGATTGCTCAAATCAAAGAACCTCGTGCTCACCAAAAGACCCGTCACATTGAGCGGAGATTCAACTACATAAGGGATGAAGTTGAAAAGGGAAAGATATGTATTCGCAAAGTTCACACAGATCTTAACATAGCGGATCCACTCACGAAGCTCTTACATGGATCAAAACATGCAGGACATGTTTGTGCTTTAGGGCTTCAATATTCTAGTGATTGGTCATGATCTGTTTTAAGTATTGTAACGGAATGAAATTGTTCAAACTCATTAATATAATTATGGTTTAATTTATTTTGAGTTAAGTTCCTATTTTGCATATTTTATCCATGAATAAGCAATTATTCTAAATTCCGTAGTTGATCACATTTGTGGGAACAAGTGTGAGATTTAGACTATTATGAACTTGGATTGGTATACATTCACGGACTAAATGTGGGGCAAGGTTGCAACCAAGGTTCATAGATATTTGTGGGACACAAATATTGGAAGACCCGCCCTCAAGATTTACTAAATGGAGCCTTTGTGGTTGATCACATGTAGTCTTGAGTAAAGGCGAATATCATTGTATCCTCTGACCTGAGATACATATTGGGTTCGGATATTTACCAAGTATTGTGCCTTGATTCATTCCTTCGCTATTCTGAAATATGGTAGTTCATAAGGAAGAGCTCAGGTATAATACAAGGTATATATATTTAAGACGTATGTAGTCAAGATGGAATTTGTCCCTCTTATTCGTTGAGAGTCAGATGTCTAAGGCCTGATAAAGTTAATCTAGAAGAGAGTGATCACTCTGTATCTCTTGGATTTAACATGACATCTAGGACGAAAGGATATAATGAAAGATTCACCTATTCATATTCGAGATGGAACTCGAATGGGATGATGTTATTGAATGGCACTAAGTCATAACATATTGGGGGTGATGGACGGTCGTTAGGTGGTATCCATCACTTGCATTAATTTCTTATGTTTCTCGTGTAAGTGGGAGATTGAAGGTATTTCGTATGCCCGAGAGACATATTAAATTAATGTGGCTAATGTGTTATGATCCAAGTCGGGTCATACCCAATAACAAACTTACCGACACCTTATACGTATTTAATCTTAACGATTGGATCATTGATTAAATACGCGACACTTGAAACTTAAGAAAAATGGTTTTCTGAAATATTACTTGATGTGTATATATAAATTATGGAATAATTTATATAATGTGGAATTAATTATTTATAGGTTAAATAATTAATTTATATTGCATTTTATATAAATTGGTTTTATATAAATAAAATGTACATAAAATTAAAATATGGAAGTTTTATAAAACTTAATTTATAAAATCTAACTTTTATAAAATTAAATTTTATAAAACTAATGGGTGGCATGGGGAGTGTAAGCTCACATGCTAGAGATTCCTTCTTGGTCTAATACAAGTCCCATTTCCATATACATGCAAGACTTTGACTCATTCAAGGAACACACTTGCAAAAACACACATCAAAGCAAAAAAAAAAATCTGCTCATTTTCCTTTGAGCTGGCCGAAATATTTGAGGGGTTTTAGGCTTCAATTTTCCTTTTGCAAGCTTATTTTTCAAGTGCAATTAAATCCTAACCAAAGGCTAGGTGTTGGTGCACAAGTTTGGGGTATTTCTCCTTGAGGTTTCATCCATTTGAAGCTCTATTCTTCATCATCATCTTCATCACTCTCTACCAAGCTTGGAATAGGTATAAACTCCTTTCTTGCTTGTAGTTTGTAAGTATATTTCACAACTTGATCCTAATTGGGATTTAACTTTAATTGGTTAAAGTTTAACAAGTCTAAAATTGGTAATTACATGCTTCCGCAAAGTTTGATTCTTAAAATGTTTTAAGTATTTTGAAACTTGTTAAATCCCAACACTAACTTAATGATTTAAAACCTGGAGACACGAAAAACACCGTAAAACCGGATTTACGCCGTCGTAGTAACACCGCGGGCTGTTTTGGGTTAGTTAATTAAAAACTATGATAAACTTTGATTTAAAAGTTGTTATTCTGAGAAAATGATTTTTATTATGAACATGAAACTATATCCAAAAATTATGGTTAAACTCAAAGTGGAAGTATGTTTTCTAAAATGGTCATCTAGACGTCGTTCTTTCGACTGAAATGACTACCTTTACAAAAACGACTTGTAACTTATTTTTACGACTATAAACCTATACTTTTTCTGTTTAGATTCATAAAATGGAGTTCAATATGAAACTATAGCAATTTGATTCACTCAAAACGGATTTAAAATGAAGAAGTTATGGGTAAAACAAGATTGGATAATTTTTCTCATTTTAGCTACGTGAAAATTGGTAACAAATCTATTCCAACCATAACTTAATCAACTTGTATTGTATATTATGTAATCTTGAGATACCATAGACACGTATACAATGTTTCGACCTATCATGTCGACACATCTATATATATTTCGGAACAACCATAGACACTCTATATGTGAATGTTGGAGTTAGCTATACAGGGTTGAGGTTGATTCCAAAATATATATAGTTTGAGTTGTGATCAATACTGAGATACGTATACACTGGGTCGTGGATTGATTCAAGATAATATTTATCGATTTATTTCTGTGCATCTAACTGTGGACAACTAGTTGTAGGTTACTAACGAGGACAGCTGACTTAATAAACTTAAAACATCAAAATATATTAAAAGTGTTGTAAATATATTTTGAACATACTTTAATATATGTATATATTGTTATAGGTTCGTGAATCAACCAGTGGCCAAGTCTTACTTCCCGACGAAGTAAAAATCTATGAAAGTGAGTTATAGTCCCACTTTTAAAATCTAATATTTTTGGGATGAGAATACATGCAGGTTTTATAAATGATTTACAAAATAGACACAAGTACGTGAAACTACATTCTATGGTTGAATTATCGAAATCGAATATGCCCCTTTTTATTAAGTCTGGTAATCTAAGAATTAGGGAACAGACACCCTAATTGACGCGAATCCTAAAGATAAATCTATTGGGCCTAACAAACCCCATACAAAGTACCGGATGCTTTAGTACTTCGAAATTTATATCATATCCGAAGGGTGTCCCGGAATGATGGGGATATTCTTATATATATGCATCTTGTTAATGTCGGTTACCAGGTGTTCACCATATGAATGATTTTTATCTCTATGTATGGGATGTGTATTGAAATATGAAATCTTGTGGTCTATTGTTATGATTTGATATATATAGGTTAAACCTATAACTCACCAACATTTTTGTTGACGTTTAAAGCATGTTTATTCTCAGGTGAATATTAAGAGCTTCCGTTGTTGCATACTAAAATAAGGACAAGATTTGGAGTCCATGTTTGTATGATATTGTGTAAAAACTGCATTCAAGAAACTGATTTCGATGTAACATATTTGTAAACCATTATGTAATGGTCGTGTGTAAACAGGATATTTTAGATTATCATTATTTGATAATCTACGTAAAGCTTTTTAAACCTTTATTTATGAAATAAAGGTTATGGTTTGTTTTAAAAATGAATGCAGTCTTTGAAAAACGTCTCATATAGAGGTCAAAACCTCGCAACGAAATCAATTAA